>NC_059473.1:87689768-88330706 GCF_018139145.2 Gymnogyps californianus | reverse complement strand
ACAAGTGGCATTACCATACCTCTGACTAGAAGAACAAGAGAGGCAGCTCTACTTTACCTACCTCCACAAAATGAGACATGCACATCTTAAACAATAAAAGGGGCAGGGATGCAGATAACATACAGCATATTAATATTAGAGGTGACACATGCCAGAAGACTTCCAGTGTTATAAATACATGCATGCTATCCAGAAGTAATAAATCTGGGTCTCAAATAATCTGCAGAGAACAGTTGGGGGGTGGGGAGAAAATCACACAGCATTATAACTGATCAAGTGCATTTTAAGAAAACCTTCCTTTTCATCACTGGAAATGGGCCATTATTAGATCTTGAATACCAAGCTAGCAAAACTGTTTGTATACTGCAGTATGAGAATGGTTTTTTGGTATTACTCAAATTCAATGAGTATCTCATTGAGTGAGATCATGAATATCATGATGATATTCATATCTCATGAATATGCGCTCATTGAGAGCATATCTCCAACCAGAGACAACACAACCATGCCAATAACTGCCTGTGTTGAGAGGCAAATTGTTTAATTAAAATATAAAATGTGAAAGTTGCACAAACAGGTATTTATGGTGGTGTTGCCAAGATACAGTATATACAGAAAGAAATAAAGTTGTATCACCAAAAGACTTAAGCAGAACAGAAAAGGCCTGCCTGGCACAGAAGAGAAGCAAAAGAAAAAAGAAGAAATCCACTTCTTACAGCAACACCAGATGCCCAAGGAAGAAGAACAAAGGGGCCAAGAAAGTTACAAGAACTATGGAGCAGGGCAAACTTAACCAATTCCATGTGTACAGTAGGTCACCATCTGGAGATCTGTATTAATCTGGTAACCTCACCATTCCGTCTTCTTGGATGCTGCACAGCAGCACTAGCAGAAGTTATTTTTGGAAATAAGGTGGGGGAGGGAAGATGGTTAGGAAAGCTACAAGATATCCAAGAAGAAAAACACATGAGAACACTAAGCAGAGCACACTAGCAAGAAATGCCTTTTTTTTTTTTTTGCCATGTTCAGCATTTATTAGTGCAAGATCTCTATTAATATGAGTGAGTTTATAAGCTTCATGAGCAGATCTATCTTCTGGAAGTGGCAAAAAAGAATGTCAGGATCCTCCTTTCAGTGGGTACTTTACTAAACAGGGAGGGCTGTACCAGTACTGCTAAGCCCACTGGGAGGAGCACATGTTGCTAAATTCATCCATGTGACGTATCAGTGCAGAAG
Organism: Gymnogyps californianus; assembly: GCF_018139145.2. Taxonomy (NCBI): domain Eukaryota; kingdom Metazoa; phylum Chordata; class Aves; order Accipitriformes; family Cathartidae; genus Gymnogyps; species Gymnogyps californianus. Next base: position 88,329,470 of record NC_059473.1, on the reverse strand, counting down.
TACATGAAAGTTTAGAATAAAAAGTGAGAAGTTTCATGATCTTCAAACATTTCCTCTGGTGCTCTCGCACTCAATAAGCAGAGCAAAACAATACCCGAGTTCTCACCAACACCATTACTAGATCTTAAGTAAAATGTAAACAATTTAAATGAATCCAACATTTTCAGAGAAGCCAGAAAACCTGTATGCACTATCGTATACCTACTAAAATATCCAGCAGTTCTAATTCTGCAGGCGTGTACATCTTTCAGAAGTAATACAACATATGTGCATGCATTTACACTTACATCTGATTTTTAGCCGCTTGCCTCTGAGCTTTCCGTTCTTTCCTTTTTTGATCTGGTGGCTTAGCAAAAACAATTTCAATGTTTTCTCCCTCTAAATCTTTGCCATTCATTTCTTCCATTGCCTGAAGGAATTAACCAGACTTTAAATATACTTCTAAACATATGTGAAGTTATTAATTTTATTCTATCTTTTAGAGTATGCATTTTAAAATTTGTTATCCAGAACTAAAACAACAATATAAAGCTAAAAAATTTTTTTAAATAATCAGACAGCATAGTATCGTGGGTTCCAGAGTTATGCATTTCCTCTTAACTTGGCTCTCAAACCCAGGACTGCATGTATCAGTTTAGAAATCTTCCACTCAAAACTGTAAACAGGCTTCAATCTTTGCAAGCTGTTTCAATTAATGAAGTGATGGAACTGTCCTCTGAAAGTACAGATTTTGCAATACAGGAATAAATTTCTAATGTCAACACACACACAAACACTACTAAAGCTAGAGATCAGTATATGTTTTTATTCCTTTATTTTACTTGTAATAACTGTAACTTTCTTTTTAAACCAGAAGCCAAAAATTAGAATTTAACAGTCTCATTCTGACCACAAAAACACCCCAAAACAAACCACCACCAACGACAAAAAACACCCAACAAAAACCCCACGAGCACACACACGTACAATTCCCATGGGTCACAGTAATTGCTACAAGTTAAATTCAAGCAAGGGAATCCTAAAGATTCTACCACTTTTAGGGACTCTACATAGCTAAGCCTTGACGGGATACAGATCCTATGAAAAGATTCTTTCCATCATCTTCCTAAGTATTTGCTTTAAGGCATCTGGAAGAGTAAGAAAAACTGAATCTCCTTGTATCCTGCATCCTCCCACAGAATATAAAAAATAGATACACTATAGGCAGGAGAGGAATTACACCTTCCCTTCCTAATGACAGATGACAGGAGAAAAAAACATCAAGCCAGGCTAGCAAAATCCAGGAATGACAATTACTCAATTGTCCAGCACCTCTCATCAAAAAGAAAAAGGTGCTTATTCCACACCATAAAAAGGAAGTCATTCTGTTCCTGGAAAATAAAAAGATTACCTAAGTTTTTATCACCTGCCCTAGAGAAACTGCTTTAGATTCTACCAATAATTTGGTAAGAAGAGTCATTCAACTTCTGGCACTTCAGTTTCAAATGATAACACATATGATTATCTTAGATACTCATCAGCAGAATTACTTAGGTGCATCTAAGACCCACTTTTCAAGCTAGCAACTGCATCTTCCTAGGAGACACCCAGAGAAGACAAAGTTATCAATGACAATGTGTTACCATTTCTCCAGACAGAGCTTTTTCTCAAGTTAAAAGAAGTATACAGCTTCTACATGTTATGTTTAGTCACTACTTACACACACACAGTTACAGTCCTCTTCACTTACCTTTAGAGCACCATCCCGTTCATCAAAATGAATGAAAGCATAGTCTTTTAGCTTCTTCACTCGCTCTAGCTTTCCAAATTGACTGAAGGCCTTTTCTAGTATCTCCTCTGTTACAGTATTGGCAAGATTGCGTACAAACAAAACTTTTACCTAAATAATAATAATAATAAAAAAAAGGGACTTAGAAGTATGATCTAATTCCAAAACACAAAATGAAGTTTTGCAAGTCACTGCTATTGGCAGTACTGAAAACATCATTACATTTTATGTACAGCATTTTATATACACGAACATGTATATTTATATATTCATACAGCACGAGTTAGCTCCAAAATTCCCTGATAGAAATATTAAATCTGTTTTCAAACATGATTACATTAGTATCCTGAAAGTCAATCCAATTTGTGTTAATGTTTAAAAGAATCCTAGCAGCAACTCAGAACACTTTCAAACTTGAAAGAAGACAACCAGGATTGGTTACACACAAAATAATTAACTTATCAAAACATTTCATTGTTTAGACAGGTTTTTGCTCAGGTATTTGCAAAACAGTCATCACTATAATATCTAGGTCAGAGGTGACAGGCCTGCAGCTCTCAAGCTGCTTAACTTGTGGCTCCCATGCTATAGCTACACCAAATACCTAGCATCAGGACTGTGCCTGCCTGAGGAGCACTCAGTGACCCGAAGCCACAGCTAGAAAAGAGAATGCCGACAGAAGGGGATACTAAGGCTGACGCTGCCAAGTCACCCTTGGACTTTCTCACAAGTCAAACTGTGTCCTTCCCTTGAGGAACAGCCACCTCCAAATAACTCTGAAAGTCTATTCCCTTCCCCAGCTCTCTAAAGCATGCAATGTGGCTCTTAAGCTACACAAAGACTGCTATGCAGCTTATAAAATCAGAGAGGTTATCTTTCAACTATTGATATATGCCCTGTTAACTGCATGACAGTGACTAAATCATCAATATAAAGTTTCATCAACCACCAACTGCTTATGATAAAAGAAAATACAGAGCAGTCTGACAAAGGCTGAAACTAGACTCTTATTTAATATAGCAGACAACGTACACTGGACACCAGGAATCACATATTTAGTGACCCGTTAGTATTCAAAGACTCATCCTTGTGTCCACACTGAGGTCGCACTAAATGACTGTACACTAGCACGTTTACATGATGTCATCCATGAGTTCTCACAATTTACAAGCCTCTCTGACTTGTTGGGGAGAGTCCCTTCCATATGCTGCCACCATGCTCCGACAGCCTAGTCTCCTCCTACTGCCAAAGAATGGTCACAGTCTTACCTTCCTACAATGCAGCTGCACACCAGCTGCAAAGACCTGCAACTTCTGTTCACATCTCCTCCACTACTAGTGGTTTCAAATTAGCTGATGACAAAAAGTGAACACTGTACATTGCAGCACCAACTTCCCGCTCCTAACCCTGAAGGCCAACACAAATAAGATAGGGTGTGAAGGGACCAAAGAAAGCACGCTTCGATTTTTGAAGCGGAGCTATAATCTCTTACTCCCACCACATACAGGAACCCAATAAACCCAGACAGCCTTTTTATAAGAATTACTATGTAATTAAGTTACAAATAAACAGGACAGACTTCCATAAATCTTTGTCTCACGTGCTAGCTGAACTAGGATGGGATGCAGAGTTTGGAAGCAGGGATACCACAGATGATAAATCTGACCCAGCGTATCAATGCTAGTCTTTGGCAATAGTTACTCTTGCCAATTCTCAGGAGATCAGTGTCACAGCCAGCTCCATGAGGAAAGCTGCTTCCTATCCTGGGTTAGGCTTCTCCTACATGCCTTGATGGCAAGAGCAACCTTTATTTCTTGTGACCCATGTGTAATAACCATTTTTAGTAAACCGTCCTAATTGCTACCTTAACCTTATTTCATGAAAATGAATTACAGGAAGTTTTGTGATGTAATCAATGCTTTTAAAAACCAGTAACTTTCAAACAAATGTTCCTTATTCTTGTACTTTAGGAAAGGATGAAAACTAGAATCTCATGAGGAACCCTAAATAGCCTTCATTAATAAATCCACAATGACTGACATACTGTCAGACATGATTAAAAACCTCAAAAATCATCACTTTTTTCTTACAAGATGCACTGACTAATACAACATTTTTTAAAGAAGTAAAAAGCAACTAATTAAATTTTTTCCAGTGTAGACAAATCCATTAATTTCTAACAGCTGAAATTTTTTTAACACCTTTGGTCATGTTACAGGTTAAAAGCGTAGCTGAACCAGTCAAAGAAGATGTCAAAGCTAGGAGGCAGCTTAAAGCATAGGCTGAGAAAAGATGAACCCATTTTTACTTCATTTAAGAGATCTAAAAAGGGAAGGGGGGGGGGGGGAGGAAGTCCTCTTCATTAAGGCTCATAGATTATAACACCAAGGATCCATAAATACACACCTAACAAGCAATATTCCAGCAGCAGCATTTTGTCATAAAGGCAGAATTTGCTTTTAAAATTGCTTAAGATTAGACTACCCCCAAGACTTCTGGGATCTGCTCCTTTTCCTCCTCTTACCTACAGCACAAACACTTCAGACTTCATTACCACATTCTCCCAAGGGTTACTAGCCCTGTCTCCTGTCCTGTAATCTACCAGGCAGCCACAAACACAAGACTTTATTTAGCTGCTTAACCTGCCACTCCAGAACGTCCTCTGTAGCCTCAGCCATGCTACAGAAATCAAGTAAAACATTAAGAGATTTATCTGCACTACAGGTCTAAGAGGCATCAAAATAACACTTAGGAGAAATTAAGCTATCAACGTAGCTACTGGAAGTTGGAAAAAAAGTTCACTTTGGACCAGAAATCACTTACTTAACCAATTATACTCTGATCTGTCAGTACAAGCACTAATCTCCTGTAGCACATATATCTAGCTTCAGAATCTAGCTTTCTACCTCATCACGCTCAAGGTACTTCATAGTTAAGGTAACAGCCCATTTAAATTTTAAGTATGCATTCATACAGTATTCATCACAAAATTTAAGCAAAAGTCTAGAGGAGAAAGGAAAAAAGGCTCAAGTAAACATTTCAGAAATTTAAATTAGTAGGTGTCCATATATTGATGAAATGACATACTACTTCTGCAAGGTATTTAGAACAACACTGCTCACCTTCTGGCTACAAAGGTGAATTTGTCTTCCTCACAGTTTGCTCACTTGCTTTTCTAGCAGCCTTGACAAGAAAACCACCGATCAGATGATTACTCTGATAAAAGCAACCTCCTACTCCTACTCACAGTGTTTCCTCCAGAGCCTTCTACCACAGGAATGTGTAAGACGACAAGGGTCAATAGCTCTCCCTTTGCTCCCGATTGACAGTATTCAGAAGCAATGACAGCCAACCTCCAGCTCACATCTGGGAGATTACTGACTGCAGCAGCAGCTCAGCTGCTCTTTCTCTTAGGAGAAAGAGTAATAAACAACAGAAAGTAAACCTAACACTTCCAGAAGTGCCAGATGTGGTCAGTTTCTCCAAATGTACAGGAAGTGGGCAAGAAAGACTGGAGCAGAGACTTTCCTTGTTACAAGAATAAACTAAGGGACACAGCCAGTGAGGAAGGTCAGACATCAACACTTGTCTCAACTTCTGCCTTCAGACACAAGCTAGATGTTCGCTACTTTTTCAGTATTCTCATTCACATAGTCTTACTTTTCCATACGTCTTCAACCCAAGCTCCATGCCCTATCTTTGGCACATAGCACTGGAAGTATACAAGTTGGTTTTCTGCACATTTTCCGTATTTATGTTTCTTCCCTTTTCATGTCCCATTTCAAATACAAAACAATACAGGGCGTTAACACATTCAAAAAATTGTACATTAAATGGGGCAAACCACTATCAAGCTTTAATTTCTTTAGCCTTTCACTCCCCACATCTGTAAACTTACTTAGGAAAGGTACCCGATTATGTCCCCTATCATTTCCTGCTCATCTATTCAGTCACGTCAGCAGAAGTTCCTGCTCATTTATTTTAACAGTGTGCTGGATTAGGTCTCTTCTCTTGTGAGCCAAGAAGCTGAACAGATAGATAGGCTGCCATATTTAGGAAGTGCCACCTTCAACAAATTTTACCTGCAAGATTCTCTCCCCCACTGCTGATAGTCTATGATGCCAGGCAAGGAAAATAAAGTCTGCAGACAGGGTAGTCCAAAAGCTTCTGTAATACCCGTGTTATGAAAACAGCTTTTTCCCTAAAATGAGCACCCACCACAACCCTTTTCCCTTGTGGCTCACCAGAGAGGAGATCCCAGCCAAGCTATCTTACTAGGTCCACCAAAGTAGGACTCCAGCAAGTGACGTGTCTCAGATGAGAGTAAAAGCACAGATGAAAAGCAAGCAAAAAGAAAGAGATAAGGATATGGGCTAGCTAGGAGTTTCCACTAAACAACTCAGCTACACAACATAACTGAAAAAGACAGGGCGGGGCATTATCTGATGGAAAAAAAAAATCAGGTAATTAGTTTCTGGCCAAATATCACACACATATATAAAACAACTGCTACAACGTACTTCAAAATGTTAGCAGTCCAGACTTCAGTTTCACTGAAATACTCGAAATCCAAAATATTACTAGTCTTAGTATTTTAAGGAATTAACTCCCCCCAAATTAGAAATATAGATACAGAGTTCCAAATACAAAGCAATTGCCTAACTTCTCAGAAGTAACTGCTAAAGGCAACTTTGAAAATACGTTTGTGCATCTTACTGACATGTTCCAATTCTGAAGTGATAAACAAAGTTCCAAGGTTAAAAATAATTAAGGCTTCTTCTGTGATCATATCTAGATTTCTGTCCCTCCAAATACCAAGCTACATAACCATTTTAACTTTTGGAGTCACCACCACTTCCAGGTGAGAAATTAAGTACATCAGGCCTATGTGTCATTTTGGCAAGAATTATGTTCAACATTCAGCCTTGGGAGCACAAAATAACATCAGTCAATGGAGCTTTTAAATTCACATCAATTCTAGAGTGTATACATATTTTTATCACCTCACCTACATCACGTCTGTCAAGAAGGCTGAAAGATGCTATTTAAACTTAGGCTGATGTCAAGAAGTACTTACTTTGGAACAAGGCACTTTAAATGTATTATGGTTCCCTTATAGCTTTATTACCTTTGCCATGACTTCAGGATCTGGGTCTTCTATAGGGTCAGCCCATTCAACCGTAACAACATTTCCCCAGACTTTCACTTTGCCGCTCATTAACCTACGTCTGGCCTGAGCAGCAGTTTTGTGATCTTCATATTCAAGGAAACAGAAACCCCGGTTCTTTTTCTTGTCATCAGGCTGATGATACAATATGACATCTGTAAGACCCTCTGAAATTAAGCAAAATATTTATTTGTTATGGCTTCAATCCATTAATTTGTATTACAAAGCAGGGATTATCTTTCTGTTAAGTATGCATCTGACAAGTGGTTCCAAAAAAGCACGAACACACTAGACTTTTGAGACCATGTACATAACAAAATTTCCCTACCTTCAAGACCAACATTTTCAAATAGAGACATTAGACTATTCCAAGTGAGGTTCCATTTTTATTAAGTGAAGAAAGCTTAGTAGCCATGGAAGAGTACCTTTCCTCTAACTGAATGGAGGAGAGATAAGGGCAGCCGAAAGTTGTGCTTTGTCAGTTCTCCTCTCAAACCCCTAAGTCACACCACTTATCAGGATGTGTTTTTTCCATGGATATCTAAACAACAAGATCAAACTTGCGTGACTTTAAGACATCCAAGAAGTTTCTGTGATGCTCCAAGGAAGCTGAAGTATATCATTCAGTAACAGAGAAAGCTATCAAATGTTACCTTTGCCAGTTTATATGCCATTATCAAAAAGAGATCCTTATCAAATCACTAAGAATTCTGAAGCACAGAACTAGTTACGTTCTCCAACCTGCTTCAGTTTTACCTTGAAAAGTTTTAAAACATCCACTAGTATTGAAATAATTAAGCCATCTATTTATTTGAATGGCTTTTTTAAGCATTACACACTTATTCTCTACATAAAACTTGGAACCATACATCTAGTCTAATCACATACTTCAGCCCTCAGCACAACAACAGTTTTAAAAAAAAAAAAAAACCAAAACACCTAAAAGTCAGGACAAATACTGAGTGGTCTTCATTTGGATTCATCATCATTGAACCATAAGCCAAAAGATGGTGAAGAGAGTTCGTCACTGATCATGTTTGACATCTTTCCAGCTCTACAAAACATAGCTATTGACTTACCTGTTACTTTGCTAAATTCTTCAACAATTTGCTCCTTGGTTTTACTCTTAGGAATAGAACCAACAAAAAGCCTATTATTGGCAACAGAGATGCATACACCAATGTGTTTTCCAGAACGAATTTCATGGTTGTTGTACTGAAAGAAAAATAATTGGACAATCATCAATTACAGATAATGTTCACTCCCCTCCAACAGCAGCATACCAAATATTTTACTTTTGCAAACGTAGCATTGAGTAATATATTAAATTCTTTGGAGCTTAACACATTCTTACGACGCATATTCAACTGTTCTCAAGTATACTCATGTGCTCCAAGATATCTCCACAATTTCAGCCAACAATTATTCTTCCCTTCTTGTTCAAGCCTCTTTCCTAATACATGTTCCTTTAGAGACTTTTTCATGTGGGACCATGAAAGGTAAATCTTATGTCCAAGTCATCAAGGTCAAGGCTTCTCCCTTCACAACAGTGCAGAAAAAAAAAAATGCAAGTTCCTCTATAGATTGTATCTATGAATTCTTGATTTGTGTATAATACAAAACAGGAGTTACAATTAAAGTCAGATTCCCTTCTAAAGTTCCATAGTTAACAAAAGAAAGAGAGCCGTGACCAGGTCTTTTCCACAAAATGTGGAAGAGCAATCAGCAAATACTTTCCAAAGCACATAGATTACACATGTAAAGATAGTAAACAGCAAGAACAACCTTCTACTGACTTGAAATCCTAAGACTTCTGTTCAAATGCTTCTCCCATAACAGACTGTTTAGAAGACACCCTGAACAAGTCAGCAGTTTAAGGGAAAAAAAAAAAAAGTATTACTGTAGACATCTGTTGACAAAAAATGCCTTTCATTGAGATGCAGACACAGACATGCATCATCCAAATAAGCAGCAGGGAGGTCAACTGGTGGTACATCAACCCCTTTCCAACTGGAAGCCCTGCAACAGACAGTTCTTTAGCTAGGAAAATGTATTTTGTGGTCAACATCTTATTGACAAGTAGCAGGATAGCTTTTTAAAATTTAATCTAGCTATTTATTCTAGGAGTTATTTTGTGTTTGGTGGTAAACCTTCCTGCATAAGCAAGTTCTCCCACACCCCTTCTTGCTTTGTGCACTAAAATCAGGGTGAAGATGTTTGTTTATTCATATTTATCTTGTGCAAAAAAAACTACATCACTGAAAACTTTCAAAGCTAGTCAACTGCACCAAAAGTGAGCTAAAAGAAGAACTGTACATGTGAAAAGGATCTGGAGTGGCATGTTCCCAATTAATTATGTCTCAAAACATAGCAGGATACAGTAAAAGACTTCTATCTCCGTATCTGTTGCCTATGTGGCAGAGGAATAGTTGATTTTAAAGTAGGAAACAGCCGCATAGGAAGACTGTATATATGTAATTATGATCACTAATAAACTGACTCATACACATTAATGAAGAGACAGATTACAGCAGCTCAAAAAAAAAAAAAATCCTTCAAAGAAACACTTTTAAAGAACCTGACAGTTTATTAGTCTGGAAACAAGACACAAACTGATTCTTCATTAACTGAAGCATACATACATTAGGAAATATTTGTTTACATTAGGAAGCATTTTTTTACTGAGAGAGCGGTCAAACACTGGAACAGGCTTCCTAGAGAGATGGTCAATGCCCCAAGCCTGTCAGTGTTTAAAAGAGGCATTTGAACAATGCCCTTAATAATAATACTTTAACTTTCGGTCAGCCCTGAAGTGGTCAGGCAGTGGGACTAGATGATCATTGCAAGTCCCTTCCAACTGAAATATTCTATTCTATATGGATAATAGAAGGTATTATCCGACTGTTCCTGTCTAAGACCAAAGTGTGGCTACGCATTTAATCCAAAAAGAGCCTCTCATACAACTCATGGCAACAAAGTAATATTTCATAACTTAAGAAAATGAAAATATTCTACCATATTGCAATTCCACATTGTCAGTAGTTTCTAGTAGTTTTTTCATACTACAATACATTAACTACTACTTTTCATTGTACGTTTCTCTTGACCCAGAGAAAACAGTCTGGAATTAGATGCTCTTGAATATAAAGTTGGTGGGTTTTAGGTAAAGAGTTTGCATACCATCTGTAAACTTAAATTAGGCATGAACAGGCCCAAATCGTGATCTGGGTAAAGTGCCAAAACAGTGAGGCTACCAAATTAGCTATGTCAGCATACTGCTTCCCCCTCCTGTCACCACTGAATCAATGCCTGAAGTTAGTAACAGAGATATTACTATCCTCTAAACACTATGATAGATTTTTTTTTTGGCTAAGTTTATAAGAACCTACTCACAAACAGGTCAAAGTATGCATAAGATCTCTCTTGTCATTTTATGCACTTAAACTTTCACCAGCAATTTTAGTTTATTTCCAGCAGCAAACGGCAAGTTGTACTGCTAAGCATAGCTGGCAAACTGCTTAAGGGGCATATTTGCCTAACTCACCTGTACCCGCACTTTGATCAAGCTTACACTTGCTCTAGTCAAAAATACACCATATGCTACTATAGTTTTCAGTATGTTTTCCTACAAGTTTCACCTCACCAGCATTTATCCTGTACATGTCTACAGGAACCTTAATCACTCAGAAATCTCTTGAAAAACTGAAATCTAACTTCATATGAAATAGGAGGGAGAATTGAACATGTGTGCGACAGAACACAACTGGAGTTCTAATTCTTAACTCAAACAGTATAAAACAGAAGGCAAACACAAACATGGTAACAGGGAAAAAAATATCCGGGGTTAAAAAAAAATAACATCAGAATTCTGAGAGTGCTTGTGTGAACATTTGAGATGCTATTTCTACTTAACCAGCGAGGGTCAACCACACTGGATTAACTACTGGACATAAAATTAACTACTGTTCAGATCTGTAAGTCATCTCAGTATCAGGCCATAGCATCACTCCATTTTTGTCTCAGGCACAGCCCCAAAAGCATTTCAAACACAATTTAGAGAATTCTCCCCTTCTCTCCCATGCATGTGTAACTAATACAAGTGATAGACCTAAGATTTTCAACTGAGCTCTACAGCCTTATTTTGCTAGTACCCCTGCAAATCACACCTAGACAACTTGGGAAACATAATACACCAAACTAGTTAGCCAACTATGGTGGAAACCATTGAAAAGCTCACAAATGCCACATGATCCAACTTAAAACTAACCCTGCCCTCAAAGAGGTTACGTAAAGGCTGAAAAACTGCCCAAATCGCAACACTTTTCAACTATCACATTCAGTGGCTATTTAACTGAAAAACACAACTCTTTTTCTTCCTGCATATCAAAGATCGGACATAAAGGGACACCAAGTACCTCCTTCCCTTGTATCATTTAGTGGAAGACTGAGGCTAGGATCTGATGTTACTTTCACGGAAACATAACCTGAATGACTTTTCAGACCGTGCTGCCTTTACGCAAAATCCAGCTAAGCAAAGAAAAATTCCTTTTTGTTCGCTTACTAGGTGCCTCTGAGAACATATTTCATTTGATTCACTGTTTTTCTAAGTCATGTGCATAACACTTAAGAGTTCACACACTATATAAATAACTAGGTTGACAATGAAGGCACTAAGAGGTATACACAGTTATCCTCAGTATATCTGGATTGTGCACAGGAACACTAACCTTTCTTATTTAAAAAGCTAAAACAGCATATCCCAGATATTTCTGTATTTCCACTTTTGTAGATATTTCTATACTTTTTCAAAACACATTCCCATCTTCAGCTTAATTTGTCTCCACCAACTGACTTACATTATTAATATGTCAATAGGGTATCTTAACGGTTTAAGATGCACCTTATTACAAACCAAGAGATTTTAACCCTACTATATTAATACAGTATCAGTACACCTCAGAATGAGTATGGTTAGCACTCTTGAGGGTCATACTGCACACTGATCTTGGCCATATCAATGTAGTAGTAACTAGCTCAAAAAATTCAAATTCAACTTAACTAGGAAAACAAAGGAGCAGTGCAAGGATCAGGGTGGTGTTTCTTTCCCCCTTCTTTTTTAGTGATGGATACTTCGTGCATAAAACCTGGAAAGCTTAATAAGAGTAGCCTATTCCTTATATCAAACTATTTTACGCCTCTGTGTAAAACAGAGGAAGTGTTTTTTTAACCTGGCAGGATTTACGACTTTTTCCAGTCAGCTGCAGCAAACAGAACAGACCTTAACACTCAAGAGTGATAATTTCCCATCTGAAGTATCTTACGAAATTCTGCGACTTCAGAAGCATTTTTCCAGCACGGGGCCCCCTGCTGGTGCACAAGCAAGTCAGAAATCACAGAGAACCTGACCAACACTTCCCCTGCACCACAGCAACCCAAACACCACTTCTCTCTAAAACCCATCCAGATGCAGACAGCTCAGAAGTCACTACTGCTAATACCACTTCTGTTAATAATAAAGGCTCATCTAACTGGACCAAACAGCAGTCCATTGGTTTCTTTTTTTTCCCCTGTCCCTAACACAGCCAGTAAAAATTTATACATAATGTGGAAATATTTAAAAACACCTAGTAGACGTTTATGAAGTGATCTAACAATGACAGTTTCATCTTAAGCATTTAAGCACTAGGATCAGGACAACTGCTTATAAGCCAGAAAGTGTTCTTAAAAAAAAAAAAAGTACAAGTAAGAAAACTTACCAGTTTAACAGCTTCCTGAGCTGCCTCTTTAGTACAAAAAGTGACAAAAGCATATCCTCTATTTAGACCAGTTAGTGGATCCATCATTAAGCGAAGATCCCATATAGGGCCAGCTTTCTCAAATAAAGGAACAAGTTCATCTTCAAACAAGTCTCTTGGAATCTTGCCCACAAATATCTACAATAGACATACAGAGTGTTGTTTATAAAAAAATACTTACAATGAATAAGAATACATCTACATAAACATCTCCTCCTTACCTCTGTACCAACAGAAGGTTGTTGTCCTGAATATACAGACTCTGGAGGAGGTCCACCATACTTTCTCTGTCCAGTAGTCACATCAAGAGTGTAGCCGGTTCTCTCCAAGAGTGCCTTCAAGTAAGAAACTTAAAATTTTAAAATCATATACAAATTGAGCTAGTTTAGATGCACTTCATTCACAGACAGACATAATTCCTCTTAAACTGTACTGCTTTGAAACTCCCACAGGCAAATAAGCCTACTGCTAGTACTTCAATAAGAAACTTGCAAAACAATTATTAGAACTATCAGGTAAAGAAACATGGCTAGAAAATTACAGATTCACATAAGAGTTTTCCCAATTCCTTCATTTTCATACAAAAAAAAAAAAGGCCAAGTAATAGAATAGCGAGCTTCCCTTTAATTAGAAAGATCTTAGTCTGAGCCACTTCTTGTTTTGGCATGTCCAATCCTGCAAACATTTATGCACAGGAGTTCCCTTCACTTAATGAGATTACTCATAAGTGTAAAGTTGAAGAACACATGTTTAAGTGCTTACACCCCTGGAACACTGTACTGACTGCTTCAGGTATCCAACCACTGAAGTGGCAGTACTACTTCCTTTCTCCTAACCTCTCCCCCCATCCCCCCAAACTCCTTGTGGGCACATCCAGCATCCCAGCAGAAGTGATCCTCACTAGAATCACTGCATACAGTTACAGATATACTATCAATTTAATATGTTAGATGAAATTCAGTATGCAAATATATGAGAAACTCCTCTGAAATTAGTCTTTCTTAATAATTTTGTACAAAGACAAATCAACTCTACACACAAAGAAACAGCATATTAAACAAGCCTAATTATAATCAACAGTTAGTAATTTCACAACTAGAAAACTGCAAAGTTATTTTAAATGCTATAGCCATCAGCAGTAAAAGCTATGCTACTTTAAGTTAGTTAAAGTCCTCATAATGTTGTTGTTTTATGTGGTAGTGACAAAAACTCTATCTGTTTTTTTTTAAATTTATAATTAACAGCATCCCAGCCTCAAAGTCAGGAGAAAAGAGGTTTTCTGGTTTCACAAGCTACATAGTTACTTGTAATATATAACATGTTCATTTTGCACTTTACACATGAAAAGTTAAAGATGAAAGATTCTCTTGCTTTTTAAGACATCAACTAAGCATGCTTAAATGGCTTTCCTCTCCTTAAGCTTTGGTGAAGTTGCTAATCATAGAATTTTAAAATAAATCATAGTATGCCTAACTCTTGAGACAGGAGTCTCTTGCTAGCAGAAGACTCGGTCCAAGAAATAACGAGTCCATTACTAAGACAGTTTTGGGTACAGTTTACGAGAACAGTGATTATGTCCTAAGAAGTGGGCTAAATCCTAAATCCATTACTATCTGTTTTTTCAGACATGTGGTATCTCCTCCCTATTGTGGAGTTGCTTTAAACCTGAACTGAAGGGAAAAAAAAAAAAAAAAGAAAAAAAAGAAAAGAAACAAAAAACAACCACCAGTAGCTGAAGTTATGCATTCTGAACTCAAAGATCTATGCTGACAAGTTTCTGAAAACTTTTCACTGTGAAATAGTATAACTGTCTCAACTAGACATAAAACAGTCAAATCTTTTTCACTTTTATATACATTCAGTTCCAGTAATTAACAGCATATTAACTTTCCTCTTGAAGAAGTGTAAGATAAAAATGCAAGTGACAGCTTCCATTAATGACAAATAATCTAAAATAGCCTTTTAAAGAAAAACAGAGTTCCAAAAGAATCAAGGTATCTGTCACAACAGCTTTGAAAAACCACAGATAGACCACATAACTTTTATCTTTCAGGCACATACCTTAATTTTTGCCTCATCTGGTCCTTTGCTAGAATCTGCCACCTTGGTCCCCTGTTTTTCCCTCTGCCTGTATGTCTTCATGACTCCACATAAAAAGGCACTTTTGTTCTGCAAAAGATATATTAATCTTTAGTTCTGAAAACATGACAAGCCAGAATCTAATTTTACCTTGAACTAACACAGTGCTCGTTTTACATATCACACATGGATCACTGAAGAGACGTAAGCAAACCTCTTGCCAGTCAACTAGCAGTTTATCCCTCAACAATTATACTCTAAATTGCTTAACATTACCTGAACATGTGAGAGATCACTGTCTTTAAACTGCTGAAGCACTGCCAATGCACCTTCTTCATTAAATTCCTTTAAAGCTTCAATAGCTCTTTCATCTAGATCACTATGTGCAACTAACCCTAGAGAAAAGAAAAAAATTACTATATTATATTTGGGCAGCAATCTTTGTTTAACCACATTTAACACATCTAACACATTTCAGTGACCCCTAAATCAATCACTGATTAACATAAGTTACTATACCTAAGAAATCACTTAGTCCTCAAAGGTAAATACTTAAGTGTATTTAATCTTTTTTAATCAAAAAGTGTCAAAGAAAGTTAAGACTCAGAGTAACAGTTACTGCATTTATGTATTTGTTTGTCTTCTGTGAAACCCAGATGTTACACAGGCCAAGTTTATTTTCAATATCCTGAACCTGAATTCAGAAGGATCTATCAAAACCTGACTTAGCTTGGCTAGCAATGGTACCTTGGTACATTTTGAGTAGACTATAAAGACAAATAAACTACAGCACTAGAAGTGACCACCACAATCCAAAAATCAAGCTTAAAAAATGCTAGCTATTACCATGTCTGAGAGAACCAATACAATAACCTTTGCATCCATGAGCCCAAATACTATGTCACAAAGTATCATTTACATGAGAAGATGAATACCAAGGCTTCAGTTACTTAAAGTTACCCACAACTACTGTAAAAAATGCACAAAGACCACATCACCTACTCCTCCTAAAAATCATCTGTTGCCTATTCCAGCCGTTGCTATGGTCACCTGTATACTTCTCCTCCTTCCCACCCCTCAGCCCAAGCGGCCTGGCCCAAGACTTTTCTCTGAAAAATACTACAACAAATTAAAGCACTGAATGGAAAACATCCACAGATTTTGGTAAGACTGCAGTTCCCATACTTTTGGAAACCACAAAAAGTTGCTATTTTAGCCCAAAGACAGCAGAATCCAATAAAATATTGTAAGTGTGGTTTTGCAAGTTTTACATCTTACCTGCAACGTAAATTTCATCTAGTTTTTCAGCAACTTTCTGTGGTAAACCAGCATCAAGCAATGTCTGGAAATGCTCAGAATGGGTAACTGCAGCAGAAGTATCCATGGGCTCTTCAGTACCATTCCCATTAACATGTTCAGTAGCCATGTTTCCAGATATCTGTTCAAATGCAATAAGCATCATAATTAAGCTAAAAATATCTTCAAGTAGAACAATTCAAGTGACAATACATGCAACAGACTGCCCTATTCTTGCAAAAAAAAAAAAAAAAATCGTAGACCACTTCCCTGATACTTTCTGGCTTTGGAAGACGCACAAGATTCCTCAAAAGAAGCACTAACACAAAGGAAAGCCCTAACACCATTGCCTAGCGGGGGTGGGGTAGCTTTCACTGCAGGTTTTACACAACCCAGCCAGACACTCTGACTCACCTCCCTCTCTCTGTCTCTCTAACACACTCCCTAAGAGGCTCTGAACAAGTTAGAAATGGAGCAAGAAGCCAATGGCGGGGGTGGGAGGAAGAGCAAACCTGCCACATGCAGCCGCCGCTACCGCGATACCGTCACTGACACCCGCTGCTGCCTCCACCTCCCGTTGCAAACTCGCTGCCCCCCGGAGCGAGCCGCCTCTCCAGGCTCCAGGCGCGGCCGGGATCCCTTCCCGCCTCCACTCCGGTGTCGGCCGGGCAAGTGAGAGGAACAAAGCGCTCTTCCCAGTCCGCACCCACCCACGGTGGCGGCGGCAGCGGCAGCCGCCATGAGCCCGATGGAAACACGTGCTCTGCGCGTTCAGATGTCCTACAACTTCCTCCAGTGACCGACTTCCCCCCCTCCCCGCCACACTCCCGCAGGAGGAGCGGCTCCCCCCCACCCCAAGCCCCAGCCATTCCCCACCTCTCACCCTATTCCCCCTGGAGAGCGGTTGCAACACCCCGGGCCCGATTTCACCACTCGGCCGGGAGCTCGCGGCGCCTCCCGGCCCCGCCGCCACCCCCCCAGCCACACTTCTCCCCGAAACAATGCAGGGGCCAGCCGCCAGCCCCGTCTCCCGGCCGGGAAACGCCGCTGCCCGCCGCCCACCGCCTCACGACGTGACCGGGGGCACGCCAGACCCGAGCGGCCCCCCTCCCCACGCACACTCCGGGCATCGAGGTCGCGGCTCGCCCCGCTGCGGAGCGGCTCCCCCCGGCCCGGCCCAGCCCCTCTCGGGCAATGAATGGAGCGGCGGAGCCGGCAGGACAATGAGGCGAGAACCACGCGCCCCGCGCGGGGACGGCCCGGGTCCCTCCGGCCGCCGCCGCCTCCCCAGCGCCGGCCAGCTGCCGGGCCTAGTGCGTGGGCACCGGCCCAGGCCGGCCGCCCCCCGCCCGACAGCGGCGGCCACGAAGGCAGCCAGCTCCTCCACCCATCACGCAGCGCCTGGCAGCCGGGCCCCGGCCCGACAGCGCTGCAGGGCCCCAGCGTGCGCCTCCCGCCCCGCCCGCCGGCTCCCCTCCGCCGCCTCAACCCCCTCTGCCGCCCGGCCCGGCCCTGCCCCGGCCCGCTCCCACCCCGCTCCGCGGGCGGCTGCCGCCGCTCCGAGCCGCGGCGAGCCCGAGTCCGCCGGCCTGCCCCGCCGGCGCCCAGCGCCTGACCTGTCGCTGCGGGGGTGAAACGCCGTGCGAAGGGGCTCGGGGCGCGGCTAGCGGCTCGGCGTGCTGAGGAGCTGCCCCCCTTCTCCGCTCCCTCGGTGTGTCCGGACAGTGTGCTGGAGCTGGCGTAAAATGGCGGCCGCTCGAGCGCTCACGCCGCTGCTGGCACCAACCCCAGCCCCTTCCACTCGGCTCCGGGGGGGGCGGGGGAGAGGAGGAGGCGCCGCGCGCGCTGGCGCAGCCCCAAACCCGGGGTCTCCCAGGCAGCTCCGCAAGGGTTATCGCCTCGCCCCGCCCGCCGGGCTGCCCGCGCGCGCGCGCGCACCCGCCCGCCCCGCCCCGCCCCGCCCTCGCGCGCGCGGTCTCTCCTGCCCTCCCCTCCGTCCCCCACGCGCTCCGTGTTCCATGCGGAGCGGCGCGCACCGCCCTCTCCCACCCCGCCCGGGTGGAGCGTCAGCCGGCAGGGGCGCGCGGCGCTCGCGCAGGCTGCGCGCTGCCGAGAGGGGAGGGGAGGCGGCGGCGGCGGCGGCCCAAGTCCCGCGGGTGGGTGGGGGGACACACGGCGCGTTGCGGGGCGCGCCCGGCCTCCCCGGCGCCTGCCGCGCCGCCCTTGCACCTGTGCGGGCGCCACGCGAAAAAAACGGCGCTGGCGGAGCGGCTCGCCGGGCCGGCCGGGGATTGGGCGAGCGGCCGTTCCCACGGCGCGCAGGTGGCACAAAGGGGACCGCCGCGGCCGGAGGCGGGGAGTCCCGGCCCGCGGCGGGGGGGAACGGAGGAGACAAAGCCACGCAGACAAAGGGAGGGGAGAGCGGCGCTTTGTGTGGCTGCCGGCCAGCTGAGAGCCCGGCAGCGCTCCGCTCCCGCCGCAGCCGCGCTCGGCGTTCCCGCTTGGGAGGCGGGAGGCGCTTCACCCCCTTCCCTGAGGCCCCCCCCACCCCACCCCGGGGCTCTCCCCCCCCCCTCGGGCTCTCCACACCGGCCACCGCCCGACCCACCCCAGCCCACCCCCCCGTAACCGTCGTGCGGAGGGAGCGTTTTTCCAAGGAGAACGGGAGTTCCCTCAGTCGCTGCGCGGGGCGGCGCGGTGAATCCGCTGAAGCGGCGGCGTTAAGCGGCCCCGGGCGGTGGTCGGCGGGGTGAGGAGGAGTTGGCAGCAGCACGGGCTTGGGTGTCACGCAGCTCAACCGAAATTCCACAGCACGCCCGGAGAAGCGAGGCCTTTGCCCCACAGCCGCCCTTTAAGCGTCCGTTCGTTTATGATTTAACTTTCCCGTGCTGGCCCCATCAGAAGGTGGGTCTAACCAAGCACGTTGTCAGTTGTCCGATGCAGGTCCCTCGCTGGGGATCCTTGTTGCACACTTCCGAATTCCGGTTCCTAACGCGTCTCACACACCTCACACGAGAAACTTGGAAACCAACCTACTAAGCTCTGCCAGACCTGTAGCTCCAGATAAAGGCAGCGAAATGAAGGCAGGAAGGCGCACACAGTATTACTCACTTCCTCAAAGGCAGCTCAGGGACAAGCTAACCAACTACTGCTGCCCCTCAGCCCCGCCAAATACCTTCAGTGTATCTCCAATGTTTTAACAGTACTTAAACCGGCATAGTGGAGCAAGCACAATTATAGGGTTAGTTCACTGTCAACAAATACTCACATGCTGGTGTGTAAGTATGTGAAACATACAACTGGCATTCAGTGAGACAAGAAATATCTCTTCAAGTACTTGATGCAATAAGACTTCGTTAAAAACTGAACCACTCCACAGGTCAGTCTGAAATAGCAACAGATACAAGGCAGCTGTATGCTATCAAATATTCCAGCTAATTTATAATTTGAAAGTGTCATTAAAAATAATTTTTACTCGAACTTTTCCCCTATGTTTAAAATTTTTTTAAAATTAAACTTTCTGAAAATATAATTTCAGTAAAAAGGCGCTATTTTTTAGTGAAAATTTGTGTGGTGTTTTTAATCATATACTTTATAAAAATGTAAATATTTTGCACCCTTCAAAAATCTATAACTTTCTCCAAAAACACAGCTATCAGCTGGGCAATGAGAGTAATATCCTCAAATACAAATTTGGAGAGCATTTTTCAGTGAAAATACTGCACACCAAAACATGTTATTTTCAGATGTTTACAGAAGGTGTTTCAGTGAGGTCTTTACAATACAGATGTGAGCCAGAGTAATATCTACATTTCATAAATGGATTTGTTCTCTGGAACTAATGAAAACAAGTGAAAACTGTTTCGATTAAAATTCTCAGTGGATTTGACTAACTACAGGTGGCAAACCCCTGAGAAAGTAATTCCCACTTTCAGGCCCACTTTTAGAGGGAAATCTTTTTATGCACTTTCCTTTTCCTCCATAAAATGGAAGTAAAACCAATAAAAAGACTAGGATAATGTGAACAGATTTGCACCCTTATTTAAAATCATAGCTGACCCAGAGTCAGAGTTGCAGCTATTTGATCCTTTGAAATTTTAGAAAAGAGGAAGCAAAGAGTCTGACATGCAGTTCCTCTAAATATAGCCCAGTTATTAGCCCTAATATCAGTAGGACAAAGACAAAAGTGGTTTGCCCAGGAAAAGATCCATGAAATCATAAAATGAGTTTTCTTTCTCTTTTTTTTGAATCATGTAGAACATCTATTGAAAAAATACCCTGCCAAGACCATTTGCAGGCACTTACCTGGTGACTTGGATTTACATGAGGAGTTTCACTGCACATGCCTGAAAGTTTGACAGCTTCTCACCATAATGAAAGTTGTGTTAATTCCTAAATTTTCCTGGAATACGAAACCCCCACCTGCTTCTGGTCCAATTGTAACTGCTGCAGAGCCCCACTGAAGCCACAGCTGGATGTCTGAGCCTCCCCAGCACATCCACGGTAAAACCAGTAATTATAACAGGACCAACTACAGAGTTGCACAGATAAAGCAGTGAAAAATAGATTTGACTATAAGATTGAAAGTCTAATTTTTGCTTTTGAGCTACTTCTGTGCAGTTAAAGAATTATACCCTAAACAAAGAATGAAAATCTAGGGAAACTCAACAGGAATCTTACCTTCAGTTTCTGTGATACCTATTAAGATCGCATGGCATGAGCCTGTCCCAGGTATGCACGCATTGGAAATTTAGGCTCAGCTATAGGATTGGCTATACTTGAGCTATGAAATGCATCAGCTACAGCATTAGAAGGGCAGATCACTCTGGTCATACAGCAAATGTCACTGCTTGCAATAACGAAACAAGCCCCCTGTGCTACATCTGCCACAGCACAATTCTGAAGTGATTCAGCCACTCTTGGGGTTTTCTCAGCAATAGGTGTTCCAACCCATTCCTAGCCCTTAGCCCCCTTGGTAAGACTGCCACATATTAATATCTCTGTGTATTATAAGGATATCTAACTTCAGGAAGGGACTGCAGTCTGCAGTTTATTTGATGTAGTGCACAGCTGGCCACTGGCCTACTACCCTGAGATCCTTGGTAAAATAAGACTTTTTGGGAAAACATCCGTTTAATTAAAAGTCCGTTTAATTTGCTCATTCTACCAGTCAGAGGCTTCTATGTCTTAGAAGATGGGTTGAGTTACAAAATGCAAGGCCTGTGCCTATTAAGAGAAAAATGCAAGTCGGAAATTAACCAAAAGGAGATGAATCAGATACATGAAATTTTCTTCAGGAGAAAACTTTTCATATATGACTGAATGGCTTGGTCTTATGCTTTAATATGCAGATTTGAGAGTTCTTCCATTCTAAAAAGTAACTTACAATCTAAAAGTGTCACATGATTTCAGCAAAGAAAGACTAAAGTAATGGTAATATTTTCTTTTAACATTCTTTCCAGGTATATCCTTTGTGCATCTTCTCACTTTTCCAAAACTAGGTAGGGGTAGCATTAATTAAAACAAAATCAAGGTTATTCCCCCATTTATTTAAACTATTTCTAAGGCTCTAACTTTGACCCTGATAACTCTTCAAACACTTCACTTCTTCCAACTAAGTCAGGAAAACAAAAGCAGCAAAGAAAGTGTTTGCAAATCCAGTGATTATGGTTCACAGGACCAGAGGCCATGGGCACAAACTGAAACACAAGAGGTTCCCTCGGAACATCAGGGAACACTTTTTCACTGTGAAGGTGACCGAGCACTGGCACAGGTTGCCCAGTGAGATTGTGGAGTCTCCATCCTTAGAGATATTCAGAAGCCATCTGGGCATGGTCCTGGGCAACCATCTCAAGGTTGCCCTGCTTGAGCAGATGGATGGATTCTGTGATATAGTTAATTATCCTGATCTTTACAAATACAACTCTATCCACTGACTAATTGATGTTTCTTTCTTGAGATTTGGAAAGACTTTTTTTTTTTCCCTTCCTGAATCCGAAAACCAAAGTAACTAATTTTTCACTAATTTTTAATTCTTCTAGTTCTGCAAGATGGATGAGGAGTCTGCTCCTACAGACTTGACACCATACATTACAGGGCTTTTGAGGTTGAAATCACCTGCATTCTGCTAAATATTTGCCCAGATAGTCACAGGCAGAGAACAAGCCTGGCAACGAGGAGGAATAGGGCTCTTCCAGGAACTCTCTTGGTGTCAAATTTTATATATAGACTGAAGGTCTTGAAACAACTTCTTCCTGAACTGCTTCTCTCCCTTTTGCTTTACGGCTGTGCTATAGCAACAGTGCCAGTGAAAGAAAGGGTATTGGACTGCTTATTTCTGCAAAGTATCTATGTTTTAAAGTCCTTCTTTCCTATACCAATCACTGCTTTTTCCTCTTTCCAGTCAATGTCACCCCCCCCCCCCCCCCCCCCCCAGCTCAGGTACATCCCCCCCAAATCAAACACTCCAGAGCTGACATTGTAAGAGAAGGGCACAACAGAAGCAGCAGGAGGTAGTTTAGTTCACATTCCATTAATACCTTTAGCTTTTTTCTAATTTAAGTTAGAGGATTTTAACACAGTTGTTTATCAGCCACGGGTTCAGAGCAATGTATTTTGCAGTACACTATAGGTTAATGTGTAAGTATTGAAAGAGGTGTGGAGGAGGAGGAGCACTCTATTTTTGCACGCACACAAAACAGTGAAGTTGCTTCCATGTGTATGTGGAAATGCTAACTCAAAGCCATCCCAAACTGACTATTATCACTCAGAAACCAGATGCTCAGCCTTGTAACAAAGAACTATAAATGCCCTATGCTTACTAGCAAAAAAGCAGCATTAGGAGTTATTCAGAACCTATACCTTCAACATGGACAAGAGACAAATGAGGGAACATAATACTGGCCTACAAAGACAGTAGCATAGAGAAAACTAGAGAATAACTGTTCACTGTTTCTTCCAATGGAAGAACGAGGAGGCACCAAATCAAACTGGCAGGTAGCAAAGCAAAAAAGAGCTACTTTTACACACATGCAACTAAGCTGGGGAATTCATTGTCACATGAAGCTGTAGGTATTTCCATAAACCCCAAAAGTAACTAGCCTAATTAATGGAAGAAACTCCCATGTAAAATTATTAAATGCAGAGATATCACCCCAATTTAAAATCTGCGGCAAAAATTAGCGTAGGCTGGGGGAGCATACCAGGAAGTACTATCATATCTATGCTTGCTTTATCTTTGCATTTTTCCCTTAACTAATACCCACTACTGGAGATTGAATGTTGGTCTTAACTCTTCAGTCTGACGGTACAAATACCGTCATTGCAGCAAGCAGACCACGCAATCACTGATTGTTCCTTTCATCCCAAACCCTTCCCACTTCCTACAGAAGTATATGTGCAAATGTTCCTCTTCCTCCAGATTCCCTGTAATCACATATTCCTCATCCCACTACAGACCTATAAAACTCAGGCTTCCTATACAAATAGCTCACAAGCTTATCAAGGGTGGGGGAATTACAGGAGGAGGCTTCCCAATCTGAAGGAAAAAAAAAAAACCAACCCAAACTGCTTTACTACCGCTGTGGGTACGAAAGCAAGAGTTAGGACACAACTACTACTGCCTTTTCTGTCCCGTTCCCCTTAGCATCTGATGCTTTAAAGCTCTTACGCAGAGGAGCGTTACCATTAGGTCAGCACCTGGCAAAGCTCCATGGAAAGAGGAGACAATATATTCAGCAAAGAAGTGACAAGATTTGTCATCCCCCTCCAAAGTTTTCATCAAATTAGCATGGAGGGGCTGGAGAAAACAGATTCCTCCACATCCTAGTGCATTCTGCCTTATGAGAAGGACTCATGCAAGAGAACTGCATCACATTCCTCATCAGTATCCATCTTCAAAACATCTCAAAGTCATCTCAGGACAGCAGTGCTATCCTGTCCACTTGCGCAGTGCAAGGTAGCCAAGTGCTGAAGCTGCAACTCACCGAGTACAGCCACAAGCGAAAGTGTTAATGCAGAACTGACTGGTCTATTTAGATCTTCCTTTGCTCCAGGTACCCATCCAGCCCTGCCCTTACATCCCTGTACAGCAGTCCCCAAACATCTCCCTGTCCAGACTAGCAGCCATCAGGATTCCAGCACTTGGCACACTTACAAAAGCCAACTGGAGGGGGAACAAAAGGACCCTTGGGATCATCTAACCCCATGTGAGTTACTTTGTGCATTAAGCCCATCTCCAAAGGCAGACAGCATGTCATTAGGTTGCAGAACATTCTCCCCCAGGTCTGGGCATCTTTCCCAGGAGAGGACAGCACACTGCAGACATAGTGGCCACCGCCATGCAGGTAGATGGGACAAGTCATGGGCTGTTCTGCAGCCATAAGGGAAACGTGGACAGCACAGCTTGCATTGCCATAGCTAAGCTCTCATCCACCTTAACCTCTAAACCATGCCCAAATATTACATGTGAGACTGCTAGCTGGCCCAGGCATGGGTTGTCAGAGACTGTATTAACCTTTAACAGCATGGATGATCAGTTGCCAGTGATTGGGCTCATGTCCCAGGCCTATTTAGTTGACTAGTAATGACATTGCTGATTACTCAGGAGGGAAAGTGCCTGATGCAGCAGTTGCAATGCAGAGCTTTCAGGATAAGCGTTCCAGACTACTTAACATGTAACCAAACAACCTAAAAATCCTTTCAAGCATGGGTGAACCCAAATAACCTTGTGTCTTTAAGGTCCTTGTAAGAATAGAATAGTCTTCCCCTCCCCCCTTTTACAATCCTTGCCAGGTACAAGGCAGAAGTGACTACATAAATGCAGCATTTCTGCAGATCCCAAGAGCAGACAATACCACTGCTTTTTTCATTATTTTTTTTTTTTTTTTAAAGATGCCTGGAGTATGCTGTACTAAGGGAGTTCTCATTTACAGCACAAATTCCAGAGCACAAGGACGAGGAACTATTACTATCACTACCTCAGGCTCTGCTTGCTGCTTTTCGATAGTCTTCTTTCGGAAGATCTACTCTATACTTTTATATGGGCCTTGAGAGATACTAGAATTAGATCTTAAGCTAACACAGAGCTTCAGCACATGTGTATAAGTTTACCCTTTCCAGCTTGTGTAGCAGTAACGAGGTATCTCTTCATTGTTTTGCACAGGGCAGTGCAGGCAACATAACCTGTTCTCAAACCTGAACAAATTTGTAATTCAATACAGTACGACTAATACAGCTGCATTGTTCTGCTAGAAGCGATAATTTAGTTCTTTAAGGAAGCAAAGTTTGAATTTTACCTAACAACGGACACTAGAAAAAAAATTGCTATTCTGTGATCTGCAGGGGACATGAACATACTTTCAACCTGCCTTCAGAAAATAAAACTTAGAAATGTCTCTTTGATCCTGTAAAAACATACAGGCTTGGTTTTTCTTTTTTAAAGTTTAGATCTTAAAAGTAGCAGCAAGGAAGAACAATTACAGGGAAGTTCCCTTTGAAAACTTATATTAGTGTCAATTTTTAAAAATCTTTTATCAGTTTATGACTAGTTAAATACATGGCTGATAAACCTGTGAACTTAATTTGAATGTGGCATCAAACAACCAAAACACTTCTAGTAGCTCTTGTGTTCTCCAGCTGGAGTTATGTACCAATGGATAGCAATGTTTGGAGGCATGTATAGAGCAGTAAGAGGAGTCAATGCACCTGTGTGAGAATAATACATTTTTACTGCCAATACATCAATTCTTAATTCCAGCAGGATCAATATAGATACCTGAGCATGTCCATAAAAAAATTGTTAAAATCACTGATGACAGTTAACTGCAGGAGTTTCTAAATTCTTTCATACCCTTCCAGTTCAGGTACTTTTAGATTTTACTGCCACATCCACAGCAATAGCTTATGTCTCTCCCAAGAAAAATTACAAAAAAAAAATTCTTACTCAAGAGATCTTCTCATGTATACTAAAAGGTAAGTGTTTGTAATTTAGTGTCAACATTTATTTTTAACCCCTTTAAACCTCTACTAAAAGATCAGTCCTGGTTAGTAAATCTGATGCATGAAAACTGTTAACCAATTTCAGATCAACAGTATTGATACAGATCTGCTGTGGCCAAAAGAGGCAGTAGGCAACATGCAGAAGAATCTTTTAGTCTGAAAGCATTATGAACTCCTCCAGTCTAAGCACACAGTAGAAAAAAATTAGAACTAGAAATGAGAAAGGAGGGCTATTAAGGTAGAAACTTTTGTAAGCTATGCACATTTGATGCAAATCTCTTTCCAAAACAAACATGGGACATTCCCAGCTCAGCAGTTCAACTGCTTTCTATAGCTCAGCCAAGGTAACACAGATGGATTCTTTCACCCTCAGGCTGATGGTAATAGTGCTGATAACACATTAGCATTTCCTCTCAGGCTCCTTCTGACTCCCCAATTGCTAGTCAGATTTCTTAGCAAGCAATCAGTCTATGCTCCCCAGCAGAGACGACTAAGTTTGTATTAAGGTTAAATCCCAGTAAAAGGGGACTGTCTCAGCCAACCACAGACAGCAAGTATCTCATGGATAACCTTCTGTAGCTCAGCCCAAGACAGAACATTTTCTATATTATTTCTCTTAATCACTAAATTTGAGAGGTAGGATTAAACTGTATATGAAGTAAACAGCCCAGGAATTTTTTAAAAACCTCTTCATCATGCTGCTATTGGAAGCTGTAGCAGAAGCTCAGAATGTTTGCTTCCAGGGCCGGATGCCAATTCTGCTGATACTTCGTTTTGCTGCTGCTGCTATAGAAAAGGCTATCATCTTCACAGAAGTTCATTTCTGCCTTTTTAATGAATCTGAGGTGCCTGTTTCCTAGCCAGCCTTCAAAATAGTCAAGGAGAGAAGAGCAAGTTCAACAGAGCCTATTTCTGCAGAACTGAGATCTTTCTGAACAAGAAAAAGGTTATGGTTCTTCTGAGAATACTATACGAAGAAGTACAGTTGATTTTTATCCCTGTTATATTAATTGTGAGTAGGAAAGATCTTTACTTAAAATACTCACCTTCCACCTTTTTCTAACTCCTGCTTTATTGCCTGGAACTTCCAAGCACAGAGAGTCCAGTATCAACACTGAAGTGGGGAAGGAAACACTTCCTTTCCACATCTGAAACAACCTGAAGCCCAGCTAGCTGTCATTCCTGATAGATTTGCAATTTAGCTAATCAGTGACTCTTATTTGCAGGCTCTGTCCCTGACTTCTGAAGAGCAAATCACAGCTGTCAAATCACATCAATTACAGGAACTGGTCTTGTTTTTATAACTCAACAGGTGTTTGAATTTCTTTATTATATCCTTGAGTCACCAACAGAAAAATTTCCTAGGGACCTTTTTTTCTTCCCTTCACTGAAGTTTCATATACTGTTGCTCTTATAGCCCTTCTGGGATTAATACTGAATGAATATGTAGTAGTCTTTTGTAATTTTCTATTTTTGCCTTGCTTCTTGGGATGTTTAATGCATAACTCTTCTGGGGAAAGCAATACAGGACTAGTACACAAGAGGAGGAATAGGATCTTTAGGAGATCAGGACAGAGCTGAGGACTACACAGTAGTTTTGGATACCAAGGTCCCAACCTTGGCGCAGAGTAAGAAAGCTCACACTGGGAGATAGCCCAAGCTTCCATAGATGATCTGCTCTTTCTATAGAAATTATAACTTCAGGAAAGACCAAATATGCATACTCCTTTTGACAATTTAAAAGCATTTTCCTAGTTGAGAATCAACAACATTTAAGATTTCCTGGTCACACTTCAGTGGAAAAATCACAACTAGAAAACCCAAACTAGCCTTTAGGGAAAAGCAGTAGATAAGACCAAGAGGCAAAACACCTCCAGGAGCGCTACCTCAGAATAACAGAATACCTCTTCTTGGTAGAGCATTTTCTTCTCTTACAGGTATGTGAGGATACAACACTGTCATTATAGGCAACCATCCTGGTCACTGTCAAGTTTCTTCAACACAAAACAGAAGCTAAGTGGCTTTTTGCTTTGAAAGTTAGTGCAGTCAGGTAATAGCCATCAGGAAGACAATGGTCCTTACACCACAGCTCACTAATGACATATTGCTCACAAGACCCTCCGCATAACCATGGTAGAGGAATTTAAAACTTGAAATCAAAAGGGCCAAAGTATGACATCACCCACAGTACGTCACAGCCTCAGAACTGCTGCCCTGAGGCCAGAGGCTGGGAGCACTACAGGGCGTTTTGTTTCTGAGGGTAGGAAGTTAGGCTGGTGTCACTGCAGAAGACATAGCAGTGTGGATTTTGAGCACAAAAATCTTTATTCTCAACTTCTACTTTTTGATTCCTTTGGTGGAAGATCTTTCATTTAGTAAGTACTTGACTTTTTACTCCTCCAATGTTCTAAGACTCAATTCACACTGAAAGTCTAATATCCAGATACCCTAGCCTTGTATGCCAAGAATACCCTTTCCTTACAGGACTATCTCCTCTCCCTATGGTAAGTCATGGGCACCATAGCCTGCCACATTCAGACAACTCCAAGAGGTTTAAGTGTTCTTAAGAAGCATACCCTCAGAAATAGGGGGAGAACATCTAAAAGGGTGTTTCTCCTCCTGCCATCTTATAAGGCAGTAGGCACTGGTGGTCTTCAGTTCTTGGTAATTTTGGATCCTCACAAGAAGTGAAGTCTCCAAATCTGTGGAATTCCTGGCAAACCATCTTTCTTCATATTTGTAAGCTAAAAGCTTTGGACTTTCCCATATCCAACATAGCTCATAATGGGGCTGCACTTCTATAGAAAATAAATCTAGCAGTTGCTACGATTGTTCAGTCTTACTTTTCCAGTTATAAAACTAGAAACTACATGAAACTCCCAGGAGAAAGTATTCATACCATTTCCAGTCTTCTTGTCATAGCAGTTAAAAAAAGGCAAAAACACAACAAAACACCTTGCAGTCAACCCTGCCAAAGGGTCATCATATAAAGATCCCTTTACATGGGAAAAAAAAGCAGCCTCACAGCCTGTACGTCAAATTAGCAGACACTATGCTGAAAGACTTTTCACTAGCAACAGAACTTGTTAAGTTCAAGTACACGTAAATGAAGACAAGCCAATTCTGGCAACTGCAAGAGTAGTTCTTCAAAAACATGTTTGCAAAAACCCAGACACTGTTCCCCTCCATGAAGTTTTTTTGGGGGGAACATTCTCAGCGCTGTGATACCATTTATTATAAAATGCTATTTTTAAGATGTTCTGAAGGTAACTCCTGTTCCTGCCATTAAACTTATATTATGTGGCTTATAATCTCTAAAACAGGAAGAGGGGGGAGCATTAATTCCCACAAACCAAACCTCTTGTTTGCAATAGCAAACAGGTAGCTTAATAAAATTTTCAGAACCAGAAACATAATCCAACTATTTTCAGAAAATGTTTATTCTAAGATGACCACTGGGAAATGAATCATCATACTCTGAACTGTTTAACTTGTGAAGTCCAAATGACATTAAGAACTGCCACTCACTGTTTCAATATTGCACTTTTCTGATAGAGTGCAAGAAATTAAGACAGTGAAGCAGTTTGCTTTATTTTCTGCTGCAGAAAATGATCTAACTACTAGACAGAGCTAACACTTCAAGAGTTTAAGTCTCAAATGTTTCTTTCAGGACTCTAGTATGTGCAACATCCCTCATTCTGACTGCAAAAACAAACAACTAAGGCTAGGGCAAATTATTTCCTATTTTGTCAACGTAAGATGAAGTACAGTGATTTAATGGTAGCTGTGTATTCTTCCTCTTCAATGATCTTAAGATGATTTAAAAATACAACTTTTACTTTTCAATCAACTTACCAATTTCAAAATAAGGTCTACGCATTTGTTTTATTTCAGTCCATTCATCTTTCTAGCTTCTTTCCACATATATAAAATAATGACTGAACTTTATTTTGGGACAGATTTTAATCATTCTTCACCTGCAACCATAAAACTAGTACCATCATTGCTGGGACAATGTTTCTTCAGTTACTGAGAACTCCAATCACAGGGGAAAAAATAGTGGTTATTGGTCTAGTGAGAAGCCTGAAGTATGAAGCATAGCTCATGGGTATTGAAGGTAAGAGCACACATCAGTACTTCAAGTTTTCACCTCCAACATAGCTCAATTAAACAGTAAAGCTGGGGCCTTAATTGGACTCCACTTACCACTGTTTTCATTAATGTGAGAGTTGAAAGCAACATGGGCTTCAAAGAGAAAAAAAGCACTTTTACTTCAGCCACCTCCCAACACCGCCCGCCCCCCCCCCCCCCCCCCCCCCCCCCCCCCCCCCCCCCCCCCCAGTTACTAACATACACACTGCTTTATATTTTACAGCCCACATAACATTCATGTTTCACATCTTTTTACATGGGGATAGGTCAATTTCCAAGTAGTATTCAAATACAAATGAAAATCTCCTCAGGAAATTCCCAAGCAAACTGCTGGAAAGGCTCTCTATACTTCTCCTGTTCCTTACACTGGTAGTCATCCTCAGACAGAATACTGAGCGAGGCAGACTTTGTCCCACTCAATACAGCCATTCTTCTGAGCATCAAACACCACTTTGTCCTCCGGAGCCTGCAGGAAGTTTGAGACAATGGCAGAGAAGTACTGTCTTCATAGCCCTGATAGCTCAACTGGACTATCAACTAAAAAGCCACATGATGTTTGAAAGAAAATGGAATTCATCATTTTACTTTTCCAGTTTATATCCTCCAAGGGAAACAGACAAGGGCAGACAAGCAAAAATGCTTGTAATACTGATTCTAATAACAAGTACAGAGAATGTAAGTCATTGGACACATTTACATAGCATACGAAGGCCTCCATCTGTACTCCACTCACCTGAAATTACCATTTATCTGTTAAATTCATTCATACTCCAGATTATAAATCAAACTTTATCCTCTGAACTGTGGGAGGGGGTGTGCAGAAAAACTCCTGACCCAAAGTCAGGGTTAAATACTCTCCAATATAGAGAATACCCTTCATTGGTGCTCGCTCTGCTGTGTCCATGTTTGACTGTCTTAAGGAGTCCCTTTCTCTACCAACCATTACTTAGTTTCAATACCCGGTTTTAAATTGGTAAAACTCATACCCAAGCTTTATATGGCAAGTTTATACAATTAAGAGCTTGCAGCAACCCTGCTGAAGCTGGCACACGATATAGCTGCAGCCAAGGCAGCAGACTCCTCTGCAGGCTGGTAGCCTGACAGCACAGCTTACACTGGGTTTCTGTTCACTAGGATCTGTTACTTCAAGCAGGCTTCACACCCGCAAATGCACTCACAGTGCAGTAGCAGTGGGGGTGCTGTGGCGAGATAACCACTGCTGGCTTAGTTTCGCTCACTTGTTTCACTGTAAACTCTGTTTACAGATCTACAGCCTCCACCAGCAAGACAAGTTCTTCAGCAACAGACAAGACATCCCACCTTAACAGGGACCTCATTACTTAAATGGTAGCAAAGCATTTATGCAGAGCTGCTCATGCATCTTCGTCATGGTTGCAAGGTACTCCTCTTGCTTGTAAGCCCACCACTCATTTAACTCAAAAAGCTCCGCTTTTTTTGCCCAGTTACTAAGACCGATACATGGCAATATTCCAGAACAAAGTTTGTCTAACCATTGATTTCCCGGACCACAGCCCAACAGCCATGTGACACTTCTACGTTCAACACTAATGATGGTTAGTGCAAGATTTCACCAGACTATTTAAAGCACAAAAAAGCGAAGTGCTTTCATGCTGTTTACTGCACAATCTTAAGCCAAAGCTTTAAATCTAGCAAGCTATTTTCTAAAACTGAACTTTAATGAAGTGCTTTTGCAGAGAAATCTCATGCCATGTGTTCCAAACGTGTCACAGTGACTCTTCACAACTACATCTCCTTACTCAAGCCACTTGTATAAAACAGACTCAAAAAACATACCAGAAGAACTAAATCTGCAAGTGGTTTGCAAACACATTATCCCCCGCCCACCAAGAAAAAAACCATTACAAGTACTATTCTTTCCATCTTAAAATTACTTATGAAAATTGATCTCCCTACATCATTTTCACTAGTCTCATATTCCAAAACCTCTAGAGTATGTCATGGTTGAAAACATTTGTTCATTTTTGTAAACATCAGACTTTCTGTACTACTAATACACATTTTTCATTGGTTACCCATCTTCTGCAGCCCTAAAGCACAAGAGCATTCATACAAAAAGGTCTGCAGCTAAATAGCCAATATGCCTTATCAGTGGGCACATCTACTTTTTACTGTGCCAGGCGAGAGGTACATCCTTTTCATGATTCAACACTGCTCCTGGAGACAGGCCTCCACCACCTGATATGCACAACATTATTCCCTGGCACCCTTTATCTAATACTGTCAATCCTAGACCAGAGACCATCCCCAAGGAATGTTTCAGAACATACAGAACAAGACTGATGTGAAGTACTTTGGGTACCTGAAGTGTCACCCACAATCCTGAAGCTTTATCTCTAGTCTTTTATTTGATCCCAGAAATCACAAGATGAACTCATTCTCACCAATTTCACTGGATATACACATAGCAGTATCTCCTTAAAAGCTTCCATATGTCACATTAGCATCAGCCCAAAGCATAAAAAGATGGTACCTTTACACTCCAAAAAGCATGCCACAAACACACTCTTCTGACCCTGTAATGCAAGTCGCATAGCCGATACTTTTAGAGTATCTAACACAGTACTTACCAAATAGCACTGCTGTATTACCCATTTCTCTGGTCTTCGACATCTTTTTTTCTCCAGAAGAGCCTGACCTAGCTAGGACTGGCAACTTTCTGACTTACCATCCAAGCAGCTTCACTAGATGCTGTCAACAGCACCCAGACTTTTCATAGAACTGCAGTGGACAAAAGATGGAGACTGGTCCCTTCCCACTCCTGAAGTGCATAATCACTAATAAAGTTTATGTTGTCCAGGAGTCACTTGCACACAACATGGAATGTCACATGTCCACTATGTGCTGTACCAGTCAGTGCAACAAGGCAACATTGCCTTTGTAGCTCTTGCAAAGTACAAGCTGTCAAGGAACACTGTGGTGCAACTACAGACCTGATGTGCAACAGCTAGGTTTTTCACACCCTCATCTTTATTCAAGAAAGAGCATGTACAAAACATGGCACATGGAAATATCTACTCTTCTCAGTAACATCTGTTAAACAGAAATAATAAATCCTGTGGAAAGCAACAAAGGGAAAGCCGTTCTGTAGTAAGTTTTTGCAGATTCCGATACATTCAATAGACTGATACACACAGTTGCTTGCTGAAAAGGAGCAGCCTTTAGCCAAAGTACCTGGTTATTGCTTATTAACAATAACCAAAGCATAGGAGATGCTCAGTGAGCCAATACACTCCTGGAGTTCAGTCAGATCCTTAGCGTACATTTTAGTAGTCAGATGGATGCTTGGTTTTGACATTCCCAATGCTTTAGGCACTGCTACTGGTAGTGTTTTGCACTTCATGATACTGCTTAGACAGAAAGTTGGGCTTTTCATGGAATTTGTCATTTAGGAATAGGCACATTCCATGAGCTACTGGAATTCCTCCAACTCTCCAAAGGAAGCTCCAAAGGAAGAGAGCTACTTGCATCCAACACTGTCATTTTTGGCTGCAGCAGACTATAGTGTAGTTTTTCTGTATTTTGGTGCATTTTGAAATGACTCAGTAACTGTAGCTCTAGCAATTTTTAGGTATCATGCCGTTCTCACGTTTCTTCCTTTATAAAGCATTCCTGACAATTAGGTTTGAGAGTGATGCTTTAAGGCAGATTGCATCTTACATACATAATGATGTGTCTTTAAAATCCAATTTACTTGGTGACCAATTTATGATCCCTCATTCCTCTATGGAAGACTGCCAGTTTGCCGAATACAGCAAATACGCTGTTACTGTGATACAGCACCATTAGTTTTCAAGTGACTGCTCAAAGCACAACTTGCAATGAGTGTACTCCCTTCTCCCACTACTGACCTTTTTCCCCACACAGCAAGCAGGTAACATTGACAGCGTATTCCTCAAAGGGCAGTTCCACTGTTGTGGTACTCATCTTTTCATGCTAAAGTTGCAGCCCATAAAACCCCAATTCCTCTCTCCCTCACTAGATACAGACAGCAATGCAAGCTTTAGACCTTGCCTTTTCTGTAACCATGACTTTCCTCACAACACCTGAATTTCTTTCTTACAAGTGTTTCATGTTTATGCTTCCATACCACCATCACCTCATCTACTCCCTCCTATCTCCTGGAGGACACCACCCTCCAAAAGCAGACTCATTGGTTTGAATGTGTACCCATTTTGCTTTCTCCCCATCTTTACAGGGCCTACCTGTCAGTTCCACTGTTTTGAGTTATTACAGATCTTCAGTATCAGCAAGTCTGTATGCCCTTATGATATTTTAAAACACCAAATACTCTCACGGTTTTTTCATGTGTTGAAGCTCAACACATTTCCCTAATATTGCTGCTATCCTTCCTACAGAGGGCAGCTCAATGTTCGGGAAAAGTGCTATTTTAAATATGCAGAGACAGTGATTTTAGTTCACACGCAGTTTCTGAAAACAGTATCTACTAAACAAAATTGCAGCAGCTGTTTCAGCAGGCTTTTAAAAGCATGGCATCCCACTCCAAGTCACAAAAACTCTTCAGGTGTTACACTTCCTTCCAGTTACAGATCATCCACATGTCAGGCAGCACTGACAAAGTGTTCCAACTCATCACTGGAAAAAGAGAACAAGGTCTAAGTAAAATGGTTCATTTGAGGGAGAAACTTCAATTTGCAAGTAAGCACACAACACTTTGTATACATTATGGTGCTACCAATTCTGTAAAAAACCTAAACCCCCATAGACATTGTAATACTTTTCAGAAAGTTTAAATAAAATCTTTTGGTCTCGTCTCAGATTCCGGATCCGTATTAGGTTTTTCAGCAAGGAATTCAGGTTCGGGATAGGATCATCACAGATGAGACAAAAGCAATACAGAACACATGAATTTAACAGGAAACGTACTATTGTTCTATGGGGTTTCTGATTGCAATACAAAGATTAAACATTCATAATGTACACTTATTTCAAAGTTTGCATGTAGGTTTGAAAGCTAACCAAGGTTAGGCACAGCTATCAGTACACATTGTGCCTTGGGGAACAAGTGTTCTTAAATTCCAACTATATACAGAACTAATTACGATACTGTCTTGGTTTCAGCTGGGATAGAGTTAATTTTCTTCTTAGTAGCTGGTACAGTGCTGTGTTTTGGATTTAGTGTGAGAACAACATTGATAACACTCTGGTGTTTTAGTTGTTGCTAAGTAGCGCTTATCTCAAGCCAAGGACTTTTCAGTTTCCCATGCTCTGTCAGCGAGGAGGTGCACAAGAAGCTGGGAAGGAACTAGCCAAAGGGCTATTCCATACCATGGAACGTCATGCCCAGTATATAAACTGGGGGGAGTCGGCCGATCACTGCTCAGGGACTGGCTGGGCATCGGTCAGCAGGCGGTGAGCAATTGCATTGTACATCACTTGTCTTTTCGTCAGTTTTATTTCTCTCTTTTGTTATAAACCTTTTCATTACTATTATAATATTTCATTTTATTTCAATTATTAAACTGTTCTTAGCTCAACCCACAAGCTTTACTTTTTTTCCTGATTCTCCTCACCATCCCACTGGGGGGCAGGAAGAGTGAGCAAACAGCTACATGGTGCCTAGTTGCCAGCTGGGGTTAAACCACAACATATACCAACTTACCATATCAGTTGATCAATTAAATGTATCAACAACTGTCATAATACAAAAATTCCCTGAACTGTAAGCAGAGTTACTTTAGACTTAAAATGAGAAAATGTTTAGAAGCTTTCCAGTTACATACCTCAATAAGCTAAAAGCATTTGTTCCTACATTTTTTGGCCATTTTCCTGTCCAAACAAAAAAAAAAGACAACATTTATTAGTTCAGAAAAATTTTCTTCCATCACTCAAAATACAACTTGCCATCTATTCAGTCTCTCATACAGAGTAAACGGCATTATTAACATATGTTGATTACTATCAGTACTCCGCAAGTTCTGTGAAACTTAACTTAGAAGTGTAGTCATGCCACAGTAAGATTTATTTTGCTTCTCTTGCCCAGCTATTGCTCAACTTGGCTATGAACTATGACAGGCAATTAACCAATCACGTATAATCCCCCCTCTCCTACCAGAATCAAAAAGTTCATTTCTGAAAATTAGCTAATACCTGGTTGTCAGCTTCTACCAAAACATTAAAAACTGCAAAAGCTAAAATCCACCAACAAGCAAACATTAACTAAAAAACTGTATCCAGACCACATTCTTCTACATACAACTCTCCTGCAAGCAACAGGAAAATTGAGACTACCTCTGAACTAGAACTGAAAGTTCAAAAAACCGCCAAGATGGATCATTAAATGTTTCACCCTGTTTTCCATAACAGATACACATAAACCCCACTCCACTTCAAATATGCCATTTGTAATACAACGGTTTACATGTTACCTCCCGCTTATAAATGGGGTTGACAATAATGCAATTTTTAAAGCAGTCATTTAAAAATTATCATTAGTTATTTAAACCAGTTTTGCTGAGTTTCAAGGTATGTACAGACTACGAAGCCTATCATCTTCAAACACTTCACCTGTTCTGGTGTTAGTCTAAACTCAGAAGTCAGATTCACATGTGTTTTTCATCAAAAAATCAATCAGGTTTGGGACAGGTTCTTCACTGATCAGATACACCAATGGTTTTAAGCATTACTCCCACATCAAACTTTTAAATTAATCATAACATTTATTGGAATTCATACCTTCAACTGAGAAGCAGCATTCAACCATCTCTGCAAAGACACAAAACGCACTGGTTAGTTACACTAACAAGGCTTGCTACTTCAAACTTTTCTCTAGATCAGCCATGTAAGTCACTCCACCTCCTACTTGTAATATTGCCTGTCTAAACAATACAGCATTTTATAGGTAGCACTGCTGCACGAGAAGTTTCACTCACACATTTGAGCTTCACATACTGGGACAAAGCCTGTTCTTCAAAAGAAACTGCTGGTAGTTAGCAAGGTATTTAAAAGTACCTTTCTTAAGGAGTGGAATAAAATTATAGATCTTGTAGTAAGACAGGAAAATTAGAACTTCTCCTCACACTTTAGATTTTAACTTCCTAACTAAGACCAGCCTGTGGATACTCAAGAACCAGTCCAATTAAAGTGGATTTCATTGAAAAAGATTAAATTCAGATACTTAGGTAAGAATGAAGTTCTTGGAGAAACTACTAGAATACTCTTGATGCACACTAAGCATTCATGAGCATGCTTTTTGCCTGCTGCAAGTATGTTACACTAGCCCTTCTGAATTAGTTTAGCTCTGGAGCTGAAACAGCTTTACTATAATTAGAATTCTTTATAATTCACCACCAAATTCCACCTTTAATCATTAACATTACTTTTCCTAAATGCTCACATCTGAGTGAGCCCTAAGTTAACAGTCCTAAGAGGGTCAAAGTGCAACCATCATCACTAGCTTTCAAACACCAGCAACACTTCCTTACTAGGGCACTTCTAATACCTGGCTAATGTTTGTTATTTATCCTGTCTTATAGTGGGTAT
The DNA here is from genome assembly GCF_018139145.2 of Gymnogyps californianus. Classification (NCBI taxonomy): domain Eukaryota; kingdom Metazoa; phylum Chordata; class Aves; order Accipitriformes; family Cathartidae; genus Gymnogyps; species Gymnogyps californianus. Next base: position 88,291,672 of record NC_059473.1, on the reverse strand, counting down.
CTCAAATTATAGGGGTCTAACACTTCCCTCTCTCTCTGCACTTTAAAGATGCTAGCTTTTGCAACAGCACATATCCACATCAACATGGACCTGAGGCGAGTTTAAATAATGCACCAAGATCCTTATGCACAACCTGGAGCATGGTGGCATCTAGCTTGTACGCAGGGACAGTAATAGAAGTAACACCAACTGGGATAGTGACTGAAAGATTAAGTGACTTTTGAAAGAATTAAGTGGTTTCATCTCAGTAGCCAGATCCGTATGAAGTTTCTCATCAACATATCAGGTTTGGCAGTTTCATCATGATTCACCACTTATATTTAAGTGACTGGGAACTGTAACACAATTCATACATTCATATATTCCACAAAATAAGCTTTATGTCTTTCATACGCAGATGTACTGAAAAGGGAATACATTACAACTAAAAAAAAATTTCAGCTGCTGAATCAATAAATATTACCTCTATCTGTTGCACTACAGTTGCCAGGAAATCTGTCATCAGGATGCCTGACATTCCCATTATTAGAAACCGTTCATGCCATTCTAGAAATTTGAGTAAAATAATTAATTACAACATGTTCATGTATAATATAGCACAACCTATTAGGAACAACCAAGTTTTACTCTTGTGGATCCCCCTTCCTCCCAACCACTGGTTGTAAGCATTTGAGTCAAACTGAACACAGATCCTGAAGTTACTTTAGCATTTCCAAAAGGTGAGAATATCAACTACACTCTTAAAAAATGAATACACATTTTTATCAAAAAATTGGAACCACATTTGCCTGTTTATATTAACAAGCCTCCAGATGTCCTTTGTTTTCTTTGCCTAAACATTTTCTTATACTAATCTCCCGATAAAGTGCAAATTCACAATTAAAAGCCATCTTGAGGTAATCTTTTCAGATTTAGTACGAACACTTCAGACAGGTGTATTTTACCAGCTCCTCCAACAGTGACCCAAAGAAACTATTCACCAACTCCCCAGCCTACACAGTTCTAGAACACGTCAAACATGCCTGAAATACAATGTACCTCAATTTTAAAGCTAATGACAGACCTACTAATTTGATCACACATATATTTTGCTAATCCATTTATCATATTAATTTATCCCCACTGATCATTCAAAACATACAGAGCTTTCAGGAAAATCCACTTGTGTATACCAAGTATTCTTCTAGTTCTGACAGTGCTTCCATGAAGTGCTAAAATTGAAATTAAACAAAAGTTATCACTAAAAATTCACTTTTTCATACAACAATTCAATATTGGTCTAGAACAGTCTTCAATACCTGACAAGTTGAAATTTTGTATGCGCTAGAAAAAGTTACCCTGACTTAGTTTTGGACTCCTTTGCAACCATTACGATGTCTGAAGAACCACGACGTTCAAGCTTCTACTTCAAAAATATTTATATGAGTGGCCATGCATTTATTCACAATGTAATACTACTGTCTGTCCATAGTTTGCAGCATCATTACCTCAATAATTACATTCAAATACGGTCATGTACGTAGATTCACATTAACTCTAATACATGCCCAAGGCCAGACAGCTAACTTGCACCATCTCCAAAATCAGTATAATTTAGCACAAGTTAACAAAGTGATTCATCATGTGGGTCTTCATGCTTATTTAAATGCCACAGCAAAAGAAACGAAACTAAGAATAACTGACCTAAGGATTGACCTTAACTCAGCGAAGAGCACAAAAAAAAATCATCAAATAATTACTCATCAGTTTGATGGCGACTATGAAAATGCAACGTACTGTAACTTGTTCTTCCTTTTTGTCCCACTCAGTAGCCATGAAGATGACAACCCTCTTGCACTTAACACATTCCATACTTTTGACAGACAAAAATATGGAAACCAAGTAAGAAATGGAAGCATTTATTGTCTTGATCAACAATAGAAATGTAGTGTTACTTCTAGAGCAACAAAATTAAAAATTCCAGAGCCATTACCTTAATCCTTCTGTACAATGTATTGCACACCACTGAAAACTTCTTCTCCATCACACCTAAAAACAAACAGTAAACAAACTTAACACTTGCAATCAGCAGATTATTACCAGGCCCCCAAGTAACACACATTATGAGACAATGACCATCAACAATCTCTCAAGTCTCAGAAGCGATAACATGTTGAGTACATAAGTCTTAAGTTTGCAGGAGGCCTTTTAGAAAGCAGCAAGAAATGCAGCCAGTTTTAAGTAACAAAGGAGTTATGAGTTACATCCACTTGAAATACCATATTAAAAGCACTGTAGAAATAACTGCATGTACCCACTATTAAACTTCAGTCCAAAGGTTTTTTAATGAAAATTCATCAGCTCAAGGTTTCAGTCCTTTAAGTATAAGCACTGATTTCAACTGGTTTAGAGAATTCAGTTTTCACCACATAGCAAGTATTTAAATCTACCAAATCAACCAGCCAAAGAAACACATGACAGAGTATTTGTTTTCTCATATACAATACTTAAAATATGCACATTCCAATAATTTTCTCACTCTTTACTACATAGATCAAAGAAATGTAGCAAAACATTAAAGATAACTTATAAAACATGTTTTGTTTCAGATTACAAAAAACAGTTTAAGGTATGGAAAATCTCAAGTTAAGCTTGCTTATTACACCCAATAACCAAGGGTTACTAACAGCTTGTACAGATTCAAAAATTTACTGTTCGGTAATCTAACACGTGATTCAGGCTATCATTAGACAAGCTAATTCAACACAGAATGAATGCACCCGACAACTTCTGACTTGAATGCAAACATCTCCTAATCTTTGCTTGCAGATAAGAGTCTAGAATCCTAGCTATATTTTTTTATTGTATTGCCTGTTCTTCCAGAAGTACTACAGCTCAATGACATTAGCATCACAAGAGGGGGAAAAAAGGCATCCTAAGGCCACAGGAAGTTGGGGGGGTGTATTTTTTTTAATTAAATCTCTCTTTATTCTGCTGTCTCATTGCCTAGCAAAAAAAAAGGAAACATCAATAGTTACAACGTTAAAGTAATCTCATGATTCACATTCAAAAAACATGCAAAGGTTGTGGTGTTTTTTTCTTGGCACGATATGTGGATTTTACAGTAACTATGTTTTTAAGTCTTCTGTTGTAGGACAATTCCATGATGCCGATGGCTGAGCCCTCCAAAACACATACAGGCAACACAAATGTGTGCACCAACCCCGTCAAATGAACAAGGCAACTCCACCTTATTCATGGAGCCCTAACCTCTCACTACAACACCTCATTCTCGTCGTGATGTTTAGGCCGACTTCATTCACCAGCGTTAGCCAACATTTGAAGCGCTAATTCAAACGACAACCGAGTGAAGTGGAAGGCTGCATCTCCCTGGCAATGGGCTGCTCCCAACCCCAGCAATTAAGAGCTGGCGCCACTGGCGGGCAGCACTCGTTCATCAGCCCCCGAAGGTACCCGACACGGACCCCCCCCCCCCCCCCCCCCCCCCCCCCCCCCCCCCCCCCCGACCGGGCCGGCTAGCCATCAAAATGGCGTAGGCCAGGCAGCGCCTCGCCGGGCGCCGCCCGCACCAGGGCAAAATGGTACCCCGCCGCCCACGCGAGACGCCGCCGCCAACTACCCATCCCAGAGTGCCCCGCGCCGCGGGACACCACTTCCGGCAGGGAACCGGCCACGCCGCGCTCCCACCTCCCTCTCCGCGGAGGCGCGAGGCCTGCCGGGACCCGTAGTCCAACCCCTCCGTCCCCCTCGCCGCCGCAGCGGGGCGGCGTACACCGCGGCTGCGGCCCCGCGGCTGCCTTGCGCCTGGCCCTACCCGCCCCGCCCGCGGCTCCAAGGTGCGAGCCTCACCCGCCAGCTCCAGCCTCAAGCACTACGCGAGCGGCGCCGCGGGCGAGCCTCCCCAACAGCCAAGCATAAAAAAAAAAACCCCAAGAAGCCCGGGTGCCCCTCCAGCCCCGCCCGGGAAGCAGCCCTCACCGCCGCCCCAGCCGCCTTACCTCCCACGACGGCCGCTCCGCAGGAAGAGGACAAGCGAGAGGGCGCTCGCCAGCTTTATATGTACGCTGCGGGGGTGGGAACGAGGCTTGGCCCCGCCCCTCCTCCCGCGAGCCGAGGGGCGGGGACCCGGCGGACCTCGCGCGGGGCCGCGCCTTTCTCGTCCGGCGCGCGCAGGGGCGCGCGCCCGGCCTTCCCCCGGCTGTGGAGGCGTTGAGCGGGCCCGCGGCCGCTGACGTGTTCCCCGCAAGAGTCCGGCCGCGGCCCGCTGAGGGCGAGGGGCCGGGCAGCGCTTCGGTGCGCCCTCCGGCCGCTCCCGGGCGTGAGGGACCATCTTCGCACCCGCTGAGCGGCGGTGACTGAAGCCGCCCCGCGGCGGGAGGCGGCAGCCGGTGCCTGCCTTAGCCGGACTCCTCAGCCCGGGGCCTACGCCGCAGGCCTTCCGCAGCCTAGGGGGACTGAGCGGGAGGCTGCTGCAGATTTGGCTGCCCGCCCTCCGAGCAGGCGGGAGCGCAGAGGCGGAGGGGAACAAACGGGAGGGGGCTGCCCTCTCGCTGGCGATGGTGTGCCCTGAGGGGAAAGAAGGAATGAGCACTTGAGCCTGGCTTTTGATCCCGGTGCTGTTTATATATTTTGCATTACAGGGTTTTTGCATAAAATGCAGAGCTAGCAAGCGAAGGCAGGAACCTGCTACAGCTCCACCTCCCAAACTTAGGAAAATGTTTTTCATTGAGTACTTATTACCTCTGTCTTCTGTTACAGTTCCCTAGGGCTCCAACTGGTTAACCTTCGATAGTTATGCCTGAATGTTTCAACTTTCCTTCGTCTCTAATTAGATGTTTCTGAAACCTTACCCACACGCACACCCTTTCCCTTTTTGGAAACGGCACGCAATGCTTTACCCCTGTGTAACATTAGGAGTCATCAGGGCTGAAAAATCTCCTCTTACCCACAACAGACAAAAAAAAGAGAACGCTTTCTGCAGTTTTTCACTCTGGAAAGTCTAAGGATGCTGTTCCACAGTGAACTGAAGAGTGGGCTCCCCCAGTCGCAGCACAGCTTTAGCCATTGGAAGTTGTACAGTTGCACCTCAGTCAGAAAGCGGCTTAGTCTCCAGCTGAGTCGGCCCCTTGTACTGCTGTGGAAGTGCTAGTGAAAGAAGTAGGAGCAGGTATCTATCTGGGCTACAGTGGGGATGGCAGGAGCTCTACAGCCTAGATGGTGTTTAAACTGATGTGAAACCACATCCTAAATTCTCATCATATTTATGGAGGTTCTCACTGATTGTTTATAAATAGTCTAACTTTTGTGTCTGCCTGTTTATTGAGAGGTTTAGTATATCAATCAACTTAGTTGAGGAAATCAGGAAAAACAAGGAAGGGTGAAGAAAAGCTCAAAAAATTGGTATTTTGACAAGTTGTTAAGAACACTACAAAAACCGATGGTCCACAAGATGGACTCTCAATAGAAGTGTGTAACTGTTGGGAATGGATAAGGGAAGTCTAGAAAAGTGAGCTGTAGAGTGCTAAAATATCTGGCAATTTTATTCCTAAAATTATTGAGACTAATACTACCAGGAAAACTAAATAGTTGACAAATTTTAAACATGTTTTCTTCTGCAGCCCACGGCAGGTGATGACACTCGTTTTCTCTCTGCTTTTCTTCTTCCACATCCCATTTTACCTGTCTGAAATCCTCCTCTCGACTGCAAGCAGGGTGACCCAAATGGCAGACTGCAAGCTGCAGCCGGCCCACCACCTTTTCTGCTGTAGAGGCATAAGGAAAAATGTCTACATGCTGCCTTTTTCTCCCAGTGCCTCCTACCTGCACTTGTTTGAGCTGCTGTTTCTGTAGGAGAGAGCGTGAGAAGCTATAAACATCAGGGTATAGTTGCTCGTGCTTCAGGCAGGCTCAGCAGCAGAACTTGGGCACAGGCAAGCAGTTTATGCCATTGTTATCTATCCCTGTGACTTATTCAAAAGGCCCCAAAACTGAGGTTTACCACATGGCACTGAAAATGTTAACCCGCCCTTCCTTAGTGACATCAGAGTTAAAGATAAGCAAAGTAATCGCAGCCATTAATCACGACTCAATTAGCCCTAAAGAAAGAAGGCAGCTCCTTACCATTCCTTTCCTAAGTGCTAAATGATAACAACTTTTCTACAGCGTGCTGTGGAGGGCTTTTACGTATGGTATTCTCTCGAAGAATGGAATTTCTTCTCGGGGCAAAAAACAGACTCATAATTTAAGCCCAAAGTACATTACATAAAGCATGAACGAGTACTATTTTAGTTTGCAATTGATAATAAGAAGGCTATAAATAACGAGGTGACTAAGGGCCTGTCCAGGGCTGTGGGGTACTGCTCTGTATTGTGAGCTTTGCAGGAGAAACATGGGTGTGCACTTACTGCAGGGAGCCTTGCACCTTGCAATGGTACCGCACACCAGCTTTTGTAACTTGGCAGAAGAAACTCTTCATCTCTCTGTTAGATTGTAGGGTACAGGTTTACTAGCAGTGCCTGAATGCACATTGCGTGCACACTTTTTATCCCCAAAGAAATGTGCCTCGTATTTCTCAGCATCACCTAAGTCTGCTAGCACTGGACGAGCTTGTGGGTCAGGTGAAGTACATCTTTATTATAGGTAGGCAACAATTACAATTACAAGGCTGAAAAAAGTTAACCAAAACAAAATAAAAACATACACCACAATTACAGATTGTATTTAAAAGTAAGGTTCCTTCTTAGCTGCCTGCCTTTCTCCTTCTTTAGGCTTCCACATCTTTAACCTATATCCCAGGTGTTGGGATGAGGGTGCAAGCTGTAGAGCAACACCTGATCTCAAACTCCACTCCCCAGAGGGATCCTAAGGCTAGTCTGAACCATAAGCCTGGTTGCCATAAAGTGTTATTTTATAGATGAATCGCTTCTGAATTTAGCTCACCACACAGCTGCACATTCCTGCACAGTGTAAGCACTGGCAGAAGGGAGTGCTGGTTATGAGACAATGGGGGTGTACTGGCTTGCCTCTTTTGAGGCCCACACATATGTATGAACGGCTGGTGGTGTGGCTACCTCCAGGGCTCTTCAGCTCCAGGCAACTCTCTCCGAGTTCTCTTTTCTTGTTTTAAATGATTTCTTTCTCTTCTTGTTCTTTCTCTTTATTTCTGTCTCCCCCCACTTCCCTTCTGTTCCTATTTTAAGTCTGGCTTCCTGGATTTTCTCCAAAAGCTTTGCAGCTTTGGTGACTCACATCTCTTGGTTTGGTTTGGGGTTGTTACCAGTGCATCCTTTGGGATGCTGAGTTCCCCTCCCCTCTCACCTTCCCAGCAGGAAGTCTATTGTATGCAGCTTTAATTTCTTCCTTCTCAGAACAGATAGTACTCATTGTAAAATCCTGAGCTGACTTTGCCATATTTCACATTATGCATCATAAAATGCATGAGTTGGGAAACAATTTCATTTAGCTTATGATTTTGGCCCTGTTTTTAATGTTTTACAGAGGCCAGAATTCTCTGTTTAAACGTCTTCTCAATTCTCTCTCTTTGAATTTTTAGTCACTTTAGTGTCACAGAAAGATGAGCGCTTTTTTTTATGATAAATGAGATCATAAAAACATTAGAACAGCTGTACAGGGTCAGACCAGAGGTCCACCCCCCCCAGTATCCTGCCTCCAACTGTAGCCAAAAGTAAATGCCCAGGGAGGGGAGTAGGGATAGAAGAAGCACGTAGGGATCCTTTCTTGAATATTTGCCCAGCCTCTGGGAATATAAAACTCAAGAGACCGCCTAGAGGGTGGGAGCTTTTTTGTGTGTGTGTGAATGTAACAATCCTCCGTTAGCTTGCTACCCATAAATTTGTCACCCATGAATTTGTCCAGTCTTCCCCAGAGCCTTTGTAAAATTTTAGCATCCACAATAACAATGGCAAGGAGTACCACAGCTTAATTAGCATTACAGGAAAATGCACCTCCTTTAGTTTGCTTTGTACCTGCTGTCTGTTAGCTCATTGCACAGTTTTAGAAGAAGCAGTGGGCAATCCATCCCTCTGCAGTCATCTCCTCATTAAGCCCCCCCCGCCCCGCAATCTCTTCTTCAGGCTGAAGAAACCTCATTTACTTAATCATTCCTCATATGGGAATCAGTTCGTACCTTTGACCTTACTCTCATTGCCCTTCTCCAAACTTTTTCTTGTTTCTTTTTGAGATGGGAGTCCCAGGGTATACACTGTATTCAAGAAGCAGGTACAACATGGGCTTATGCAGAGGCGTGATGATGTTCTCCGTTTTCTTCTTTGTTCCCTAGCACTTCCTAAACTTTGGTTTCCTTTTTTGACTATCGCTGTGCATGGAGCTGACGTTTCCATAGAACTGCCTGTCATAACTGCAGGATCTCACGTCTGAGCAACAAAGGTCAGAGCCCATCATTTTACATTTGCTGTTGTGTTTGCTTTTCTCAATGAGTAGTACTTTATATTGATCTGTGTTGAATTTCATGTGTTGCTGTTATACCTACTCAGTTTTTTAAGCTCCTGCAGCTATTTGTGCATCAGCGATGAATGATTACTATTTTTTTTACCCCTCTGCATACCTTCTTTTTCAGATCAATTCAGTAAGATCACCAGTACAGGTCATGCAGATTTCTGTGGTATTCTTCTTCCACTGTGAAAATGAACCATTTACTTCTACCCTCTGTTTCCTATCTTTTACCTCTTATCCCATGTCTGCTTAGTTTGCCTAAAATCATTTGCTAAGAGGCTTTAGGGAATCCGTGCACTAGATCATGTTATCACATGCTTGCTGATGAGAAGCATGACATGAGTTTACCAAGCGTTCTGACTTGCCTTACAGATCATATGTATCGAGATGCACAGTAGTTCTACTTTTTATATTAAGTTTTTACCTATTTGCCTGGTACAGATGTCAGGCTTAGTGGGCTGTAGTTTCCTGGATTTCCCTAGGACCTTTTCAAAACATCATAATTGTGTTTGCTACTTGTCCTTCTTTAGCACCAGAGCAATTTCAAGTGGGAACTCACACACCACAATTAGCAGTTCACATGTTTCACTGGGTTCCTCTAGAGCATCATCTGATCCTGTCGAAACTGCAGCATCTTCAAGAAGTTTGAAGCAACTTCTCTGATGAATGCCTCAAAAGTTGTGTGGGGAATTTCCCCAGATCTTCCACACTGAACACAAGAGCAAAAAATTAATGCAATTGCATGGCCTAATTTTCTCTGAAGAGACTTCCTGCGCCTCATGAATTTGAAAAGGGATATGTTATTAGTTTTGATAGACTAAACACTGTTATACTGGCACGTGCTGTTGCGGGCTTCCTTTTGCCCTTTTTCAAGTCTTTCTTGAATGGTGATTTTGTGCCTTCAAGATAGTGTTCTCAGTTTGTCTTCATACCACTTGCAAGGATTTAACATGCATAGATGTTCCTTTTAGTTTTGTTTTTAACAAGCATCTTCACTTTTAGGTATCTCCCCTTTCTGAAGTTGAGTACAGCTGTGGTGGATATTTGGAGTTTCTGCTGCAAAGATAGAGTATCTAAATGTACAATCGTTGCTTATACTGACACATTTGGTTTATTGTCATAATCTAATCAGTTTCTATATGGCTAAAATTAACGGTAAAGCATAACTAAGCTTTATACAAGAAAAAAACCCAAAGCCTCCGCACTTAGTTACTTAAAAGGCGCAATAAAGTTGGTGTAATAAGACAGCCAAACTAATCAATATTAATAATTTTTAGTTAAATTAGCTATTTTTTCCTCTGTTTACCAAGGTAAGTCTGTGTGCTGTCTCCAGGAATATGTATTTGTAACTATTTTATTGTTTAACAGAAGCATTCATTATCTTGAACTACAGCAGCATTTCAGTATGCCCAAAAATACTTGAGGGAAGTTTCAGTCTGAGTCTTTGTTAGTGCTTGGGAACATCATCTTTCTCTCAGTGTTCAAATCTCTTCTATGTTATTCTGCATAAACAGCATATTACTGAAAGATAATATGCTTCATTTAGTTGCTGCTTACCTTACCGGCTTTTGCTCACCCTTAAGAGATGAGATGAAGAGGCTCAGATGAGATGAAAGCATTGAAGTGGAAGTACTGTGGAAAGATGGGAGAAGAGCAACCTGCTATTTAATATTCTTCTCATAGTTATAGGATCCAGCCGTTAATTAATATCACTTGCAGTCACTTCATTCATTAACAAGGCATGAGGAAAAAAAGACTTTTCTGTCATATTTATACAGCCTTGACAAATTGAATGTCAAACTCACTCTTAAATAGGAAATATATCTTCACAGTCCTTAACAAGAGGCTGCCTATGGTTCTCAGAGAAGACAAGGCTGCTGAGCTATTTGATTTTTTTAACCAAAACTGTTCTTAATATTGCCATCTTTCAGAGGCTTGCTTACAATTAAAATATCCTATAATCGCACCCTATACAGAATCAGGAAAAACAACATGTACTCAATTTGCTCTTTCTAAAACCAAGTATCATGTGAACTATTACAACAAAATAGGAGTTGTAGAACTGCATTCCAGTATCTGGAATTGAATCTGGATGTGATAAGTACAGATCTCTGGGTAAGAAAGTGGCACTCCCTTTGAAGCGGAATTTTCTTGGAAGCTTCTTTAACTGCTTGGAGTGTTTCATTTGATAAAGTAAGAAAATAAAAGATGCATACATATTATTTTACTTATAGTATATGTATTAAAACACACAAATATTTTTTTTAAAAATAGTGAAGATGTAGGAAAATGTAACTGCGTTACCTACAGTGCTAATATATTAATTTTAATAGATTGAATTTTACATCAAGGCTTCACTTTGGGTGGTGCATAAGTCTTTCCTTCTATGAAACTTGCGTAGACACAGGTATTTCTCAAATCTTTTATTGTAGAATTTTGTTTCCATGTTGTTTTGTTCTTAAAAATAGCAAGCTTTTCAGGACAGGGTAGTGTGTTAGCAAGCTTTGTGAGTGTATCTTGCTCTTAGCGGCTCAGTTCTTCTCATACAGGGAGAGATCAAACAGCACTTTCTATAGATTTGTTTTAACTTTACAGTTAAGTAGAACTTACGAGCTGCTGCTGAAAGGGATGACCTTGTTCTTCCCTCCTCCCCTGTCACTACTACAGGCTTACCATCATGCTGCTACAAGCAACTACCTGATGCAATAGAAAAACATTTTATTTTATTTTTTTTTTTAGCTTTAGTTTTCTAGCCACCTGAACTGACTCACACTGTGACCACCTAACCACTAGATTTAACAGAAGGGAAGTGGTGGGAGCACACACCCTGGGCTGGGGAAGAGTTGAGCAGGGTGATGTCCCCTGACAGCAGCTAATTCTTAGGCAGCTATAAATATGATGTGAAACTTCATGCTTGATCCCTCCAAAATGCAGTGTAGCACCTATTTGACTATGCCTGAATGCAAGAATTCTACCATTAAAATAAACAATATTTGAGGTTTAAGAAGTCTGGTCTTCTACTGTTTGCTGCTATTTACTCTTGTACTGTAAGGAAGAAACCATATCTGTCTAAATACAATTAAATTATATGGACAGTTGATATTCAGAGCAGTACAGCTTATGGCTGGCCCTACTAAAGAGCAAGACAATTGTGATGCTCTGCCCTAGGATATGTAAGATTGTCTGGTTTTTGAAGGTGGTGGGCTGTGTTTGTAAAGAACAGAAAGAGGAGGGCAGCATAGTTAATCCTATAACCATGATAATATTCCTTAAAAAACAAAAATCAGCCATTTCAGTTGTGTAAATAATTTGTAAACTTGAAGAGAAGGTAAACTAATGTATTGCTGACTTCCTAGGAGGGAACTCGGAGCATTGCAAATTCTTACCGTGTACACAAGCACACGTTCCCTGTCCTGATGTTCCTGACTGGAGCTGGTAGCTGAGCTCCTGACGCTGGTGGGGCTGCGTCCTTCTGTTACGATGAAAGTACTCAGACAAGGTGCCTCCTGCTGAAGGCCCTCCTACACTCTAACCTGCTTTGCCTGGTTGTGCTCTCTTGCATATTCCCCAAAACTCAAAGGAGCTCACCCAGGCTCTCTGGGCAACAGGGGGAAAGACCTGGGCATTTCAGAAGTTGCATCCTCTCTCTGCCTCGTCAACAGCAGACAGCAGAATAAGACAACGCCATCCTGTTTCCCGGTCCTCAGTTTTACATATGCTGTGCAAGGAAAGTATGGGACAAGGCTGCCACTCCTTGTCAGCACTGGGGACATGCTCTGCTTGGCTACAGAATATGCAGCTAGTAGGCAGATGAGATTTATTTATGTGGTTCATGTGACAAGAAGCAATTGCTCTGCCAGAGGGAATGAGCACACAGTGTTTCTAAACACAGGGCCCTTGCAGAGCAGAGAAATTGCGTTATGAAGCTTGAGCTGGGAGCCTATTACAGACATGAATCCTCTGGCGCTCCTTAATCTGCAGTTGCTGCCAGAGTCTCAGGGTGCACTCCCATCAGCATCCTTTGCGATCCCTGAGCCAGGCCCTCTTGGGAGCCAGGAATGGATGACCAGGAGATGCACTTGCTGAGATTCTCTATTCCTTCTCAAAAAACAATGCTGAGGGAGTTTTCAGAGAGGCCAGTGATCAGATCTGAGAGCAGGCCACCAGGGAAGAGCAGTTGACCCTCAGCCTCATCTGGAGCAGCTCCTAGGTGGAAGCCTTGTGGTGTTGCGCAAGATATAAAAAGGTCTGGCCACTACCTGGTCTTGGGAGGGGCAAGCAGCCCACTGCCCACGGGCAGCCCGGTGTTGCGTAGGGGAGGTCAGGTGCCAGATGGGGGTGGAGAAGCTGGTGAGTGGCCCTGGTAGCTGCATGCCCAGTGCAAATCATTAACACTTGCTATAATGCAGCTGACTATTCCCACAGGAGCTGGCACAATTGCTGGAGTTACTGTGTGGCCCTGGCTGGTGCCAGTTGCCCTGCACCAGGGTGATGTCCAAGATGAAAAGGCCTGGTTGCATACAGACATGTTGAGTATTGCTGTCCTCCTTGGAGGGATCATATCCCTACCAGATAATGAAGTTCCTTCCCTGTCAAGGACTCTGCATCACAGTGCATGGGACACTTGGTACCTGCTTTTTCATATTCATCTCCTAGACCATCTATAGGAGATACCATCCCAGGTTTCTTGTAGGTGTCTTAAGTGTTTCAGTCTTGACATGGCCTCTTCTAGCTGGGGGCATCCCACTTAGGCCATATGGCAATTCCTGACATTGCACTCATATGGGAAAGAGTCCACCAACAGCTTTTGATTGATATATTGGCTACAGAGCCAGGTGATACAAATGTTACTGATCCATGGACTTGGCATGATACAGCCTTTCTGCTCAATTCAATAGGAGCTGTGGAGCAATTCTCTACTCCTCTAAAACAATGGAAAAGCAAAGTTCCAAAGAGAACTTCAGAAGCTACCACACTGTGCTATAAGTTGTATCACCTGAATTAAAAAATCCTTTGATGATGGTGCTCTATTTTATAAGAACGAAAAAGAAACTTTCTAAGCAGTATTGAAGAAGGAAGCTCATCAGTGCTGCTTTATGCTGTCTTGTCAGATAATCTGCCTGAAATTATGCTAGTTCATTGGGCCAACACAGCATTTAAAACAACCGTTTTGTCACATTTCTTTAATTTTTCTTTCTTTATTTTTCTTTCTCTTCTTTACTTGGGTTACTCAAGCGTGCACTTAGTCTTGCGTAAGTAGATATGAAGAGAGGAGTGGATCTCACTTCAGGGAATGTTAATTGATATGTTTCATTTCTCTTTAAGATCTTGCAGTTTATTGGCATGGTTAAGTAGTTTCCGTGGACTGCAGTGGGAGTTTGTGACACAGCTTGATTGTAGGGTTTGTCTCTTACATGCAAGTAAGGGATAAAACAAGATAGATCTAGCATAATGAATACATATTATACTAGGAGTGTCCAAGCATTCGAAAACCTTATCCAGCCCACCAGACTGGCTGTAGGCAGAAGCAGACTAAGAAATTACACGTGTCCTCTCCTTCCAGGAGTCCTGTGAGCCCAGCTCAATACACCCATCTCCTCCTGTCTCCCCACTTTGAGTTACCACAGACCACGCTAGGATCTGCAATAACTTGTTCTTACTTTATACCCACATTTCTGCAACAGAGGCAAGACTCACCTCCTAGGCACTGGGAGGGAACAGCATGCAGAGGGGCAGCCTGTGGCTCTTGCCCATGCTCCTCCACACCCTGCGTAGGATGGGGCCGTGGGCTTGCGCACAGTGAGAGGTTTCTCAAGGTTGCAGCAGAAGAGCTGGTGAAGCAGAAATGCGCTGTAGGATGCTGCATGACAAGACAAGAGGCTGAAACCTTGTTTGAACACGTAAGCAATCTGTTTTGTAACGCTGATCAGACAGGTACACCTGACCCACAACCAGTCTGAGAGACCGATGCTTGATACAGGAGTGGATAAATTTTCCCCACTTTGTGATTTCGGATGGGATGACCATTGAAATCATTCTCCTCTAAACACCAGAGGGCACTCCCACCTCACTTCTAAATGACTTACAGCACTTGTAAAAGGAAGTTCTTAATGGAACAACACAGAATTGCAGCTGCTCCTTTGTACATGCTTTGATAACACAACAATCACTATGCATTTATAAGCATTTTTAGACCATGCATTGATAGGCCATATTTAAGAAATGTGGTCTTGGTTTGATGCTTTCTCCAAAATAGTATGTATGAAGAAAACATTGAATTTAATCCTTGATCTCAATGAAGTAAAAAAAACCTTGTATGTCCTTGTAACCAGAATTGCATTGAAACTGGGGGACTACAGACTACTTTTGGGGATTTCAGGTGCATTATCTCATGGAAACAGAGACGACTTCTTTTGTCTACAATAGCAAATTCACTAAGAGGAACTACAGAAAGGGGGAATGAGATTTAAAGTTGTTATGCTTGCCAACACTCACATGTTTTCAAGTAGAATGTCGGTGCTCTATTCACATAAGTTTCCCTTATCCACTCGCTCTTGTCTGCCTGGTGTGTTATGCTATCAATGCTTTGCACACTCTAGTCACTTACTTACACAAGAATAAATGTATTTTAAGCTTACCCAAGGGCCTCAGCTGTTGGGATCAAAGTCTCACTTGATCAGTCAGAAAGGTTTTAACAGCTTTTTATAGTGTCCAGCACAGTAAATGAAAATCTATGCTTGTAAAACAGAATTTTCTGTACATTTTAAAATACAAATAAAAACCATAAGTACTTACTTTTTAAAGGGAAATATAAACATACAAATGCAAAAGTCCACTGTGCTAATTATCTCAGTTTAAATGCTTACATTTCCTTCACTCAGAGCGCGCTATTTGGTATGGTCTAAAGCTTTCCCATGGGAAAACAAATTTTAACTGCACTTTTAGCCTCTTCACATTCTTTCTACAAGGTGTTTTTCCATCCCATTTTTGTGTAAATGGGATGCACTTTTGATTTTCACTTAGCAGTCCCCTCCCGGTGAAGGCTGTTCTAGTCCCTGTTTCCTGTATGAGACAGAAAATGTGAGGCAGTGGAATAAGGAGCGGGGTGGGAGAAGGGAGGCCTGGCAGTCTTCAGTGGGAGATGGCAGATTTGTGTACGTGAGTCTTGTCCAGATGCGCTTGGTGATCTTCCACTGCGCTTCTTACCCCTTCTTCTTACCCTCACGCTTCTTTTGATCATTATGAGCTTCACCACCAATTTCTTAAACAACTCTCCCTTTGGCCAAGAGGTCTGATGTCTCTCGTTCACAACATTTTTGATCTGGGATGCTGAAAGCAAGGAGCAGAAAAAGGAACAGCACCATCTAGTTTTATTACTTGACAGCACTCTGGGGGAAAATTTGTGGGAGTAGGAGTGTAAAGTACTAAAATAAGAACTATGGAGAGTGCTGGCATTAAAGGCATGTGGGTATGTGCTGTGGACTCTTGCATTGCATTTTGTCTTCATGACACCACTTTTTTATTTTATGGCCCAGCAGATCCATAAACTCATACCTGACTACTTCATAAAGCAGAGAGTTAAGTATGGTTTGAAAAGATTAAAAACAAGTAAAGTGTTTGTAAAGTAACTTCTTAGAAAAATATTGAGTCTAACTGAATTTTCTGTTATCAGTTGCCTCTCCAAAGAAATCTGGTTTAAAAATGCACATTTTGCCTGAAACAAATGGAGTAGTGACAGATTCTTCTGGGTCAAGGTGCTCATTTTATTTCCAAGCATGATCTTTTCCTCAGAAATAGCAAATGATTTGTAAGTAAGGATGTTTCTGAAATGATGATCATAAAAGTTGACTTTTAGCTCTGTTAATGAACCGTATTGAAGAGGCTGGCTGCTCTATAGAAGGCCATCTCTGCCAGCACCAGGAAATTTTTCCCCCAGTAAGGGTCAATAGTGATTATTAAAACACAAGAAATCAATTTGAAATGCTAGTGACCCTCCCATAGGAGTTTTTTTTCCCCCTATAAATGCTCATTTGCGTGTTTGGCAAAGTTTAGACAGGAGGAGGAACTCATGGTACGTAGTATAATTTGAAAATATACTGTATGCTGGTTATGAATCTGGCTGTCTATGAGAAATTCTTGTAACTAATTATTTCAATTATTTATTATCTCTAATTATTTGTTATCTATTTATATTTATTTCTATCTATTTCTGTTTATTTACGATTGCATTGTAAGGCCCATACCTCCCGTCCTCCATGGCAGACAAACCCGTTTCCCAGTTATTTCTGCTGCCTGTCGGAGAGAGATGCGAGGTGCTCTGGCAGGTTTGGAGGCATGTTGGTGCAGAGTGACTGACTGATGGCTGCACTGCAGATTGAAAGGCTGACTGGCACTTGCATTTTCTTCAGGGAAAGATGACTGCCATCTCTTTCCTTTGAATGCAAAGTCCAGGAAAACTTTCAGGAACTTAATAGGAGCTCATAAGCCTCTCTCAGGTTTGGTCAAAATTGGTCAGTGAGTTAACAGGTACCTAGGAGAGATCAGCCATCCAGAACAATTACGTGAGCCCTGTTATTTTGGGAAAGCAAATCAATTTTTACTGGGTTTTCTTCATGTTGGTTCCACTGCATCAGGACAACTGAGAAAGAATTTTAGTAACTTTTAATGACTCTTTTTCATAGTAGAGTTTTTATCTTCTGTTACTCTAAGGGTCTCAAATGGAAGTGAAATTAATCTCACAGTCTCTCTGCAACTCTAAAACAGTGGATACAGTCATCCTGAAACTGCCGTGTCAGGTCCATTGTGTGGACTAGTGCAGCCAGCGGACCTATGTAATGACTAGATAAAATATGCAGCCACTGGGGATGCAACTGTTGTCACATCAGCTCCTGCTTTCATGACACCTTTAAGGTGTAACAAGAATAAAATAAAACAGCGTTACAACCACAAATGCTGTGTGGAAGCTTTTTTACTCTGTCTTTGGGCTGTATATGGAAAACTTTGCATTTTGTGCAGGCAGCTCCTGGTGCACAGGGCGTGCTGCAGCACAGGGGGGGGAGTCCTGCGGCACCAGAGGCAGCGCGGGGACACGCTGAGGCCAGTGCTGTCTGGGGATAGCCAGTCTCGACAACTTAGACTCGGTAACTTCCAATTGTCAACTGAGCTGTAGCCATAAAGAGTTAAACTGCTCTCTGCCGTTAGGCTTCAGTTTTGGATGTGTTTAAACAGTACAGGAAACAATCACTCATGAGAAAACTTGTGAAATGCTGAACACCAAAAAGGTTTGTTTAAATCATATTTGCAAGTAAAACAACAAAAATGTTTTGCTTATAGCATTGGTGGATGGTAGCTTAAAAAGGTCCTGAAGCTAGATCCTGAGAGGGATAAGTCCTGAATCTCATCCACGCTTGAAAACATGAGTCAAATTGAATTCCAGACTCTTGCATGGCTGCCTGCCCGGAGAAACCTACCATGGTTAGTGACAGAGCAGCTTCCCTCAAATAGTGTGGAAACCATCCAGCGGGCAGAGAAAACTGAGGATGGATTGTTTTGAAACAATATACACATGATGCGGAGTATTAGTGTACTTGACTGTCTGTACAGAAATTTAAGGAGCGATTCAAGGAGGAAAATCAGCAAGAAGAATTAAATGGAAGATTGTGAAGCAATGGCTGTAGACAAAACCTGCAACAATAATTCTCATTAATGGAAGGAAAACTTGATTCATGTCATTTGTGTAGTATGAGAATCGGACAGAAAGAGAAGACTTAAAAGTGTTCCAGTTTACAAATATATTAACTCCAGCATCTACTGACACCAGAAGTCCTTCAACTGACTTTACTAGACCTTTAATCAAAACTTATGTCACTGAGAAATACCAGAATGGAGGCAATGGGTGAGCATATATAGTCTGAAAAATAAGAGGCAGTGCTCTAGCCATCTGCTGCAGGTGATCACCAGCAAAGGAAAAGTGTCTGAAAAGCTCCTGAAATTCCAAATGAAGCATCCCCAAAATGCTGTTGAGCAGAAATTTGTCTTGAAAAGTAGGACTATGCCATGGGATCGTCTTTAAGGTTCTTGGTCATTTATTCTACCCAGATCCTCACCCTTTAAGGATTTTAGTGCTTTTGAAATCTGTCTTCAACAAGGAAACTAATAGATTTGGACATCAAGGGGTAAAAAAAGGACTTTAAAATATAGCTGTTAGTTAAAAATCTGTAAAAGTAAAAATTTTTAACTGTTGATGTAGTTGGACAGCATTCATGTGTATCTCTTAATAAGAATATGTATAATATTGTAATTCAAATTAAAAAAATATGGATCAAAGATTTGATTTTCATAGGAGGAAAGCACTTACAGGTGTCAGTGGAACTTACTGGCAGAACAGATACTGCTCAACTTCAAAAAAATCAATTCAAATATAACATGCAGTCCCATGCTGAGTAATCTGCAGTACTGGTTTCTGATGAACACACCCCATGCTGGATGACTGGTCAGGTTTTACATGCAAAGCTATAAAGTTAGCTGATGAAGCCAACAGAAGAGGTGCAGCTCTTGGTTTTATGATGTGCTTAGTGCATTTCCATGGGACCTTGCAGAGGCTGCCTTGATAAAGAGCATTGTTCTAGGAATAAAAGCAAGTCTGAAAAACAAGTTTAATAGTGGGTAGAAGAAGGGAGTGACATTGATTTGGGGGCAATGTACAATAAAGGTTTGTAAGTTTTTGTATCTTATTTAATATTCTCGGTCTCACCTGAGAAAAGGGCTTCAATGGATAACAAGTGGTGGAGTGTTGTAGGCAGTCAAAGAAACCTGGAACATTTTTATACTGAGGTCAGGGTTCAGAGCTCTCATTAGAGTGATTAGCATAATATAGTGCATACTTTATGCTATATTATATACAGTGTATTATATATGTCATATATTTATATACTGCATAATGTATAGCTTTTTATACATGTGTCTGTATGTGTATGTAGATCTATATATATATGCAATATGTACGTATACTATGTAAGTTTGTGCTATATGATGTATATCCAGCTCATTTGAGGTTACTGCTTCACAAAGACCTTCTGTTTGGTGCTGGCGTTCGCTGTGAACTGGCAGCTCCTCCCTGTCTTTCCTCGCTGCCCCACTCTGTGCCAGGGCTATAGGGAAGACAGTATGGGATGAAACTATCACCCGAGATCTCCCTGTGGACAATGTTAGGGTTTGTTGATGGGGATTATAAACAATTTGAGCTCCCCAAGCACACAGAGCAGTACAAAGAATATGGAGTAGAAGTTAAATCACCTCTATTGCCCATCATAACATTTGCTTTACTCATTCAGAAGATAAGGGAGAGGTGCTTGATTAAGTAAGATTCTGCTGTCAGTCTGAAGTTATTCAGAGAAACTTCAAGTTTTAGCAGTTAATCCAGAATAAGCAGTATAGAAGAGGCCCAGCTCACTATGATTTTTTTATTTCATCGTTAAAATATTTTTTTTCTCTTAATGGGGCATTCAACATTCAAAGTGCATATAACAGGCTTTCTGTCATCCTCTGTTACCATCAGAAATAGCGAAGATTAAAATTTTGAATGTAAACAATTATGGCTACAATCTTTACTCAGTTGTTACTCAGCCAAAACTCCTATTAACTTCAACAGATCCATAACATAGATAATATCATTTTTAATGCTGGAGGGATTTTAGTACGTTGTGTTTGTCCCCTCTTATGTTTCAAAAGCCAGGCATTTTAACTGCAATACTTATCAAGCTCAACAAACCATTAACATACATTAAAATGCATTACAGTTTATAGGTTTTTTTATAGATATCATTATTGCAATCTTAAAACATACTTGGAAAGGTTAGGCATTTCTGCTTGACAGAAAAATAAAACATTTGGAAAAATTATTCTCCTATCAACTCAGTTAATTCAGTTAAGTTTTTGACCTGGCCTGCAAGTTTCCCATGGCAGGGCTCTTAATCTGTCTTCATTGACTTATGTGCAATGAGTCCTTTCTCAGGCCAAAGTTACCAGAGAGCCGGCAGTACCTGCCAGGTCTTCTCCGGCAGCCGGTGGTCTGCTACACATGAGAAATCAGCCAGTCCCCAGCATGTGCCCTGAGGTCCCAGGTGGCAGAAGATATTTGCAAAGGGGAGATCTCTTCTGTGGGCAAGAGGATGCACTGGTTAAGGCAGCCAAACGTCAGGGCTTGTTCACGCAACGTAGTCTGCCCTAGACTTGCCATTAGCTGTATAAATGTATTGGTGTCATTCTTTAGTGGCTATTAATCTGAAGTGAAAGCATGTGGATGGGGTGGGGAGGTAAGCCTTACTCCTTTAAGCCTTATTCTCTTCCTCTGGGACTCTGTCTGTCATTCAATACTATTATTATACAGTCTTCCATGTCCTCGTCCCAATCTAAGGAGTTTTCAACTTCAAAAAGTCTCTAGTCCAAGCCTTTTCCATGTGGTCTGAAAAGGGGGCAAGGACGTTTATCCCTCTTCTTACGTAGAAGTCTTGCCACAGAAAACAACTTAAGATTTCACTGCCCAGAGAAAGATACTGTTTTCCACACTATCCCCCTAATATCTGGGTGCAGAGATAAACTCAGTCTGGTTGCTTAGTCATCAGTGGCCCCAATATACCAATGTTAGCCCTGGTTGCCAGAGCAGCAGCACTTCAGAAACAAAAATATGAAAGTGCTTGCATTGCTAAGTCAAATATTGCTGCAATGACTATAAAACCGTGCCTTGTCTCACAGTCTCTTTGTGAAGCTACGGCTTGAGAGTGAGGCTACAGCTTAAAATAATTTAGTCTCGACATTAAGGATGTACAATTTTGAGGCCACTATACCATTATTCTAGAGAGAGATCAAGTTGTTTAATGGGATATTTAAACATTATTATTGACTTCTAATATGAATGGATGTGATCCACATGCCTCCAGCATCCTCATGCAGTGCTTTGGATGTAAGCAAACGGAGAAACTCAACAGATAGACACTGCAGTCTGGACTATTATGTTAGGCTATTGAGCCAGTAATAGCAGCTCAGAGTTATTAATTAGCATGCCTAGACATGACACAATTATTAAACTGAGTGGATAATTTCTTCTTTGGCAAAACAACGGTAACTGGGGCACTATGGGAAGGAAAGAGGTGAGTCATCTGAGGGCAGAAACAGTCACAAGTTTGCATACATTTTGCCATTTTAGCTGAACATTTTTAATGACTTTTTGTATGCCTGAATCAAAACAGAAAACCTGTGGTTTCAAATTCCAAATGTCAAAGAACTAAGTTGTGGAGCGTTATTCAAAACCCCCCTCCACCTCCTCCTTACTTCCTTAGATCTGTGCGAGGCACTGAGGATTCCCATAAGGAGTTCAAATGCTCAGAGATGCTGTGTTTGTGCTCAGTGAATGTGTGGGCAATGAGGATGAACCCACTGTGCAGTCCTGCAGGAGCTGATTCCCTTCCTGGGCACTGACTAGGAGACCAGAAAACTGCCCTTATATCTAGTTGTAAATTCAAACATGATTCAAAGAATTCAAATAGTGATTTTTTTAAAGGTAGAATTGCAAGTAAAAATTCCTGCTGTACACGAGCAAAAGGATTTTTAACAGTTCTCACATGTCATAAGTTCAGTTGTCATTAATCTCAGTGAAGTTGTGCTGATTAATACTGAATGAGAATCTGATCCTCTTCTTTCATTCTGCCTCTCAGGAACGGAGTCTGTGTGGAGGCACACTGGCTTGCCCTAAAAGCCTCTGCGTGGCTACAGACGGGTGGTGATCCCATCATGATCATTCTCTAAATGGTGGGACTAGCTGGGTAAGATATCAGCAGGCATGGGGCAAGTGAGTTACTCCCAGAAAAGAAGTTAAATGCTGGTGACTTGATCTACCCACTAGAGAAGGAAGATTTTTTTTTTTTATTTTTGCAGAGGAAAGGGAGAAAAACAGGATTTGGGACATATGGATCTAGGAATGAGAGCCTTGTCCTTGCAGCACAGGATTGCTGTTCTCAGGTAGCAGACCATAAGCTTTGTACTGAATCTGCAAGGCAGCGGGGCTGCGGTTTGTCAGCCTTGCTCCATCTGAGCTTTTCTTGACATGCCTGTAGCTTCATTTTACTTGGTCTAGCTGTGACAGCAGTTTTTCTAATTGACCAGGTGTCTGCGGTTAATTTGTTTTGCTTTTGTTTATCTTTGTGTGGTACAACCATAGTTCTGTGTAGGTATTGTAACAGGCAGTTATTCTATATGTAGAATGAGATATTTATGGCTCTAACACAGTGATGTAGTGTAGAGAAATACAGTCCTGGTATGATAGCAGGGGCCTTGAGAAGTGGAAAAATAGGACAGAGCACGGAGGAATGCAGGCATGGGATGACAAGAGATAGGGCACTGGCCTGGCACCAGAGACCCCATGGCTATAAACAGTTCTCTGATGGTCAGATAAAGAAGTGCAGACCTGGACAAAACCAGTTGCAGGGGAAACAAAGTAAGTAAATAAATAGAATATTCTTCCTGTGAAAGGTATGTCTGAGGTCCAGGGAGCCTCTCACGGTACTCTGGGCATCGTCAGCGCAGAGCTGCCTTAGAAACGAGAGTACTACTGCACAGCCCACCTCCATGGACCTCCAGTCGGACATGGGGAGTAGACCTCTGCGAGGGGGCAACTCAGTTTTACCTGGGACTGACAGGTGGTACAGACTTAGAGGAAAAATCTCAACGTCTCAATGTCATTTCACACTTTACTGTGAAGATATGCAAAGATAAGGACATACTACCGGTAGCATCAGCATAGCACAGTAGCATATAGCATAGTATTTACGTTCCTGCCACCGGGAGAACGCAGTGGGTGAAAGTTGAAGTTGAGAAGAATGCACTTAGTAATTCACACTTATTCTGTGTAAGCTAAGTGTGTGCACAGGTTTACAAGCTATGATGTGTTAGTTTCTTATGCAATTCTATAGGTTGTTTACAAAATGCTCTGCAAACATCTTCTGTTATCAGTCCTTCAACATCTGTTTCAGAGACGTTTCTGTAAATGAATATTTCCTGTTATTGCTCTTTCTGATTTCCCTTGGTGAAGGGGAAAGGTGATGAAACGTGGCTTGTCTCTGACATCAAAAGAGATTTACTCTGCCGATCTAGAAATGCCCAGTACCCATGAGCTACTGCTGCTGGCTGGTTTGTTAGTCTGCGTGATTTACAGCAGACCTGCTGTACCACAGTAACAAATGTGTTGTCCCTTTCAAGACACATTCTCTCGTGTTGTTGATGAACCGTCTGTGCTGATTCCTCCCTGGATCTGACCGTCATCCAAAAAAAGGAATATGTACAACAAATCTCAGATCTTGATTTCTCATGTGCTTGCATTTCATGTTGCTCTACGGGTGTCCCCTCACTGTAGTAGTATTATCCTTAAATGAATGTCAGGAAAAGGCTGGCATATAGTTAATTTGGGTAGGTTGTTTTGTTTTCACAGATATATTACTGTCGTGCCTGGTTATTGCAGCAATCTGTATTGTTTCAAGCAACCAGCCAAACTTCACTCTGGTACTTGGCTCGGAGCAAGGCAGGACCTACGATATTGTAATTCAGAGAGTTCCTCCTTGTGGGGAGATCCAGAGGATGAGAAGCAGCTGTGAATGGGAGACTCCATGGCTCAGGAATCGAAATCCCTACCTGTGGTCCCTGAACAAGAGCAATGGAGCTCTTCAGTGCTTAGAGCTGTTGTTTTTCTCCGTGTACGTTAGTCCTGCAGTTTCGTGATGGACTAAAAGCAGTCTCATTGCAGGATGTTAGTCTCCCTGTTATCTCAGTGCGTGTTCCCATCGCCTCTCTTGTGCCAGCTCTAGCACTGGTTCAGGCATGCCTCAACTAAGTCTTCTCTTCGGTAGGATTAGTTTCTAGTCAGATCAGCAAGCAAACCCAGCTCACCCCGCAAGGTGATGACTGTTGAACCTGATGTGGTAGAAGTGCATGGGTGGCACAAGGGCACCCATTCAGCGGCACTGTGCTCTTTGACCACCTTGCTGTGGTCATGGGGCTACATCAACAGACAGATGTGCCTCTTATATCTGTATTTTCAAGGTTGACAGAAAACGATAGGAGCTAGAAACACAGGATGAGATTCTTCATCACAGCCAGTGGAATGATTGAAGCCTAATTTTCTGCAAATTTCTACCTCACAAAGCCTGTTCCCTCTCATTACAATAACTCCAGATCCTCCATGTTCCCTCCCACAATTTCACTGTTTTCTCACTTTGTGAAAGCAAGGGCGCTCTTTTGGTTATGTAGCTGAGAGAATTTAAAGAATGCCAAATATCGGTACATTAAATGATCTCCAAGAACCTGTCAAGAGCATGGAGGATGGCAATGAGTTGCTGTGCTACAACTGCTTCCACTCGAGCACATTGAAAGAACTAGCAGCATTTCACACAGTATTTTGTGAAAGATTTTGAAGGGTGCTCATATTGCAGAATGGTAGGCACGAACAAATGTGTTCCTAAAAGGAGAAGGTTGGATAAAATGTCTCAAATAAAGCTCAACTCCATTTTTACAATATGATGTTCTTACTCAAATTAGCCTGTGTGGAAACTTGAGATAACTTTACAGCAAAGTCATGGGTAAGCCTAAATTGATCACATTCCTACTATGCATTTTCTACAGTAGCTCACATTGATTTTATATTATGGTTCTATTTTAATGCTTTGTAAAATGTACGCCTTAACTCATTTTTCTCATCCCCATAATAATAGACTGTCCATATCTGTAATGTGTAGAGGCAGCAGAGAAATACTATAGACAATTCTAGAAATGCACCCATCAAATTATTGTGCAGTTCTCATGCATCATAAGAACGATAATGTGTCTTCTGCACCAGATTTATGGGATTACATTCTTTGTTACATTTCTCTTTCTGTATTGTTCATATTCTCTCAAGCATTTATAAATACTTGGGTATAGTTATGAAGGATGTCAACTGCCTTTTGTTACCATGGGTCTCAGGACTGAAGTAATTACAAAAATAAGTTTATTTCAGAATACACTGTGGGCTCTAGAGTTATATTTAGAATTACTGTTTTAAGTTTCAAGATGATATATTCCTCTCCTCACATAGATGGACGGGGGGGGGTGGGGGGGGTGGGAGGCGGAATTTAGAACAGGTCTTTGTTCCCAAATAAAGGGACAGTATAACTTAGCTACAGCTAATCCCAGGCTGCAGAGATCAGGGGGGAAGTCTGGAGCAAAGATGTCTTATCCTTGGTGGAAGATGATCAGGATGGAAAATACTTAAGCAAACTGGACATATATAAGTCCATGGGCCCTGATGGGATGCACCCATGAATACTGAGGGAGCTGGCTGATATGTGCACACAGAAATAATTACTGTAATTAACTTTGTAACTTCCATTTTTAACGGTCAACACAGAAGATACTCATAAAACTTAAATCAGTGTAATTCCAGTTGATTTTCCTTGCCTGTACAAAGGACATCCAATCCATTCATTATGTTTTTCCTGGAACACTAGGGCTTTCAGCTCATTATGTTAAGGTATATTGAAAGAGGAATCACCTTACTTGAATATGGAAATTTACAGCAATTTGGGAACTAATTAATAGTGCATCAGATTTCCCTGCCT
The DNA here is from genome assembly GCF_018139145.2 of Gymnogyps californianus. Classification (NCBI taxonomy): domain Eukaryota; kingdom Metazoa; phylum Chordata; class Aves; order Accipitriformes; family Cathartidae; genus Gymnogyps; species Gymnogyps californianus. The sequence goes on along the minus strand of NC_059473.1, from coordinate 88,265,558 downwards.
TGGGGACAGCAACATCCATCAGAAGGGCAGGGCAGGTGCCTGGGGAAGGTATCAAGGTTAGCCAGTTAATTTCTCATGTTGCTGTATCATATCAGAGACCATATCAGAGATCAGCTTCCTCTCGTTTTTCAGTCTGGTCATTTGCAATCTACAGTAATGTTGCTGCTGTTGTTTTGGTAAAACAGCCATGGGTTGCACATCTTGACAGCTGTAGCAACCAGAATTTTTTGTTTTCTTTTTTTTTGCATAATACTGAGTTAAAGGATTAACAGGTTTCCTAACCTCATATAAGAAATTATGACTAATGCATTGTTTTAGCTTATGTGACAATATACCTCTTTGTGGTTTCCCAAAAAAGGAGCCAAATTCACCTCTGATATAAATTCATAGCAATAAGCTTTCAGTAGGGATGAATTTTCCCCCAGATGCCTGGTCATTTAAATTCTCTTTATTTCTTCTACCTCTGTTCACCCAAATTCTTGGTATCACGTGTTGCATTTTCACTCAACTAGTGTTACAGAAGGCTAAAATGCTTTGATCTGCTCCTTTATCTTTTTTAATAAAAGCAGATGGCCCTTATCACAACAGATAACACACATTTTACCCCTAGGATATATAATGTTATTTGTTTCTTTTTGACGTTGGTAGGCAGGCTGGGTAAGGGTGAAAAGGTCTATGTAAGGGGTATAGCCATTATTTCAAATTTAAAGGCAACTTTTCATAAAATGGAAAACTTAAAGAGATCTGATCAAATTCCTGTTGCAAGACCAAAGGACTGCAACAGCTAACGTTTTTTTTCTAGGGCATTCTTTTTGCAAAAGCTGCCTATCAATTAAGCATGGTAAGAGGACACATTAAAGCTTTAAAGTGCCATCTCAGAATTGAATGGATGTGAAACAACAGAAAGAGTGGACTCTGATCAGTAGCAATCCATTTCTAATCAAAAACTCATCCTGCTCTCCTTAAAGCTAATTACAAGTGAAGAGTGCAGCTCCCTGTCTGAAAAACAGAATTCCACCTTGGATCAATGAAGATTTGCGTCCTCATTTTGAAACTACAACATAATTTTATTTTGTAATACATGATTTTTATGCCCTTGAAGCAAAATGGAACAAAGGGTGATTGGACAATGAGTTTTCCTTCCTGATTTATTGAAACAACAGCATGGCACTACTGTGGTATTATTGCTGCTTTTGAAAAAAACTCTTAAAATTGGCTTCCATCTCTTCATTCTGTTGCATCTGTGTTGATTCCTCTAGGGGGCAATTTAACACAAGCCGTACACTTACGAGACGCATAGGCTGGTAAGTGCTCTACCATTGATAACAGAGGTTGAAGAATTTATTTCCATTTAAAAGGCCTGAACAAGCTAAAATTGGTTTGTGTGGCTGCCTGTCCATAAATGTTTTGTAAGGGGCTGCTTAGACTGTTAAAGTGCAGAAGGGTCTCTGTGCTCCCAGGGTCACATCGGCCTTTTCCAGTCCTATAGAAGGTCAAACTGAGCTTTCTGAATTTCCTCATTTCCCAGAAGAGAGTCCCTTCAGTCCCCCCTGTGTGGCTTGGGGACATCATCTGGCTTTTCCTGTATTGCTTTTTTCCCCTTCTACCTGAAAGATAAAAGAAATGCATTACCATGAACAAATCACTGATGTTTGCACTACTGTGGCTTGACTACCCGCATGAGGGTCTTAAAGGCAAGCCTGAGCTCATGGCTAGGCCACTGGGCGGGCACTCAGGATGCTCAGGGACATTTCTCCTTGCCTAGGCTGCCACCTGCCTGCCCTTGGGAAGCTGTGTCATCTCCGTGCCTCAGTTTCCATGAACAAAAAGAGGATGACAAACAGCTACATCGGATTAAAATGATGTTTCATAGACCTCACCAGGCTCCCTGGAAGAGAAGTTCTGTAGAGACTGTTGTCATGGGCCCTACAACAGCAGGAGATGCCAGTCCTCTTAATGGAAGAAAATCCATAAATATCAGAGAAGTTAATGACCCTGCTCTCAGAAACAATTTGCAGAAGAAGCATTAATAACCTTGTAGTGTCACTGTGTTAACTGGGTTCACCCCTGTTAATTTTTTTTCCCATCTTTTTAACCATAAGTGGTTTGTATTTCCATACTTCTTTAACATAAAGTGCCGCGTATGTTTGAAGGGGTAATGTATTTTTCTTATGAGATAAATGATGTAAAAATAATGTAAGTAAATAAACTCATAACAATATACTTAACCAGAGCTCAGATTTTGCAGAACTGAGGAGTCTTGCTCAGTCTGTTTTTAAAAGGAAAAGAATAACGTTCACTAGAGGATACTCTGAATAGTGGTGCAATTAATATTTTGGAAACTTAGGCACACTGTGCTTGAGAAGGCAGCTGAATGCGCCATCCTTCCCTGTGAAATCCCACGTAGGAGTTTTCAAAGCTCGCGTTAAATGCTTGTCTGTTCTGTAACTCCAATCACGAAGCAATGTGGGAAAACCAAAGTGGGAGAGTCCCTGTGCTCTCAGCAGGGAGAGTCAGAAAGATTCATGAAAGCAATCGGTAGCCAGCAAGTAAAGGCTGAAGCAGTCTGAAGTGCATTTTGACTCAGGTAGTAGAAGCTGCAGAAATGTGCAGCCCCTAATATTGCCAAACAGATTTGGCAGAGTGGAAAATACCCTGAAATAAACTGACTCTTGTTACTAAACAATGTACAAGGTTATCTAGAGCATTTAAATCCCTGGATCATGGATTTGAACCTCATCTTTCATTTTTATTTTCTATCATTTAAAATAATTAATACATCATTTACATTAACGAGAGAAGAAGAAGAAAGGGAATAGGGGTAAATATTATCTGTAATGCTGTGCAAAGTGGAAATTCTCTGAGCTGAAACAGGTTGAGAACAGTTAACACAGGTTATTCGGATGCAGTCTGTTAAAAGAGGACCAGTACGGAACACTAAAGGCTGCATCCTAATTTATAATAGCACGTATTCATTATCTCTGTGCTACTAAAGTCTTTGTTCCTCTTCATAGATCAGGCCAACCTGAATGTTTGATGGGGAACCACCCTTCCCTGTGCATTAGCACTTGCACCACCATCAAGGCAAAGGAGATCAGTGTCTCATCCTGCAGGGACAATGAACTCTTCATGAGGATGATCCTTATCTATTGCATGAAGCAGATGGAGCACCAGACTCGAAAACATTGCTTAGCAAGCCCTTCCTTGGAGCCTTTCACATAAGAAGGGGAGGAAGAGCTGCTGGTGAGTCCTTGGAGATATTCAAAAGCTGCCTGGACATGGTCCTGGGCAACTGGCTTTAGGTGGCCCTGCTTGAGCAGGGCGTTGGACGAGATGACCTCCAGAGGTCCCTTCCAACCTCAGCAACTCTGTGATTCTGTGATTCTGTGTCTGGTCACCAAAGGTTCTTCTGGGATGACACAACTGTGAGGCAGAGCCTGTTGCTTGATCTCAGGTCTGTCACCAAGGAACTGGTAAACTGGATGTGCATGCATGTGGAGGAGAACATCATGGTGTAATTAGCATGTCCTTATTGTTGGCTGTGCCACCAGCATGTGTATCCTACCACAGCTGGTTCCATTTGTGAGAAACAGCCCTACCACCTGCCCTTTCTACACTCCTCCTTACTTTCTCCTTCTTATGGTGTGAGGGTTGTGAGTCTGAAAGAAGTTAGGAAAGCATCTTGAACTCTTTCCTGTTAGTTTCCTGGAGGCGGGTAGTATTGCTGTCCCAGCAGCAGTGTACAGAATAGGGATGTGCTTCATGGTGAAATAAATCTCCGGAATAGAAAATTTCCAACAAAAAGAAAGGAATCAAGGCCACATAACAAGGCTTTGAGTAGTAACTCCCTGACATTTTAAAAGGTGTGCTAAAAAAGGTGAGCGCTCACGGGAAAGTAGGCAGTCTGAACAATCTTGGCATTTGGAAGCAAGGCAGAAAAATGTCAAAACTGCAGATTATACAGCTGAAGGGGATGGATACTCAATCAAAGAGAGGATTGTAATTAATCTAGAAGCACCATTAATTATATAAATCACACATTTATTCCAAATGTTACTCATTAATTGACATGAATACCCTTACCTTGTAATATTTGGAGATAGACCCAACTTTCCCAGCAGTGCAAGCAATATTGAACTTTGCTGCCCCAATAGACTGGGCTGAACTGCCACAGCCCCAAATAGGAAGAGGCTGGGGGTGAGGAGAACGGGGGGACATGTCTGAAAAGCTGGGCTTGGTAAACCTGAGTGGCCAGCAACAACGGGAGAGTGATCGGTGCCTTCAGGAGAGGTCTGCCCTCCGCCTGCCTGGAGTTGCCACCACCATACACACTCTCAAGCCTGGCAGCAGTAGCACAACTAATCTTGACCCTGGCATGGGCAAAAAGGGGAAGAAGACCTGCTTCTTTCGTTGTCTGAGCAGCAACTGCCATAGACTTCTACCTATTTTGCTTGTGCTGAGAATGAATCCCAGTAATAGCAATGCTAATTATTTTTCTGAATATTCAGAGATCAATAATGGGTCAAGAGGCCTATTGTTAACAGCTGTAAAATGCAGTTGGGGAAAATGAGAGGAAAGGCAAAGTGTTGCTTAAAACAGAGAATCTTAATGTCAAAGTCTAAGGAGTTCCTGGTGTTAGTATATTAAGCTTGGTTCACTGCAAGGTTGATGCTCAGCATGACTGCTGAGTTGACTACATGAGCCTGCACAGCATAAATGCACATCTGGTATGTGATAATTAAATGCTAGACTCAAATGGAAACTTTTATTTGGGTATTAGGTCAAGAAATAGCTTTTCACATACTAATTTTTTTCACTTTAACAGTTTCCTTTGAAGCCATTATGTAGTCTGTGAGGAAAATAATCTTTCAGAAAGGCTTCCATGTTGGTATGTATTGGAGAGTGATGCCTTTCAGAGATTTACTGAATTACTATTGCAGGTCATACGGGATCTTTAAACTCAGGACTGTTAGGACCTGAATCCATCTATCACACAGGCCTGTTACTACAGCATGGATTTCTGTGATGTGGCTCCAAGAAGGGCAGACTGGAGTTCATCAGGCAGAGGATACGCTGGAGGTGAAGAAACAACACAGTGTCTTGAGCTAATCTTTAATTTTTGGGCTGTGTTAGAGGTCTCCAGTGCAATTTAGATAATGAGGGATTTGTTTAATTTACGACAGCTACCCTAACCTGCAGAGATCTGTCCTCTCCAGGGCTGTTAGGGCTCCTTTTGATCACTCTGGTTCTTCTAGCTGCTATATGGGGGATCAAGTCAAGATTTCTTTAATTTGAGGGACCTCCATGTAGTGGGCAGTTCAGACACAGGCAGTGTTATTGGGGCTTTTTTATGTTTTTAAAACTCTACTTTTAGAATATGTTGTAATAATACAAGGGTGACGTTTAAAAACCTCGGACCCTTATAGCCCCCACTGATCATGCAGTCAGTAGTTGTCAGAGGTAAAGGAAAGTTTTACATCACTGAAATAGGAACCAACCAAACTGACTGTGAAACTGGCACTTTGGAACAATGCCAGCTTCAAAAACCCAGGCATGGCAGCATGAATTATGGAGATAGTTTGTGACTTTGAGCTCCTTGGCTTTTAATTAAATGCCTCATACCAGGAATAACCAGTTTACAGGAACTGTCATATTAAAATCAAACTATCAATCTGTGTAATTTGCTATATTAGATTGGACGGCTGATCTGGCTTTGACATTGGTGAATACTTGATGCTGCAGAAGGAGACAGGCCTTTTGTAATGCTGATTGGATATAGTCCTTTATTTTGGAAATGATGATTTTTTTTCCTGGTCTTCACAACCAACTGGCTTATACCCTTGAAAGAGGAAGCTAGATTTTCTCCCTGTATTTGAATTCCTGTCCCATTACCCAACACCTCTCGAGGACAGTAGGAATCTGTCTATTGATGTCAGAGGTAACTCAATCAGTTCATAACTGAAACCATTAATGCTTCACATACAGACTCAGACTTGGCAATGCTTGTGTGCATGATTAACTTTCTTCATGAGCAGTGCTATATGTATTTGGAGGCTCCTAAGTACTGTAATTCCTTAAAAATTCAGCCAGGATGAATTCCTGGAGAAATGGATGGCATAATATCCTGCTCTGCACATCTTCAAAGGATCCAAGTGAATCCAATCTCTACAGTTTCATGGAGAACCGCACCAGGTAAATTTGACTCAATAACAGAAGTAAGCATGGTAATGTACTGGGTTTGATTTGAAATTGAATCCATTAATGACTGCTTAATAACATGGTAAATGACATACCAAACACAATGCAACACTTCGGATGTATCAAAGTGTGTAACAAGTGTGGGAAAGCAGCAACACAGGCAAGGTAATAAACAGCCTCCTGGCGTTATGTTATGCTCTCAAGAATCCATGTTTTGGGGAAAATGGCTGAGTTATATGCTTTTTTGTCTTATATGGGAAGAGATGCCATCGACTTCCAGAATTATGGAAGTCACCCAGAAGCAGAATTTCACATGTGGGTGAGTTGAAATTTTTCGTTGGGTTTCTAAAAGCACAAACCTGTAGTCTTTTTTATTTATAAACCAAGTTAATTGCAAAGCTGAGACCCTCACTAAATTTGTCAAAAATTGTAGTGTTACTCAGATCTATGACTGCAAGTCTGAATTTATTAAACCAAACTTCCCTGCCTATCAGATAGTCTCAGCTATGGAGTGAAACTGGGATATTGAACATTTGAAAGTTAATGTGATCCTTTCACTGTCGGATTTCAACTTACTGTCTGAGAAAGAAATAATGGAGAGTGGGGAAGGAGGCTCAGTGCTCTGCATAGTGCTGGATCTCTGTAGAGCTGTATGCTGTCATTTGAGGTAACATAATTCTTGTATGTGAAATCGTCAATCAGCGTTTTGTTCATACTCAGAATGCTTATGAACACACTAGTTGAAGGCGAAGTATTGTTGACATTGATTAATCTTCTATATTTATGGGTTTTTTTTAAGTAGATGCATTTATCAATAACTGGATGATAACTTCTTAAACTTCCTCAGGGCAATTCCCTACTTTGGTTCAGTAGTTTTTCACACAGTGTTGGTGACACATAGATACAAAGGATGTGGAATAAACAGTCATCTGGAGATGTAGGGATATTGTGACTTTTTCTTACTGCTATTTGTATTTCAGGAGCTGACAGGGATTGCAATTGCATAAACCCACTTTTGTTTACAGGCACTGCTCACACCTCTATTTTCCCAAGATGAACAAAGCCTCCACCTCACCAAGCTAATAAGTGGAACAGGCAAGAGGAAAGAAAAAGGAGTGTTGGAGAGATGGCACAGAAGTTTTGGCTAGACTAGTAGGCTCAGGAGTGCTTCTGAGGTGGTCACATCCTCCATCTTATCATCTCCAGCTTTGACAGGTAATGTGAATCACAGGGCATCTACAATATTCTGCTTCTTCCCACTCCCACAAAATATCATGGCGGGTGCGTGAGCAAGTCATCTACCCCTGTGAGAGCGCCAGGAATGCAGTGGATGCTCTGTTTTAGCACAACCTTTTGCAGAATTTGTCTCTGGTGGTGTTTCCAATCAGATCTCCTCACCATGTTCCTTGCACAAGATGCACCATGGCTGGAGGGGCAGATGGGCACCCTGCTGCACCCCTGTTGCAGGGGAAGCAGCTTCATCAATCCAGCCAATGTCATGAAATGTATGAAGAGCTGTGCCTGGTGTGGGGGAAGAGGGGCACTGTGAGGTGGTGAGTGACTGAGATGGGTTTGCTGGGCCCTGCTGACTTGGGGAGGTATGTTTGGCAGTCTGGGGCACTGGAGGATGCTAAAAGACTTGAGTGTTTTGAGACCTCTAAGCAGGTTGGCTTCGGTGATGTTCCTGAACGTATCTAAGTCCAAGGCTGTGCAGACTTTGAAGGTATTTGGCATTGAGTTTGCTATAATGAACTTATGCTGTGTCTGTACCAATAAACCGAAATGCTAAGGTCTGTTCTCTGTCCCTGAGGGGGGACTTCGCATATCCATGCTATTAAGCTCTCTTAGCCACCAGTGCACACAGGGTGGTCACATCCGAGCTGCCTGGTGGTGGACCCCCAGCCCATGCTAGTTTCTGAGCTGTGCCTGAACTGTGTTTGAGAATTAGCCTAGGCCAAAAGCATGCTAGCAACTGTGCAAAATTTTAGCAGTACAGGCAGAGCCTCGCTGGGGCCCTGGCATAGGTTAATGAACCAGAATAGATGTATTGGAGAGGTGCGTGTAGACACAACTTTAGGGTCTGGGAAGGGGGCACTGCAGAATAATTCAGGCCAGGCTGCTCTTTCCTGGCCCAGATGAGGGTTGGTTGTTACTGGTTTCCCAGAGAAGGATTAAAGATGATTTTAAAAGAGAATCTCCAAGCGTGCTTTGAGAGAGCTGCTGAAAAGAAAACTTCAGGTAGGCAAGGACTAGGAAGAGACTGAATCTGAGAGGAGTAATGGTGTGTGAGAGGGGATGTGTCCGACTCAAAGCACACAGATGCTCTGGGAAAAAAATGGAATAAATCACACCACATAAGAGATTTATTTGTCAGAGCTTCTTCACTGATTGTTCTTGAAAGTCAGACAAAATGTGAAGCATGCCATTGCTTCAAGCCACAAGGACATTGCACATCTTTGTTGCGCCCTAATCACGCAAAGGAAAAGAAATGCAAATATATAACTAAAAACCTGGCAGATGCTCCAGTCCTGAAACTTCTCCTTGGTACTCAGGTGCACCCTGGAGGGAGTCGCTTGGCACATTGGTTTTCCCAAAACTCAAGGTTGCGGTTTTTTTGCATATAATGTTTTTTTCACATCGATTTGCCATGAACTATTAAGCTGTCTCTTCTCTCAAACTGCTCTAAAGGTGCACTGTAGACTTGAGTTCAATGTCAAACTTGTAACAAAATATATACCTAGCCAAAGCCTTGCCTGTCTGAATGCAAATGTTGCATGAGCTTAATAGTATGAATTTACTTTTGAATATCAGCCTATACAGAAGGTGCTGTGAGTTTCACAATGTGTCAGTTTGCAAACATTGCTATGCTAAATGAAACTAGTGCACTTTTTTTGTAGAAAAAAGCAAGATCTCAGAGTTGCAGAGCTAATTTTCCCTAACAATAGACTTGTACTCTTAGAAATAAAACTGGGTTAATTTTAAGTCTGACTCAGCAAAAGTGTCCAGACTTCTACATAGCAGACAATCTGTGCGACACCATTGCAAACTTTTTATTTTGCTATGTTTGCAGTCTTCAGCAGACTCCTACTAGGTTTTATGAGACAGCTCTCTTTTGTATTAGCTACTGTGGCACGTGCCTGGCTTCAATACACTACTCTATTGCTCCGCAGGCAGGGAAGCATAATACCTCCTATCAGTGTATACTCTGCAGCTCTCTAGAGGTCATTGCTTGAGGTGCCTGCATCACAGATACTTTGAAATTTTTTTTGCAATGATTGGGGAAAAAACATCATTGTATTGATGTCCTTGAAGAGAAACTACTGACATATTTTTATGTGAGTCACTCTGGCACTTGTGTGAAGCAACACAATTCCACTAAATTTAAATGAGTTTAATTAATAGCAATTTAATGGGTAGCATTTTAACAGTGATATACTCCATAAATGCTTTATGTTTTATTTCATTCCTTTCCTAATTTGTAAAATACCAGAATTCTAGGACTTGGAGTTAAAAATTGTCAGCTCAATGTATGTGTGCGCTATTGTATGTATGACATCCACGATTTACCCAAGATAATACAGTACTACATTTACGTGCGCACATGGCCTATTATTCCTGTAATTGCTTTATCACTTAATTAAATAATGGGAGCTTTTCCCAGATCTCTAATAAATTGATACATCCTTTCTGAAGTACCCTGACTTATGTCTGTATCTAGCACTATTTGCTTATTTAAAACCAAAATATATCTAAGTCCAATGTGAGTAATAAGACAACATATCTATTTATCATATTAACTGAGTATTTCTTGATTTTTCTGCTGCAAAGCCAGGAGTCAAATCTTAAGGTGTTAATTCAATAATTTATTCCTATTCACTGAAGAAGTCTGGTCTGTGCTTTGCTTAAAGCAGGGCTAATTTTGAGGCAGAATAACCTGAAGTTAATTCCACCTGTAAGCTGAGCAACAATATTAGCTGCAATTTTATTCACATTCCAGTGTATTTTTCTATACAAAATTACATTTGGCTCCAGATCAAGGAATGAGATAGATAAGCAAATATTTAGGTGCTCTGCTGAATTAGTGCCTAAAATGCACAGCCGTTGCTAACATAACACCATTGACTTCAGCGGGACTACAGCATTATACTGGTCCAAATGAGCCAAACTGTACGGGCTATTTGGGTATTCCTTGGATATACTGTGGAAAGATCCCAGTTTTCAATATTCTGTCAAATGTGCTGTCACTTTCAAATATTCTGTCATTGCCTGATATAAATAGCACCTGCAGTTTGGTACCTCTGAAACATGAATGCAGAACCTGCAAATTGATGAAAGAGTCTGACTTTGTGAAAAGATGACGTCTTAAAAGAAAGTGGGAATGCGAGAACAAATATCCTCACAGCAATACTTGGTGGATTATGTAGCTTTTCATCTTCCTTGAACTGAATGCCTAGCACCTGAAAAGATGGATCTGCCTTTTATTTTCTGGGTTCTCCAAATAAACAGATGGTTTAAAAACTTCAAGTCCTGACTCCTGGTGAAGGTGTTTTGTGCCAGTAGGAAAATACCATTGTGGAGAGCAATCTCTTCCCATGTTGCCAGGAGCAGCTTGAAGGGGACAGACCAAGGGTTTGTGGCTTGGTTAGCAGCAATGCAGCCACTTGAATAGCACAAAGTGTTGAGAGAAACAATGTAGTGCTGCATAAATAGGGATTACTGCAACTCTAGTCAGGGCTGGAACATAAGATGCTGAATATTATTGTAGCTAAGAGCTTGCACTATTAGATGAAGTGACTGGAAGCACCATCAGTTAGCCAAGCTGCCCAGACCTTGGCTTTCATCACTGTACAGCACCACCTTAAGTTGAGTGCTTTTGGACAGTTTAAGTCAATATGACTTTGACAACAACACTGGAAAAAATAAAAAAGATTTTGTACAAACAACAGTTGATTACTTTTCTTTGAAAAGCTCTGGTGCCCTTATATTCTGAGGCAAAGGCATCACATCTGCTAAAGGGTACCCTTTATGCCAGGTCTGAACTTTGCACTTTCCCATTAATATGTGTCCAAATTTGATTAAGTTTTCACCATTTGCTCATGCTCATTAAATGTTAATCACAGTTTAGACTTCCATAAATCTCTGCAGTTTCCATGTACACTAAACAGCGCAGCTGCCTTGCCTCTTTCCCCTCCTAGTGCCCCAGACAGTGATGGGGAATGGGGGGAGGGCTGCCTTGCCTGTATCCTTACAGATCCCCGGGTGCTTTTTCTGCAGTGTGCATGGAGAAGCTACCTTATTTGAATGCAGAGGGAACAGAAACTGGCTTGGCTTTGGGAAAAGGGAGACAAGCAGGTTAGCAAGACTGATTTCAGAGACAGAAAGAGAAAATCTGTGATTGGGATTTGAAGAAGAGAGGAACTAGGGACCAATAATGAGAAACAGTGAGTGGAGAGGAAGGAGAAAAAGGAGATGGATCTGATGAGGAACTGCAGTGTGGAGAGGAGGACTTAATGCTGGATGGGAACAGCAGATCTCTGAGGGTATTGAAACCTGGGGCAAGATTCAGTGTGAAATAATGATACCTAATTTAGCTATCTACATCTAGGCATTTACACAGGTAACAGATTTTTAAGCCCTCATCATAGTCAACAGCACCTAGAGAGCAGCTCAGCTCACCCTAACGTAGACACGTAGGACTCAACTTAATTGCCCCAAATGATCTACAGCTATTTGAGATGCTGTAGGCTACCTGACCTAGCCTCTGGTAAGACAAGAACTTACTGTGAATCCCATGAATACATTTCTGATATTGTATGGCATCTTAAAAAGTGCTAGATATCTTGGTTTGAGCAAACAAACTGAGTACTAGTGATGCTCAGCTGAATCATGCCATAGCCTCCAGTGTTTAGAGCTCCACTAACTCTAAATGGGAGCTTATGGGGGTCTTTTGGAGTCTCCAGAAGTCTGGCATCTACATTCAAGTGCACAACACAGTTGCTTAAGCATAGGTATCAGATCCCAGTGAAGATGCTCTAGAGTATCTGGGACATCCTCATGGACCTGGCAGATCTGTGCCCTTCAGTCGCAGCAGCTGAGACCACACACTAGGCACTCATATGGCTCTCAATGCCTGTGAGAGGAGCAGCTGAACTGACCCCTGGTTGTGTCAGTCTTGTGTCAGCTTGTTAAATTCCTCTAAAGAATTATACGATGTAGCTACCTCTAGCTGCAGAAACTGATCCTGGAGGTCCTTTCTAGTCCAACATTCCTGAATTCTTGAGCCAAAATGTTAAACAAATCCCTTCTGTGTGGATAAGTCTTCATTACCTTGATACAATTGCTTATAGAAAATACATTGTGCCTCCATCTTTTTCAGTACATTTGTCGTTACATCTGATCTATAGCACTCCAATATAGCCTTGTGGTACAAATTAAAAAATGGCATAGATGTTTGTGGCATGTGACTTTCATAATGGTATTAGGACAAGAAGAACAGTATTAATTTTCAAAGATCCCTGTTGCGTAGATAGTCAATGAACATTTTTGGCCAGCAAGTACAAAACTGTAAGTAGAGTATTTAATAACAGCAACTAGCAATTTAGGGGACAGCATGTACTGTGTTTATGTAAGCACATATATTCTCCAGACATTTTAAAGAATATCTAATTTCCTTAATGATTCCTCTAGGTTAGCATGTACAAACCTCTGGCTATCAGTGAAACCAAGCATGATCCAACTATTGTGGTTTTTGGATACCAACTTGTATCTAAACTGAATTTAATTTTTCTTTATTACTTTATCATAGTTTTTTTTTTTTTTAATAAGAAAAAGCAGATACTGACCTAATGTGCACCTCCATATAGATTGTGGTTTAAAGGTTATCAGAGCTGTACCTAAACCACCAAAATAATTTGGAGCCAGTGAGCTGGGTAGCTTGCTGTTTGCTGATTGAAGGGGTAACTCTGAATTTGAGATCTTTCTGACACAAGGAATTTATTTGAGATGCTCACTCTCAAGCTAAGTGCTAAGCCCTCAGAAGACATCATTATCTGAATTCCCTGAGTTTCCTAGCGCTTACTGTTGCTACGGAAACAATGGATGATTTCATTCCCCAAGCCGTGAGGTGGATGTGTTTGGGATGGAACCCTACAACAGCACTTGGGGCGCTCTAGGGAAAGAGAAGACAATGTTTCCTGACAATTTTCTGGGGAAAAAAAAAGTTAAATAACTTTTCTAGATGTCAGTGTTCAGATACTACCTGTGTTCATTATGAGAGAAGGAATGACAAGAGGGTAATGAATGTGAGAAGTACTTTGGTGCCTGCTTTGACATATGGGTTTTTATTGGTCCCTTTGGGATTGTCTTGATCATTCATTTCTATGCACGCAGGTCACTTCGCTTTCAAGTCCAAATCTTGAGAAATGCTTAGTGCAATGAAAGGAGTGGATACCATCTGTACCAGGAGGCTGGGATTGTCATTGGTATGTATTAGAATATTTCTGTTCTTTCCTATGCTGGCTATGCCAGCTGGAGTCCCCAGGGCACATGTAAGGGATCCTTGGCCAAGGCATTGAGGCAAGAGGTGGGAGCAAACGCAGAGACCCAGCATGGAATAAGCCTGGAAATAAACCAGGAGCTGCCAGGGAAGTTCCACAGCTCAGCCTCAGCGCAAAGCTCTCCTTGCTGAATTCATCCCCAGCCTTTCAGCTCTTCAGTTGGAAATACAGCTGCTGTGCAGCCATGTCCTCCCTGCCACTCAAGGTCTTAAAATCTCTTCTCCAAGCAGAAGGATCTGCATGTATTCAATGTTTCTTATACAGAAGCACGGTCGTCCCTTGATCATCTATGTTGTTACTCTCTGCATCTTTCCCTGTTCACGTTTTGAGTTGAGCAACACAAATTACAATAATGAAGATATGGATGCAGAAAGACTTTCATAGTGGCTTTGTTTTGTTCTCTGTTCCTTTGCTAAGAGTCATTGACACCTAATTTATACCAAGACTGTGTGTGGAAATTATTTTTTCGTAATACCCACTATAACTGTGAGATCTTCTTTCTAAGAGATAACAGTCACGTCAGAGCCCATCACTTTGCATGTAAAGCTGGGTTTGTTTAAAATCTTTTAAATCCTTTGACATGTACCTTTACTGAGTTTTACCTGCCCATTTTTATTGTCCATTCTACAAGGTCCTTCTGCAGTTTTTCACAGTCCGCTTTCATCTTAATTATCCTGAAAGCTTACCACCAGCAAATGCTTTCTACTTTCCTATTCATCCTCTTATCAAGATCATTTAAGAAGGTACTGAACAGCACAGGCCACAGCAGAGATACCTGTGGGGCTTCATTAAGAGTCACCCCCCACTATGAAAATTGACTGCTCATTTCAACCACATTCCCTCTTTTTCATCCAGTTCTTCATTTACGTGACGGCACTCTTCTTATCCAATACCAACTTTGTTTACTTGAGAGTTTTTGGGGAGAAACTTGTTGGCTGATGATTAATCATTTTCCACACATCTCTCTCTCTGAATGTAGCCAACATTCTTCATTTTCAGAAGCATTAATCTGTCTCTCACTGCTTTGTTAGTGTTTTTCCAGTTCTCACTTTCAAATGCCTTATATTCATAGGCCTTATAATGATCGTCATAAATCTTTGGAGTTGTTGGGAGCCAGAAGGATTTCTCTCTTCATCAAGCTATTAACAGCAGTGAATGCTATTAAGGACATACACTGCCCATCTTGCAGATATTTACGCCTTTTAACTGCTAGATACGCTTATATTGGTCTTCTCATCAGTATACAAACATGTCATTGGATTTACCTTTGTTGATCTGAAGTCTCAGGACTGCTGTTGGTTTCTCAGTATCAAATTTGCTACCCCTCTTACAATATTTGATGCAGATCGTTTCCATTTGCCATATTCCAAGGATTAATATCTAATGGTATTATCACTGAGACTGACCCATTTTCTATAACCACATTCGAGAGTAAGGAATTGTAAGTGCCTACGTCTGGTTTAATCTAACTAAGCTTGGATTTCACACACGCACACCCCCACACCCACCCACCCACCCCGTTTTCATATCCTCTTTTTAAAAACTCAGATGCATAGTTAAACTACCCTAACTGGTTTAATGGAGATTTCAAATATCTCTAAGACCGAGCAGCTGGGTCTGGGTTAAGGGGGGGTGAGGGGGAGGTTGCTCCTTCCCTGGGGAGCAGTGGGACATGCTCAAGGAGAGAAGGACACAAGAGAAGGGTCCTTCCGAGAGAAGGGAAAGAAGGACGGGCAGAGGCTGAGGCTGTGAGGGGCGTGGCAGATGCAAGGATCCCTGGGACCGAAGAACCAAGGGACCATTTGTGGTGGGTTGACCCTGGCTGGATGCCAGGTGCCCACCAAAGCCACTCTATCACTCCCCCTCCTCAGCTGGACAGGGGAGAGAAAAAGAAACAAAAGGCTCGTGGGTCAGATAAGGACAGGGAGATCACTCACTAATTACCGTCACGGGCAAAACAGACTTGACTTGGGGAAAAATTAGTTTAATTTATTACTAGTCAAATCAGAGCAGGATAATGAGAAATCAAATCTTAAAACACCTTCCCCCCACCCCTCCCTTCTTCACAGGCTTAACTTTACTCCTTATTTTCTCTACCTCCTCCCCCTCCGAGCTGCGCAGGGGGACAGGGAACGGGGGTTGCGGTCAGTTCATCACATGTTGTCTCTGCTGCTCCTTCCTCCTCAGGGGGAGGACTCCTCACACTCTTCCCCTGCTCCAGTGTGGGGTCCCTCCCACGGGAGACAGTCCTTCACGAACTTCTCCAACGTGAGTCCTTCCCATGGGCTACAGTTCTTCACAAACTGCTCCAGCATGGGTCCCATCCACAGGGTGCAGTCCTTCAGGAACAGACTGCTCCAGCGTGGGTCCCCCGTGGGGTCACAAGTCCTGCCAGCAAACCTGCTTCAGTGTGGGCTCCTCTCTCCACGGGGCCACGGGTCCGCAGGTCCTGCCAGGAGCCTGCTCCAGCGCGGGCTTCCCACGGGGTCACAGCCTCCTTCGGGCACATCCGCCTGCTCTGGCGTGGGGTCCTCCACGGGCTGCAGGTGGGTATCTGCTCCACCATTAACCTCCATGGGCTGCAGGGGAACAGCCTGCCTCACCATGGTCTTCACCACGGGCTGCAGGGGAATCTCTGCTCCGGCACCTGGAGCACCTCCTCCCCTTCCTTCTTCACTGACCTTGGGGTCTGCAGAGTTGTTTCTCCCACATATTCTCACTCCTCTCTCTGGCTGCAACTGCTACTCCCCTGTAACTTCTTTTCCCTTTCTTAAATATGTTATCCCAGAGGCGCTACCACTGTTGCTGATGGGCTCGGCCTTGGCCAGTGGCGGGTCTGTCTTGGAACCCGCTGGCATTGACTTTATCGGACATAGGGGAAGCTTCTAGCAGCTTCTCACAGAAGCCGCCCCTGTAGCCCCCCCCGCTACCAAAACCTTGCCACGCAAACCCAATACACCATTCCTGGTTAGGCAATTTGGATATGGATACCGTACTTAGGTAGAGAGAGAGTGGAAGAGCATTTTGCCCTGTGGATGTCATCTGTACCATACCAATTGGCTTTAGGCGCCGAGAAAGGTCTGTGCCTGCCCTATTTACTACTCCAGGCATTGCCTGTCTCACTGGTGACAGAAAGAGAAAATGCCTCAATTTGGGCAGTTTGCTGCAATTCAGAAAATCCCCGAATTGACTTAAAAAACCAAACTGGAAACAGGGGCTTCCCCTGCAAAGACATAGTGGATGGGGGAAAGAGTCCTTTATAAGCTTTTTTACTTCTGTTCAGCCTGACTTAGGACTATGGGTTTTCTCTGCAGAAGAAGTTGAGAATTTGAGTTTAAAATCTAATGAAACCTGACTTTTCCAAGTTTAAAATCTTTGTACTCTCAGTTGGAGAGTTTATTTTGGGAAGATATGCTTCAAAGCTCTGGCTAACTGGCATTCCTGTTGCAACAAGTTATGCATCCATTTGAACATCTGAGTTCCTCTCTACACAACATTGCTTTCTGTGGAACCAGCTTAGTCTGCATTTGCAGCTTCTTTTTCAATGAGAACATTTCAAACTCTCATTTTCTTAGTCTAGATTTTAATTAATTGGGCTCTGAGTATTTCTTACACCAATATGGGGTACGCAGTTTTTCACTACTTATGCAAATATCTGCTGTTTTGCATCACACTTGTTTTGATATGAATATGAATTATGCAGCAATTGACCTTGGTCTCTGCTTAGTCTGTCTATCAGCTGTGCAGACTGCCAGGATTGTGCTTTGTCCTCTGCATGAATAGTGAATCACCTCACTTCTTATCTGGCTCTTTGTACAAAAACATGCTTTCCCAGGGGACCCATTTGCATTGATTCCAATAGTCATGGTACTTTTCACTTTTCTGTGCTGCTCACATGCTCTTTGCTCTCCTCGTAGATTGTACAGTGATCTCCAATGCCTTCCAGCCTGCTCCCTGCATGTTATCTGAGTGCCTTCTGCTTTCTGTGCCATGCCACTGCTTGAAAATTTGGCAGCTCTGATACCTTTTCTGCGTAACTCTCCTCTCCCAGAGCTGCTGATTCAGCAGGTTTCACTTGTTGCATTGCTCAAAAGCTGCAGGGACGGATTTGGAGGTGTGCAACTTAGACACATGGCATTAGACTGAAAGTAGAGGGCTAAGGGACCTACGCTGGCCTTAGACATCATCTGTGCCCTCCTGAAATTCAACTGCTCTTGCAGCCCAAGGGTGGCTGAGAATGACAGTCTTTTCAAAGTGACCCTTGGAGCTGCTCCAGCGATTGCCTATGCCACACCTAGGATGTACGTGCAGTACAGTCCTTGGTAGCGCTGAATATATACAGGAGCTACTGGGAGGCCAATGTAGGCAGCATGGCACCTTGTCACTGTGCATTACTGATAGAGGGGGCCAGTGACTCTCATCAATTTGACAATAAAAGTGAGTGGCCACAAGCCCCGCTGCAGTGTAGTGTGGAACTCCCCAAACCACCAACACTAGTAACAAAGGAGACACAGAGGCAACTACCAGCTACAAGGGGAAACAGAGGAGCCACCCACAGCATCCCAGCTGGAGCTGAGCACATGTCCACTCCTCTGCTGGCTCAGAGCTGCCTGGCCGGCTGTGCCGCTGTCTCGTAGGTGCCAGGTTATTTACTGCTTTCCTTTTGCCAAGCTCATGTCCCAAACAGACAGATGCTTATGACCCAGACCATATTATTGCAGCAAAGCTGGTCGCTTGAAAGGCTGTGTCATAACACCAACAAGTGCAGTGCACAGAAGGGAGCAGCAGCTGAAGGGATACTATAGCCAAATCAACTGAAGCTGTAGCCCCAATTATTCCATCTCTCCCTCTGTGGTTTGCAAGGGCTGCTTTCTGTGATAGGGGCTGATAAGTTCTTCAGCTTCAGTCCAACATAAATCCCTTCTGAGCTAAAGCTGCTGAGTTTTGACAAATTTGTGATCAGAGCTGAGATTAACTCGCTGTAACCATGCGTATCTTTCTAATCAAGGGTGTTTTTGCTTTGCTTTGGATGGAGTTGTGTGACCCCAAAGCAAAATGCTGCAGATGAATCCCGTGCTCTGCTGAAACCTTGTAGATTCATGTTTATTCATTTAAAATTTGTCTTCTCAAAAGTCATTTTCTTCTAAAATTGTTAATGTATTCTGATAGCTGTTGGGAATTTAATGCTGTCATTTTCCTTGGCTTGCTGGGAGGGTTATGTGTCACTTATAATTTACACAATATGGTGTTTAAAAGGTGTAAGTGCTGTTTCATTATTACAGGGAGCTTGGAGAAACAACACGGCTGAGAAAATTAGCTGTAGATAGCCTCTAGAGATTTATGCAGCTCAAGGATTTTGTGATCTCCTTTTGATGAGATCCATTAATAGTGTTGCATGCTCAGTTACGCCTCCATCTCTGCCTGCCGATCCTAAACCATGATATCGGAGAAAGGTTACAGTGCTCAGAGCCTAGTGTTGCTGAAAAAGTCAGTGAATCTGATCCTGCATGGGCCAAGCCTGCTCAAAGAGTCTGCTGTCATTGCAGGTTTGCTGGTGTAATGCATGAGGGAAAGTGCTTGCAATGACTGTAGTTCAAAGATACTCTGGTGCTGTTTAGTTTATTCCAGGCACCGCTTTTTCCAAAGAGGGCAGTACTGTTCCAATATAACCACATCTGTACCAGCAGCTGCACCTGGAGAGACTTTGGTGCTCTCTTTCCAGGAAGACAGTATGATGTATGTTTATAACTCGTACCAGTAAAGCATGCAATAAATGCAGCCAGGATTTTTGCCTGCAGCCATACCACTTAAAAATGCAGAAGACCTCTTTAGAAAAACAAGGAAATATGGATCATTTGGTGAACAGCAAAAAGAAAAGACACATTTAAGCAGAATTCATGGAAAATCAAACCGGAAAAAAGGGAGGAGGTGAAAAGATAGTGTTTTTAAAAGATACGGTGGCTAAATGAACAGGCAAACAAAACGTTTCCCTCTATATCTGCCCAGTTTAATGGTTTCCTAGCCTGTTACTTCCCAGCTACTTCCAAGAAAACTGGGTTCTGCTGTTGTTCCTTTGAGCTACTGGATGTCTCAGAGGGACAAGGTCACTTTTCTAGAGAGGATGTTCATTAGTGTGCTCATGCAACTTTGATCTCAGAGCCTTTTTTTTTTTCTTAGTATCTGCAGGCTTTCATTTTCTGAAGAACAAGTATGTGACTGCACTTTTGGGGAATAAGTTCTAGAGACTGGGTCCTTCCACAGTTGTGCTGTGTGAAGACCATTCAGCTAAAAGCACACGCAGCTTATGGACATCTGCAGGGCTCGCTCTGAATTCCCCAGTCTCTTTTAACAGCACCCTTTCCACTACCTGATTAAAATGGTGTTTACAGAAATAACATTCAAAGCCTTTGTGTTGGGTTTTTGTAGCGGGGAGGGGCTACAGGGGTGGCTCCCGTGAGATGCTGCTAGAAGCTTCCCCGGCTCCAAGTCGGACCCACCACTGGCCAAAGCCAAGCCAGTCAGCGACGGTGGTAGTGCCTCTGTGATAGCGTATTTAAGAAGGGGAAGGACTGCTGAAAAGAGCTGCAGTGAAGAGAGGAGTGAGAATATGTGAGAGGAACAGCCATGCAGACACCGAGGTCAGTGAAGAAGGAGAGGGAGGAGGTGCGCCAGAGCAGAGATTCCCCTGCAGCCCACGGAGGACCCCACGCTGGCGCAGGTGGCTGGGCCCGGAGAAGGCCGTGATTCCATGGGAGAGCCCACGCTGGAGCAGTTCGTGGAGGACTGCAGCCTGTGGAAAGGACTCACGTTGGAGAAGCTCATGGAGGGCTGACCCCTATGGGAGGAACCCGACGCTGGAGCAGGGGAAGAGTGTGAGAGTCCTCCCCCTGAGGAGGAAGGAGCGGCAGAAACAGCGTGTGATGAACTGACTGCAATCCCCATTCCCTGTCCCCCTGTGCTGCTGGGACGGAGGAGGTAGAGGAATCGGGAGCAAAGCTGAGCCCGGGAAGAAGGGAGGGGTGGGGGAAGGTGTGTTTTTAAGATATGGTTCTCTTTCTCATCATCCTACTCTGATTTGATTGGTAACATATTAAATTGGTTTCTTTTCCCCAAGTCGAGTCTGTTTTGCCTGTGACCATAATTGGTGAGTGATCCCTCCCTGTCCTTGTCTCGACTCACGAGCCTTTCATTGTATTTTTCTCCTCCCATCCCGCCGAGGGGGAGGAGTGAGTGAGTGGCCGCGTGCTGCTTTGTTGCTGGCTGGGCCTAAACCACAACAGCCTTTGATAATACTATTGAACAATATGACCTTTTTGTTTGAACATCCATCCAAATTTCTAGCAAACAACTCTTCTGAGAGCAGGATGTTTGCATTTAGCTCATAATGCAGGTAAAATGTTCAGAAGTTTGAAGCAAATTCAAACAAAATTGAAAAACAATAGAACTATTCTAGCAGTACATCATTTCATAGGTAAAAGCCCATGCTTAACATATTGCTATAACATTAACTCAACCAGACACTCTACAGGAAAAGCTCATTTAGCTCTGGAGTCAGCAACAATAAACCATTAGTGTTTTCAGCTTAAGGCAAATAGGAGAACTGAGATGAAAGCCCTAGTATTCAGAGTAGACTTGTCAGGAGAACAAGAAGAAGCATGTCAGTAGGACAAGCTGAGGGCGCGCCAAGGCTTGGGACACTCCATTGTGCAATGCACATGGGCAACATCTGTAATATTGTAATTATATTGCAATAGACAGTCCGAAGGTGCTGAACTGAGTCATGTAACCTGGGTCAAAGTTAGAAGAAAGCTGCGTCCCAGCCACATGGCCAGTTTTCACTGCTGTCACTGGTAATCTCTACTCAGCACTGGTGAGGCCACACCTGGAGTGCTGTGTCCAGTTCTGGGCTCCCCAGTATAAGAAAGACATGGACATACTGGAGAGAGTCCAATGAAAGGCCGTGAAGATGATGAAGTGATTGGAGCACCTCACATATGAAGAAAGGCTGAGAGATCTGGGACTGTTCAGCCTGGAGAAGAGAAGGCTCAGGGGGATCTCATCAATGTATATAAATGCAGGCCTGTGGCCATGCTGCTCCTTGATGCTGACCTCAACCCACAGACTGATTTTCTGGCTTGACCTTGGCCTTGCTTCATCACTATGGCCCTGCCTGGTGATCACGGGTCCTGATCCTAACACTGACCTGCAGACTGACTTCCCAGTTCAATCTTGGACCTGCCTCATCACCACGATATTGCTTTATCATCTGCACTCTTGGTTGGACTGGCCACCATCTCAGGGTCTGTCCTGCTCACGTCACTCAGGTACTGTGGGATGGGCCCCGGCTGGTGGGGGCTCTGCCCTACCCACCCTGGGGTCCCCCACATCTCCCGGCCCCGGGGGAGCAGCCCTGCTCTTGCTGCTCCCTGACGTGCATTCAGCTTCTTGCGATACCCTCTGTTGTGTACCTTCTGCGCCATGCAGAAAAGACAAGCTGCCTGCAGATCAGCTGTCACTCTTCAGTTTCCCCACAGGCAGAAGTTATCACATCTGCCTGGTTAAACATACTCTTAGCAGAGGGAAGAACATACATATGTGGCACATGAATGTTTTGCAATTGCAGCCTGAGTGTTCGTTTCTTAGGGAAATATGCAGGAAGAGGCAGAAGGGTCTTTTGATATTCAAAGCACGAATCAAATCACCCTCACAGGCTGGAGGCTGCGAGAGGCATCAGGGACCATGCAAATTTGGAAGACTACACATACACACACACGCTTTTAACCTGACTTCGTGTCAGCATATCCCAAGCACGGAGGGCAGAAGATGACTGCACCATTTAACAGAGCTGGGAAGATTGCAGTATTAGGAAGCTCTGCAGTTCCCCAGAATGATTCTGCACAGCAAAGGAGACCGTCATAACAAGATCTTCTAGCCACAGAGCACACTGACGGTCTACACTGAGCTGCTGCAGGGTCTCTACAGTTTCAAGTCCTTTACAGAGGAGTGTATCTAGAGGATCTCCGTGTTAATCTGTTTTTTTACCTTTGAGTTACTAAACCCTCTCCACTACACCCTTTCTGAAGAAAGGAATTGTGGAAGGACGGGGTGCTGTGCTTGGAGCTCCAGCAAAAGCATTATCCAGCTCCATATAACCTAGATAAATGGATGAGACATCATCCTGTAGAGGTACTTCATATGTGTGATGTACTCAAAGCCCTAGGTGTGCAAGTGATGCAAAAAAACATTTTTGTGTTAGAAATTCCAACTATACCACCAGAAGTCATGACACTTTCTCTACAGCTTACAGCTGTTCCTAACAATTTGGCTGTCTCAGGGTACTGAGCAGTGTGTTGGAGGTCACAGACAGGGGGTTGTGCAATAAACCCCAATTTTTGAGCAGAGGCAAGGAAGTAGGTTGTGGCTAGTTGGTGTGCAGAAAGGACTGAAGAGAGCAATGAGGAACTGAGGCATTGGATTCAGAAAAGTTAATCTGTTCCTATCCTGCAAAAAGCAGTAAAACAACTAAAATACAAAATGGCCAGGCAAGGAATTAATTTGCTTGAATGCCTGGAAGATGAGTAGAATTTGTGGCTGCGTATACCTGTATTCAGGTTTAAGCCTGAGGATTTACAACATACATACTTAAGTGGTATAGCAGAGAGATGAGTCTGAGATGACTTCTCACTATCAGTAAAGCATACTGGAAATTATAGATGAATTTTCCTAGATCAGGCTAATACATTATTTGATCATCTTCCTTCTGAATTCTGTGTTTTTACACCAAGGACCTGATCCAAGCCCACTGCATTTGATGGGAAGACATATACTGACTTCAGTGGGCTTTGGATCAGGCTTCTTACAAATATCACACTAGTTTTTTAATGTCCTGGAAGGTTTTAAAACATAGAAACCTTGAATTTTTTTTAGTTAAGTAATTATCTATCTGCTTTAGTTTTTCAAAATTCATGCAAGTCAACAATAAAGCTTTTGAGTGATATCCAGAAAAGTCATGAAAAGATCTACTTGTGTCAGTCTAAAATAATTAGTAAGGCTTGGAGTACAAAATCAATTAGTTTTCTCTATCCCTTGCCAACAAATAGACAGTGCCTGCACAGAGGTTTTCTTTCTTCTGCATTAATAGCCAGAGAACTTTACCAGTTTCTTCATAGTTAAAAGTATCTGAACTCTGTTGTGCCCTGCAGTGAAATGAAATAACATGTCTAGAGTTTCAAATTGCCAACTGATGTGAAGCTGCGGTTGGAACATAAAGCAATTCTGTGATTAGAAAACATCCCTCTCTCTCTCTGTGTGTTTTTTTTAAGTTTAAAGAAATCACATCGGTCAGGAGGAATAGAAAGTTCTTTCAATGGGCTTTTCGTTGTCTGACAGCGAATTACCGTAATAGCTGCTTTGCAGGATGCCATTTACTGAGCACTGCTTTGAACTGATATGCCACTCACAATTGCTTCTATCCTATACTCATGCTTCATGAAAAGCAGGAATCTCATAGTGCTAAACATCCAAATCTCACATTGTCATTAACATTACATCTGGAATAGATCTGGCCCTTTGTGTTTAAAGTTTTTGAGTTGTCATGGACATATTTCCTCATAAAGACAAGAATCACTGCCATATCAGAAGAAATTTGTTTCAGGAAAAGCAACATTTCACAACTGAAAATTATATAGGCCAAAAGATGTCTTCTCATATATAGCAGATCCTCTCTGTAATTTATTGGCATGGGTGCCAGCAAGGGCAGTTTTGCCCTACTTGGAATGCAGTCTTTTTTAGCTGAGCAGAATACAGATCATCTCTTTGCTCATCACATTATTTTCTACATATTTTCAAAGCTTCCTGCAGTCAGCTGAACAACTAAAATTGCTGTAAAAACTCCCAGCATCTTTATATAGCTCCAAGAATTTGTGTTATAAAACTTAACCATAAACTTTTGTAACATAATGCTCCCATGAAACAGCCAAGGAAGTTCATTCAGTGGGAGAGAAATTACTCCTTTCTGCTCTCTTGGAGCTGCTCAGATCTCATAAATCTTTTCCAAACATTTAATCCTAGCTCAGGAGGAAGGGGTTTCTGTTTTAGGGGCATGAGGCTCCGAATGTCCCTGTGGACTGGATTGCTGTGAAGCTATCACAGTATTTGCTCTCCAGCACTCACTGAGATCACATGGATGTAGCAGAGGTTCCTCACTGGACTCCGTCACTGTCTGTGCTCCAGCCGGTCCACAGCAAACCCTTCTTTGCACACTGTAAACCTCTGTGCAAGGTAAAAACTTCTTCCACTCAGCTTAAGAAAGGCTTGTTAAAAATACCATTCTCAAAGTACTAGCTGTTCTTTTTGTAAGCAAATGAAAATGATTGTGGTAGCAGATATTTCATATTAGAAAAAGTTGTTAAAAGAATTTGGGTAAATACGTTGGAACCACTGAAGAGAGAATTATTCCCCTGCATTTCTCTAAGCACAAAAAATCTACTGTAGGTTGTTCGAGACAGTTCGAGACAGTTCGAGACAGTTCAAGACAGTACTGAATTGTACTTCAAAGCAAGAACAACAAAGAGAGAGAGAGTGTGATTTGCTCATGATTTCAGATAGCTGTGTATGATCCATATTTGTTGCATGTATACGCCTGCACTTTGCCATACTTAACAGTGTCTGGGAATGTGCATTTCATATGTACTGATCATGGAAAGGTGATCACACTGCCCAATGCAAGGTATTATTACTGGTATTCTTGTAAGTGGACTTGTCAGAAGACCACAAGGTGTATAGCCTATGGGAGCATCATACTTTGCTCTTTGTAAAATATATTACTGTATATAACAAGGCAGGTACTTTCCAGAGCAATGAGGAATCTACAGAAACATTGTGGTAATGGTGGTTGAGAAAGGGCATCGCTTTATCGCTTTGCCTATTTTTTCCATCCTTTATACACCTTGAGATTTTTGCCTCCTTATATACCTGTTCCTTTAGCCTTATCTGCTGGAAAGGCCTACCAAAGTCTAGGGCAGTGGAGTGAAATTTGGAGTTCTTTTGAGACCATTTTACTTACTGCAGCCTATTACCATGTCTGAATTTAGGAAGGGATGTCCCTCTGATGGACCTTCTGAGCGTGCTGTGACAGAACACATAGTACCAACCCACAAAAGCTTTTCGCTATAATGTATACTTGAGAGTACAGAAATGTAAGAATTAGATGTTGAGAAATCAGTGCTTTGAAAATTTATACCTCATGTTTTTTCTCAGGTGTAAACATTATTTCAGGTTTTGGCTGTGATCACTGCTCTCTTCAAAGGCAGAATGTTTCCGTAATGCTTGAAGAAAACTGTGTCTGCATATTTCTAGGAATTCTTGAAAATGCTTGAGGAGGTGACGACTCTTTCTGTTTCACCCAGGAGATGCAAATCAATCACAAATGTGATTTAGATCACCAAGCTTGTACCATCTGGTGATCTAAACAGCAGTATCCATCAGCACAGAAAAGGAGTGCTGCTTGGGTGGAAATGACAACGGAGATATGCAATTCTAAAATATTCCTGTATCAAAACTTCTTATTGAAGCACAAAGATTTTGGGCTGCAATATGGATAAAGGAGGTCCCTGAGCTCAGTCTGGGCTGGCAACATGAAGAAGGCAAAATGAATTCCTTTCCACGACAGTCATGACCGTGTGAATGCTGAGGATGGCCTTGACTGCAGTGACCATGAGATGGTGGAGTTCAGGATCCTGAGAGGAAGGAGTAAAACAACTAGGAAGATCACAGCCTTGGATGTCAGGAGAGCAGTCTGTGGCCTATTCATGGATCTGCTTGGAGAAATCCCATGGGATACAGCTCTGGACAGAAGAGAGGTTCAGGAAAGCTGGTTGCTTTTCAAAGATCCCCTCTGTCGTGGTTTAACCCCAGTCAGCAGCCAAGCACCATGCAGCTGCTCCCTCACTCCCTGCCCCCCCCACCCCCCCTGCTCCCAGTGGGATGGGGAGGAGAATTGGGAAAGAAGGCAGAACTCATGGGTTGAGATAAGAACAGTTTAATAACTAAAGTAAAATATAATACTAACAATAATAATAATGAAATATAATAATAATAATAGTAATGAAAAGGAATATAACAAAAAAAAAAGGAGGGAGGGGGGAAGAAAAAAAAACAGTGATGCACAATGCAATTGCTCACAACCTGCTGACTGATGCCAGAGCTGCGATCCGCGCCTCCTGGCCAACCCCGCCCTGTTTATATACTGGGCATGACGTTCCATGGTATGGAATATCCCTTTGGCTTGTTCAGGCCAGCTGCCCGGCTATGCTCCCTCCCAGCTTCTTGCACACCTCCTCTCTGACAGAGCACGGGAAACTGAAAAGTCCTTGACTTAAGATAAGTGCTACTTAGCAACAACTAAAACATCAGCGTGTTATCAATATTATTCTCACACTAAATCCAAAACACAGCACTGTACCAGCTACTAAGAAGAGAGTTAACTCTGTCCCAGCTGAAACCAGGACACCCTCCTTTAAGCTCAAGAATGGTCCATCCCAGAGCGCAGGAAATCAAGCCAAAAAGACAGGAGGTCTGCATGGATGAACAAGGAGCTCCTGACAAAACTCAGACATAAAAAGGAAGCATACAAGAGGTGGAACCAGGGGCAGGGGAGCCAGAAGGAATGTATCATGAAAGGTTGGGCTTAGACAAATCAAAGTCCATCTGGAGCTGAATCTGGTGAGGGATGTAAAGGGCATCAAGAAAGGCTTCTACAGGTACATCCGCAGCAAAAGGAAGACTAGGGAAAATGTGGGACAGCTGCTGAATAGGGCAGGGAACCTGGTGACAGAGGACATGGAAAAGGTCAAATTACCAAATGCCTTCTTCACCTAGGTCTTTACTGATAAGACTGACCTTCAGGCATTCCAAGTCTCTGAGACCTGGGAGAAAGTCTGGAGCAAGACCTATCCTTGGTGGAGGAAGATCAATTTATGGAACATTTAGACAAACTGGACATAGGTAACTCCATGGGGCTCGATGGGATAAATCCATAGGTGCAGAAGGAGCTGACTGATGTCTTTGCAAGGCCACTCTCGATTATGTTTGAAAGATGATGGTGATCTGGAGAGGTTCCTGAGGTCTGGAAGAAAGCAAATATCTTCAATAAGGGCAAGAAGGAGGACCCAGGGGAACTATAGGCTGGTCAGCCTCACCTCGATCCTTGGGAAGGTGATGGAGCAACTAATTTCTGGAAACCATTTCCAAACATATTGGGAACAAGAAGGTGACTGGGAGAAGTCAGCGTGGATTTATGAAGGGGAAATCGTGCTTGGCCAACCTGCTAGCCCTCACTAGGGTCGTTGGAGGAATTCTATGAAAAATACTAATCCTCTGCAATTTGACTCATGTGTGTTTGTTACTGTTGCTTACTGACCTGAAACAAGGGACCTCGATTCTCTCAGTTTTATACTTTATAAGTTTCAGTGGAGTCTGAAAGTCACAAAAATAATACATGGTGTTAAGATTCAGTTCTCACTAATTTATGTCACATTGTATCTAATTCTCCATCTACACTACATGTGGTCGGTTCAGATTGCAAACTCTTCAAGGCAGGGAGTGTGTTCATTAATTTGGCTGCAAAAAGATGTTACATGTTTTATACTAAATAGTGACTCTGGAAGGTATTCTTAGAACGACAGTCACATTAAATGGCTTTGCACTTTGCGAAAGTATACTGTGTATGAACAATCCCTGTCTGCTTCTTTTTTTTTTTTTTCTGGTTCATCTGCACATGTGCAGATAGCCAAGGTGCAAATTCCCAGCAGACTTCCGAGGACAGCCTTGGTTACTGTGTGCAGTAATCCACAAACACCATGCCATGCAGTTCAGCCTGCTCCGCCGGCTCCTTCTGGCTCCAGGAAATCTGACAGCCGACAGGACATCCCCAGGGAGGAAGGCATGAGAGTCAGGGTCTTTCTCACTACTTCCAAGAAAAGGGATTAAAAATAAGTCATTTTTCCCCCCTGTGGGTAAGTGAATAATTTAGGTTGTTTTTTCCCCCTTTTGCTGGCACATTGTTTCACATGTGCACACCTGTGTGTGTGTAATTAAGTAGGAACCATACCGAAATAAAATTGTCAAGGTAGTAATCTTTCAATTCTAGGAAAAAATAAAACCTCCGAGGCAAACAGCACTTGGTAATTAAGAACTGAACTTTAACATTTGCAGATTATGCTGACCCAGGAGTGAGAGAGGGGTGCCTGGAAGTTGTTTCCCTCCCCCCATGGCTACCAGCTGCCTTTGAAGCCTTTTGTTTCACAAGCCTCTTATTCTGCAATTTTGCTTTCATCTGCCGTTCATGTTGTCCCTTTTTTTTTGCGCTTGTTCACTTTTCTTGGAAATAACTCTCTCCTTTCTGTCTGTTTTTGGCATTTTTCCTGTGTGCTCCCGCCTCCCTCCTCCCCCTTGTCCTTCTGTCCCTCCTTTGTTTACTCCCACCACCAGTGCTGGTTTTCTCCTCAGCATCTCATGCTTCTCCCCTTTTGTTGGGTCCCTGTGACAGGATTGCTGTTCAGTACTGGAGCTTTCTTTTGACAGAAACCTGTTCATCCTGGGAACGTAACTGAGGGCTTAGGAAGACCAAGAAGTGGCCCAGAAGACCTGAGTTCAGTTCTCAGCCCCAGTGTTGTCTTGCACCGATGGGATACTCACCTACGTGAAACAGCATGATCTTTTATGGGCTTTCAGTTTGCTGCTGAGCAGTTTCATCACCTATTCCTTGGTTTTGGATCAAGAAAAAGGGGAATAAAAGTAATTGCTGAAAGACTAACCGCAGAAGGAAGAAGCTTTCAGCCCAACAGAATCAGCCTTATAAAGAACCAGGGGAAAAAAAACAGTATTAAGTTGTGTTTGGACACACTGGCCTAAACATAATATAATTTGTACAGGTTTATGAAGAATGGCATCTTTTTGAAATATTTTTAAGGGAAGGGCTCCCCGGCATGCAAATATTACTGTATAAATAATAATATTGTTCTAAGCTCTGCATATATGAGTGGCAAAAAAATTGTTGATTTCAGCAAAGTAGGAAAAACAGACTGGAAGGCATCAAGAAAGGAAAGGAGAAAGTTCTTTCTCTGGGTAAATTACCGTACTGCAAGGAGGTGATGTTGTGATATTAACTCCAGAAGTCTTGTTCTCAGAGAACTGTGGGATTTAGAGATCCCTGCTGCTGCTGGAAGATGGAATGAAAAATCAATATTTCACCAAGGGAAGCCCTTGGCAAAGTTCAGCATAGCTGTAGATACATATTTGTTAAAGGTGGGAACACATTTTATTTGAAGTCTATTTTTTGCTGCAAGTGCTGGGCTTAATCCAGAGCAATGCTATCTCTTGCTGGTGAGCTGGCAACATTGACTCAGAGCAGAAACTGGCCCCAAGTTTTTTACATTTTTTGTTGTCTTTCTTCATTACTGAGTGAATTTCACGTAGGTCTTTCATATCTAAGAAGTCAAATGTGAAATCAGTCATTGTGTTGGGCTATTGGAAGATGACTAATAATTCAAAAGAAGTACTAAGTAGTTGTAAACTGTTTATATTGCCCAAGCAATGTTTTTTGTAGATGTTAAACTACTCCAAATGTTCAGGTATTTTTCTGAAGGAATGAGTATCTTGGAAGCAGAAAGGACCTCCCGAAGTCATTTCACTCTTGCAAATGAGTGTCTGTTAAAACATATTAATCAGAATTGCATTTTCTGTCTTTGACTGTGAAAGATGAAAAGCATTTGCTACTCCTGCCCTTCCTCTCTCCCGTCGTACTCAAGCATTATCTCTTCAGCAGCTGAGCAGGATTGTCCATCAGTAGTTGAGAAGCTGCAAGCTTCAATTCAACACAATGCTTAACCTATCATTACCTCAGCGTAGGAGTCCTGTATGCCGCTGGCCTGGGGAATCCAGCTGTGCTGGGGATGGTTGCATCTGGCCTGCAAACTTTGCCTCTGAGGACCTGCTACCATTTTCAGAGGGGAGGAAGGGGATGGGCTGGAGGTAAGTCATCAGTGTCCTCTGTGACTGCGTTTATGAGCTGCCGCTGCTGCTTTCATGTAACTTGTGAACACCAGTCTGGAAACTGCTGTCTGGTTTCCACCAGTAAAACATTGGACCACCATGTTGACAAATAGAGGCATTTAGTAGAAGACATCAGTGGATATCAAACACTGAGACACTGTGCAACAGGAAAAGGGCTGTTTTTCAAAAGAATACTCTGTGCATATAGGTAATTTATAGTATTTATCAAGACTGATCCATGAGCCAGCGGTGAGTCAGGAATAGCGTTTGGGAGTCTTTCCATTCCTGGGGTGATCATATCCTCCAGATTATTGAAAAGACTAATAAATCCCTGTCCCCCCAAAAAAGGCTGAGGCTCGTCCCAGCAAGACTATCTTAAATTTTACACTTAGCTCAGTATGCATTGTCTGTGGGGGTTCTCACAAGGGATGGGGGAGTTTAGTGAATTGCATGTGCCTGTTCTGCAGAACGGGTACTGCCATCCATCCAGATGTGACAGGCAAAGTGTCGGTGCCAAAATGTAAGCATGTAAAGCAAGATACGGTGAGCTTCTTAGCTTCTAAGCTTATATATTCAGTGTCTGTCTGTCTTTCTCATACTATGTTAACCCTATTAAAAAGTCAGTGCTTGGCTTTTAAAAAGTCATACCACATTTCTGTAGATACAGTTGTAGTTTCTGGATGCAAATATTAGAGCAACCATTTATTCTTGAGCAGATATTACTGCAATGTCAGTACCAGTGATATGTGATGAACTGCCATGGGTTGTTAGTGGCTCACTTTTTTCTGCAGGGTTGGTTAAGCTGCCAGATTTCAGTAAGTATCAGGCTTATATGAATACTTAATTTTGATCATTTAACTAGTGAGCGTAGAACTGTTTTTCTTAATCTTGTAAGTTATGTGAAGGAACATACTGTAGAATGACATTAGTGAATACCTGAAAGAATCCCTTGCTAAATAGTATCTGTTACCACTGAAATAGGACATCATTTGTGCTCCATTTGGGACATTAATTTTGTTTTGCCACAAAGCTGGAATTTGCTTAGGACTGGTAGAAAAAAATTGGAAGATTAATTCATGCGGCTGTGTGCGCAAAGCTTGACAGTAGTAATATACTTGTCACGCAATCAGTAATAAAGCATTTCTGTCCTGATGTTTATTAAAACACTTAGCTTATTTGCATAGAAATGGCTAAACAAACAATTAAGCACTCCTTGGAAGCAGAGTGGATGAGGATAAACTTTTCTCATTGTTTTGGAAACAGACATGTGATCATGTTTTTAGCTGCAATGAAAGTTAGTACAATTTAATGCCCTACCAATCTGTCCCAGGGTAAGCACAGCTGATAAGTGTTCCACTTCATATTAGTGATCCAAGTCTCTGACTTATTCCAGAGGAATATTACTTCTTCAAATACCCTTTGTTCCTATCCAATAGTTCTTATCTCACAAATTTTCTTTTCAATTGTTAAGATGCTGACTTTTTGACAAGGTAACTTTCCTTCCAGTTGAATTATTTCTGAGACTTCTGTTATACTGAGCAAAAAGATATTATCTCCAGATAAAAAATGGATATTGAGACTGCGCCAAGCAATCCGTTGAGATCAGGAGGTCTGCGGCCTGACAACGGAGCTCAGTGATGAGTGTTATTAATTTCTCTGGGCAGTCAAATTGCTTATTGATGTTGTCCAAATTGAAGAACCCAGGGTTTTAAATAGTCATAATAAATAAGAAAATTGTATATAATTTTAAAATGCAAGTTATATCAAAATAGATTTAGTGTCGATGAAGTGTTAGAAATATCAGGTCAAAGGGGTCGCTAGCAAGAATTGGCAGAGTCTCACTGAGTTCCACAGCATTACTCTAGCAGAGAATTTGCACAATGATTTATCTCTACGAAATGCCTGAAGCACAAAACATAAACTGTTGTTGCTTGCAATGAGAATGCTGTAGCCTAAACAAGAATATGAACAATTTAGGGATTATAATGCAGAAAATCCTTTTAGGAAGAAAAGGAATAAAGTAGGCTGGAGAATTGGTGGGAGAGGAAATAGTGGGATGAGAGCTGGCAGAAAAAATTATTTCTCTAAACTCATTTTTGCTGTCTCCTGCAATAGTTTCAAATTAAGTCTAGGAACACTGGAAAAGAATTTGAAACCTGAGTAAATGATTGCACAGAGGCAGTGTAAGCTGCAGCTAAGCAAAGCGGTCTACTGGCAGGGAAAAAAAAAAGGTTTCTTGTGGATTTATGGTGAATTTAAATGTTTGCTGAAGAATAATGTGCAGAGAGCTGAAGCGCAAAGATAAAGGACAAACCTCGCCTCCCCAAGGTGATAAAGAAATCGGCTGGTAGTAACGCATAAAAGCAAGGCCATTGCTTGAACTAAATCCTGATGCATAAAGAACATTTCACATGCTTCTGCGCTTTGTTTGACTTGGCTCCTGAGGCTTTGCATCAGTAAGTGTGGTGATTTCTGCAAAAGAAACAAATTCTCAAAAGATAGACTCTGGTCCTGGCAGCCGTGAGGTGCTGGGCCACATCAAGCTAGGATTTTTTGTGAAGAGCGCAGAGACCTTAATTGGATGGCATTAATGTAATTAAGAACTTGGCCCATAGCATGAAGAATTGAAGATGGATTTTGTATTCATCTGTCCTCCGGGATAATGTAAAAAAATCTAGGTGCTTGTATGAGCCAGGCACTTCTAGGAATTGACCACATAAATCTGTTTGCAGGTAAAGCCACTCACATGTGTACTCTAGGTTTTTTTCTTTTTTTTTAATGTTAGGTCTTTCTGTTGTTCTCCTCATGCCCTATAGACTGGTAACAGTATAACTACTGTCCATTTTCAAAAAGATGATCTGCATGTGAATAATGAAGGACCCTGGCAACAGATTTCACCCCCACAGCTATTTGTCAGCTCTCACATTGCTCTTCCTGACGTTAAGGACATCCTGGAGTGGCACCAGGAAGGGACAGAGGTGTTTTGCCCACAAGCAGCTCAGGGCCAGCATGTCAGCAGATGTGTAAGTAAGTGCTGTGTAATCGGGATGCAACGAGAACTTCAAAATGTACCTCAACTGAGGTACTTGAAATAGATAAAAGAGAAGATTATTCCTTTAGCTTGTGATACTGAAGCATTGTATAAAACTCCCTTTAAGTTCTCACCTGTGTCACTGAGCTGAAACCTTTCCCTCCAGCTGCAGTTTGCAAACTTCACCCCAGAAAACCATGCCTGGGAGAAGGACGTCTGCTCGGGCAGCAGAGAGGGATGCAGCCTGCCCCAGCCTCTGGGAAGGGAGAGAGGGAAGGAGGGAGGGAGGGAGGGAGGAGAGCTGTGCCTGCAGGAAGCTATGCTCAAGCCCGCTCTGCTCCTGCCCGACCCTGGCTGCTCTCCTAGCATGGCCTGGCAGAGGTGCGCAGGCAATCCTCCTCACATCTCCATAAGCTCAAAGCTTCACGCTTTGCCACACAGCAAGGGGCCCTGTGCCCTCCCGCTGCCAACTCCAGTCCTGGTGCTGCCTGCGGAGTGGTGCACGCAGGACATACTCTGACGTAAAGAGGGGTGACGCAGCGGTGGGCTAATTTACCTTGGTGAAATTCAGCACACCCTTGGGGAGAAGGCTCCGGAGTCTGTTTTCATTTCATCATGTTAGTGTTTGAAAGCTCAGTAAAGGAATCTCTTTTTTTCTCCCCTTTTGAGAAATAGTTTATTCACCAAAACTGCAGTTAAGGACATCTTAATATTTGACCTGAATATAATATGTGCTGTGAGTTTTGTTTCTGGAGCTAGATCCAGGACTTCACTCAAGCTTGTAGTTATTACTGAATTCCCTGAGGATGCTGGAGGTGGGGTTCATTCCTTTCTTTTATTCATGGGATTTTAATGCAGAACGAGGACTTGGCGTCCTGCAGGTACAGACTCAGTCTGTGCAACAAGCACTGTCCCGATTCTTGCAAAATAGCTGAGCAGGAGCTGAACCAAAGAGAAAGTGTGAGGCAACGAATGAAAAGCACTTACAATGCTTAGACTGAGGACACGGAGTCCAGAGGACATCGCTGCAACACTCACCCTCCAACGGGAGATCTGCATGGCAGAAGCAGGGAGCTGAGCTGGGCTCCTCTGTGTGCTGGGTAAGCACATTAACCATTAAGTTATTACACAAAAAAGTGCATGGACTACTGTCCTAGTTTTGTGAAGTATGTCTGGCTTTTGCTTCACTTTCCGTTTTTCTGTCTTTGAAAAACTGGAAACAGTCTTTGGCTGCACATTTTTATTTTGGTGAGAAAAGAAATCAAACAAGTCTGGGTTAAAAGGTAAGGTGTATTCTGGGGCAGACTCAAAATATGCTGTTTCCACAGCTCTGACTGTAGGGAGCTCTGCTCTCTGGCTGGCTGCTCCTGAAGTCAATAACTCTAACTGAAACTGGGATTTACGTGGAGAAAAAAAACAATTAAAAAAGTAAGCCAGTTTTAAGAAAAATCCATTTAAAATAATCATGTTAGTTACAAATCAGGCATAGACCTTGACCTGAATTTGGTGAAACTTTGCATATGGACATTTCCATATTGTTTTGGAATAAACAAATACCTGTAACTAGTCCAATGTCATTACAATAATTTCCTCCCAAGTTTTGCTCCAGTTTAATTAAACCAGTTTGTAGGTAGGCACACTTGTATGTTTGGAAAGTGTTTAATTAGGTAGTTTTGTCTGGCATGTAATGTGACACACTGTCCTTTTGGTCCTGACCTCGGTGTGTTGGACACACAGCCTTGCACTTTGGGTGTCCCTTGTTGTCTCTTGCCCTTTGCCACTTCCCCACCCAGTGCTCTCTTTCCTGCTATACTCTTAAGGCTTCTGTATTGTGCTTTTCTTACCATGCCATCCACCCCTCTTCATCCTCATCTAGAAGCTGCCATCCTCCCAGGGCTTCTTCTGTCTTACCCATTCACAACCAGGTTTGTTGCTGTAAATGAGCACTTCCAATTACAGGTTTCCCTGTTCCACCTTTGCCTCTTGTGACTTTAGGTACGCATCCCAGTCTGCTCCAAGCTGTCCTCTCTCTCTGTCCTACCCCGCTGCTGCGCCTTCCTGTACTAATTATCTTGGCTGGAAGTGTTAGCTTAAATCAAATCCTGTCTGATTTTCAGAAGCATATATCATTCCTCAAATATAAGATATACCTCAAATGTGTATTAGGAGTCAATGAGCCAAACTTTTGCAGTATGGATAAGGCATCCAAATGTCTTGAACGTTCAAGATGTCTTAAGGAACTGCAGAGTGGCAAGAAATATATACATAGATGTTATTTTTCAAGCAGCAGTTTAATTCTTCTGGCTAAATTTGGGTTATGCAGGCTAGGAAAGTGGTGGTATGGATTCAGGATAGCCCAGCTCCTGCCTTTAAAAGCAAGTCTCATCCTAAGGGACCATCTCAATAAACTAACTGTGCAGTCCTGCTTCTCTGCGCGGTTGTTCTGGGGCCAGCAGTGTCCTCATGTTGGTGTGGCGGAAGAGAGCAGTCCCCACTGGAGGAGCAGCAGGGAAAAGGGGCAGATTTAACTGCTCACAGCTAAAAGCTGGCAACATTGGTCTGAGTTGTTTTATGCTTTGAAAAAAAGCTCATGAAAAGCTTTGGAGGTGGCAGAACACATCCATATTATTTTAAAATATATTTTAAAATAAAATAGTCCTGAAAGATCTTTTATGGCAGAGGAGAAGAATTTGTCTTCAGGATTCTAGTTTTAACATGTTTTTCAAAGATTTTAAGAAATATTTTAACAAGGACTAGGACTATTCT
This sequence comes from Gymnogyps californianus, assembly GCF_018139145.2. Lineage (NCBI taxonomy): Eukaryota > Metazoa > Chordata > Aves > Accipitriformes > Cathartidae > Gymnogyps > Gymnogyps californianus. The sequence goes on along the minus strand of NC_059473.1, from coordinate 88,228,955 downwards.
TTTCTAAATAACAGCAACAAGATTTGGAAGGAGAGGTAAAACCTTTTCTTAGACCAACTCATCTAGCTGGGAATTTAGGAACAGTTACGCTAGGGGTCTAGCTTCACAAGGCACTGGCTTTTTGGGCAAAGGCATCTTGAGGATTTTCTGGTCTTCTCCATATTACCACCTGACTACTACTTCTTCCCTCTGCTATATTTCACTTCACTCCTGGTTGGAGCTGTTTATTGATACACACTCTAAACCAAAACACTGAATTAATCAGCATTTACAAAATTTCCCTTCTCCTTCTCATTCAAAGAGGCTTTATACAAACTGATGGCTCATGTAAAATGCAGGAAGCAAAAATGAAATGTAAATATACTTCAGGAACCTGAGCCTGTGCTACCCACAGTGAGTGGATGGCACCAGTGTGCCACATCATACATCCCAGTGAAAGCATTGGGGAGTCTTCCAGGAGCTCAGGGTTTTGGAGTGAAGACGTCTACTACCTACATGGCTGGTAAGCCAGACATGAATAATCCCCAGGGTTTGCTTAGAGATTGTTGTTAAGAGAATGCTCACAGACATTTTGAAGTCCAAAGGACAAAAGAATTAAAGGAAAACAGAAAAATAAAATGCAAAAGGAAAACACTAGACAGTCTCATTAAAGGCAAAAGACGAAATCAGGACTTCAGGCTCTGCATCCACACTTTGCAACTGAGTTGGAATAATACCTTTGTTTGAGAGCAGAAATAGGTGATAAAATGTGACAGCTGGGGCTTGTTCAATGTGTGAACTTCTGTCAGGGCTATGAAATTAATCTGGTTCCTTAGAATAATATGAATCACCCTGGTTCTCCCAAATCGCCTTTGATTGCCTGCCTAGATATGAGCACTGAGCACCGTTTTCTTGGGAAGCACGTTTCTAGGGCAGACAGCCCTTGAACAGACAGCACAAGGGTAACTTCTGGAGCCTGGCAGGAACACTGGCCATGGCCAGCTATTACTGCAAGCTGCTCAGATGCCATGGCAATGATGGCCATGTAAGACACCTGCCTGAGGATCCATTTTCAAAGCAAACCAGATGGTGGTAAGTCACTGAACACTCAACCACTGCCTTTCCCAGCTTGGCCAGAGCACTCCTGCTTCCGCTGGAGGCTTAGCTACCTCCTACAGTGCCACTCATAGCCCTTTGTGTAGTCCACCACTTGGGTTTCCTTTCTTCTCACTCATAAATACCTGTCTTTTTCCCTTACTCTGGCTTTACAATATACTATTCATCTTCCCTACAAGCTTTAGCCCAGGAACATGTAACCAAAGTGCCTGGGCCAAGCAGCTGAGAAGTCTGTATTATCTACAATTATTGTTCAACATTATAGGGGACAATTTAACAATATTTTAACTTTTGCTTACATGGATGATTTGGTGATTGGGGCTTGTTGTGGTTTAACCCCAGCCAGCAACTAAGCACCACACAGCCGCTCGCTCACTCCCCCCCGGTGGGATGGGGGAGAGAATTGGAAGAGGAAAAGTGAGAAAACTTGTGGGTTGAGAGAAAGACAGTTTAATAGGTAAAGCAAAAGCCACGTGCGCAAGCAAAGCAAAACAAAGAATTCATTCACTGCTTCCCATCGGCAGGCAGGTGTTCAGCCATCTCCAGGAAAGCAGGGCTCCATCACGCATAACGGTCACTTGGGAAGACAAACGCCATCACTCTGAATATCCCCCCCTTCCTTCTTCTTCCCCCAGCTTTATATGCTAAGCATGATGTCATATGGTATGGAATATCCCTTTGGTCAGTTGGGGTCAGCTGTCCTGGCTGTGTCCCCTCCCAGCTTCTTGTGCACTCCCAGCCTACTCGCTGGTGGGGTGGTGTGAGAAGCAGACTCTGTGCAAACACTGCTCAGCAATAATGAAAACATGCCTGTTTTCAACACAAATCCAAAACATAGCCCTATACTAGCTACTATGAAGAATATTAACTCTATCCCAGCCAAAACCAGCACAGAGCTAAAAGCCTTGTTTATCTCCATGCAGTGGTCTATTATATTATTAATCATTTATTGTCACTGGGAGTAAGCATCAATAAAGATAAAACAAAATTCTCAAGAAAATATTTCTATTTTCTTGGGTATCAATTTCACTCATAAATACCTGTCTCTTTCCCTTACTCTAGCTTTACAATACACTATTCATCTTCCCTACAAGCTTTAGCCCAGGAACACATAACAAAAGTGACCAGGCCAAGCATCTGAGAAGTCAAGTGCTTTTGATATCTCTGGTGGGAATGGAAAAGCTCTGCATGTTCTCACTGATGTTCTCATAAACAAGAGCAACCATGTAAGATGGTAAATATTCTTTACTAACAGATATTTTGAAAAGCTTGAGTAGGGAATTTGTAGTTTTTTCTAGTCAGAGGATGCTGATCCTGCAATGTTTAAAGGAATCTTTGTTTCAAAGATGTTAATTCTTAGAAAGGGAAACTTAGGAGAAAATCTAGGCCCTGCTGAAAATGATGAAGGGGTCTTTTGCAATCAGAGCCAGAATTTCCCCAGAGAAGTTGCAGTGAATATAGAGAAGTAGACTCTACCATCACAGCTGAGACCAATTTGTGCACATTTCCATAACATCTATGAAAAGAGAGAGAAATTGCATTGAATCTGTATTTGGATGTGCTCTGCATTCAGCCAAGAGCCTTTCCTTCCAATCCTGCTTAAGCTGCTGTTATTTATAACTCTTTGAATTAGGAGTTTGCTTTTGACATTGGTAGGAAAAGCTACTCTATGATGATAACCTGTAACTTGATGAGCAATCCCCTGTAGCTAATTAATTTCTAATGAAAAATACCATTGCTATGTTTTCACTTTGTTCCCTGCACACTTTATGATCTGTTGAACAAACGATGTTTCAAAAGGATTTGTGATAATTGCAGCTATGTAAATAGTCTTGGTTGACTTTGTTAAAATAATATGATTGGGTTTTATGATCTATGTCACTAAGTCTGGGATTCACCAAGCACAGACATTTAAAAATTAAATATCTAAGTCTGAGCTAGTTGTCCTGATGCATATACAGCAGTATTTAGGGTCAGCACGGCGGTGCAACTCTAAAGCAGATCTCATCCTTGTGTCTGTTTATGGCTCGGTTCCTGGAGCAGCTGGTCTGCTAAGCTGAATTCCTGTTGGACGAAACTTAACCAAAAGCTCTGTTCCAGGTGTGCACCAAATGTCCTTCTGTCTCTAGAAAGGCATAATGGTCTGAACGAATCCTTCAGGCAACTTTGAAATGTGTGTGCGCTGGAATAGCTGTTCTAGGTAGGATAGCTGGTCTAGGGGAGCCAGACTAAATCTAGTTCAAAGCAAAACCCCACACTGCATATAGAGCAGATGTTGGGACCTCAGCTCCACCTGCTTTGCTCTTCTCTTGTGCCAAAGTGCATACCAAAGCAAAAACAGTCTTAGTGTCTCACTGTAGTCAACAGAGGGAAACAGGCCAGACAACATGCACTGCAGGGGTCTATCTTAGACACTTGGTTTAGAGTATCAAAGGTACCTGTTTCTCTCCATTATTAAGCGGGTATACAGTGGCTATCCTGGGCTCAGACATTGGTCTTTTAAACAGCTAAGTTAAGGCAGGTGAACGCTATTACCTTCATTTCTTGCTCATGGCTCTGTACTGAGGCATCCTCTGATGGTTCCTTCTCCCAGCTCGATAGGATGGCTCTGTATGGAGATAGCAGATTGCACACACCGTATTTTTAAATGCCCATCTTTTCTTTGTTCCCTTCTTCCTCTGTGCTTCCTGCTCAAATGCAGGTCTGGAAGGGAACACAGGAGTTGATCTGAATTTGGCCCTGCTGAAATCAACAGCAGAATTGCCCTTGGTTTGCCTGGTGCACCTCTGCCTGATTTAGCTTTTCTTCCGAAGTGCTCGTACTTCTGTAAATCAGACCCCAGGCACCACGAACTGAGGAGCACTCAGCTGGTGACAGCTGCTGAGGAGTGAGGTTGTATACCTCACCCGGCACTTGTGGGGAACACCAGGAGGGATGAGATAAGGGCACATCTTTGGTCAGCATCCAGCATGCTCTGACCATGGTGGTGTCCTTCATCCTGCTCCTGTAACAGAGCAAGGAGAGTGCCGACAGGCGACACTGCCTGTGTCTGTGTGACCGCAGTTCAGTCCTAAAATGGTCTGTCTGATTGATAAGGGTCCTATGGGAAACTGGTGTATGAACACATCATGAAGGACTGCCATAGGACATATTATAAATAGGAAAAATTCCGATGACCTTAGTCTTGCCAGTTCCTAAATTCTCTTTGCTTGATTTCCCAACCTTAACAGTGCTCTTCTGCTTACTTCCGTTATCTTGAGGTTTCTAGGCTCATAAACCCCCCACATATTCACAGAAATCAATCCTGTGGCATAATACTGATGCTTCAGCTGGCCTTACAGCCCCGTGAGCCCACCTTGTGCCTAATTCATAGACTCGACTGTCCATTCAACTCCTTCAATCCATCCTGTCTCTCTTTCGATTTCGTACTATACAACCTATCCAATCCTGTACCACTCTGTAGGCCTTTCTTATCCCTGCATCGCATACAAAAAATATTCCTTTGATTTTCTACGCAAATTAGCAGTTGATTTCCAAGAAAGATTATTATGCATGCTTTATGTCTTGATTTAATAAATCTGTGCAAGTGAAATGTCTGGGAGGGAGACACAAATGCATCATTGCACAATTGTTTTGCTGGCAATTTATTAGACCAATTGGGCATCACTAGCACAGTGATTATCCGAAATTAGAAGCATTGTTTTATTTATCTAGAATTTGCAAGTATTAGAGTGGCAATACTTGAGCTGCTGGCTGCTACTATTTTTTACTCTCCTTTTGATATTTTCACATTCATTACTATTTATGGTACCACAACAAACTGCTGTAGAAGATCTGTTTGCAAAGCACTTCAGCTTTCTGTTGGAACTGTAATTGAAGTTCCCCATCAGTGCCATTTCCAACAAGCATCAAAAGATTTCCAGCATCTTTTAACATCCGTCCTTGTCCACAGAGCAACTGAGCAACTCAGCCGTGTATGAGAAATTGTCCTAAACCATCTCAGCGTTAGTGCTGTAACTCCAGGAAAAGTTGAACAAATTGAGCCTGGACTTTCAGAAAAGCTTTACAGCACAGGGCTGCCTGATTCTCAATGGTTTGTTTGCAGGTGGTGGTGGGAAGGGCCTGCCTACAAGATGAAAGTGCTCTCTATGCCAACTGGTTTGCATCCTGTCAGTAATTAGTGGCCCATGGGTGCGTGGAGCTGGGAAAGGTACTGTCAAGACCTCTTTGATTTTGTTGAGGAGTGCACCCTGCTAAACTATGGTGAGGCACAATCAGTGCTTGCCTGCTTATTAGCAGCTTTGAGATCACAAAAATGCACAGACACCTCCTCTTTTTCCTTAACAAAGTGTGATCCTCTTCCCATCAACCAGCCTTTTGTTCAAAGACAGCAGGCGTGACACAAAACCTGTTAGCGTCACCACATCAGGCACATCGACTCCAGGCGGCAAAGCTACGGCATCTGATTTTTCACCTGCACTTGGGTGCTTTCATACCACTCTGTGCCTCAGCCCAGCTCCAAACACTCCCTCTGCAAGCCCTGAACTGGCTCAGGGGCATCACCCTGGGCCAGGTCTCAGCTCCCAGCAGAGCCTGCAGGCAGATTCAGCGAAGGTCTTGGCTGGGGCTCATCCTCCTCTCTGGGCTAAGTGCCCTCAGCATCTGCAGGGGGCAATGACCATGCATAAATTCTCTCTGCCAGAGAGGCATGCCCAGCTTGGGCTAAGGAAGCTGCTGTTTTCTTCTAAATGCATGCTTTGTTTCTCAAGGGAAAACTGTCTTTCTTTGGTTTTTTTAATGCAGTCATCTGTTTGTCAGTCTTCCCCCCAAACTTGTGATTATGTCAGACAGCTTCAACCAAATTTAAAGAGGGCTTTTATTTGTTCTGAATCTGTTATTTACCACCTGCTATTTTCATCTGCTGCCACCTGATTCTTGTATCAGAAGAGACAGCGAACTCTCATTGCCTGTGCACCTTTTCTCTGCGTTTCCCCCCGCCCCCCAGAACATCTGTGTACAACCTGCAGTCAGCAGAGAAACCAGAATGCCAAAGAATTGTCAAAATGAAGTTAGACTCCTGATCTCCCATGTTCTAAAGTTTGGCACAGATTTGTTTGGTTTAAACATAGCTCGGACTGAGCACCTGGTAAGTGTTTTAAGCAGCCACTGCATGGCATGCTGTGAACTGCTGCTTTCAGATCACAGGGCTGCCGTCCACGAACAGTTCACTTCTGGCAAGATGACATAGAATTACAGCTCTGCCAGTCTAGTTCTTACTACTCACTGTTGAAGTGAACAGCATAAAATAGTACACACCTGAATACAAAAGAGGCAAACCTCGCTGTGTTCAAAAAACAAAATGAGATGATTGTATTTAAAAAATATTTATTAAAATGGACCATTGAGAGAGGAAAGACACAAGGGGGAAAAGCACGGTTTGGCCAGTGCTGGGGAATGAAGTAGGGATCCCTGCAACTGAAAACCGAGAGCCCCTGCAGGCTGAACTGCACAGGGGTGAGAAGTGAGTCTGTTCTTAGGGAATACAAAGAGGCGTCTGAACCGTTTACACCAAAAGATGGTCACATTCTTAATCAATTTTGAAAAAGATACCAGAAATTTATGTCAGAAGAAATGGGACACCAAACACTTTCATGGCATGTAACTGAGGTTAGGACAAATAATTTGACCTCTTCATGTGCCATCCATACCTTTATCTGTGACTTTCCAGTGAGCTGTTGCACACTGACGTACAATGGGTTTGAGCCTGAACTGGAACAGGAGGAGACTTTGAGCAACTGATTTGCAGAGCAATAACAAAACTGCATTGGGGCTCAGCCAGGGTGATTTTTATTAATACAAGTAAGGGAAGTTTAAAATGAATGCCTTTCATTAAAACCAAAATCAACAACTATCACTAACTACTTCTGTATAAATATATATATATCATTAAAGCTTGCTCTGAATATAAGGGTAGCTTTTGTTTCCATAAAAGACAATGCTCAGTGACACAGTATGCTTTGGTTTGGTTTTTTTCCCCTTTTGTCTCCCGTTGATAAATGAGTATGAGTTCGAGGAAGGAAAAGCATAAGACTCATTCCAGAATACATTTGCCAGTCATCCTTGCAGTGCTGGTGATTTAGATTTGTAACCTAAAGCTGGTAGCATTAGTACATAATTAGATCTGAAAGATTTAAAAACTGAAAGATTGAATTAGGAACACTGAAGGATCAGGAACAAAATGTCTGTTCTGGAGACAGAGTCTGGACTGTTTTCTTTACCAAGTGCACCTTCAATTTTGTATCAGTTATAAACTGTAATAAAGTGCCTGAAATACAGATAAAAGGTCAGCTCTAATGTTAAATAAGACATCCTTTATCTCATAAGCCCCAATCTAATCATGTGACACAAATGATTAGATGACACAAATCACCCTCAAAAGGAAGCTGTGCATAATGAGCCTGGGTGAATGGCAACAGGTATTACCTCATTAACATTCTGTATTTAATACAACTGAAAGTGAGTTTGAACTAATTTAAAAAAATATATTCTTATGAGACCTGGTTTTCCCTAGTGTTCTCTATACTTCCACCATAACCATCTCAGGGCCATGTTGTTGTTGTCTCCTCCTTCTCCCAACACTATATGCACTGCGGAATCCCGACCCCCAGCCCCAGACAGGCCTCCCCCCAGCCCACAGCACCTCTGCTGCCCTTCCCTCTCTTGCAGATCTGCCACAGTGTTTTCAGCTTCTTCCCAGCTCCTGCTTTCACTGCAATACAATGTTTTTCCTTACCCCCTACTTCTTACCCATCTCTTTTGACCTGAAAATCAAGGAGCAGGCAGCACATACTGTAAATGACATGGAGTGATGTGGATGGTGATTTCGTGACCTATACTTCTGCTTGCGGGTCAGACAGCTGCTGCCAGGCAGAAGAGGGGATGGCTGAAGTCAGCCTGCCTCTGTGAAGGAGCTGATACGCACAAAACTTACAGCAACTTAATTCCTTTGAGACCTGTAATGGGCTGGACCAAGGATTAAAAACTTGCTAAAGACCACTGGCAGGGGCTGGCTGACAGTCAGGAAAGCAGCAAGAGCCTTATCTCCTTGTGAAATGTTTCCACTTTTTCCGCTTTATCCCCCATCCCTGCTATGGTCCTGAAGCTCCTTAGATGTCCCTGGTGGCCGTACAGCATGTGAGTTTTCCTTCCAAGGGGTTAGCGATGCTGACCTTACAGAAGCTGGCTGTGTCCTTGACAGAGGATATCTTTTCAGGCCTCTGAGTGTCTCTCACAGGATGAAGAGCCCTCTGTGGAAGCCAGAAAAGGTGTCATGATAATTTATGTACTGATGAGCCGGGATGTGAACCGAGTCCACCCCAGTCCCGTCACCAGACAACAAGAACCTTCACTCACTGCTGCTCCAGGCTGAGCTCAGGTGAAAGCACCCTTGAAGCTAAATTGCAGTTGAAGGCAGGGATCATCTTTTTGGTCTGTGTTCACACAAAACCTGCCAGAGGGTCCCAATTCATCTTAGGGCTTCCTGTGAACTACAGTCACATATAAAGAATAATGTCCTGCCTGTACCCTCCAGCCTGCCCTGTACAACAGCAAAGTAATGCAAGCAATGTAATAATTGGTCCTCCAAGTCCTATAGTAATATATAAACCAATGTGTGAAATCAGCCATTTTACACAAAATCGAGGCTAGAAGAGTGATTAGAGATGAACAAACAATAGCAATGGCACGTTGTCCGCTGCATCAATGCTACCCATCTTTCCAGCGTGACGCTTATCCTTTCGCTGTCAGTACTCGTGCTTGTACGTACACAGATTAATCTGTGAGGAAGGAAGGAGCCTCCTTCTTCCCCAAACTGCTGTTTGTGCCTCCTTTTATCAGGCTTCCAATTTAGAAACAGGATTTTTAAAGCAATCCTGTGAATAACAGTGTGGACACTCTCATAAACCAAACGAGATAGATGTATGGCCAGCCTACTTGCACAGTGGAGTGTCCTTATTTAATTATACTACTATTTCCCTATTGGATTTCAGGTATTTATAAAATGCCTCTCTGCATGTTGCAACATTTTAGCTGTGCTGTGGAAATTATGGGTTGTGGGCTCATTTGCATCTTTACAAGAGAAAGAAATGATAAAATAAGGCTAAAGCTCATCCTGTGCTCAAAATAACTTTTCTTTAAAATTCCCTTTCTGGTCCATGCATCTACTTTTTTTGCCTGAGTTGGTGAGCCTTTTCCACCATATGATGCTGTTTGTTTCAGATATACTCTCTTTTTTAAGAGAGATTTGGTTTCAGCTTGTATAGGAAGCTTGTATACGCACTCGCTTGGGTTAGCTGCTGTGTGGACCACCAGCTCCTCGATGTACAGTGGCCTCCCAGTCAGGATCAATACACGCTGCTCATTCCCAAGTATATAACTCAAATGCGGTATTTGAAAGTAGATGTAAAGAATAAGAGCAGCTATCCAAAAGTGTAAGCAGTTTCAAACTCCATTGAAATCCCAGTGCAAACAATGGTAGTAACGTGAGCAACCTCTCCCCAGCCCACCTCCAGAAGTTGCCAAGCAAATAATGAAAATTAAATTCAAGCTGAAGCTCATCTCTCTCAAAACTAGCAAACCTCCTCATGCTCTCCCTTCACCCCAGATCCGGGAAAAAGGATGAGCTGGTGTCATTGAAGGTAGCAGATGTGCCTGGGTCAGGGCAGAGGATGAATTCCCAGGGGGGGTCTTTGGGCCCCGCTGTGTCCTTCTACCAGTTCCCTATCAGATTCTGCCCTCAGATTATCTGCCTCCAGCTCCCACTGGAAAATGTCAGAAAGATTTATGGCAGGTAGCCAAGGGCAGAATTCGGCTGTGATAATGAAAAAGCTCCCAATTAGTGTCAGATAAAGATGACAGACTCAATCTGTCTTGGGGAAAGCTGAAGCCTTTCATGTGCCATGCTGTTTTCGTGTTGCGCTCTCAGGTCCCTTTCACTTGCCTTCACTTACATCAGCTATGATAAAACAAAATCGCTGAGGCAAAGTAATTACACTGAAAAGTGCTTGCTCTGGCTTGGCCCGCTCCTGTTACCTTAGTGAGGGATGGACCTTCTCCTGACATAGATGAATGTGGTCTGTCTGTATCTCTCCTTCCCAGGAAATAAAAGTGAAATATGAAACATATTCAAGGAAATAAGATCACAAAGCTTGCCTTGTCTGCTTTTCTACCCGTGAAGCCTAGGATATTTAAAATTTTTATGACCCAGTTGGCTTTCACAGCTCTTTCAGTTCTGCTTATGGTCAGGCCTCTGTCGTACCCATAGGAAATGCCACGTTCTCCAGGAGGAGTGTGGGGGAAGACGGTATGGAGCTCCTCTTTGATGTTACCTCACAGCTATACAGAACGCTGCCAGAACACTGAGGGAGGTGATCCTGCCTCTCTACTCAGGCACTGGTGAGGCCACACCTGGAGTACTGTGTCCACTTCTGGGCTCCCCAGTGCACGAGAGACATGGACATGGACAAGGAAGCTGTATGGCCTTAGGAGACTTTTTCACAAGTCCCACCCATTAGCATCTTCCTTTATGTCTCACCTCTGTTGTCCTGCTATATTCACCCACTGCTGGTCCCATATAACCCCTTCTTCACTTGGCTGCTCTGCCCTTTTCAGCAAATATCCTTGTACTACCCCATTCACTGATGGTTAAAATCCCAGCCCAGGAAAGCATTAGTTACCTGCTTCTCGTAAGTCATGAGCGATCCTACCAAAGTCAGCAGCAGTTTTCCTGCTGTTTGCGTGGAAGTTTAGGTTCAGCCCAAATGATTTCCCTGTGATCACAGCTTTCCACATCAGTTCGCAGAGTTATTTCGTGTACTTTTTGGTACCTTTGATCCTCTTCCAGGAGCTTTGGTCTGAAGGCTTCCCCTGTGAGGATCTGCAATGGGGCAGAAAAGCCACCTAAACCAGGGGACAGATTTCCACTGACTGTGGTTGGCCTTGACCCCAATCACTGCAAAACAAACCTCTCCATCTCTGAGGTGGGTTTTTCCCGCTCTCCCTTCCCAGGGGTGTGCTGTGTTTTACAGCTATATTTGTCAGATAAATCTACATTGTAATGTTCGCCTGTTCTTTGTTTAAACAAAACGCAGCATGGTCTGACAGCAGTTGTTCACTTATTTCAATCTATTCCAATACTTAATCCACATTTCCGTCTTGTCTGTAAGGCTTGTTCCCTCCCCCTGCCTCTTTGCTTTGTAAAAGAACGTTTTTCTCCATTGAATTATTTAATTTCATGAGATTTTCCAAGCGACTTGGCACAGACACTTTTCAAATCTCTTGGGATATAAGTGTCTGCATCACATTTGTTCTGTCTCTTCTTTCTTCCCATTATGTGCGGGCTATCAGGCACAGACCTTGCAAACATCACATTCTCTCAGCCTCTCTTGAAATTTCTTCACATTTCTTTAAAGCAGCATTAATGTTCATGTGTTGAATCAATTTATCTTAGTGCTGAAGTCCATAGGCACAATTTATGTTTTATATCCATGATTTCCAGATTTTGCTCCATGTGGCCCCAAAAAGTCAAGCAGTTTGCTGGTAGCAGCGGCCATGCTGGGCCGTTGATCCTATGGATCAGTTATTTCTTTACACCATAGTCTTTATTTGCCAGAAGTGCCCACAAAGTCTTTTTTATTCCCTTTTGGTCATCTGCCTCTGGTATTTTCTGCCTCTGGCATGCATAAAAACCTTTGCTTCTGTGTTTGTTGGTGCTCCCCTAAATTCACTTTGCTGCTGGAAATAGGGGCGACCGGCCCCCATTCCCCCTTGTGCTCCTGTCGGGTTTGGTCCGTCGTCTGGGAAAATTATTTTTTAACATCAGTCACTCTGGTCTGTGAGTACAGATCTTGGGACAGCTGCAGCGTGGAGGAGGCGAGCGGCGGCTGTGCTGCGAGCCGCCCTCTCCGCCTGTCCCTTCCAACCTCCCCTGCTGGTGGCCAGAGCATGTGCCCTGCTGGATTGAGGGGACTTAAATCTGTCTCAGGCAAGTGTCCTAGTGACGTGGAAGCCCTCAAATTACTTCATTCATGGAATTTCTGTTAAACAAAGTAGAGCAAAAAAAGGAGTAATCACTCTTGACGCATTTGAATTCCTGTCAAAATAGGCTCCAAATGCTCTAAATTCATGTCAAAATATGTTCTACTTACTGACTTACGTGAGCGTGAGACAAAGCCGAAGGAAAAAACCAAAACACAGCACAACAAACCTCCCCAGGGGGGAAAGCCAGGTGTGCCAGAAATCTGCGGGGAGAGGGGTATTACCCGTCCGGGAATGTCTGCCTCTTCCCCTGATTTGCACTGCGCTGCTGGGCGGGGGGGAGCATGGCCCCACCAGCGGCTGGAAACGGGGTGGTGGGATGGGGTGACATCTCTTTTCTGCCCCCCAGAGCTGCCCGTGCCCTGACATGGTGCCTTGCTGGGCTGACCACAGAGCACTTGGCCACTCCCCAGTCCTTGATCCCCAGCTGGGCATCCCAATCCTTCCCTGCCTTCCCTGCTGGCACAAGTATCGGAGTGTGCCGTACTCCCCCGAGATCCTTCCTTTCTTTTTGCAGCAACTGTCTGAACTTGATCGGTTCATCTTCTGCCCATCACAGTTCACTCTTTGATGACACTAATCAAGTGGTGGGAGGATTTGTTATGGCTGTCAGCGACACTTTGATAAAGGCAAGCTCATTCGGCAGGAGGAAGTGTGGTACGATCTAATTTTGGTTTTGTAAGGAATAGATCGGAGGCCGTCTTACTGGTAGGATATGCCCTGATATCAGTAAGACAACAGCACGATGTAATCACGGACTCGTAACAAGAGGTTTCCATTCAGTATTGCCAGGACCCTAAATGATGAGGATTTGCCTGTAAGAGGGAATGTGCAAATAGGATTCCCAGTTACCAGCAGGGACTGTGTTTTCCGATTGACCTCGTACACAAGCTTTTTTTTTTCTTTTCACAGGGGCTGAAATACAGACACACAAGTGGCAAATTAAAAAAATCCTATAGAAACTAATTAGGGTTATATTTAACGTGAAAAATATCACTGTGGTTGTATTATTTGTATCCTGTGCCAGAGAAATCTGGTGCTTAGCACTGCCAGTGACTCCTGATTCCTTGACCTGACAGGGGTAGTCTGCTCACAGGTAGTACACTAATTTAAGTCAGATCATTAAAAAAAATCCTAAATTGGATAAAGTAGGACAAATCTACTTCACTAGAATAAAAAAGGTCTGATTTGCAGCTTCTCCTGCAAATTAAGCAAATATAAACCAGGATAAAACCAGTTTAAAAGCACCCACAGGCAAGACCTATCTCGGCATTTAAAGTGGCTAAAATCACAGTTTCCATTAAACAGCCCCAAATTCAGATTGCAGCTGGTTTAAGAGTGTAACAAATGCAATGAAGCAGTCCTGCTAATGGAGAAGAAGGAGTGGAGGAGGCGGCTGAGAAGCACGGCGAGGCAGTCTCACAGCTGGCTAGTCGCTGCCTGTCTGGGGCTGCTCTCAGCATCGGGTCGCAGGGTGGGTTACCAACTGCTGAAGGTGGGCACCCCCTTGCCTTTGTAGCCCCAGAGGTGAGAAGGGCAGCCCTGGGGATGAGGCCCGAGGTTGCGGACACCCCTTAGGAGAAGGGGTGTCACCTCCCCGCCTCTGAGAGAAGAGCTCGGTGATGAAGTCAGGTATGGTCCTTGGTTTTGCCCTTTAGTTTACGAAGTGTGTAAATGTGTGTCTTGCTGAACGTAGTCACTACGAATGCCTGGAGGCCATTCATCTCGTTCCGCCATTTTTCAAACCTCTGTTTCCAGCCAGCACTGTGCCTGACCACCGCGCATCCCTTCAACCCGAGGAAAGCGAACCGTCAGAAAAAGCTGACCTTGTGGTTTCTTCCTGCCTTTACTGCCTACTTCTAAACTCTGTCTAGCTGCAGTAGCTCACACACATGCTCACACATATGCTCAAAGCCCTTCAAACAGCACAGCCCCTTTTGCACACGCATCGAGTCCTCAACAAAATGTTCTCTAACGTGCTCTCGGTACAGCTCCCACCTGGCTTGAGGGGCTCTTCCCACACCAGCTCCCTTGCTCAGAAAAAGAGCAGAATGGCCTCATCCGCCAATTCTGGATGAAGAGCAGCTGCTAAAATCACCAGTTCCCTCCAAAATAATTTCCTAAAGACAAAAGAGAAAAAAGCAGGAACAGAAAGTGCAGCATTTTGTGACGAGGTTTGAGTGAGAGGGGAAAAAATCCCTGCAAACTCCAGTCTGCCCAGTCTCTCCAACTTGGGAAAGTACCAGCAGGACACCTTGGACAAGATGGATTTTCCCTGCTTCTGTCTGGAGTTATCTGTCTTCTCTTTGTGGGTCTGGTGGTAACGACGGACTGAGAAGCAGGGGCTGGAGGTATTGCAGAGTGCCCAGTATCTCAGGCCACTGCCCTCCAGGGGTCTGGGCAGGGTTTGGACTCTGCTGTTGACTCTGGATGCAAAGGGCGATGTCGTGACCTGACAGGTTAGGCAGTGCCTTTGCCTGTTTTCAACATGATGCAAATAACATCATGAAATATGCGGAAAATTGCCCCAAACTGCACCAACATGCCCGAATAGATGTGAAATGTCTCCACACTGTAACAAGGAAACAGCCTCTTCAAGTATCTCAAAATAAGGGACATAATATACATGAAAAATCACCACTGCCCTGATAAATCTGGAAGGCAATGCCTCTTAACATTAGGGGAATATAAACAAGTTAATATTCTGAGCTACAGCATGTTGCTCTTCTCTGCAAGCAAAGAGCGCTGGTGCCTTCAGAGACAGACGAGTGCTGCTGCCCGTGCCTGCTCTGCCCCGACAGAAGCAGTGGGGCTGTCCGCTCAGCCCAAGTCCCTGCCTGGGGCTAGTGACAAGCTTGAGCCCAGTCTTTTCGGTTCCAGTGGGACTTTCCCCGTGGTCTCAATGAAGCATGAGACCTTCCCAAATCAGGACGTACATCTTTAAAAACGATTATAAGAAACCCTAAGTGTGTGGCTTGTATGCTGCCCTCAGGGAGGCAACAAATGCAGTATTTCTTATCAATTAAAATATGTTTTGACACTATGCATACAAGTCTGTTGAGAGGTCTACTGCCGGAGCTGTGATGCTGCTCTTGCATTTACAGCTCTGCACTACCACACACAGTAATTATCTTTGCCGAGAGCATCACTTCCTAATGCCCCCATAAAACACACTTAGCAGCGAGAAGCTCCGACATGCCTGTTAGCTTATACAAGGAGGGAAGGGGCATTAGATAGTGAATGAAGACTGCGAGGACTGAAGCTCACATAATGT
Organism: Gymnogyps californianus; assembly: GCF_018139145.2. Taxonomy (NCBI): domain Eukaryota; kingdom Metazoa; phylum Chordata; class Aves; order Accipitriformes; family Cathartidae; genus Gymnogyps; species Gymnogyps californianus. Next base: position 88,213,492 of record NC_059473.1, on the reverse strand, counting down.
CCAGCCCTCATGCTGGGCAGAATTATTCAGTGGGAAATGTCTTCCACCGGAAAATGCTAATTTGACAACATTAAACAGGCTCTGGGAATGGGCTGGCAGCCAGGCAAGCGGGCAGCCCTCCCAGCTTTCTGCACACCTGATTCCTCCCATCCTGTCCGGATCCCCCAGATCCCACCTCGAAGGGTGCGAGCCGGCACAGCTGAACGCACATAGTTATCTGCTGTTAATGACAGCTTGATTCCATTAATAATAACAGCTTAATTAGTAAAATTTGTTCTAACGAATACTGGATGTGATCTGTTTCTTTTCCAACTCTGTTTTCAATCAGGAAAAAGGGAATTTTCACCATATTTTCGTTGCTGTGCGTTCTCTTCCAGCTGCTGTATGAGGCAGGCAAGATGAAGCCTTTAAAAGAAGTACAAAAATCTAAATTAATAGGAAACTGGGCGTTAATTTTAATTATTGCCACAGAATTAAGAAAAGGCATCTTGCCTCTACCCAGCAGCATTTAAGCAATAAAGATAAATACTGTAATAATTATTTTCCTTGTACAATTGCCAAAGACAATAATTAAGACGGTTTAAAATCACTGGAGACACTATGGGAAATCAGCTGGGAGAGGGAAGGCACAGCTGTTCAGATAACACCTCCTTTGGCAGGGAAGGGAGGGAATTCAGTATGAATCTCTCACAGACCATCATGTTGTTTAAATTAGTTGGATGAATTTTAATAAATAATAACTTACTGAAGGTGGCCACAAGTGGAATTGGTACCTGTTGCTTGCTGAGTCTTGCTATGATGAAGGATATTTTTGCTTCTCGAAGAGTAGCTAGAGCAGCCAGGAGGAGAAGGCTTTGCTGATCAAATTTTGAGGCACAAGGAGATTTAGCATCATGATCATTCATCCTGTTTATATCCCTGACAATTAACAGGAGGATAATTACAGCCCTGCTTCAGGATCAGCACAGCTCCCTTCAAAGACCAGCACACCCTTCCTTTGAGGGATGTCTTTTTTCTGTTGTTGGGGATGTGCCCTGGTTTTTGCTTGGCTTCTTCCTGCAGCGTCAGACCTGGGAGGCTGTGAGCTGCAATTAAACCCACCAGTCGCGCTCCGGGGAAGGCTCAGGTAAACTGGAGCCTCAGCTGCTGCCTGGTGCTGTGGACTGGGTCAAAAAAAGCAGTGGACAGGATTCAGCTTAGAAATGCAAAAGCCTAAAAGCCATGCTTTTTTCCCATTTTAAAGAGGATGAGGGGCCTGATTTTCAAAAGTGTTCTGCCCTCCAAAGAGGCAGAAAGGTGCTTGGCAGCATTTTTAACACACCCAAGGGCTTCTCCTCTGTTTGAGTTCATTAGCAACTTCGTAAATAATTTTGGTCAAGTTGCAGGAGAATAAAATCACTTAAAAAATTGCAAACTCCAAACCTGTAGGTTTAAAAAAAAATAAGAAGACATGCATATATTCTGGGAAATGTGAGATAAAGCAGAAGGAAGCCAATAAATGAACACCGTGGAGTTTGCCTTCCTGCTTGCCTTGCCTTCCACTGTGCAATTCTAACAAATTGCCATATAAACATCCAGATGCATCTTGTGTAACTGTATGCAAGTTAGACTTGAAATGGATGTGGTATTTCATTGCTGTAACCAGTTTCTTTTATATGGCAACTATTAGAGCCACTCTTGGCTTTAGGAGGTATTGAAGGCAAGGAAGTGTTAGCATTGAGCTGAATCTGTAAAACAGGGGGCCTGTCCTGGCACCTTTCCAACAAAAAAACCAAGAAGAGCATCTGTTACATTGTTGGGATTTCATTGGGGTATTAAATGATATGGAGTGATTCTTAACACTTTGAAAGGAGCCCAATTAAAAATGTTTTTCATGGTCTACGCATAAATTTGCACACTACTGCAGAGCTCATGACTCAGTACTTAACGTATCGTCGTCTTGTGAAAAGTGCCAAGTTTCTTCTTAAAATGATACCATGAAAATCCAAGGGTAATGCCTTCTCTGGACACTAGCATGTGCAAAACAATAAGCCAAAAGATACCTGCACTGACGAACTAATTTTTTCTGCATGTGAGAACTTTCTGCTTGCTCAGAATTGCGGTTTCTGAGGTCTCCTGGAGGCTGCTGGTGAGTGGGATGAGAAATGCTGACCCCCCCCCACCCTGGGGTGTGTGGTGGCAAAAGACCCAAACGAAGGGACAGCCAGGGGTGAGTGATTTTGCATGCCCTGCGTGTCGCAGTATTTCACTCACTGCCATGTCTGTAGCTGGACTTACCAAAAAAGGCGGGTCAGTGTATAAAACTGAGCAACTGGTGAGTGCCAGCAGTGCCTCACCTCTCTGCCAGCGCTGCACGTGGCTGGACCGCAGCTCTGGGCTAAGGCAAGAGCCCCAAGGACCACGACTCTACGTCCTCATTCGAAAGGAGGCCAAAGACAAATAAGTTACGAGATGCCTCAATGAAGGCAGAATTTCCTCTCAGGAAAATTCACTGTGCTCAGTGAAAGCACATGGGATGTGCCTTATGGGATTCCAGGAAGCTCCTGTTGGAGCTTCCAGCCAGCCTGAGAAGCGGCTTCTGTGCTCGTGCTTCCTGCTGCACCAGCTCCCAACCAAGAGCCTCCCAAGCCATGACCAAGCCTGTGGTGGAGGAACACAGTTCGGGTAAAATTTTAAAACCACATTGGCATGACGTCCCTCAGCCTGAATGACAATGTACCAACTTCCCCCTAAATCTTGCCCAATGACATATAGCAAGGGGATCTTTTTCTGCTCTTACGCACTTCTTGTTGACTGATTTTAATCAATCATTGGGTCAAAAGGAGTAGAATTACTATAGCACCAGGAGCTGGTTGCCGTTAAGGTTTTAGAAAATACTGGGATCTAAATGTTTATAAAATGTCCTGTTACAAAACTGGATAGTACCTCATTAATTTGTCAATGTTAAATGGATCCCTCAACTGTTGAGAAGTCTTGCTTTTTCAGTGGGTCTGGGGCTGTTCTTTATAGCGGGTAGGGTCTGGAAAAACCCTGAGGGCTTATAGCACAGACCCAAAGCAGGCAGTACGAAAGAGCTTATCACTGAGAAGGTGACAGACACGACTGAAGGAGGTAACAGCACGCTGGACCTAACAGAGGAGTGCCTTGATAAGGGTCATTGCAAGGCTGAGTGATAGAGTCAGAAAAAAGGATCCAGATCTTCAGGGCCCCATATAAATTAGAGCTGCATGTAAATTAACCTTGCCTAGTAGTAACTGAAGTGACTCCCTGCCTTTCCTCCACCATTGTGTGAATGAAGGGAAATGTAGAAAAGTAGCCTGAACACATGGTTAAGGACATATATGTCCAGTTGGAGGAAATGCACAAGAGTACATCAAACCGTGGGACTGAGTGAATCTCTGCTTTCAGGTTGAAATGAGTAGTTAGAGCCCTCCAACTTTGTTTCTGAATCCTGCTCCTGTCTTGAGATACATCCCCCGGGTATCATTTGCAAACAATTAGAGATTAATTGGGGAACCAGCCAAGGACAGTTCCTTGATTTTCAAACTGCAGCGAGAAAAGTCCTTTGTGCTGTGACAGTGCAAAAAGCAGGTGGTGTTATCACTGTATGTTGTGTCCAGAAAAATAATGTATCCTCCCTCACCTGTAGCCCCATAAAAAAAGGGCTGGCATTAAATTTAGAGAGCAAATGAGCTCGTTGTGGTCAATCAGTGGTATAGGCAGGCACAGGCTGAGGGGAATGGCTGGGGGTCTGCAGTGCTCTTGGTAAAGTGCTTTCAGTAATACTGGAGTACTGTAAGCTGGGTGGGTTCAGAGACAGAAGAAAAAATAGGTTTAAGACAGATGTGAACCAGCCCTTCATCTTACAAGTATTTGCAATGTATGTGTTCATCAGCAGGTGTCACTACGCTATCGGTTGCAAAAGTGTCACACCATCACTGTGAAATCCCTTCATTTTAAGCCTGTACCTGAGGTTGTTTTGCTGTGTACTCCAGGGGTGTTTATTGAATAGGGAACACTCCTGGATGGATCTTCTTTTCTTTTTCTTTTAACTAACTTACCAAAGAAGTTACCTTTCTACTTGCTACTGAGATACTGCCCTTGAAACATCTCCTTGGGATTTAATGATATGTTTGAGTCTTCTTGCAAGGGTTTGGTTGTTCCAGACAGAAACAATGGTAGATAGTACGTGATTCAAAGCCCCAAAGCCTGTGATAATTAATTCTCCTTGTTGTCTGATGTTGGCTTGCTGTGTACTAGATATTACAATATTAACAGTGCGAGCACAGTGAAAAGCAAGGCAGTGAGTGAAAAGACGTATCTATTGTCTCACTGTGAGCTCTCTATTAACTGAGAGCTCCAAAACATTCCCTGTTGTTATGGCAAAAGTGTTAGGGAGGAGAATGAGTTACAGAGGGTCATGTAGAAACGTTGTCCAAAAGATGCTTTGAAGACTGATTCCTACCCTGGCGTTAAATGACCCTGGAGGATAATGTGTGGATTAACACTGAGTTACCCCTTCCCCAAATGGGAGACAGCTGAAGATGTGGCTCTTGTGGATAGTTGACGTATTTAAATTTTCTGACTAGCCAAGCCAATTCACAGATGGAGCATTAGCATAAAGTACTTTCTATGCTAGGCTGTGCTTAGTTTTGGAAAAAGGACTGTGCTTTCAGAGACCAGTGAGTCAGAGTGAAAGACCTCAAGGGGACAAACTCCCAAAGTGACCAGATGGGGAGTTGGAAGCAAAGGGATGGAGATCGAAGTTAAGAACAGAGGGAGCAACTTATGGCTACCTGGGCTCTTTTGTTTGGGTATCTCATTTGGTAGATTGAAAGCAAAATTGCCTTATACATGTTTTTGACTATTTCTATTCAACTTTATATTCAGTAAATATAGAAATTACACTAGAAAATAACCCAGCATCATTGGCACAGGTTTGATTTCTCATGGGAAAAAAGATGTAAGGTAAAGTTCCCATGCCTGGTGCTTTCTGGAAAGAGGCAATATTTTTTTAATCACTTACATTTCAGTTGAATAAAGCACAACTTGCAGATTGCCATCTGTCATCATTAGCATTATTTGGCAGTTCTCCCCATTCATTCAAATTCCGCTCTTAGGGACTGGCACTTCCAAAACTTCTTTCCATCCTGCTGCTTTGCCACATACTGACTCCTTTGGACCCACACTGCTTACAACACTGATTTTTTGTGGGTGATGAGTCTTGACACACAGGTCCCAATACGTTTGTAGATTATGACTTTCTTGTGCACACCTTGTACAGGTGCAGACAGCCACTGACAACATGCAGTTTTAAAAATAGTAACAGCAACAACAAAAGGAACAACAATAATGACATTTAATCATGCTGCAGTAACATGTAGGAGTCTTACATGAGTCTCCTTGAATCAGGTTATATGTATTCAAAGAAACATTTTTTAAAATGTTGTATGGAAGTATCTTTAAAAGCTTCCACTAAGCATTTCATTATATGCTAGCATCTTTCTGTGCCAGTACCATATATGTGCCATACATATAGGTCTGTAAGGTTTTAATTTAACACTGGGGAAAATTTACTTTGTTGTGGTATCATTAAATTAAGAGTCTCGATACAGGGTAGCACAAGCCTTTTATTTGTAGATGTTTCCAGTATAGACGTTCAGGATTGCCTTGATATTTAAGGACGGTTGCCAAAAATTTATTTTAAGAATAGGAATTCTGAGAAATTTCAATGAAGAATTCAGTCCTGAATCATTTTCTTTTATACTTTATTTCCTAGAAGCTGACTATTTTCACTTACAAAAGTGAACCTGAATGCTGTGGAAAGTGAATGCCCATCAACATAAGAATGGGAAAACATTGACCAGTTTATTCCTTCTTTCCAATGTGACTTGTGGCCCTGTTTTGCATTGACCGCTGCTGAAGGAGTTTTAGCTCCCTGCTCTCTTATTGGCACTGGTATCTTTACTCAGAGACCAAATTTACTCATGCCCATTTTGAGTAATGGAGCTGCAATAAGACCAGTGAACTTTTAAATGCTGGCTGCTAAAAAGGGCTCAGTTGGGAATACTTATACTCTTAAAACAGTAAAGGATGAAATGTCAATACCTTCTTACCAGTCCACAAAACATTCATGTCTTTACAGCTTGCTCCTGTTCTATTTCTGAAGGTTGCTCATAGAGAGTTCAGTGCTTTTTCAAAATTTTCTTTGCATCTTTTCAGTAAAAGACACTCTTTTGGTTAACTTTTGAACACAGAAATTTTTCTTCCTTCCCTTATTTATCTTTGTTCCACTTCTGTAGTACATTTTGCATTTACATTATCTGCAGCACTTTGGTAACACTGCGCTAAACCCATTTGCTTCAGGACGAACTGCCTGCTGAGCTCTTAAAAGATGCAACGGTGCAGATTATAATTGCTGGTAGAGTTTTTCAGTTCTTAAAAATCACGTGATATTTGCAATGCTTCATTCTTTAAGGTTTTGTAAAGAGCTAACCGTCTGCTCGTCTGATATACTTGCAAGGATCCATGTTTTCCTGCTAGCACTTTCATGGCCAAGTGTCTTCAGGAAAATCAGATGCTGAAGTACTGGAAATTTCAAGAGCATCAAAAGCTCACCTGCTGCTTCTCAAATGCATTGGTTTCTACCACTGAGAGCGAAAATCCCAAACAAGCACTCTACTTTCTCCCATTTTCTGTAGCCTCCTTCTCAAGGTCGAGAGCCTGAAAGCAATTTTGGAGTTTGATTTTAATGTAGAGTGTGTATTTCACTCAGCTCCAAGATCTCAATGCAGTCATGTTTGCTTGTTGTTTGGTTTTTTTTTTTTTTTTTAAGCCTCATCAACAGTGGCCATTTTCTAAATTTCAAACATATTCTATAATGCCTGCCATGGCTCATGGGCTGAAAAGGTCACCTCACTCCTCTTAGTTGGGGTGTATATAGAAAGTCAGACTCTCCGAAAGCTCCGGAAATTCCTGCCTCTGAAGGAATGAAATTCAGTGACATCTCAGAGGGACCATGGGCTGCACAGGCTGGCTGTGATCCAGTTTTTGCGTCTGGACCCACACAGGCGTGAGGATCCCCTCATATGGGGATGTCTGCAGGAGTAGGACCTTTCTAATAAACTTGCTAAATTTTTATTTTTGTGTGCATATGTCTATACGCAGATATACACAACAGCTACAAATATGCATGCAATCACAGACACCACACTGGAGTTGCTCTCTGCTTGGTCGTTTGCAGCTGGAACCAAGAGATCTCAGGAATGAGAGTTGAAGGGGGCCAGGGGAAAAAATTATGCAGCTCCTTTTGCATTTGGAAAATACAGGCTATATCAGGCTTGCATCATCCTTCATTAGGTAGCAGAGGGGACTGGGGAGATGGCTTGCAGGAATAGATGAGTGAGGAGCTGGCAGCAGCACATCTTAAAGCAGAGGATGTTAATGTCGTAGAGCTGTGGGAGAGGAGGGAAGAGGTTCCCGGATGCAGTGAAAATGACCCAAACAAATATAGATGATGATCTTAGCAGGTGTGTGTAGAATGGGTTGAAGGAGAGTTTAGATGCCTGAGGTATTAACACAGCTGTTTAACATCTCTGTCATGGCGTTTGTTCACAAACGTGTCACCGTTGAGAGTTGGGGTTCATCTCATCTAATACTTTACTTAAATGCATATATCTGGCCTAAACTTGTCCCTAAGCCTCTTTCTGCAGTCAATGGATGAGAGAGCACTTTCAGAAGGGGGTTCATGTAATCTGCCTTGTCCCACAGCTATAAGGTGGGTTGCATTCATGTTTAATGGTATCTATTTATCCCCACTAGACACCAAAGGAGCTCTTGAAGTCACTTAGTGACCTGAGACAGCTGGAATTAGGTGGACTGAACCTTGTCCCTAGAACAGAAGTAGAAATGCAGACTGATCCATGGGGACTCTCAGCTTTGGCTACAGTAACTAGGATATTAAACTATCGATATTAACCTATGCTTCATCAGCTGTTATTTTTAGTCTGGCGCCTATTTTTCTCATTCATATTTTAATTTCCAAGAACTGCCATGGAGCATGAATCAATTCAAAGCACATGAAGAGTGAAGAAAAGGTGGAAGAAATATCTAGAATAATTCCTCCTGCATAAAGTTGTTCAATGGATTGAGGAAGGACAAAGAGTTCCTGTAAAAAGGACAAGAAAGCTTTTGGAGTATTATAGCTGTGTTATATTAAGTCATATGCTTAGAAAGTACGCGACTAACTTCCATTTTCATACCACTAGTTCATTACCCTGTTTTTAAAGTGTTCCACATGTCCCAAAGCCAGGCAATGTGGGAGTCTCTCCCAGCTTTGTGTTATGAACACCTGAAGGAGATTAAGGTGAGTTCATTCCCTTTGTGCTTTGAGATCTTTCAGTAAGAGGCCGTCAACTGTTCACTGAAACTCTCAAACCCCTCTTTAGCCAGTGATTCTGATTCCTCCAAACCTGCTATGAATGCAGATTATTTCTATTTAAACCAACGGAGCCCCACCACAACAGAAAAATTTTTGAGTGTACACTGTGTGCTTTGCATCTGATGCTTCTGTATCTTGGAGCTTTCAAAGCTGACAATGTAAGTTGACAGTATGCCACTGGTTGGAATTCATGATCAAACAAATAAAGAAATCTTGGTCCACTCCTGTAGTCCAAAACACTGAGGTTTTCTCTCTATACCTCCATCTTTTCACAGAATATCTCACTATTTTATTCCATTTCTCATCTCATCGCTTCTCAGGGTATCCTAGAGCTTAGGCATTGAAGTTTTTTCTTCAAAGGCATTTTAAATGCCTCCCAAACCATTAATTGTAGTGATCTGAGCCTTGCAGAATAATTTCAGACCCAGTAACTCTCTTAAATCCTTCATCTCAGAGAATAGGAGTGACACTTCAGTGGAGAGAAAGTGAAGTTTCTAGGTGGTGTCAGTGTAAAATTATTACCAAAGAGCATCCTAATGCACTGTTATCCCAACGGAAATATTACCTACCTGCCTTGTTCCCGCTGGTCAGTCTTGCTTTATCACTTGTAAACCAAATGGCGTTTCATTCAGATGGCAAATCACTGCTGACACCAAACGATGTGTTGGAATTTAAGAACTAGATCCAGAGCTTTATATTTCATCTGTATATTCTGTGGCTATGCTGAAGGTTAGTTTCTTACATGACATGGGTTGTAGACGATTTTGCATCACTTATTAACACAAAAACATAATCTCAGCCTTGTTCTGGTGTACATCAAACATTTTACTACCTTTTAAAAGACTCCAGTAATCTGGGACCCAACAGAACTGGGTACATCTGATGAAAACTACTCCCAGAATTTCTTTGGGGATGGATTTTTCATCACTACTCCAGTAAGGTAAGCTTTGAGGGTATTTTTCTATGCTCATGCAATATCCCTCTCCCAAACCTCCTAACTTTCCCAGAGTTATGCTTCATGTTTGTGATCATTTTCCCCTGCAGATGTCAGGCTGGGTGCGTACAGACCACTGTGCAGCGTCCACAGCAGGTGAACGGCACTCCTGTAGTAGGTGGCATCCCATGTTTGAAGTTGCCTGAGGACAGCCGCCTCGTTTAGAATTTCTCAGGGGAGTGCTATTAAATTTTAAGCGCCTCTGGCTGCCTGGACTTGGCAGACCTTCAGGTTCACAGTTAATATTGGACACAGACTTTGCCTTCATCGTTTCTTTTTACAGCTGGTATCTCTAACCCGCAATGAGCTATTATCTCTTCTCACATTGGTATATTTGAAGGAAACTTTCTTTTACCGTATTTTTATACTTGCATATCTGCAATTACATGGCATGCATTTGCAGTGCAAAAGACATTAAATGAGAAGATGTCATGATTCATAATACAGTTAGTCCATCATAATACTTTTCTCTCAGAAATTAATTGGGAATGAGGTAAATACTATTTTTACACTCTCTTCCAAAAAATTGCTGCAGTGTAACTCGAATTTTGTACAATGCATTGGCAGGTTGGAAAGCACAAATATTTACTTTCAGTTGGACCCTGTTATTACAGTATTGGGCAAAATGGAGAAATGTGCAGATGAAATTATCTGGCTCCTTCATGCTTTCTCGTTTATAATAGACAAGGTTATTGCCTCACAGATTTCTGCTGACTAAAATGCCAAAGCTGTCATGGTATTTCCAGGGAAATTATTATGTAAAGATTAAAAGACCTGTAAGGAAAAAATACAGAGGGAAAAGCATAAAAGCTGAAAGGGGAAAAAGCAGAAGGAAATGGGGGAAAGAAATTAAGAGGAGAAAGGAAATACCTATGGTGTTTCATCTCGGGCACAACTTCACACCAAAAGGCCCCCACATTGCCTGCAGGGATTTCACAGCCCCCAGCACATCCAAGAAGGAGCTGCTGCTGCCATCTGAAGCAGGGCAGGGGATGTCTCTGAGCCCCAGCCATGAGAGGCAAGGAGGGAGAGGAGTTGTTCCTCCTGCTGAGGAAAGGCTGTCGCTGGACTCTGCCTACAACCCTCCTTGGCATAAATAGTTAAAATGTGGCCTTGTAGTTAGGAACTGCACAAGAAATAGGAGACTGACAGTTCAATAACAAATTCTCTTTGAATGTTCGTCGCCATGCAATGTTTCATCTTGCTCAGCAATATGACATTTGATCTAAGTAGCAAGCACCACTACCTTCAGCTTCTTGTCATCATAACTTGACTATGAAATTTCCATTTAAAAGAATAATCTATCTTGTTTTAATTTACATTTGCAGAGTGCTGCTAGATAAATTAGTAATAAAAATACAATATAATTATCAGCAAATGCAGACAAATCCCTCTCTAAGTCAGTCCACATTTAATTGCCTCAAAAAGTAAGGAGTACTTGGTGAAAGTTAATGTCAAGGTACCTCTGCAGAAGGGGTCTGCAACTTTAGATGATCCATGTCAATTCGTGTGGATTTTAATGGACCTTAAATAGGCATTTTTGAAAATCCAAGCCGCAGGTCCTCCCCTGAAGCAGGTGATCATATAAAAGAGCAAATAAGTGTCTTGTGTTTCAGCAGTCCAGCCTCTCCCTCAAACCATTCTAATTCTGGCTGACTGTACTGAGCAGGTCCAGGAAAACTCAACTTGAAATAGAGAGTCCCTAACCACTAGTAACACAGTTACAGATCTTCTTGTCATTTCCCTATATGATCTTGCACAGAAAAGTGACAAAACATAGCCTTTCTTTCTGGTAGCCTTAGGAAGATTTGAGCAGCCGTATACTGTTGTAGCTGTTATTATTATATCAGCAAGAAGAGAGCAGAGCCGCTTAGGAGTAGCTTTATTCATTCTAGCTACGGTCAATAAATAGCATCTCCTTGTTGCTGGTAATAGCATTGCTTGTCAAGGAACATTACCATGTAGTTTCTCTTGCTATTTTTCTTCCAAAGTCAGTGATTAGAAAACACTGTTCCCTAATCTGTTTCCTTTTGGATGGTTCTGATTTTTGGCATGTGCAGATGGTGATCAAAATGCATCCTGAATCACGGTCTTTTACTGTCCAGAACCTGTCATAGAAAAACAACCCGGTCCTTTTCTTAGAAAAATATCACCTGCAGCATCAGTGAGGCATATCAATGTTTATCAAAAGCAAGCAACTTGCCCCAAATCAGAGGCCAATTTGAAAACTTCTGTTGTAAGTCTTCGTACACAACCAATTTTGATGCAAAAATGAACCATCTTAGAGAGAGAGGTGTTACGCCCGCATCTGACGGGAATTCACAGGCGCACATCAGCATAACTGTTGAGGCAGCAGCTTCCTTTTCCCATGTTGCTCACAACATTACACTTCATTGACAATCATTCTTATCTGTCCTCTTGGTAGACGGTGGGAGGTAGAGCAGTGAAAATGTATATCCACAGGGAAATAAAAGAAAACATAATTTCTCTAAAGATTTCTCAGCAAGTCCAAATCCAATTTAGCTTGCTGGGCTTGCTGCAGATGGGGTATGTGATTTGCAAATCTCTCAAGCAGGAGCCTATTTGTTTCTCTATCTGACTCTTTTACCTGCAATTGCATTCCCAAACTTGGCTGTACCTTGTAAATGGGGTCTATTTCTCAACTCAGGCACTCAGCTGACTCGAGACGTATTTTTCCTGTCGCTTTGGTGCACTTTTATTACCTGCTTTGCACTGCTTTTTGGAGCCTTGCCTGCAGTGCCATCGTATACACCCCTTCCTCACTTGGAGCTGAACGCGAGATGCTCCACTGCATCTGAGAGCAAGTATTGCCTGTGAGACTTTACCTAGTTTTCAGTTTCTCTAAATTACCTTGTGATTTGATTTGGTAAACTCACTGCAAATATGAGACGTGGCTTTAGGGCTCAGCAGGGAGTTCTTTGCCTACTGTGTTTTCTGCTTAGCTGTGATCTGACAGCAAATGCAATGCATTTAAGGACTTTTATACTAATATTTCAAAACATTATGAGCCACAGAGATGATCTGGTTCCTCAAAGAGGGCAGAGGGCCTTTAGAACCCCCCCTCTGAACTTTAGCCTTTCATACCTCTGCAGATGTGGGCAGCAGTGAGGTGCAGAGTGCTGCTCTGTATTCACCCGTACTCCTGGTGACAGAGAGGGATTACCAGGAGGTGACCTGGTTCTCCACAACAGACCATGACATTTCAGCATTTCTAGGTACCGATGCTGATTAAAGGTAGAGTCAGTGCTCCCTGTAAAGAGCCTGAGGAGGGTGGGTTTGCCTGGCTTGCAGGAACAGCTCTCCTGGCATGGGGACAGAAGAAAGACGAGCTGATGTTACTGAACAAGGTAGATCTCCACAGAGATGCTCCCAGCGGAGGTGGCAGACCCTGGCATGGCCCCGGAGGGTAACTCTTGTGCAAAGGCTGGAACAGATGCCCGCAGAGTGGCTTTGCTCTGTGTGTGTCCATGGGACAGCTGGCTCGCAGGGTTCAGTGCTTGGTGTAGATCGTAGGCTAGGGGCTGGTGACATTTTGCAGCAGGCAAGCTGGATCCATTCCTTAAAGACATTTTGAAACTCAGCTTGAGATGAAGTAAGAGCTGATGTTTATGGATGGTTGAAAAAGTTGCCAGACATGGTCCTTTGTAATACAAAAATCGCTCTTTACTTCTTAAAGAAATTGCTGACACAGTCACCTGCTGTGGGCGTGCAGTGCTATTCTTGCCCAAACGCTCTGCTGCCCAGAGATAGCACAACAGTGTTCCCAACTCTCCTTATGTTATCAAGAAGCTTGAATGGCATGTAGCATTTCTCCCGAAGTCCCGGTTCACCCAATCTTATGATTATGCGGTCAAATTGTGGTCACACAATTAACTCCTCTACCCTCAAGATGTGACTGTGAGAGGAGTTACGTGACAGGCAATGGAATTGCAGAGAACTGCTTAGTAATGTGTGCTGTGAAGGCAGAGAAGAGAGAGAAAAAAAATCAAACATAATTTACTTTGAAAATTTTTTAAGGATCGCCTCCTGATTTTGGGGGTTTGGATCGTGACTTGGAGCTGGCAACCTTCTCAGGAGTTCTTGGTGGGTTTTTCTACTCAGCCACTGTTAGCTCTCGTGCTTGGTTCAAGAAATGACCTGCCTGGAGCGTATAGGGATGCAAGTGAGCTGCAAAGCCAGAAAGCAATCCTTTGGGCCATTTACTTATTCCAAGGACACTGACATATTTTTCCTTCAGTTCCTGACATTCACATAATGCTTCTCTAAACTTTGATGGAAGTATATGAACAATCCAATTGCTCTTTGAAGACCGGGAGGAACTGAGATGGGTGGGTAAGGGCTCAAGGCTGGGGGCTCACACAGCGAAGGATGCCTTTGCACCACATACCAGGGTCTGCAGTTGTTACTGAACCCTGTGGCAGCAGCTTCACTCGCTCTGTTTTCTTCCCACCTAGATGTGCCGCTTCCCCACATAAAGTCTTGCACTCCCACAGTTGTTATGCCAGCATCTGCTACCTCATCTGTTATCCCTGGATGGTGGGAAACATTTTTCTTGTCTTTTACCATGGCCTCCTGATGCTCAGAGCTTTTCATCTGATATTAGCAGAATGATTTTATTGACAGTTTTACCATAGCCCCATCTGCATTCAGTGTTCCCATGAATCCTGGCTTGTCACATGAAGGTGGTTCACTAATAGTAGATAATTTTCATTTTACCAAGTACAGCTAATCCTTAAGCAGCCAAATATTAATGAGAGGAGAGGAGCCCTGAGCTACACCTGCATTACACACCTCTGCTCCCTCTGCACGGTGGATTAAAAGCAGTGTTATTCTTCCTGCACAGCCAGACGGCAAAGAAAAGACTGGGATTTCTCCCTTTGAAACAAGTGCCCAGTGAGAGATTCCCTTAGCACTCACTTATGCGATGATTAGTTAGATTAGCGTGAAGATCAAGGGTTGAGCAGGCCTTGACTGTACGAGCTCTACCAGCATTGGTGCAGCCAAGAGATATTTCCATCAAAATACCTGGCATTGCACCACAGCCCTAAGGTACAGAACAGTGCAAAAACCTTCTCTTCTGCAGGGAAAGCTCAGGGCTAAAATAACCTTGCACTTCTGGTGGAAAGATACTTTTTCTTTGGTGTTATTAAAATTGGTAAATTGGTTGTACATTTTCTGGCAGACCATTATTTGCTGTTAGGAAATTCCTGTCCAGGGAAATTGAAACACTCTGTAGCAAGACATCTCTTTCAGCAGAAAAGGAGGGAAAATAATGAGCATAAGATTTTTGGTAGGGTCCCACTGCTCAAGAAAACTCAACCTCAGTTGGATATTTTTCAGGACACTTGATTTTTTTTCTTTTAGATGTCAGAATTACCCACCATATCAAAATTCTGAATTTTGACCAGCTAAAAGAATCATAACTGGATGTTTTGTAGAAAAGCAATTGTGGCGCTCAGCTGAAATGTGGGTTTTCCACTCTTTTCATCTTTGTTTGTGTTCAAAAAGAGAGAGAATGGTCAGCCCTAACACTTTTCAGGTTTCACTGAAATAAAATATGTATTTCTCAAGAACGCTTATTCTGACATCCTCCCAGGCTATGCATGGAGGGTTACTATAAGCTTTTCCTGTATTTGCTTTATCCTGCACGGGGATGTGAGCTGGGCTGTTTGCATCCCTTTGAACTACCAGTGCTGTGGGCAGGTGTGGGGAGGACAAGGAGCAGTGAGCCCAAGGAGCAAGGCGATGTATGGAGCGGGTGCTGCTGCCACAGGGACAACCTGACAGGAGCAGCATCTGCATCACCCCAGATATCTCTTTGAGGTTGGGATCATAGATCTAAGCCTGAAAAAAGAGCTTAGTAATAACCGGAACCAAGCCTTACTTACATAGTAGCCTACTACATGTTGTTTAATTTTGCATCTGAGGTTTTCATATGCCTTATGCAGGCTACAACCAAATGAAAATGAAGTTTGCACTTTGTATTGCCTGGCTGGACATGAATGATGAAATTGCTAAATCAGGTCTGGCCTGACAGGAAAGATTTTCTGTTTTCTTAATGAGCTAATTATATTTTTTCTTCCCATCCATTTGCATGATAACATGATTAGAGGATCAATACTCTCTGTAACACATGGCCAGCATTGCAGTGTGAGCTGGGAAAATAGCCATATTCCCATTGTCCGTTTTAATTTGGGAAGCAGTCAAGTTACAGTTTGACAAGCTAAAGTTATATGCAAATGGTAATAAGCACCTCCACACACAACGAAGATAAACAGAAGCCAGAAAACATCTTGCGGGTGCCTACCATATATTTCAGAGCAGCTTTTATTCTTAAAGACTTGTCCAGACTGGCCGTCGTGTTAACAATAGCCAGTATTTATGTCATTTCTGCAGGAGATTTTTGGTAGTACAGGCTGCCTTCTAGAGACTCACGCACATTCAGAAGAGGTTTGGTACATGCAGTGGGGAGGGTGCAAAGCAGGACTGGTTCCCCACGGGCACCCTAGATGAGGCCACCTTGATTCAGGGAAGCAGAGAAGAGACTCTGCACTGATGGATACAAACTGTGAAGCGCCACTTGCCCTTTCGGGCATTTGGCCCTGACCTGTATTGCTTTTAAATAAAGATATAGCCTTGCTGCCCTCAAATCCAGGGGATCTGCAGCAGAAAATCCTGCCCAAATCTTCTCTGATTGACAGGTTCAAAACAGCATCTTCTGAGGGGAGCATGGGCTCATGGTTGTAGATTCTCCATTAGCCTGATCAATGTTAATGTCCCCTTTGTTGGGCTAGTAAGTCCTTATGAGTCTGTCTGGGATATCCTTAGGGCCTGACCAGGACCATTCAATGCAGGTGTCATTAAGCGTACTCTGGGCTCAGCCCTCAGCGGGTCTGGTCCCCACTGAACTGGGGTAAATTAGGACCAGCCAAACCCACTGATGTTAACAGTGCTACAGCATAGGAAAACAGGACAAAACAATGTCAGAAAAGGCTCTCCTTAGTCTTTTTTTTTTGGAGGTAGGGGGAAGCCCTTTCTCCTTGTTTTTTAAAAAGAACAAATTATATACATACTTCGCTGAGAAAAGAGTTAGGTAATTTTAAAGCAGATTCTCCCATTAAATAGACAGACGGTCCTTCTATTGCAGCAATAATTTTAATAGGATGAACACACACAAATTCTGCTCATTCTTTAGGTAATTTCTGAGATCACCATGAGTTGGCGTTAAAGGTTGTAGTGAGTGGGTAATGGGTAGCCTTTCAGACACTGCAATAAATTGCCAAGGAGCCTGCAAATTTTTCTTGGCAGAGCAGTCTCAATTATTAGAGGATTCAGCAACAGAAAGCATCAGGGAATGGCAGGCTTTATTTTTTCAGGGAGAGTATTTATACTTTTTGTAGTAGCTAATCCATCAGGTTCATTTCATTGTTCAGGCAGGAAAGCAGGCAGCAGACTATCTTACGAGGGCAAGAGGCAATCCCTTAGAACAGGATCTCGTAGACCCAGTTTTTGCAGATAAGCTTTTAATTGTCTCCACGCTGTCGCTGGATGTATGCAAACCCCTTTAGCCTGTCACGCAGCTGACCCAAATCCAGTGAAACCAAAAGCAATGTTCCCCTTGATGTCAGAGAGCTTTGGATCAGGCTTTATGAGTCACTGTTCATTCATAAAAATGACCCATTTCCAAAATGAATGCCAGTGAAGTGGATGATTGCATGCTACTTTGAAGGGCTCCATTTCTCTAAGTACTGCTGCAACTGTTTTAAACTGTAATGTATGTCACTTTTTCACTCAAGGTTGCTAGAAGGTAGGTCCAGGCTGAAGAGGGACATGTACCAGAGCTATGTACAGAAGGCTGGGGACGTGGCCATGTTCCTTGTGAAACCAGGGCTAAGAAAACCATCCTGCATCCTCTGTCCCTAATACTAAGCCAGGATGAAAATGCCACCTATTGAATCTGTTCTTCCTGCACACACTTTTTAAAAATCTTCTTTAATCCAGGAGATTCAATAACATTCATGCTTAAAGCAGCAGTATATCATATATGACAGGAAGTAAGACTTTGTCTGTAGCATTGATAATCAAAATGGCAGTCTGCCTAGCTCCACAGGGTGTTGTTTTACTCCTCACTGCTGCCTGTACTGGACTGTTCCCCGCCTGGCCCTTTGCCATCACGTTGTTTGGTCTCAGAAGTTGAGAACTAGAAAGCAGGTAACTCTTAGCAAAAAGTACCTGTTTCCAAAGAGGATGAACTGTTAGAGCATCTTTATTTGTACGAGCTTCTTGACCTACTTAAATTTCATTCTGATAAAATATTACAGGCGGTGCAATACCATTAGTAACCTTTATGCACAGATGAATGGTATTTTTGGTGTATTTTTTTGGCTACCAGAAGTACAATGAGCAGGAACAGATTGTGAGTACTTATTGTCCTTCCAGTCAAAAAAAAAAAAAAAAAAAAAAAGAGAATTCAATAGAGTATCCTTGGAAGGAAACACTGCAGGCAGATGAACAGCTTTCTAAAATCCGAAGGCAGTCCAATGATTCACCACCCGCCCTGAATACTGTACATTTCACCCTAGATCCCTCCTATGCCACTAACAACTGTAAATTAACACTTGAGCATTGTGTTGGGTTTGTGTGGCGGGGGTTTGTGTAGCGGGGAGGGGCTGCAGGGGTGGCTCCTGTGAGAAGCTGCTAGAAGCTTCCCCGGCTCCAAGCCGGACCCGCCTCTGGCCAAGGCTGAGCCCGTCAGTGACGGGGGTAGCGCCTCTGTGACAGCATATTTAAGAAGGGGAAAGACTGCTAAAAGAGAGCTGCAGCGGAGAGAGGAGTGGGATGTGAGAGGAACAGCCATGCAGACACTGAGGTCAGTGAAGAAGGAGAGGGAGGAGGTGCGCCGGAGCAGAGATTCCCCTGCAGCCCGTGGTGAGATGGCAGGCTGTCCCCCTGCAGCCATGGAGGTTCACGGTGGAGCAGAGATTCCCCCCCCTGCAGCCCGTGGAGGACCCCACACCGGAGCAGGTGGCTGGGCCCAGAGAAGGCCATGACTCCATGGGAGAGCCCACGCTGGAGCAGTTCATGGAGGACTGCAGCCCATGGAAAGGACTCACATTGGAGAAGCTCATGGAGGGCTGACGCCCATGAGAGGGACCCCACGCTGGAGCAGGGGAAGAGTGTGAGGAGTCCTCCCCCTGAGGAGGAAGGAGCGGCAGAAACAGCGTGTGATGAACTGACTGCAACCCCCATTCCCTGTCCCCCAGTGCTGCTGGGAGGGAGGAGGTAGAGGAATCGGGAGCAAAGCTGAGCCCGGGAAGAAGGGAGGGGTGGGGGGAAGGTGTGTTTTTAAGATATGGTTCTATTTCTCATCATCCTACTCTGATTTGATTGGTAACATATTAAATTGATTTCTTTTTCCCCAAGTCGAGTCTGTTTTGCCTGTGACCATAATTGGTGAGTGATCCCTCCCTGTCCTTGTCTCGGCTCACGAGCCTTTCATTGTATTTTCTCCTTCCCATCCCACCCGGGGGAGGAGTGAGTGAGTGGCCGCGTGCTGCTTTGTTGCTGGCTGGGCCTAAACCACGACAAGCATTAAAAGTAGATGGGTTTTTAATTAAGCACAGACAACCTGGTGCTCCTGATCTGACTAAGACCTCACCGTCAGGGGTTACAGATCGACATAGTGCAGAGGTGGACGCAGGCAGGACTGCTGTGGCAGCACTGGCTGACGTGTCATTGTTGGAAGTTTAAGTGAGAGAGACTCTCAGTGCAGCACTCCTCACACCACCTCCACGGTGGTGACAGTCCCTTTGTTGCTCTTATTCACCCCCAGTTCCTGTAAAGGCAGTACAATAATCCCTGGGGTTTTTAGCCCACTTTTCTAGGTATATTTCTGGACACTTACAAGGTTATTACTTCTTTTCCAGGAGTTATTTTATTCTCTGTCTGAAATGTTTTGAGAGTCTTTCTGCATTTACTACTGAAGACTCACCTCAGGTCCTGGGAAGATCACGAAGCAAATCCTCCTGAAAGTAATTTCTGATCACATGAAGGGCAAGAAGGTGACTGGGCAAATCATGCCTGATCAACCTGACTGGTTTCTATGATGAGATGACCATCTCAGTGGAGAAGGGGATGCTGTTTACCTTGACGTTAGTACCTACCCACCACAATTTCCATGCAGCCAAACTGGTGAGATATGCACTAGATCAGTGGATGGTGAGTGGAAAACTGGCTGGAAATGAAGACTCAAAGGATGTGACCAGTGGTGCAAAGTCCAGCTAGTGACAACGCTTAGGGACCATTGCTGGGGCCAACACTCTAGTGTCTGTACTAGTTTTGTGGATGATTGGACAGAGTGCACTCTCAGCAATTCTGTAGAGTATATCAAACTGAGAGAAAAGTGGTCAATTTGCCGGAGGGCAGGCTGCTGTGCAGTGGGACATGGACAGGCTGGAGAAATGGGCAGACAGGAATCCCATGGCATTCAGCACTGGGAAATGCAAAGTCCTGCACCTGGGGAGGAACAAACCCGTACACCAGTACAGGCTGGGGGCTGACTGGCAGGGGAGCAGCTCTGCAAAAAAGGATCTGGGGGTCCTGGTGGACAATGAGTGGGACACGCGCTGTCAGTGTGCTGGGCTGTATCAGCAAGTGTTGCCAGTAGGTCAAGGGAAGTGTGTCTTCCTCTCTGCTCAGCACTGGGGAGGCACATCTAGAGTACCGGGTTCAGTTTCAGGCTTCCTAGTACAGGAAAGACAAGGACATGCTGGGGTGAGCCCAGCAAAGGGGTGAGATGGTGTAGAGAAGGTGGTGCCAAACTCTTCTTAGCAGTGCAGTGGAAGGGGCTACAACAAGGTGCAGTGGACAGCACTACAACAAGATGCAATGGACACAAGCTGGAACTGGAGAAATTGTTGTCAGATACAAGGAAAAAAAATTTCATCGTGAGAGTGGTCAAACAGTGGAGCAAACCGTCGTAGCCCAGAGGGGTTGTTGAATCTTCATTCTCAGAGATTTTGAAGCTCTACTGAGCAAACTGCTCTCACTGGCCCAGCTTTAAGCAGGAGTCATGGCAGGCGGCCTCTGGAGGCCCCTTCCAGCCTATGTGGGTCTGTGATTCTGCAATAACGAACTGCTGAATAAATCTTGTTCAACACTGCTGCCAGTTTCCTCGTCTTCACATCTTGAAAAGCCTTGGCAGCGAAAGAGGCCAAGGCAGCTGTCATCAGGAGAAGGAACAGCTCCCTCCAAGGGCCAGGCCTGCCAAATGACACTGGCACAAACTTCTGACAGTAGCTGAAGAAAAATAGGGGAGTTAGTAGACTAGAAAAATCACGAGCAAGTGTTCAGGCTCAGAAGTCAGTGTAATGGAAACAGATACAAAAGCTGCAAACCTTTTCCGAGAAGTCTTCTATTTTTTTCTAAGAGGCTTCTAAGATTCAGGTGAATCCACCTTTTGCATTTTATCTTCATACGCTGTCATGGAGAAAGAGTGGCAGCAAGTAGTCTGTCACTGCTCTATGTTCCTGTGCCACTTACAGGAGCTGAACTGTGGGCAAAGTAATCTGCAGGTGTGGAAGCATTTCTGTTTGTATTTACAGCTCTGCTATAACACAGACACTTAAAAATCTCCTGCTTGGCTAAAGACATTTCTATGTTCACTACTAAAAAGAAACACTTTACTATTACATCTTTTACTGACTTTCTCCAAGGCATGGCTGAAAGATATAATTGGCTTGTCCTTGGGGTGCAGAGAAGTCCTGGTACTGACCTGGCGTCCTTGCTTCCTTCCCTCCATCTGCCCTGTGCTGCTCTGAGTCAACATCATAGTGATAAGGAAAATTACCTGAGCGGCAACAACCTTAAAAAGGAAAAGCATTTAAAAAATAGCTTTCCAAGCAGAGTTTCTTTGAAAGTGCTGGCTGGAAATGAGGTACAGTGGGGTGAACTGGAGAGGAAAAGATGAAATCAGACCAGGGAAGGGAAAATGCTCTGCCTCAGTAAAAGTGCCTTACTTTGTTTTTCACAAAATACATCAGCAGTGACTGTAAAATCATCTGAGGAGTGAGAGGGAGCATTGCAAAAAGACATACGGAGGCAGGAACTGAAATCATATACACGCATAGAAAGCCGGGGTGAGACAGCAGGTCATACTTATCTCAGTGCCTTGGAAGGGCCATATAGTTGTTTCACCTCTAATTATGCAGCATGTTTTTGGGTGAGATGTATCCTTCCTTCAGCCGCACTTTTTAAAAGCATTTAAGCACATGCTCAACTCTAAGTGTGTGAATAATGCTGTGTTCACTTAGCAAAGGCCCTAATGACTTAATCTCCTTAAGGCTCCTGTTAATTCTTAGGACACTTATTTCCTACTGTGGGAAGTGCCATGACAAGCAAGATTACAACACAGTGGACAAAACTCCCTGGCACAGAGTATAGGAGATGGAAAGACTCCTAAAGAAAGCCTCTGTCATACTACATTAATTATCTGAGCCTGCAATACTCAGGCTCAGTTTTACTTTCATGTCATTGCCACACAGCTTATAGGTAGGTGCCCATATACAAAAGATGTGACAATAAATGTCATTACAGAAAACCCCATGCAAAATTCTTTCATCTAATTGGAAACATGAAAGGAAAATGACGAAAGCATCAGTTCAGCCAGAAAGATGTTCAGTACAGAAACATGCTCAGAAGATTTGTCTTGATTTATGGGGTTGAAAAGAAGAAGCTGTCGGGCTCCTGAAATACCTGGTACTTCTCTCCATTTAAAATAAACTGCTGACTCTAATGACTGCCCTTTCAGAGATGGTCTATTTTAAGGCAACGGAGCTACGCCAGAAGGAGCAATCACAGGAATGACAGCGTGCAACGAAACAAGGCAAACCAGGATGGATTTTTGATCTTCTGCAAAGGGATTCCTTTCATGCTCACACTTTAGCACTGGACTTTACATGAAGTCTTGTGAATCCTGGGGACGGGGAAAAAAGAGCTGGCAGCCGGAGGCACAACATTTGTATTTGTGCTGCTGAGAGGGGAGTGCCTTGTGGCATGGTCCGGAGCAGATTTAGCCTTCCTGTGCAGCAATGTGTGATTGATTTGCCTGTTTGAGTATCTGCTTAAGTGCTTTACTGAACTGGATTCTTAAATGTAAAGCAATATCCTGCCTCTGGGGAGCCCATGGTGAAACGCTGCGTGTTTCAGTGATAGGGGAATTGTACCCTGCTGTCTACTGCTCATTAGTGAACCATCTCTGACTCACTGCAAGATCCTGCAAACCATTGTAAGTTTGTCCCAGTCTAAGTCCAAAGTGCCTGTGTGGCTTGTCTGGAGCACGAAGGAGCCCTGAAATTCCTTTTTTTAGTGCATTTCTAGTGGAGGTGGGTTCTTCCACACCCTCATGGAACATTTCTGGGTTGGTTAGTAAGCATCTGCCAGTTTTGCCTGGTTTCCCTCAGTCATTCTTCATTGCTTGGAGCATATGCTGCACTTCAGTACAACTGCTTTCTGTCATTGTAGTGTTCATTAGGATTTATTTTTGCTCCTGCGTGCAGGAGCTATTTAATAGCAGGCACAGCTATTGATGAAATGGAGTAAGTGATGTATAAGTCTAAACAATAATAAATGTGATCTATCTCTTGACATGTACAACAATGTAACTAGAACAGCAATATTTCTTTGTGCATAGGATTCACTTTTTCAAAGAGAATTTGACCAAGTTAAAAAGACAAACGATAGTTACACCTGCATAACATTGTAGGAATCAGTAGACAGAGTTGCTGTGGGTCTTGCTTTGCTGCCTTTTTTATGGCTCCTTCCCAAAGTACATCTTCCTCCTACAACGCTGGGACTCCAGGAGTAAAGTACAGGTTAGCTCATTTCTGAAATGTGTGAAGGAGTGAGGACTGCAGACTTGTCAGCACTCATGGTGATATATAATGCATAATAAATACAAATATATAATAAGATCTGAACTTTGAGAGGAGGTGCTGCCTTTTCAGTGGTCCCATAACCGCTAAAGCTCCTCAGAGTTACTTCGATCAGTCAAACCTCCATCAGCTCGTAAGAGCCGTGATTACAAGTGGGCTCATCCCACCTTTGCAGGGTCCTTCCCCCTATTGAACACTCACCCACAGAATTATAGTAAGCTGCTAGAAACTAGCCCCCGGGGCTGAAGTTAAGGCACAACACCTATGTGTTCTAGCGAAATAATAAGTCTGTTATTTATAGTATAGTATTTATAGTATACATAATATTACATGGTACAGTATGTATTTATCCTGTTTAAACAAACAATAACTGCAATTATATCCTGCTTCAGTAAATAGAAAATAAACGTAGGAAGCATTTGCATGAAAAGGAGAACTGCAGACAATACCTAAAATCTCTTATCTCCCTTTCAAGAAAGTTATAAGGGAACGAAGCAACACATTTCAAAGGAGGGACTAAGAACATGGAAATTTTCCCTTGATTTCTAAACAGACAAATGCCCTTTGAACAAGGCATATTTTCTTTCTGTATCAATGCTTAAGTTTTTAAGCTTTGCTTTGTCTTTTTTAACAGATATGAAGCCTGACACTTCCTCTCTAAAGACATGGAGAAAACTGGGATTCCAGCTTTAAAAATGCTGTCAGATGAACATCAGTGTGCAGTGTGTAGGATTTATGAATAAATGGGCAAGGCCCCAGCTTGGCCTGAGTGGAGCCGTGGCAGTTCCCATCCGCTGAGGGCCTTGGACCCTTCAGGCTTATGGGGTGGTGCCTTCTGGCAATCATGCCCGTGGCCTCAGCTGATTGCTCTGCCACCTTGATTGCCTGATTTTCTATTCTGGACATTTTGCTTGCTGGTATACTCCCTAGCTTTCTCACTATTTTCCTATTTTTGAAGTTGTCCTTTCACCTTGATTATTCTGCCTGAGCAGCATTCTTGTTTTTTTGATCTTGCCTTTGTAAGAACTTCATTTTCAAGAGAGGTGCACGTAGCTGCCATGCCTGGGTGGCAGGTGGATCCTGCCTGAGGCTGCCGCCCTGCGCACCAGCTGCCCCTCATCGGTCAGAAATGCGGAAAGCCACAGACAGCCAGAGCGATGGGAGCCTCTGCCCCAAACGTGGGTCATTTGGAAAGCCAAAGGAGGGTGCGTGGATCTGTTTCAGGACTAGATGTGGCAGCAGCGTGAAGGGGATGCACAGACCCTGTAATGCACCGAGACAGCACTGGACTGCCCTGGGAAGGGTCAGTGCTGCCTTTGCCTTCTCCTCTCCCTCTCCAGTAACCCACCCACTGCAATCCAGTGGCTCTCTTTGTACAGCTAATAAAAAAGCAGGTAGTCGGAGCTGTCAGGTATGCAGAGATACAGGGCCTCTGTGTCTATTCTTTGTAATTAGACAGTATTGCAGCAAATAAATGCCTCCTCAGGTCCTCCTTCCAAGGGAGACATCCCCAGAGTCCAAAATGCTGACTGACTCCTCATACTGACTCAGAGCATCATCTGGTTATGAGAGATGATTACAAGGGTGACATCTCTCTTTATCTCATATGTACACACAGATCTGCTTTTATCTTATGTGTTTATATTGGTTTTTCTCTGCTTAGTCTGGCTTTACAGTCCCTTCTAAAATGTCATTTTACTTGAAGAAACCTGTGAGGAAAGTCTGTGTGATAAGTTCAGTAATATTCTTCAGAGGGCTTCAATGCAGCGTGATATTTTTCATTAAACAGTAGACTTAGCCAACAGCTGTGTTTCATTTACATATGGAGCCTGAATTTAACAGTGATCTTTATGTGGGGAAACCTTTTCTGGCTATTAGTTTTCAGCAGCTCTAGTATCTACAGTTGTTACTCGTGTCGCAATTGGCTTTCCAGAAATGTTTCTATGTGGAAGCTTTGTCTGGATGAAGGGAGGACTGGACCCGTTGTCTGAGACATTGGCCTTGCTACTGATATGCTGGCATGTCTAGAAACCTTGTGGTCCTGGGCCAAATCACTGCTGCCTGTGGACAGATGCAGGAGGAGATGGATTTACTTGGCAGGTGCAGTCCAGAGCCAGTAGATCCACAGCCTGCATACTTTGGACTCACTGTGAGTGGTCTTCAGAGAGCACGGCCTTGTATTTCCATTTGGCTTTTCCCAAAAATTCTTCTTAGCTGTCACATTTGGTAATATAATCCTGAACAAGAGTAGGAATGACACCATTACTGGATAAATTGGCTTAAGCTGGTAGGCAGGCAATTTCACCGGCCTTGACCTTTTCTAACGAGCATGGCAAAACTTTCATTCCATTTCCATTTCACCAGCCCTTTCTGGCTGTTTTTGTTTGTTTGCTTTTGTATATTGGGAACTATTTGGGGCAACGTGTGCGCTGTGTTTGCTCCCTGCCTGTCAAGACACAAATCATTGTGAGTCAAACAACATCTTCATTTGCATTCATGCTTTGCTGTGGTCTCAGTAGCTTTGCTGGGGTGGAAATGGAAGCAGGATTTACTCCAGAGGCTACAGATCTATATAAATGCTTGAATATCTCATGTGTGACTTTTGTTCAGTAATAGGTGCCTTGGGCACCCAAGGTTAGAGAAGAGATGAAAGACTCTAGTAGTATATATAGGATGCCACTGACCCAGGCTGACACTGAGTGTTAGGTATGTAACCCCTCCGTGGCTTTGGACCTATGATGTGACCTACACCCACTTCCCCAAGGGAGATTGGACCAAGTGTCAGTGTTTTCAGGGGAAGTTAATGTCAAGTACAATTTTCTAAAGTGCTCATTCAAGCAAGGCAAATAAGTCCCATCAAATTAGAATAGAACTGTGGATGGTAATGCAGGGACTTTCATAAAGAAAATGTCTGCACAACGTGAAACTCAACAGGACCTACTCCAGCTACTGTACAGGAGCTACTGTAACTGCTCATGGAGGGGCTGGGTTGTACCTTGCAGCAACCAGCACGTCTCCTCTTCTACTTGCCACCTTCTGCATTTGACAGACAGGCGGCTGGGGAAAATAACTCTCATCCAAGTGCAGGGTCATTGGTCCCCTCTGGATCTGTGAGATCCGAATTCCTTAGACCCAAGACTCTCTCTGCTGTAGATGACAGGGAGCCTGCGTTACAGTGGCAGTTCAAGGGAGGAATATCTTACATACCATATAGGGAAACACAGATAGCTTTCTGTGCTGTGCTGAGCCTCCTTTGTGCCTGGTAATTCTCTAGCTCAGTTCTAGCTCTGAATTTACTTCCTTGCTTTTTTCATAAAATGCATGTTATTTCAGGCCCCTCTGATCTTGCCTGAAGTCATGCCCATCCATGCTGTATAACTTCAGAAAGCTTGCCTATTCTTTTCCGGGTTTTCACAGCTGGTTTAGTAAAGATACTGTATCTCCCTAGAAACTCTGTTTTTCTTATACACTGGTATGTAGGCATTTCCCTTATCGGTTTTATCTTTTTCTTTCAAATCTTATTTTATTGCAGGCTGGGATCCTTTAGATCATACAGTTTTACACTGACCGCTCTGGAGGTGCAACAGGACTGGAGCAACAAGCAGAAACAAAGGGTGCCTGGAGCCAGCCGCTCTTTGGCAGCTCCCATTGCAATGACGCAGAGGACAGACCCTTCCTGTCACCAGTGCTGCTGCCAGCACTGCTGACTCTATGCGGTGCATGGAGTCCCCACTGACAACAACCATGAGTGCATAGTAAAACGTGGAGGATAATTTCTGAGCATTTCTCCTTACCTTTGTTTACGTGCACCTGCCCAGTGTAGCATCCTGGAGTGAAATCCCACAGCATCATCTCTGCCTATTACTGGTGCCATTAGAGTAGCCGCCCTCTTGGCCAGTCCCTCTCTACCTCCACTGGCAAGTGGGGTGCGTGGAGGAAGGGAGTTAGTCCTGGAGGTGGTTGTCCAGTGACAGGGTACCGTGTTTCCAGCCCCCTGAGGGCTCACGTGTTCGGGAGAGAGGGATACGACTGCCTTTCAGTGCATCCCAGCCATTTGCAGTCAGTGCATCAGCCTCTGAAAGGGCGTAACTTGGAGCAGTGCTCATTCAGTTGTGCTGTGATGGGGAGGTGGTGAGAAGTAGAGGGAAAATAGTGGCTACTCAGTCTTGAAAGACAGCCTCAGCTGTGATTAAGTGGTCCCAGAAGCCAGCCAGGTGGGAGGCACTCGCAAGGCCTGGAAAAGGGTGCACAGGGAGCTGCCCGTGCCTAAGCAATGACGTGATGAAGTGCCACGGGGGCTGCAGGAATAGGCAGGTTTCCACCCCCGCGGGAAGAAGATCCCTCCGCGTTGAACACGGGATGTTACTAATGGCTGAACTGCAGATGCACACTTGCCATGGAGATAACAGTGTGAACTAATTAAAACATGGATGGAGAATAAGTGATACAAGTTCATAACCAATGGGAAAGTGGGTGATATGTATTACAGTACACACATGAATGAAGCCAAACCTTACAGTCATTGGGCTCAAGCTTTAATATACCTTGGCCCTCCTGTGTCAGTAACCCTTTGGCACCTACCACACAGATGAAAGAAAGCTACTCCTGGCCTCTTTCACCAGCTCATTCTTGGTCTGATACCCTGACTTCATCTTCCAGAGTACAGTCAGCCTCAACTAGCTCAGAGTCATGTTTTAATATTATGCTGTGTCCACAAATAACTCTCTTGTCTTTGATGGAACTTGAGGCAGTGTGGGATGCTTCACACAAGCTCCCTGGGTATCCGCAGGGAAGTCTCTGCGATCCCTTATAGCTAATCTCTCTCCCACAGTGTGTGCCTCACCCTGACCAGGGCACCCTGAAGCTGATGGGGAGAAAAATACTACCCATGAACCACCTTTCTGGAGTGGACAAGTAAGGACTGATCACCCTTCAGCAAGGAGGTAGCAGGAACGTTGCAACATACACAGAGTGAATGGATGAATTTTATTGTTCCCAACACGAACATTCCTTTGAAAGTGCTCCTGGACATTCACAGCATGGCAAGGCTGCAGGTGAAGTGAGTGCTAAATAAAATTCATGACTTTTCTCACACGGCCATGAGAAAAGGCACAGTTATACTGAAAAAAGCAACACCATCGGCCACTGCAGAGGTGAAGGGCTGATCTACACGCTCTCTCATGCTTACATGGCCTCAGCAACAGCACTGGAGCCACATAAGCAGTGTTTGGCCAGTCTCCGGTAGTTTATTAGTTGTGGACATGATTAGTAATAATTCTTTGACAGTTTATCAAGAGAATAATGGTAAGAAAGGCATGAACAGGAGTCAGGGTGTATTTAAAAAGAAAAGGTTGTGTTACTGGCTTCTATAACGACAGGTTAGTGGAAAAATTGCCTCTGTCTATGGAGACTTTGTGTTTACCAAATGTTGTGTATTTGAGACTCCTGCAGTTAGCTTTTGAAGAGGTAAATTAGACATGATAAGTTTCAGAGTTAATCATTACCATTACATATTTGAAACACCACCTGGTATTTGCAGCATAATTAATGATGTTATGACTCTTGCACAGTGGTTTTAAATAGTCTTCAGCAATGTCTATCATTTGAATTGTTTAGGAAATATAATCTTATCTGCCCTTGTAAAACAAATGCTTTGGCTGTGCTTTTCATCATCCATTCATTAACTCTCTATGTTTTAGAATATCTTTGCAAGAAATCCACCAGGGTGAAGCTGAAAAAATGCTTCAAGAAATGGGAATTTGAAACTTTTCAACAGATCTAAGATGAACTCATTTTACTATCCATTGCAGGCAAACAAACCTATCGATATCTCTTACCCAAAGTGTGTAATTCACAGTGATACAACTCATGTTGTGTCCAACAGCAACTCAGTATTTCCATGAGGCTGCTCTATTCATAGTAAATAGGTAACTATGCAAATTGATGAACACTTATCTGTAATCAAGAAAGAAAAAGAGTGGGGAAATCAAAGTTTTCTTTTCTCATTTGCATGCTTAGCATATGCTTATATGTGCTGATTTTTAACAGCTGTCTGCATCAGCTTAAGCATGCACCCAAGGCAGGTCTAAAATCTTCTGCAAATCCCACCTTGGGGGATTTTCAGGAAAAGAAATTAAAGTCACTGTAATGCTAAAAGCTCTGCTAACCTAATACAGAGAGACCTTAGAAGGAAGAAACTCTTCTTGAATGCATTTATATTTCATGCTCATTATTCTCCAGTATATATGGAAAGGGAAAATGATGTGGCTTGTGAGCTTACCATCTGCTGCAGCACTGCTGAGCAAAATGCAGAGGCTGACAAGATCAGTGTGTGAGGGTAGCTTTCATCACACGCTTCTGCTGGCCCTCCTAGCTCAGAGGCCTGAGGTGGGGGTCATCAGTGAGTATATTTACTTTTGTATTCATGAGTTGTTTCACATTCAATGGGAGCTTTGAATATGTGCTGTATCCATAGAGCTCCACTGGTGTCAATGGGATAAATGTACAGAAATCAGCTGCACTAACATAATCCCTTTTGTACTGCTGTCATTAGTTGAGAACAAAAGCTTGAGTAGACAGACCCTAAGCTGTCAAGTATGATTACTGCAAGTAATGAAAGTATGAAGCTTGAAGTTTTCATACTTCAAGTATGAAAACTAAACAAGTAAATTTTGCAGCATCCAAAAAGTCACCTGCTGAGCAGCACAGGAGCGCAGGGTTGCAGCAGTGGCCTCTTGGCTGCTCTGAGTTGTGCGTGCAGTGGGTAGGTATGGCACGCTTACCCCATGGGTTTGTGCTGGTGGGTGCTTGAGTCAGGTCTCCGTGTGTTTCTGAGGATAAATAACTAGCCATGCTTACCCATGAGAATGAACCTGAAAGGGATTCAAGCGGAGCAGAGCTTACTGATAATCTTGAGAGAGGGCTGAGATCTAGTGGTGGGATCCTACAAGCCAGAGGGATGCACAGATATGCCTCATCGTCTACCTGGAGCTGACTATAACGTTTTCCTTAGGCCTTAACCCCTGTACCTTCAGGCGAACACAAATACGAAGACAGCGTGTGACAGCATGCCTGGAATGGGCCACCTCGCTCCAGCTAGGGTTTTTTCCCATAGAAATCATGCCTCTGGAGCTCTGTATCTTATCCCACATCTCAGTGAGCTCCATATTTGCAGCAGCTCAGAGAAAGCAGTATTGTCATGGGTGTTTCATTGGAAATTACTCACCCCGTTCACACTCAAGCGCACTTAGATTTTTTGGAAGCTCTCCCCTCTAGACATGCAGGTCTGAGCTAGTTTTCTAGACTCTGCAGTTGATGGGGAGAAACTGGCACACATAGGGGTGACTCATTGCTCTGCTGGGTATATTGACCCGGGACGAGCCGATCTGTGTTTCTCACTGCTGACATTTGAGTCAGCAAATGCAGGAATTTCAGTTGCAGGCATGCATGCTTGGTCAGATGATCCCCAGCCTTTGGACCTGCTTAGGTCTCTTTCCTAAGGCTGTGTTTAACCTGTCTGCAGCCTCAGGCTATTTCCATGTTCATTTACGCAGTAGGAGAAAATGAGAAGGTAAGTCACAGGGTAAATTCTATAGTTTTCTACCTGAAATTCTCCTCGTTATCAGGATCTGTTCATTGGCTAGAAAAATTGTTCACCAAGTCCTTTCCACTTGCACAAGTCAATGCACACTCTCACTCCAGAGTTTTTGCAGCAGGTCCTCTTCATTAATAATATATACACAGCCTCAGCATCATTAGGAGTGGCATCTAGCTAGAGGTCTTCCCAAATTCTTACTTTCATGAAACAGGTATCCTTGATGGAAGCTCATTCTGCCTATCTGTGTACCTCTGGTATTCATTTTTTAATGGCTTCACATATTCTTTCATTAAGTAATACAGGCCACAAGGGTTAGTCTTGGGCCCTAGCTTCCATAATTTCTTGTATATGTATTTCAATAGATAAGCATTATTTTTATATATACACATATACTATATATACTACCTATATACACACACACTATATATATATATAAAAAACAATTTCAGTGTGTGCGTGTATAAATATAAGGGACAAGCTGTATCAGCTGAATGTTCACAAGTCCACGGAGACTGATGGGATTCATCCCAGAGTACTGACAGAGCTAGCGGATGTCATGGCAGGACTCCTCTCAATTATCTACCAAAGGTCTTGGTAGTCTGGGGAGGTCCCCACTGACTGGAAGCTAGCCAATGTTATTCCAATTTACAAGAAGACCCAGGAAACTACAGACCTTTTAGTCTAACCTCACTTCCTGGAAAAATTATGGAGAAGATCATACTGGGTGCTATTGAAAGGCATTTAAAGAACAATGCAATCATCAGGCACAGTCAACACGGGTTCACAAAGGGAAAGTCCTCTTTAACTAATTTGATATCCTTCTATGATAAGGTCACCCACCTAGCAGATGAAGAGAAGGGGGTGGATGTAGTTTTTCTGGATTTTAGTAAGTCTTTTGATACTGTCCCTCACAGCATCCTTCTGGACAAGTTGTCTAGCTGTGAGATGAGCAGGTACACAGTGCACTGGCTGAATGGCAGAGCTCAAAGGGTTGTAATGAATGGGGCTATATCTGGCTGGTGACCAGTCACCAGTGGTGTTCCTCGGGGCTCAATCCTAGGGCCAGTTCTGTTCAATACTTTTATCAATGATCTGGATGCAGGAGTTGAATGCACCATTAGCAAGTTTGCTGACAACACCAAACTGAGAGGTGCTGTTGACTCTCTTGAGGGACAAAAGATGGCTCAAAGCTGCGTCAGGGGAGGTTTAGACTTGACATTAGGAAATATTTCTTTACCGAGAGGGTGGTCAAACACTGGAACAGGCTTCCTAGAGAGGTGGTTGATACCCCATGTCCATCAGTGTTTAAGAGGCATTTGAATAATGCCCTTAATAATACGCTTTAACTTTTGATCAGCCCTGAAGTGGCCAAGCAGTTGAATTAGATAATTGTTGTAGGTCCCTTCCACTGAACTATTCTATTCTATTCTATTCTGTTCTATTCTATTCTATTCTGTTCCATTCCATTCCGTTCCGTTCCATTCCATTCTATTCATTAGTAATGTTTTGAAGGGGTTATAATGTTTGGAAAAGCTCTGCTCTACAGAGCATGACATTGGCAACAAACACACACAAATTTGGCAAGAGGTCTGGCTATGCTTTGTTTTATTTACCTGCTCTCACAGACAGCAAAGTTTTCAGGAACAGAGCGTTTAGCCATGCAGCTGCCTTCCTGCTGTCCACTGAGGGGTAAAGCTTGGTGAAGAAAAAGTAACTGTGCTTCCTCTGCAGGGAACTCTGCTGAGCAACCACTCGGATGTCTTTATTTCTCCTTTCATATCTGTATTGTTGAGGAGGCTTATTCCTTATTTTTATAAATTACTAGTGTGATTCTCTGCTCTCAAAATTGGGCTCTCAACACAAGCCAAGTGAAATACCATCAAGCCCGTCACCACTTGCAGTGATGAGGCCATTTGCTTGTGGAGGATTTGAAGGGCACCCTGGTTGCACACTTCCCTGGCAGCCACTCCTGTGACACTGGGGGTTACGGTGGGGTGCTGGAGGCAACTCACACCATCCCCCTCTCTATAGTGAATACACCTGATGGATCCGAAGGGAGGCCTTAAGTCTTAAGGACAGTTAACATCTCCACACCCTCTCCAGCTTCTCACCCTCTCACATGCATGCACATGCCAGCCTTCATATCCAGCCCCACCAGTTACCTGAGGATGCAGTTACGCCAGTTCTGTCCACGTTTACTTAATTGCTGTAGGGAAGAGGTGAAGATGTCAATAAGAGCACAAAATTCCCCCAAAATTTTACCTGGCTGTCCAAAACAGCAAAGAGGCAAAAGAAACTCAGTTTCAGATGGATTTCTCTAAACTCTGGCCCCCAGGACAAGGATAGTTCAAGCTAAGCTGCTAGAAAAGGAGTTTGCTGCACTCTCCTAAATGGGAAGCAATTTTCATCAATAAAAG
This sequence comes from Gymnogyps californianus, assembly GCF_018139145.2. Classification (NCBI taxonomy): domain Eukaryota; kingdom Metazoa; phylum Chordata; class Aves; order Accipitriformes; family Cathartidae; genus Gymnogyps; species Gymnogyps californianus. The sequence continues at coordinate 88,180,092 of NC_059473.1, read as the reverse complement.
AGTAAACCAAATGGGGTGCAGCTGAAGGAATTTAATTTTGTGGCTATGCCCTTATCAAACTTGTTCCAGTGGATGGATAACTTTTATGTTTTAACTGTAGACTCTAATGAGGGCCTCCTGCATACTATGTCTACCTTTGAGGCTGCCTTTCTTATTTCTCAGCGTAATTTGTGTTTCTCCTGTCCCCACACTCATTTCCAGGCTGACGTCGCATTGACGTTTCCATGGGATGCAGCACACCCTTCTTCCTTTCCTCTTTATTTTTCATACTTTATTTTGACCACTTGCCTCTTAATTTTTCTGTTCCCAGCTTACAAGCTGGAACAACTTCTCTCATCCTTACACGCATTTTCTCCTCACAAACTGTTTAAATCAGCAATAAGCCCATGGGATTCCTTGGTGTTGCTGCTGTGTAAGTCTGTTGTAGCTGGGAAAAGGTAAATGCTATGAATTAGTCTTGGATATTCTTCGAGAAATATAAAAAAATTACGAGTTCATATCCTAGCAGGCAACATTTCCTTCTGGTTTTGTTCTAGTGTTTCACCTTAGATTTGTTAAGTTGAATACAACATACACAAAAATCTATCCAGACTGCAAGAGGTGTTGGAAAAGGAGGGAAAAGTTATTACAAAAAATAATTTTTACAGACAGCCTGTTATGGGGCTGCGTTTCACACTTCTCTCCTGTGGGCAGTTAAGAAAAGTCACAGAAAAAAACGTAGTATGAAGGTGTTCCTCTGTAGTGAAAACTTTGCTGCCCTTTGTTTAGAAGAATTAAAGGCAGATATTTGAACTGATGCTTCTCTGATCTGCAGACACCAACATGCCACTTAACTCCTCCTGCGCTTACCCCCCCTCCCATGCACCCCTCACAGCCAGCCTTGCCCTGGCTGCAGGGGCCGTGTCCCTGGCAGAGGGGCTGGTGCAGGCAGCCAGGCGAAGGCAGGAGGAGGAGACATTAAGGGTGCACAGTAAAGCACCCTTAAAGGCGTAAGGGTGCACTTGTTGACAGCAAGACAAAAGTAAAGGGAGACAGTAAAACGAAACATGGGAATGGGATGGGGAAGTCCGGTGGAGCTCTCTCATCCTCCGCTTGCCAAGCGCTACAAGCTTAAATGTTAGCTGTCATAAAACACAACATAAAACTGAGCCTCCTGGTTTGCTCCTATAGGCTATGGCTGAAAGAGCAATACAACCATTTATATATGGATCTGATGCACGTGCTCAAGCAGTGACAAATCGGATCTATGGTTTCATGAGCTGCGATGTGAGATGTAGGGGGTGTCAGTCTGCAGACCTGGGGGCACAAGCAGTCTAACAGCTACAGAGGGAAGCAGCTTTTGTGCTCACCCCTCCGTGGTGCTATTGCACTGCTGCGCAACTACAGCCACCAACTACTGCCCCATCTGGGCCTCCCACGTTAGGAGCAGCCCAAACACCCGGTGGTGCCTCATGGCTCACACCTCCTGGAGGAGAGGACACACGATGCTGTGCAAGGGAAAGGGAGGAAACAGGCAAGTTAAGGCCAAGGGCAGCTTTTGCAAAGACAGGGTATCACACAGCCTCTTCCCCCCGTCATGGCCAGTCTCCCTGGGACATTTGCAAAACATCCGCACATCCCTGGTTGGGCTGCCAAGGAGCACAGGGGACACGGGGACAGGCAGCTGCCAGGGGCCCAATGGATGCTGCAGCAGCCCGTGCCCCTCCTGGGTAAGCAACCAGCATCCCTTCAGCAGCGCTGCTGGGGCAGGCACCGCAAGCGGGCACAGCTCTGAAAGGTCGCCCTTGCAGAGTCTGGAGCTTTGATCTGAGTAAAAGGATACTCCCAGAACTGCTGTGAATTCAATTATGTGGAAAAAGGAAATTTCACTGGGACTTCATAAGGATGAATTTGGCAAGTGATGCATGAAATGGCATCTGTGCAGCTTGGCCAAATAGCCTGTCGCTATTAGCAAGTGCAAAAGCAGCTGGGGTGAGGCAGTGGAGGTGAAGTGCAATATCTCACTTCAACACTGCATCAAGCCGAGCTCCCATGCACAGGCTTGGGGCTACCCAGTGCTGTGTTTAGATAAAAGCTGCTCCAAAGATGCTGGGGAGGAGAGGAGCTGCCAGGGAGCCATTCAGTCTGCACCGCCTCTTGCAGATTAGCTGGGGTAATGACCACTCTTTGCTCTCTGCCCCTGCTGAGCCCTGCTTAGCTTCCACCCCCTTTCATCTCTGCCAAATACACCCTTTGCCTTTAGCTGTAGCCAGAAGAGACCTCAGCCCAATGTCCAAATTCAAGTGGCAAATGCTCTTTTGCACAGTTCATGCTGGTGAGGGAGTTATTTTCCCAGCGCAGTTAGAGGAACGACATAAGCTCTCCTGGCAAACTGCCGTAAAGAAGATTGCTGTGTCTCTCCAAGGCCATCTCCTGGCATGGCTCTGTCAGCTGAACATGCAATTTCTTTAACCCTCAGGCTGACATAATTCTGTGAGCAAAACTCCTTAAATGTGAACTAAGGCAGCATGTATTCGAGGTGTCCCTGTGCCACCTGGCTCGGCCGGTGTCTGTCACAAACTCTTACCTGTTAGGCACTTGGCAAAAAGAGTTGGAAAAGCCGAATTTTTGCAGGAAATAACTCGGCAAATGAAGCCTGAGCAGGAGCAGATAGAGAGCCGGGATCACAAGAAAGAAGTTATTCTGTGGCTAATTCGGTGGCTGCTAAACCGTACGGATCAGAGGAGGCAGAAATGCAACTGAAACAGTGAGGGGAACAACACAAAAGGTGTCTGGGGATGTGTGCTTGTTTAAGATTAGTCCATGGATTATGGGGTTTTGTGTCTAAAACCAGCAAGTATCGACTGGCTTCCCATAGAGCAAAGATCTGACAAGTGTAGCAAATTCAGGGTTTTAAAATAGGGCATAACTTAGTTTGCAGATTTGCTAAGTCTTGTATCATATCAGAGCGAGTTTTGACTCTCTGCAGTCATACTGCTAATTCAAAGAACATCTTCTCTTTATCTACAGCAAGAGCTTTCACGGGATAAAGTATTTTCACAAGTCTGATAATTGTCCTGCGCACACAAGGGTGTTTGGACATTTGTTCCCTCTTCTAGCCACAGACACCTAAATATGACACCTAAATTTCTGATCTTCTCGTATCCCTACAATTTTATCTATTCTGGATTTCCCGTTCTTCACAACAGTGCAAAACAGTAAGTTCCACAATTCTGTTAAATATTGCATGAAAAAGCACTTCCATTTGTTTGCCTAAAACCTACTGCCCAATAACTTTATTAGACAGCCACAGACTTTGCATTGTGAGAAAAATCAATTGCTTTTCCCTATTAATTTTCACTGGAGTATACAGTTCTTGTGTATGCTTCTAGCAGAGTCCCATGTTTTATTTCTCTTTACATGCTGAAGGATCTTAAGCTACATTTTTCTGCTCTCAAAAGAAGCTGTTCCATATCTCTTATCTCCATAGTTTTTGAATTTATTGTATTTTTAAGCTGGGATGACCACCAGTGCAAGCAATACTGAAGATCCATTTATATGCTTTTATACGGCGACATAATGATGTTTCCCATTTTGCTCTCTCTTCCTGAGATGCAGAAAAGGGTTTGCATTGCTGAACACTTGTCTACTTTTTCTAGCTACACAACCTAGACTAATAAAAGGTATAAAATCCAAATATACAAACATTTTGTACTCTACTGAAGCATTCATACTACTGACCACATGCCTTATAGTCTACTTGCCTTTCTGAGCGTCTCTGAGCACTGAGTGATATTTTCAGGCAACTAGTCACATTGACATCGAGAGCTCTTCCCTGGCTCGTAAGAGATAAATCAGGCTGTGGATGGGTATGCATGGACAAGATCATTTTCTCCTTGTGCTTGACTATGCTTTTATTTGCACTCAATTTCACCTGCAAGCTTATTGCCCACTTATTTAGTGTTCTGGTGACAATTTTTGCAGTCAGCTTTAGATTTGACTATCCTGATTTATTTCGTGTTATCTTGAGGCTGTGTAGCACATATTGCTACTTACCTCTTTTCCATCAGTACATTGAACCAAGTGTGTCACACTCATACAAAATGGCCTATGTATGTACATATAGGATGCATTGAACGGTCCCAGTACAGAACCTCATGCACCCTGCCAGCAACCTGATCTTTAATGCCTAATCTTTGGCTTCTTGCTATTGATCATGTATTAGCCTGAGAAAGAACTTCCCTTCTACTCATGGCAGCCCCATTTCTTTAAGAGCTATTGGTGGGAACTTTTGTGCTAAATATCAACTGGATCACCTTTTCACAATGATGTGCTTCACTCCTGCAAAAGTGCTCTAGTAACAGCTCAAGAGACCAGTGTTGAACTGGATGTGTATGAGAGAGGCAAAAGAAGGGTATATGCTCAACGTGACAGCTAGCAAAACTGAGGAACAGTGGTGGATAAAATGGCAAAAATACTAGAATTATTCTAAGCAGAGAAGACCACAGAAATAATGCAAGAATATATTAAATAGATTTTATTAGAGAAAACAGTAGGATTGCCATCTTCAGTTTGTGCAAATTCTATGATTCATGGGGAGGAAAATAGAGAAGAGAAGAAATGGAAAGGATTAGCAAGAAAACAGAGAGTCCTAAAGAATTAACAAGAAAGCTAAGGTGGTTGAAGGATGCATAAATATTTGGAGACCAATATCTGAGGGCCAAGTTCTGCTGTTCTCATGGGGACTCATGCAAAGTAACTTCCACTCACTGTGCAGTCTGGTTGGACAACTCAGATAACTTGAATGTGGGACTGACATGAGCTGATGACAAACCCCATGGCTATGTAAGGGTATATTCCTGCACGGGTACCCACAAAGGATTCAGTCCTTCCAGCATGTGTGGAGCTGTCTGCAGATGAAAATCGCGTGTACACCCAAATGTGATGCCAGTACTTACACATTTGAAATCTGGGCTCTGAAAACATCCCCTATAATCTCCTTCTATGAAACAGAAGGGTTGAATGGGAGCAGCTGCCTTTCACAGCCAGAGGAGCAGTTACCTCCTCCATACCGGATCTGGGAAATGAGGCAGATTTATGCAGCTGCCACCACATCAGAACCTTATATATTGCTGGTTGCAAGGCATTTGCACAGTGGGCAACAGCAGGTTGGCTAGAGTGATGGGAAGCCTCAACACAGCCAGACTAACGACAGGTAGTAAAAATTCAGACAGCTGAAGACAATTATTGAATTTTAGATAGGCTTTGAGAAATTAAATGAGTTCAATGGCTGTTCTACCATTTGGAAAGCTGTAACACATTACTGGATGCACTGGAAGTAATGTTTCAAGGTCTAAAAATAGGCTGCATATACCACTCCTTCTGCTTCCCCTGGAGTGCTGAGAACATTCAGTACTTATTAAAGAAGGCATTAAAAATAAGTCGAGGTTTGCATATTCCTGTCTACGATTTCCCTTTTGAAAAATACCAGAATAACCATTTATAGCTGTTCTTCTTGTGAGGAGTCAGACGACAACAGAAAATGAAAAGGAGGGGATATACCCCTCTTGGCCACAAGACTTACTGCTGTGGTGGGGTCTGGCAGTTCCTGTTCTGCACCTGGCCATGAAACCCCCTTCTCAGCCTGCCCCTTTCTCAGCAGTTTTCCTCCTACAGACCTAGGAACTGGCAAGTCCTTGAGGCCATGACTCGGGGAAGAGAAACAGGAGAAATCCCATGTTCCTGAAAAAAGGCAAAAAGGACAATTACTGGGTGATATTTCTATGAGTCACAAGAAAGTAAGTCCCAAGGACTTTCTTCTGGATTGTGTTACAGAGGATCTAAACTGTGCCTGCACCAGCCAGCCCAGAGATATTGGTCACCACAGCAAACTATTATGATTAGTGTGTGTCAAAGTGTCCTCGGGGGCATTCGGCCCCAGAAAGCTTCCAGGGAACTCACCTGTAAAATCTGATTCATGAAAACACATAACCAATATCAACTGCATCTGCATGTTATCTAAAGCTTTGTGGCTAATGTTTGACTTGTGTGTTCCTGCATCCAGTGTGGTGCCATGCAGAGAAGACCCGAGGACACGCATAGACTTCCCACAAAGGATTTAACACAGACGAGAAGAACAGGTCTTTCATGAATCTGTACTTGCAAGTCCTGGAAAAAGTCTTTCCATTTTACAGCAACGGCTTGCAATCTGTGTTTCAATGAATTTATATTCGTGGAGGTGAGTGCCATTATTTTTGCTCCACAAATATTTTGTTGGTATGCAAAGGCTCCTATTGAGGCTGAGTTTGCCATTGGGCCTGAGGCTGGACGAGGGCTGAACAGAGCAGCTTTGACTTCATGCAGGCTGCTTACTCCATGGCCTCTAAGGAGTGTTTTGGGTTTCAAGGGATGCAACCACGTCTCATCAAAGTGCTGATGCTGGGGTTGTTAATGGAGCTGGCCTGGCTGTATCGTGTGTACCACTGGGGCCAGGTGAAGCAACGATAGAAACTGAAAGGAGCTGAGATTTTGACAAGGAAACTGTTGCTGATTCCTTCCCACTTTGTGGGCCTTTTTTTGAATCAAAAATTAACTTCCCACAGAACAAGGGCCTGCTAACTCTTTTAGCATGCACAGCGAGTTTGTAGGAACACATAACTTGTATGCACAAAATCCTGCATTGCACAAACATTGGGGTATTTCCACAGGCTCATACCTGCAAGTATTTCTTTAGGTATGAAGCCACTGCTCTATTTTAAAGTGTGCCACTGGATGTAAGGGAAATGGAATTCATAAAACAGGAGAAAGACAGGTACAAAATAAATTACCAACACGTTGTATTTAGTTTTGGGGGCACCCAAGTGTTTCGTATCCTGGAGTTTCGTATCCTGGAATATTTCTATTTTTGTATTCAAGGACAGGATAAAATGAAGTTGATGAAAAGCCCCCGCTTCCCCACCGAGTGTGCTTGCCTACATGCTCACAACTCCCACAGCCCTTGCCCAGCAGATCCTAGGTTCACTGAGCCTCTTGTGTTTAGGGCATTTTCTTGGTAGGTAGAAATGGGTGTTTGAACCAGCTCTGTCTAAAGCCAATCTCAGTTCTCAGGTAAGGGTGCCAGGACATTACAGTTATCCTCCTTTAACCATCTTTCATCAGAACACTGAGCAGCCTTGCACTTACCCGAGCCAAAGAGCCAAAGAACCAAACAGACGTATTTAAGCCTCCTCTGGGAACCAGGCAATGAAATTTAAGCCTGTGCCTCTGAAGTTCTTCACCAGAGCTAGATATTAGCAGCGAATTTTTTTATTTTAAAAGGAAAATGCTTTCAAATCTCCTATAGCCTCTGCTTTCACAGCTTTTTAAAATTAAATCAATAACTAAACCGAAAGAGAGGCAGAAAATACTAACTGTCCTGCATTTAGTAAAACTGTGCCAGTTCTAAGTAAATCAGCAGCATTTCCCTGCAGAACCTCTTTTTACTTTATTCTATATAACATTCTGAACAACATAAAAATTCCCCTGATATTATGAGGTCTTTTGGCATTTGCAAAGGATTTTCAGGCAAGCTGTTAAACAATGATATTTTCCTTTGTAATTGGTACTAAAAAATCTTTCCCTCTATTTGTGTATCAGAGGTAGACAGAAAAGAAAACTTCTAGATCCAAAATTACAAGGAGCTTGGCAGTACGAATTGAAACCCCAGCACTGACATAGCAGTGTCGCATTTGGGACTGATGGTAGACTTCACTAAAACATCTCTCCAAAGCCAGTGAATTTTCAGAGTATAGGGGAAAGGTATTACTAAAATTGGAGTAAAACTTTCCATCTCTCCCTGACATGCACTTACTATACTGTATATAATAGCTGTGCTGGTACTCTCTTAGCAGCTACTAGTAAATATCATAGGTAAAAGATCAGTGTATGTATGATATGAGGAATATATACTTACTTGCTTAGACTTCCTATTTTTCGCATAAAAACTTTGCTTACTGTGTCAAAAGTCGTGTGACATTTGAGTGATGACTCCCTTAAGTGCTGTTACTGCATATCTTGTATAACCCGTATACATGTGCTTCATGGAAAGATTTGTAAGGCGTATCCATAAAAGAAAATGTTATTTATTTTCTGAAAGGTTTCAAGGCTGCAGAAAAACACTATCTATGCCACAAATTACATCAGCGGTTTCTAAACTAGTTGGGCCTGTGGACTGCTGCCAGCCCATAATGTCTCTCCCAGATGACCACACATAGTCCTCACTGCACTGTGTAATTGAAAACACCACTGATGCGGTTTCCAGCTCTCTCTGTGGGCTACTTACTGCACCTTGGAGGGTCACTGCTGAAAACCACCACCTTAACGCCAGTGGGTATTGAGCTGTTTTGAAATCTTGAAAATCACAGTTCCTGTTCTTCGTTTGGCCCCCAGTCTCGTAAAGGCCCCTGCTGTAAGCAGTCCCTGTAGTAAGGATACCTAGAGCGCAGAAAGGCAAGAACATGCCATTGCAGTTTGTTAGAGTACCAGCATCAGAAAATTTTTTTACTTCCTGAGTTGGAGAAATACAAAGCAGACTCTGAATTATGCGTGCCTACAGCAATACTGGCATTGAATTAAATCACTAGGCCCGGTGCAAGTACTCCACCTGAATTAATTTTTAAATTCAGAGTTCTTTCCCACTGTGTCTTTCTGTTCGGTTAACTGTGGTTTTAAAATTGGACCAAGCACATGAAACAGTGAAAATCATTTTACTCGTATGCTATATGCATAATGCCATGCTATTAGCTTAAAATCCTGCCTACATCGAAATAGCTGAACACTTTCTGCTCGACAGTTCAGAATTCCCGGGTTACTTCAGCTGTCACAAACCCTGACAGCAAACATGCAGAAACGACGCTGCAGGAGACATCAGCTGCAGGGGGTAATGGCTGCAGGGTGACCCTTCCCTCTCCTCTCCACGTGTCCAGCTGGCCTGACATTCTCTCTTTAATGTAACAATGGCACCACTCCGAGCACATATCATGCCTTGGGATGAGCTGTGTGTTAGGCCAAAACCTGAGCAGAAGTGCAGCAAACGTTAATTCATGGCATGGCCCTGCCAAAGCACTGCCCCTGCCCCTGCTTGCATCCATCCCCCAGCCCAGCTATTGCTCCTGTAGGATGCTGCAGCCTCAGGGTGAGGCCAGGCTGGATGGCGCCAGCAGCTGCCGAGGCAGGAGGACGAGCATGCCTGTGGCACAACACGCTACCTCTGCATGGCGAATGTGTCCCCATGGAGACACGCAACATTTCCTTCAAGTTTGAGGTCTTCTTCAGTGCTGAGACCATTGTCCCTGTTCCTCCCGTGGGACGTGGCGCTCTGGTCCCACAGCGACTTTGGTGCCACCATCGTTGCTGGCCTCTGGTCATGTACCGCGGTGGCCACAGAGGCCCCGCTGGTTGTAGCTGTACCCCATACCTCCCCGCAGCCGCCGGGGAGGAAGCTGGAGGCCATCATCCCCACGCCAATGCTGCCAGCCTCAAGGGGAGCAGATGGAGTGGGGATGGGGATGCATAAAGCACAGGGGCTGTGAGTACCACCCTGCGAATACCAGGAAAAGGCAAGCGTGGGCTCCCTCTGACAATGGGGTATTTGCTGTCTGCACGTGATTCCCATTACTGCCGCGTTCAGGGGACTCGCTGCAGCAGTGTTGTGCGAATGTTAATTAAACTGATACCAGCTTTTATGTGTCTAGCTGATAAGGCGGGCTGGTGGTGCTCTAAATTTAGACTCGTTGGGAGCTGTCTGAGAAGACAAACACGGACGGTGCCACACTGACAGATCTTGCAGCAGCACCTGCACTTTCAAAATGGTGTCGGTCCATGGTTAATGGGCTGAATAAATAATGTGGGACAGCCCTGCTAACGGCAGCAGTGTTGTTATATGTCAATAGTATCAACAGGTCAAGCCTTGAGCCGGTAATGCTCCTGTCACCCATCTGTGGACTGTGTTCAGAAAAGGGAGATGCAGGAGACGGCGCTGCTTTAACTAGGTAAACAATATAAAGGTAGAAACCTCACCCTAAACAAACAAACAAAAAAACCCCCACATCAATTGAAAATCTCAACTTTTGACTGAGATTGACTTTTTGACCATGTTTTTGACTGAGATTGACTGATTTTGACTTTTTTCCTGGGCAGTTGTGTCATTACTTTAAAATATGACCTGGAGTTTTTTTGTATCTTGTTTTTTTCAGAAGGGGTCTCTGATGTTGTACCCCCACCTTTGTGCTTGCATCAGTTTTGTGGAGCACCTGAGGCTGGGTGCCTTGGGTGGCTTCTGCAGACAATTGAATTTACCGAATGTGCCTCACATTGTACCCTGGCCAGAGCACCCAGTATGTTCGCACTCCTCGGAGAGGCTGTCTGGAGAGAGGGATGTGGAAATACAAGTGAATGAAAGAAAGAAAGAGCAGTAGGAAGACAGAAGAACATGGAACCTGTAATAGGATCTTCAATTTGCAGAGGGCTCATGCGTACGCCTTTGTATGCTTTATTGGAAAGTTGAGTAGCTTGGAGTTTCCAGAGAGAGTCAGCAGGTAACGTTGATAAATGTAGTCGGCTGCCCTTCTAAATCTGGTCTTTGGCACTCAGTGATATGAAGTTTCTGTAGGATTTGGGTATCCAGACCCTTTTGCTCCTTTTTGGTGCCTCTCTCTTTGTTCTTAGAACAGTATTTGTACCTGTGGGCTTGTACCAGTACTTCTTTAAGACAGTACCAAAATCCTGAACTTTCATGTTATCTACACTTCCCCTTCTGTTCAAAAATGACCTATTGTTTGGATGGGAAAGGTTGTTTTTTAATCTGATCTGATCTATAGCATTATGCTAGTCTGTTACAAACTGAGTTTTTCATACATTTTCACATTTCAGAATTTCTGCTAAAGCCTATAATTATTACAGCTTTAATTATTCTGTCATTTAAACACTTTTATTTCCATTTCGGCATAATTGGCTACTTGACTGTAAAATGCTTTTTTTTATGACAATATTTTCCTCAATGGGATCCTCTGACCCTCTACCAAGAAAAAGATGTTTTTCATTTCCTCGTTACTGCAATTACATCAGGAAACAATAGCTCGCTGAATGATATAAACGTCAGTGAATATTGTTCTCTAGAAAACCATTTGTCCCTTTTCCATCCACAGGCAAAAGTTAGTATTTTGCTTGAAGGGATTTGAATTTTACATCAGTGAAAAGCGTCAATGCCAAATCATTCTGATGTGCAGGACTTGCTAACCTGCTTTTGCTGGAGGGCCGAACTGCTGTCAGATCACAATATGGGGACATCTGTGCAGGTCATGACATGGGGACATCCATGCAGATCATGACATGGGGATATCCGTGCAGATCATGAAATAGGGACATCTGTGCCACCAAGTCCGTTTACAGCAGCTGAGGATCTGACCCACACTCAAGTGCATCAGTAGTGATGTGTCAACAAAGGACCTGGCTTTTGTGAACTGTATATTTACCGACCGGAAAGCCATTTAGCTCCTCAGGCAATTATTTTTCTGTTTGTTTTAAAAAAGCCTGTGGGAAACAGTAAAGGTTTGAAGCATAGACAGAGGGTTGGTAAACAGCCCGTGCGGCTGACAGCTTTGCCTGCACGGGACCTGCAGTGTTTCTCACCCTGTTGTTCTTCATTGGAAAGGATCAGATCCTGACCCACTGGTTCTAGGATATCGCCCTGAAGTCTGCGAGGAAGGAAAGGACAGTGAGAAATTTAGGGAAAAAAATGGTCTGGAAAAGCAGCGTAAGCCCTTTCCTCACAGCCTTCTCCCACTGTGGCTGACAGAAGCACATTTTCAGAGCGAGTAGACAGGATTCATTGCACCATCTCATCATAAAGTAAGCATTAAACTGACCATAGAAATTGCACCCCAAAATTGCCTATTTCTTTTCAGTCATTAAAAAAGGCAGTGTGCAGTTACTAGCACTAACTCAGACCTCTTCACTGTAGACATCTCATGTTAGATGGTGAGAATGCCCCCTTGCTATGGACACGTTGCCCTGTGATGGGCATCTGAGTGAGGATTGTCGCTATGTTTTTCCCCTTCTCCCAAGGATCCCAGTGTCTTCAGGTCACCTGGACCAGATTGTGATGTAGCACTGTTTTGTTTTATAATGCTGGCTGGCATATACATTATTCATCGGAGCAGTAACATACAGTGCATGATTTAAAGGTGGTAATTGCTCATCTGTATATTCTAGGGAATCACCCTGTTATTTAAAATACTCTGAAGCTCCCAAGCAAAATCTATTTTTTCTCTCAGCTGGAAACAGATTTGGCTGATAAATGTATAATTGCTGTAGCATGCCAAAAGACACTTTAGCTGAGAGGAATATTGTGATAGCAGAGGCAGAAATTCAACACTACATCTTAAATATAGGGCACAAATTCCCATCTAATCTGAGGGCCAGATATAAAAAGGGTAAGATTTGAAATAGCTCATATTTTTGCTTGTATGAAGTTGAATCATAGAATCATAGAATAATTTGGGTTGGAAGGGACCTTTAAAGGTCATCTAGTCCAACCCCCCTGCAATGAGCAGGGACATCTTCAGCGAGATCAGGTTGCTCAGAGCCCCCTGCTTGCATTCCTCGTAGTACTAGAGGTGTTAAAAGCCATGTTACCACCCGCCTGAGTAAAGCAAGCAGGGATTTATGGCACCTGCTGAGCTCTGAGAAATTTTGGTTGTGATGAGATTTCAGTCTTCCAAGTGGAAGTGCTGGTCATTTCTGGCAGGAGCAGAACTACTGGAGAGTACGATCTGAGACATGTTGTAGCCTTTGGGAGAAACCTGCACCTATACGTGTGGAAAGAAGGACAGGCTGCTAGCAACAGTATTTCTTTGTGCCATGCTGGCTATGGGTTGTGTCACCTGTGCTGACCAGCCGGGCCAGTAAGGGGCATGGGGACATTTGACCTCCTGCGATACGACAGAGTTACCCTTTAGCCCAACCACAACATGAAGCAAGCTCTTGCAGACACTTCAGAGAAAAAAAATAAAACGTATGAATACGTACGAGCATACTCAAATTAGTTTTGTTTTGTTTGAAACTGAAGGCAGCACTGCTTGCATGAGCCTGCTACACTAAAACTGGTCCTGAGCTGCAAAAGCTCCTGGTTTTATCCCCACTCCCTCACGTGGGGTGAGGAGTTGGTTTCCTCAAGCAGCATTATCCCACCTGAGGCTGCTCCTGTCCATCCCTTCTAGCTGCCCTGAGTGCCTGGGCAGCAGGCTCAGGGCAGCAGCCCCCAGGAGGAGAAGCAAGCACGAGAGTGGGATGCTTTGATCCTCGCCAGGCAGGGAGGGAAGAGGCCAGCTAGGGCAGTGAACACTATGATGAGGGCAGTAACTGAACCCAAACTGAAAAAGGACATCGGTTCTTTGGACTGAAAAAACATCACGGAACAAAGCCTGTTCAATACAAAAAGTATTTTGGTTAAGCAATTGTCGGCTACAGTGTAGCGGAAAATTGCCTAAATTAAGTCATACGGAGCAAGTGACCCTGCAGTCTGCTGATAAATTATAATCCTCTGGTGTCTGGCCTGGGAAATAAACTAATTTTCATTCTTCAGGAGTCGGAGACAGCTGTATGTATAACGGAAATATATCTATTAGCAGCCACAGAGGAGGCTATATATCTATTAGCAGAACTGTCTGCACGTTGCCTGAAGTACCGCTAGCCGTCTGAGCAGAACAGCAAGGATGGGACTTGCTCGGTGCCGTGGGGACATCTCCACCTGTGGGTAGCCCTGCCACCATGGTAGAGGTGCCGGTGTCTTCCTGATTTAAATCACTAAACAGCAGCACTAAGATGCCCTGGCAGGTCTGTGTGGGAATGATTTCTGAACCTCAGCTGCAGGGGATAAGAGCCCATGAGAGCTGCCTGTGGTTGCGCATAGGGGGCTGCACTACTGCTGTTTGCCTCCCGTTGGGAAAAAGTTGTGCTTTAGGTTGGCTGCAGGGCTCTTCCATGAGGGAACTGAAACCAAGCCCTGGAGATGCAGAACTGGGGACTCCCTCTGTGAGGACAGGGGTTTCCAGACACCTGCAGCACACCCGCCTGTGGCAAAAACAGGGAGGGATTTGGAAAGGGAGATGTTGGAAACCAGCACGACATCCCGGAGATCATCAGGTCCTTCGTTTGTTTATTGCCGGGGCATGAAGTGCATTGCAGGTATGCAGGGAGTGTGTTCGGTGCTGCTGCTGCAAACCCCAAATTCCCTGATAAAAGAAAGACCTGGGCTGTGTGTAGCTAAACCCTGGCTAAGGAGTGCCAGCAAGTGCTGCCAGAAATACATCATGAATGCCTGCCGTACTGGATTTTTGTTGACTGCCATGTATCCAGTGTTGCTGAAATTTTCTGCGTACTTATCCATTTTCTCAGAAATCTATTTCCTCTCCCACAGCAGCTAGTGAGGAATTCGTGAGAAGGTTTACCCATAGTTATGGGCTGTGATTCGGGGTTCTGCATTCACCTCCCAGCTCTGCCGCCGACTCTCCCTTGAGGCCCTGTCTCACTCAGGGACTCTGAGTCTTACTATAAAATAGGAATAACAAGAATATCCTTTCTCCATCCCTGTTTTAAGTCATGCTTATTTACACAGCAAGATTTTGTGTTAGGCCAGGCAGCTCACTTGTGGGTAAGAGGAAAAGGAGGGCAGGGGGCCTGCTGGTGGAGCACCACCTGATGCAACACTTCTGCACAACTCAGAGGAGAGAAATAGGGCAGCTGCATGACGGCCTGTCTACACTGCAACACATCTACCTGGGGCAGGGACTCCCTCTTCCGAAACCCTCATGGAGTGCACGGCTTTCAGTGAAGGTTTCAGCACATGGTAAGGTGTGGGAGCAGTCTCTGAGGGGCAGAGCTGGCCAAGCTGTGTTTGCTCACAGGCTGCAGCTTGCGCCCAAGCTCCCGGGTGGATGTGGCACGCCAAAGAGGCGCCGATCCCAGGCCTCGGTCCGTACAGGCAGTAGTAGTCTCTCTCCCTCATCTGATTTCAGCAAAACACACAGGGACACAGCATCTTTGAAATTAAAACTGCTTTGTTAAATTTCCTTAAAATGGATCAGTGGCCTCCAGGGTACTGAGGGTGGGACAGACAGACAGGCACGTACAGCATGTTTGTGTGAGCCTCCTCTCCTTAGGAAAGCAGGCTAAAAATGATAATTTCTGGTTTTGCTGTTGCTTCTGATGTTTAAAAGATGCTTTCAATCTTTGATCCCAATTCTGCTTCCAGCTGCAGCACTGGACAGTGAAATACTTCCACTGGTTTTATTGAAGCGAGTCTAGATTTTCACACCAGTAACTGAGATCATTCCTTTCTATGTACTGGTAACTATTTTCTCTATTTTACTGTGGCCTTAAAACAAAATAAACATTTTAAGATACTTCAAATTATGGTTTTACTGATGTTAAAGTATAATTACGGTGGCATTTTTGCTGCTTTCAGCCTGCAGACACGAGCAGAGGGAGCTATTTCAGTTATCTGGAAATCTTTTACATTAGAGACTACCTTGGGGTCAAGAGGACATCCATGGGCGTTTGCAATACAGCCAACAGCAATGTGACTTTTTTTATGATAATGCAGTTACATTTCTGTTTGGGAATGAAAATAGCAATCTCCTGTTTGCTGGGATCAAACATCAGATCTCAGGAGAGGTATTTTGCAGCCACCAAGCTTGGCAGTAGTTACTTTAAAAAGAAATGAATTCTATAGTCATCAAGACTTCTTTTAAAAAAAACATTGTATCCTTGGCAAGGTAGTATTGGGATTAATACCACCACTTTTTGTTTTAAGATTCCAGATAATATTTTTACTAGAGAAACAAAAGGACTCAGTAATGAGAGCATTACAGATTCTTTACCAATCATCTAAGGGGTTTATTAAGTCTCTGAAAGCATTATCATCACGTTAATTTTTTGCCATGAAACTTTCATGAAAGTAAACTGTTTGAAGACTGTTTTAGCTAAATGCCTTAAAACAAGTCCCTCCATGATTTAAAAACAGACTTTGTACTAAAGGAAAATAAAAGATGATTTTTTCATCTATATTTACCAGCCCATATTAAAATGTTAATACAGACTACTGAAAAATAGTTCTAACCTTTAATAATTGGTCAAGATATATAAAAGCATACTGAAAAGTTTTGCAATTTTGAAAGCTGAACATTTTCCTCCCTATATTCAAGGCCCCCCCGTGTTCAAGCACAGCAGATTGAAATATGCTGCATCTGAACCGAAAGGCTACCAATCACTAGGTACATCAAAGAGAAAGTTTGAAACTTTTCAGACAAAACAAAAACCATTACGTGAATTCACAGTGAGCAAAATTTTTCCTAGATAAGCCATGCACTGCTTCAATAATTCTGGCCCCTGTGCTAAGGTCCTTTGATAAGGTACAGGAATAGGAGTTATGTCTGTATTAGGTGACAGATCCATGTCCCTGGCCTCTCTGAGAAATCAGGATAATGTCTTGTTTACAGTCCTTTAAAGATAGTATTCACCTCCTCAGTCTCGCTGCTTCTCAAGACCTCATTGAAACAGTACATCTTTAAAATCAGTGACAAAACAGAAAAAGACAGACGCCATCTTATGTCTAGTTCAATCCATGTGCAAGATCACTGAGTGCTGTGCCAGGCGGGGACCTGGACAGACTGATATGATATTGCAGCGAGCTCACATTCAACCAGGGACATGTATGTAGTCTACTCCTGACACCCTCCTTGAAATCTCCAGAGGCAGTTCTACCACCTGCCTGCCAGACCTCAGAAAACTGATGGCCATGAGGTTGCTAGTAAACGTGTGGTATTCACAGAACCACGAATGCCTGGATTGCAAGTCTTAATTACTGAGAAACCTTCAGGGGCTGTGCCTACATTAGCAAACGGTTCAACACAGCATGAATGAGTCAGGGGAATGAAGCAGCTGATGATGAGTCCTCACATCTACGCTGCTGGTGGTTCTGGGTTTTCCCTTTGGACTAGGTTTTGTCCTGGCCCTTGGAGGAAAAGTCGCCCCCTTGCATGTGGCTTGAAGCTGTCCCTTGTGCTGGTCACTGCTTTGGGCCCTCACGTCCCCCACAGGCGGGAGCGCCGCTGGCACCCCCGAGCCGAGCTTCCAGGCTGGTGCCTCTGAAAGACATCTGCTGTGCTTGCACCAAAATTGCACCAATGTGCAGGAACCTGGAGAACTGGAGGAATCCCTTCAAAAGAGCACTACAACTGTAAGCAAAGGCCTTGATGCAAACACAGGTACAGATGACCTTGAGAGCATTTATGATGTCATCTAGAAAATACTTATTGGTATGATCTTAAGGTGTCCTAACTAGCTGGAGAACAAGATTGCATATCGGAGGCCTAGTTTATCTTTCTGTATAGCCTCCTAGTAGTAAACAGCTTTATATTTAACATCTTTTTGACCTTGTGTAACTAGTTGACATAATGGCTACGTATGGCATAGTTGTCAAACTACATGAAAGTAAAAATTACTTGTGTTTGGTCTTCACAAGGTTTTTAGACTAAGATAGTAAACTTCAGTTAGAGATATCACTAGGAAAAAAACACATTTTTTTATATCAAAGATATGGACTGCATATTTTGCAGTGCTTTAATGCAGGGTATTGGCTAATAAAAACAACTACTTGTACAGGTTTAATTTTATCTCCTTAATGAATCAGTAACTCAGATTGTTTATTTAGAAAAAAAAGTAAGTTCCCTTCCCCTGCTAGTGGCACAAACTCTGACTCAGCAGTATAAACTAGATTGAATGCAGCTATTTCCATTGATTTAACTCAATCTAGCCTAATTTTCTTGGATATTTCTTAGCTGAGCTAAAGCATTTCCATGAGGTATAAATTGGGCTGATGTAAAGCAAACAGACATTAGTGAAGTTTACTAGTCACTCTGTCAGTTAAATGGGTGCAAATTTCTTCAGTGCAGCTCAGGATGTAAAGTTGTTGAACAGGAGAAATAAGGGAACTTATCATTAAAAAGAATAAAAAAGAAAGAGATAAAAAGGGGAATGACTGATCCTTAATGTCGATGCTTGTTTCTAACAAGCTGAACAAGGGAGGCTAACCTAAACCCATGGCAGGTGAAGGGTCTGCATGTTCTCACAAGATTATACAAATATTTATAAACTTAAATTTACTCAACTCATTCAGTAATATTTTATGTGAAGCCAAGTGGCATTCAGTCAAATCCAACATGTTGTTGATTAACATGTTTTTAATCATCTGCTGGAAAATTGGTTGTAAGTGTGTTTCTGAGGTTTGGTACCACAACACTGATCCTACCTTCTGGTTTATACCAGTATGCTTCCAAAAATAATAATGCTACTGCTACTTCCTTTTTTTAACCCAGACACAGTCCTGGAAAGCTAAACAGGACAGCGCAGTGAAGAATTACGAGCACTCTGAAATGGTTTTTATAAAAAGCTAAAAACAGGTAGTCTACATCTGCCAAAATCTAAATAAATCATCTTAGAGGTGACTGATGAAATACTTCTAGATATTTAGGACTGTTTCCCTGTTATCCATTTACATGAATTGTTGGAGTATTTAAATTTCAGCTTCTTTTTCATATGCAGAGCTTGATGTCTGTGGGGTTTGATAACCAAGGAGGGACCTCCTGATGCTTGCTTCAGAGACACTGTGAAGTATCCATCCTTGGAGAAGTTCCAAACCCGATTGGACATGGTCCTGGACAACCTGTGATATTTGACCCTGCTTGAGCAGGGGGATTGGACTAAACAATCTCCAGAGGTCCCTTCCAAACTTTTTCTTTCCTTTTTGATTCTCTGATTCTGTTTATTATCAGTTCTCACACGCCTGTTCAAAGTTTGAGGCTGCTGATCTCTAACTCATAGCCAAAATAGTAATTAATTTCCTTTACAGAAACCCTTATGAAAAAAATCCACCACTTGAATCAGTCTGCCTTTTTTGTTTTCTCTGTTCTGATGCTGCCAATCAGCAGCTTTAAGTGGAAGAATGTTTTTCGAAACAGATCTCATTCGGAATATTTCCTTCAGGCAAAGAGTAATTTCAGGAGTAGAGGTGCTTCTGCTGAAGGTTAGTTTTCTTGTGCTGATATCCAGTAAAAGCAGCTGCGGAGAGGGTGGTAGAAAATGCAAGTAAATGAAGGGAGTACTGCGGAAACCAGAGACCTGCTTTTTGGAGGAGCTGAGATTTTGATTTTGATTTTTGTTTTCATGCTGGTTTGGACTGAAACTTCAAATTTCAGAACCGAGAAGAATAGAAAAAGGAAATTTTTTCAGGTCAATCAAAACATTTCATTTCAGTTTTGTTCTTTTAATTATAACAGTATAAGTAGCATTTACTTAACCATACTTTAAAAAGAAAATAAAAAAGAAACTCAAAAGGAAAGGAAGGAAAACTCAAAATTCTGCAAATATTAGAATGCCTTGATTCAATATTGCTGAGCATTTTCCCTTTTTTCTCCCTTCAAATCAAAATTTTCATGAAATTGTAATTTGTTATGAAGCATTTTCAAGTCAACTAGGTATGTGTTTTGCAACAAGTCTGTCTTCTGAGCGTATCTAAGGTTCAGTGTGGATGGAGAACTTGGGAGATGTGGACTTCAGGACTAGCTAGCCTGCGGTTTCACTGTATGACTCAGTAAATTGCCTCACCCCTGGTATCTGCTTCCTTGTTCATAAAACATGGATAACAGCAACTGCCTCTGTGAAGGCAGCTCTTGAGCCCTGTGATGGAAACCACTGTATGCAAAAGGTGGGTAGTATTCTTCCACCGTCACAGTCTGCCTTTGCTTTATATCAGAAACTCTTTCGTGGCAAATACTTTTCTTAAGAGAACTCCACCTTCAAGAGATGAAAGAGATCAGCCAGTCTTTTTAAAAGGAGATACCTGAAGTTATATGGTTAAATATCTTTTGAATGTGTGCATATAGACTACTTCCAGAAGAGGTTTTCCCATGAACACCAGTGAGTGCAGCTGAAAATGAAACTACTTATGTAGACTATCTAAATAGTCATTCCTTTAAAAATGAACAATCAGTTATAATTAGTTAATATGTAAGTGAGAATTGTGTCCAGCGTTTTCAGGCTAAGCTATCTCATAGTGTTCCTGACACTTGAAATAAATGGAGCCTCGAATAAGAGTATTCACACATACTTTTACAGTGTACTTGTGTGCAAAAAAACTGAGTGAGAAAGGATGTAGGTCCCCCATTTGCATCACTAGGTTTGTATTAGCCTTGCCCAGGTTTTTGCATCTTTGAAATCTTATAAAGCCCTATAAGAAGTGAGCTATAACCAGATAAATGGAATCAGTTCATTACAGTAACACTTATAAACAGTCCAGTAGTCAAAGTTATGTCAACATTTCATAGCAGAGGCTCAGTTTTTAATCTTATAATTTCATCAAGAAAAACAGCTTTGAACCAAGCTTCATAAAACCATTGTGAATATTTTTGCATTTATAATTAAAGATTAATTTGTCTTTTTATAAATCTTACAGGTTAAAGGAGCAAACCACTGACTGATCTAAAATACAGCTGTATATCTAAAAGACTTCAGATTTGAAAAAAGGGAGACTGCAGATAATCAAGTCCAGCATTATAAGGAAAGCCTCGCTGATGTGGGGTCCCACTATGATGTGACTTGAAAAAAACCTGAACTTCTAACTGGGATTTAAAGCTAGGTAACGACTTAATCTTCCATCACAGGCAGGCTGCTGCTTGCTTTCTTCTGAGGCAGGAGCTCATTGCATCTGTTCAGGTGAGGGACCCCCTCATCTGGATGATTTGGGGCACATGAGGCAGAAGGGAACACTTTTAGCCTACCAGGCTGACTTGATGCAGCATAAGGACTTTTTAACTCTTCTCCTTTGGCTATGGACAGGCCAAAGAGTTTCCCAGAGTGTCTCGTCATGGGTTACACTGGGAGCCTGGGATCAGAGCTGGCAGCTGTGCCTCTCTGGTTGCCATTTATGTTGATTGAAAGCCCTGACTGACCTACCTGCAGTTGCAGTGGCTCCTTGGGCTGGTTCCTCCCATTGCAAGGAGAAGGGATTTCTGCTCGTGGTGAAGATCCCCATGATCTCTCTACAGGTCTAAAATAATCTAAATGTGGGGGCTTTCTGGCCCTAGCTGTGAGACAGGAGGTGAGTTTGCTGTGTGACAGAGTAAGGTTCAGAGATGCCTGGTGGGGCAAAATGCAGTAGAAAAGGTCACAGTGCTTCTACAGCAAGTACTGTCCTATTTCCAGTATCACTGGAAGGTACTGGAGAAGATCAGACAGCCAGCCTTTCACTTATAAATTGATGTGCTTATTCCCCAATGCCCATCTGCAAGTACCCAAACTAAGTAATTAGATTCTTCCCCAACATTGAGTGTTTGGGTTTTTTTCCTTTCATTTTTATCCTTCTCCCCTCCCATTTCAGTCCCAGCTGTCTCTGCTTTATCCATCCACATTACTTCTAGATCTCCTCATCTCATCAGAAGACGACCAGGCTTTGGTGATTCCCCTCACCCCATCAGTCTCCTGCCTTTTCTGGCTGCCTTCTCCACCCCACATTGCAGGAGCCTCTTTCAGGACACTTTATACCCTTAGACCCTCAAATCCAAGGGACTGGAAAATTTGTGATTACCTTTCTTTCCACTAGCTCTTCAGGAGTTTGACCTCATCTCTCCATTGCGTGGTGACTGACAGTTATCCAGCACTTCAGGCATTTACACAGCTGCGAGCATGCAGTGCTCACCTAGCTGGCTGCGGTACACTTGGGCTCATGCAGGCTCCAGCACTGGAGTTGCATTGTCCTTGGGAAAGGAACTGCACAGTGGAAAAAAAAAACTTGCTTATTTGTATGAATAATTATGAGAGAATTGTTTATTCTCTTTCCTGATGACAAGCACACCAGCTTAAGAGCATAGGAGGTGCTCTGCTGGGTCATTTTGCCTAGTATCATGTCTCCAGCAGCAGACACCAGTGAATCCTTGGGGAAAGATAACAGAGCAAGGTGGATGTACAGGCAACTGCCCCCAGGATTTTCTTTGAGCAGTATGAATCATAGGGACCTCATGAGCTAATCGGGTATAGATGGTGTGAAATAATGTTTCAAGACTTTTTTTTTCATGAACTCATTTATACTTCTCACCTTTTCAGCTATGACAACAGTGTAATTACACACCATGTGAAAGAAGTACTCCTTTTGTCGAAACCTGCTGATAGATAAATTCACTGGATGTGCCTGTGTTCTTGTATTAGGAAAAACAGTAAGTTATTTCTGTCCATTTTACCCATGCTATTTTTGATTTGTCTGAATTTTGATTTCCCAGCCAGCCTAAGGCTAGGAAACTTCTGGGCTGAGTTGAGTCGCATTGGCCATAAGAAAGAGAAGAGGACAAAACTGGGGACAAACAGCCCTGGAGCGCTGTACTTGTCTCTTTTATCTCCCATCACCCCTCTCCCTCCCAAAACAGAGTCCTCCTCTACCAAGCATGACTGCCATTGTCCAGCCAGAGAGCAGAAACAGGACTATGCAATTTAAGAGGCCTTTACTCTTGCTGATAATGAATTCTAAAAAGTCAAAGGAAAAAACTGTTTGACCATTGGTATAAATTTGTTTCTGTAATGTATTTGAATAATTAGAAATTGTGGCCTAGTAAACCAAAAAAAGAAATTTCCAAATGGTCGTTAGTCATCTCAGGTTCGTCAAAGCCACTCCTTTCCGACAAGAAAGTGTGAAATTTTCAAATGTTATTTTGAAATTTTCAAGTTGAATTTCTGGACAATTTGTTAGAATATTTTCATTTCAGAATTTCAAAATTTAATTGAAAGTTTTACAGGTTTCTCCTATTTTAATGTTATTCTTTGTCACATAGTGATGCAGTATTGTGGTATTGGTGAAGCAGAGTATGACTTGAAAGACACTACAATTTGTATTTACACCTAGTGTTAAGGACAATTATTGTACTGTATTGATTAAAACATTTTTATCCCCTTTTCCTAACTGTATTATACTGAAAAAATCCTACACTTTTTAATTTAAGAAAGTATGGAAGTTAAGGAATGCTTTTTAATTAGAATATCAGACAGTGGTGGGCTTTGGTACAGTCATGGGTCTTGCTTTTCTCAAACAATTATTTTTATTTTTTGATATGTCTTCCCTTCATTTTTTTTTCTGCTACTTTAAAGTTACATATGTACTGCATGATTTGTTTCTTCGCATCAGGAGTAATCTCTGCCTTCTCTACTAATTTGCCAATTTCTTTTAAAACCATCTGGAGCCAACTTTCTTTGTGCTAATATTATTATTATTATTTAGTATTACTCTGGCTTTCAGCAGCCTTAATTAGAACTGCAAATTTGTCTTGCAGGCAACCTCAAATGTAGAACTTGGATGCTCAAAACATATTCTCAAGTGTAAAGTTCAGGATTTCTCTAGAAGATTTTAGCTTATATATTTACAATAAAATCCAACCAGTTCACTTCAGCTGTCCTGCCATTCTCTAAATGTAAAAGTGCAATCGTCTCACTGTGCACTCATGGGCAAATTCTTGCTGACATTATATTGAGTGTAAAGAATGTGCAAGGCATTCAAACCCACGCGAAGGGTTATTTATACTTTGCTTTGCCATGTACTACTGATAGCAGAACTGGGCAGAATTTGATTTTAATGGTATATGAAATCACTGTCCCTCTCAAGTCAAACACGTCTGCTAAAAGTAATCGTTTGCAACAACAGCGCAGCTGGACTTCTGCACGGCTGGACTTCTGCACAGCTTGAGTCCCATGCTGGCTCTTCTCAGTGGTCACAGCTGAAGATAGCTGCTATGGGGTCCACCTGACTTACCTAGAAGTGAGATATCTAGTCCAGTCTAGTATTTAAACTCCCACTATAGTCAAAGGTGAGTGAGAGAGAGAGATTTCTGGTGGCAAGAATCTGTCCATTTGTTGTAGACACCAGTTTTCAACGGGGACAAACTCCAGGTGGGAACTGAGGACTGATGCAAACCATATACCTAATATTTAGAGGCAGAAGTTAGAAGACACAACTCTGACCTGGTGTTTAATAACCTGCTACAGACTACATTGACATCATGTCCGAGTATTCATACATAGCAATATATAGATTGGAGTCTGTGGTACTACCTCCTGCCTTTCTTTGCCAGAAAGAGTCAGAACAGGGACTTGGAATAAATACCATCTACTTGTTTCAAACATATAAGGAAGACACCTCCTTCTTCTGAGATTTATGGTATAACCCCACTTTCCATAGTACTTCAGATACAGAGAAACATGAACAAACCCACTCTGTGTGTTTTAACAAATGCTGTTAGGATAGAAAATGTACCATAAGCTAAGGATAAGATGAAAGAAACACATTTCAGCTTGACATTATTACCTAATGAGGTCACAAAAGGAAAAAAATCTCTTTTGTAGGGGCTGGATTCATCTCACCTGTCTTTGGGGGTCAAATGTAATTCAAGGTGCAGACACTGAATTTTAGCCTCTCCACATAGGTGTCCAGAGGCTTGCGGGCAGTTAAGTTTATGCTGCAGTCAGCAGCTCAGCTGGGATCTCTTAAATGAATGGAATTGAAAGACTGCCATATATACCTGCTAAAAATAAACATTTATAGGCAAAGTGTTTGGAGCCTGTGACTTTTTTTCTGTATTTATACCACTATTGTCAGTATTTCTTTCCAATGTATTTGCAGTTAAAGAGGGCAGTCTGGGCATCATCTGATGTTATGTGGCAGAGAGAATTAGATAAAGGGCTCTGTATCTTAGATTTTAAACGTCTTGGTGGTAGGTCCATGGGTGATCTGTGAGTCTATGCTACTACAACAGAGACAACATAAAGTGTGAAAAGAGGAAAAGTCAGCAGGAAAAAGGAAACAATTTTCTGAATCAGTCTATTTTAACTGCGCTAATTCAGTGCCTGTGATTTCTCTTTTCCTATGACAATAAAGACATAAAAAGGTATCTATAATGCATTAGATTTTGTTGCTAGTTACAGAGAAGAAAGATTCCTTCCTGGGAGCCGAGTGCTTTTATTAGCAAAGACATTAAGCGGTTCCTTAGCAGGAAGGCACAGGTGGGGCATGAGCCCTATGCTACAGTATTTGCAGGATAAACTTTCCTGTTTACATTTTTACTATTATAACCCAACCATGACTGTGGTCACACATGCAGGTTTAATAAAAAACAGCAATAACTTTTGTAACCTGAGACCTGAAATGACAGTCCGTAAAGAGATATCTTTATTTGTTTTCCATGAGTCACAACATTTATGTGGGGTTTAATCTGTTCTTTTCTTTTTCAATCAAAAAAAGCTTCCAGAAAGTAATCTTTTGTTAACATAGGTTGTAAGATGAAAGAAAAGGACATTCTGCCTGACTTACAATTTGCCTGTATCAGAAAAAATAAAAAAGTTGTTTGCATTAGGAGTGACAGCAGATGAGATTCATTTAATCATGACATAAATCTTTCGAACTAAATACAACCTCAAGACACTCATTCTCGGAGGGAGTGAAACACAGAATGCCTTAGGGAATAAATGTAGCTATTCTTTAAAACAGTCACCTTTTTAGCAAGAGACCATAGGCTCTTTTTTGTGGATATCATACCGCATCTTTTGCTGAAAGGCTCCATTTGTTTCACCTGAAGGTCAGGGTTTTGACTTCCCACGTTCTCTTGCAGCTTAAAGCAGCAGTACAAGCAGCAGTGATGCATACAGCTTGGGACACAGCCCTGCTGGGTGTCAAATGTGAAATCCCACTGCCATCTTCTAGATGGTGGTGCCAGCATGATATACTGACGTCTCAATCTTTAAAAGGGTATGTAGCATCCAGCCCCTCCCATTAACAACAAAGGGGAGCAACCCTATTTAGCTCCATCTCCCCCTGCTCTGTGCTCACCTGCCTCAACACTGCCAGAATTGACACGCTGGCTGGAGTTGCTTATGGACCGATATGCCCATTACTCCTTCTCTGGACCTTTGTATGGGACAGTAGGGGTCGAAGGTGCCATTTGGGATATAAGACCTTTCACCATATGATGTAAAATGCACTGCAGAGAGCTTTAAGTCAAAACAAATGCTGTGGCTTGCAATTCCTTCATCAGGCTCTGGAAGACTGCAGCAAGTACACCAATACACAGAAGTGTTTTTTCATAAGGATAGTTTTCAAACTGTTATTCAAAGCCTTAACTTCTCTATTTGTGGCTACACAGTCATGCTCCTGGTTCACCTGCCACAAGCTTTAACCTGGATGTCCTTCAGGCTACAAAAAGTTCTTTGAGCAACATGGGTTTTTGACCTGCAAAAAGCAAACTCAAAAGACTTTGACCTACCATTCACTGAATGATTGAAACATAACAGCATACCTGGACCTTGATACTGTGCCTGGTAAAATCAACAGCAAACAACTTATTGGAACAAAATCAGGACATTAGCCTCATTACTTAGACAGGAAAAAGAAGCTGAAACACAATTATGCCAAGTGATGTAATCTAAGGGTCACATTCACAAACATTTCTCCCTTTATGCTCTGCCTGAATTACAAGCACCTGCTCCCACTGACCAAATAACTCATCTTCTGTTAGTGGGAAAGAATCTGCAATTTTAAAATAAATCTTTCAAATGAGTAAATAAATATATATTAATAAAAGAATATCAGATCTCTGTCTTTAAAAGGCAAGTACAGACAGAGCTAAAACTGCTTGTGAAGGATAACAAGGAGACTTGACTTCAGTTAAGATGAAGCAGAACAGATTCCGAAGTAAAGCAGGTACAAGTTGGACAGTGTTGTATGACACATCCTACCCGCCACGCCAGACGTGCAGGCTGGCAGGCTTCCCAACACGGCACCAAATTAAATGCAGGAGGTAGTGGTGGCGGGTCTGCTCTCTCATGCAAAAGACACACAGACAACTTTGGTTTTTTCTGCTCTTAGACTAGAAAGCATTGCCTTGTTCCCGGAAAATAGCTCTGCTTTGCTTACGGGATCAATCCAAGCAGCAAATTTCAGGCAAGCAGTACTGCTGCTGGAAGCTGTGAGAGCATCTGTCCCTCTGTTGTCTGTAAGCGTGCTAGGGAACATAAGCCCTTATCTCAGGTGACCTGTACCTTCATGGAGTAAACAGCAACCCTCCCTGCTCTTACCATGCTGCAGCCCCAGGGGAAAGTTGCTGTAGCTGCAGATTGTGCTGATGTGGGTTTTATTCATTTTGATATAGAAACTGAATAAAACCACAGCTGATAAAGATCTCTGTGGTCTCCTCCTAAATGACTCACATGGTCAGACAGGCAACCATTTATCACTGCAGAAATGTCATCATGGGGACCACCAGCCAATATTAGATGCAAGCATTGCTGTTCCTCTCCAAAATAGTTGGAGTTCAATTTTGTGGTAAGGTTGTGTGTGTAGGCATAATGACGCTTAGCACCCTTTTGCTCAAATATCCTTGACCCAGCCTCCACACCAGGTCTGCACAGTGAGGAGTTTAAGAGAGACACGTTGCATTTACAAAACAGAACATGATCTCTTCATATCTTGACTGATTTGATAACCCTGCTACTGCTGCCAGTGTTTTAAAAATCTGTTGTTTTTCTTTGTTCAAAAGGGAAAAAACAGAGAAAATAGTACAATTACTGTGAAAATCTTTCCTGAGTTCTTGGACTATTTAAACAGTAAATAATACAATTATTTCAATTGAGTCTTATAATGAAAATCAGTTTTAGTTAATTTCACGTAGCCCTCTGATTGCTGTTTTTCAATCATCTAATGTAATTTGGCTAATTCTGTTTCAGATGCATTTTAAATTTGATTGTGAATAGACAAGGTCAAAAGTGTCCTGATACTGCTACTGCTAAAAGCAGTCATTTTCAAAAGTGTTTTATTTACAGAAATTATTACCTTGTGACCTTTTTTTCAAGTTTAATTTTTTCCTGTCTTTTTCCTTGACAATGTTTTAATTGAAACATTTAATGAAATCCTAGTATTGACCTGCATTTCCCAGAGAAGAGGTCTTTCAGTAAACAAAAGATTAAAAAAAAAGTGTTTGCAACAAGCTAGAAAGCATTATGAATTTTAAGAAAATCTTGGGAAATGTAAAAATAAATGTTCCATTTTGAAATCCCACAAAGTGGAAGCATTCAGAACATTTAATGAAATATTTTATTTTTCAAGAGTTACTTATTGCAAATATTCCGTTCTTTGGTTAAGTTTTTATTAAGCATTGAGAGGTTTTTAACAGAAATCTTTATCTAAAAGTCAATTATTTGCTCTTGAAAAACAAAGAGGAAATTCCTTTAAAAAGGAAAATGACTCTGTATTGGGTCTGGCTGAGATGGAGTTAATTTTCCCCATAGCAGCCCTCATAGTGCTGTGCTCTGTATTGGTAGCTAGAACGGTGTTGATAACACACCAGTGTTTTGGCTACTGCTGAGCAGTGCTCCCACAGCATCAAGGCTGTCTCTCCAACATCCACCCCTCATCAGCAGGCTGGGGGTGGGCAAGATCTTGGGAGGGGACAGATCCAGGACAGCTGACCCAAACTGACCAAAGGCATATTCCATACCATATGATGTCTGCTCAGCAATAAAAGCTAAGAGAAAGGAGGAGGAGCAGGGGGCATTTGTTATTACGACTTTTGTCTTCCAGAGCAACTGCTAAGCATACTGAAGCCCTTCACTTCCCAGGAAGTGGCTGGACATCTCCTGCTGATGGGAAGTAGAGAATAATTCTTCTGTTTTCCTTTGCTTCCATGTGCGGCCTTTGCTTTTGCTTTATTAAACTGCCTTTATCTTGACCCATGAGGTTTTTTCCATCTTATTTTCTCCCCCCCGCTGTCCTACTGAGGAGGGGAGTGATAGGGCAGCTTGGTGGGCACCTGGCGTCCAGCCAAGGTCAACCCATAACAAACTCTCTCCACTTTCTCTGATGTCCTGCCCAAGGCAATGAAGACTTATTTTCTTCCCACTCTTTCCCAAAGATTTATATCCGAGAACATGAAACTTTTGAGACCTCTCAAAAGGCAGGGGATTTAAATTCACTTAGAGAAAAGGTTATAAATTGCCATCTCTCCATTAGGGTCTTGTCTCCAGCTACTGAAAGGGAGTTAGGAGACCCCTCTTTACGCAGGGCAGACAGAGCCAGGAGAGCATTGTTGTCTCAGACACCGACAGTCCAGTCATGGACTAGTCTGGATGAAAACGGGTCATTTTTTTTGCCTCCTTCTCTTGTCAGAGGGCTCAGTGGTGACCTGTTACGAGGAGCCATCATTTCCCGTTGTTTTGGGGCCCATGGAGGAAGCAGATCTGTACTTCATTAATTATATTAACTGTATAACATAGTTTTTCCATTGACTTAAGATCACTTTGCCTGTGCAAAAAGCCTAAGTTATTAACTGCGTGAGAAGTGTGGGCTGAAGCATATGTTTTTTCCTCCTACAGTAGTTAAAGGAAGTAGTTCTCCAATCTGATAGAGTGCTAAATATATTGAATTGGTGCTGATTTTTTTATTTCTTCCAAAAGAATTGTGAATAATTTTTTTTTAAGGTCAGACAAAACAAACAAATTAAAACAAACATACAAAAAAGCTTCAAATCCAGCCTGTCTTCATTGATAGTGTGGTATAAACAGCTATTTTTGATGCCAGGGATTCAGTTTCTAGTTTTAATGTGCATGTATTTAATCCAAAGCCCAAGGATAGTTTCATCAAGTAAAACAGGGCTACTTCTGCAGAAAGTTGAACAGGTGCCTGAATTACAGAAGAATTGGGACAAAGTCCAGTTCCTACAAGTTTTTGGGTTATGCTGTGGTTCTTCTATTAATCTTCATTACTAATTAGCATATAGGAATAATTCCCTTCCAGAGGTTTGTTAAATTGGCGTTTCACTGACATCATGTTACACAAGTTATGTCTGTGTGCTTGCGTAGCAATGTGCTACACACTGGGATTAAAGAAGACAGGATCAGGATTCAGTACCTTCTTTGTTTGATTTAAAATTTATTTTTAGAGTTTTAATTCAAAGATTTGTTAAAATTTGACAAAAGGACCCCAAAGGATGCAAGCCTGAGCAGCAAGACTAGGACCAGCTCTAGTGGCTTGTGCAGGTGAGAAGGAGACAAAGATTGTGCTTAAATATTATTTCTTGAAACTCATCCTTGAATGGTAGAATGAGAAGAAGCGACTGAACCTGAAATGAAGGAAGGAAAACATGAGGTGAAGGGACCAAATATGTCGGTGTAGGGCTGTATAAAGTGATTGCCAGAGTAGTACACCTAAGGTGAAGTACACCTTAGTCTGTTAAGTCCGTATGGTATGGCACACGGTATTCAGTCCATCGATACTCGGTGGTAGGTGCCATCTGAGACTGTGGCCCTTGTCTGTAACCAGGGGCTGAGAACCCTCTACCATACCAATGCCCAGGCAGAACCTGTGCAAAACATGGCAGCAAGAGTTGAAGGGACTGCAGGGAAACAAGCAGACCTCGTTGCGCAGACTTTTGGAGCTCAGCCTGTAGCAAACCAAACTGGCCCTAAGTGAACCTCAGGGTGAGCTTTTGCCGCTTCCAAAGAATGGAGATGCAATGCAGTGCTGCAGGACTGTCTTGGTGAACCCGCTCGTGAAGGGTGGGCAGAGGGAGGTGTACCATGAGCCGGAGCCCACACTTGCCGGCACCCCATGCAGGACTTCAGTCCTGAGGGGCCTGGAGGAAACACATGTGGCTACTTGCTAATCCTCTGTTCCCTATCATGGCACTTACAGACAAAAGTGAAGCAAAACAGCCTCCATCACCGTTTCTCTAGCTGTTCTCTGCCCAGACACCCAGCCCCACTCTTCCATCCATGGATTTGGCTCCATATGACTTGCTCTGCAGCGTAAGTCCCTGCAGATTTTGGCCCTGTGTCCCTGAACAAGGAGTTCATCAGCTGTTAGCTGACGCAGATTTCTTTTACCTTAGGCAATTTTCCAGCCTCCACATTCTGGAGCACAGCTTTAAGGAAGAGACTGAAGCGAACAGACAGTCTGTTCTTCTCCTGTGTTCCTTGGAAGACATGAGTTTCTCATCCTACAGATTTGGGCCGGTCTTGTCCCGTCAGTCCGATCAGCTGTAGAGTACCAGAGCACCGCTGGGACCACTCCAGGGCAGGGAGGATGTACAAACACACAGCAATGGACCGGCATTCACGTTTGTGGGGTACCTCCGGAGACACTCCGGCAAAGTCATTAGTGTCATGTCTGTCTTTTGCAATGAAAGAAGCAACGCAATCCTGTATGTATATCACATACACCGAGTAAGGACACGTTTCTGCTGAGGACATTTGTCTAACTACAGCACTTGATGGGAGCTGCTGACAAAGCTGTGTGCTCCTAAGACTGTATTTTTTGCCTCACTGTTCATTGCAAGGAAGATACCATCCATTTAGGAGGTCAGCTGGAAGGGCAGGCTGCTGGGTCAGGATGGCTGGCTGGGGCACGTTTTTTGTGTATCAGTTCATCCTCTGCACCTCCATTCTGTCTGTAATGGTGGACACTGCCGATCAGGGGGTACACATGGTGCTTTCATACACGACCAACAACTTGTAAGAAAAAGCCACAAATTGTATCACTAAAAGAAATTTTAAAGCCTGATTGTGAATCCAAACAAGACTGAGATTTTATAACTTTTTGAGGCAATGGTTCAGTTTCTGTCATTGCTCTGCTACAGAGCTGGACAGATGTTTATGGCAGTCACAAAAAAGGAAACCAGGGCAGGCTGCACCAGAACATTTTAGAAGCCATTAATAAGATTTTATGTTGTTATTCTGAAGGGCATTTTCTGCTGCTCTCAGCACAATATTGTGACTGGCCTTCACAAGATGGAAAAAATGATGTATTCTTACTTCATCCTAAATAACAGTGCAGCCGGCATGAGAACAAATCCCGGGGAGGACAAGGCGATTTGCAGTTTCTGTACGTGCGAGGAAACTCTAATGTTAGACCTACAAAAGGGCCCAAATGCCACCTAGCTTCAAAATGTCACCTGGCTTCGAAATAGCAGCAGCCAACCCTTTCGCAGCGCCCCAGAGCAGAGGGACGAGCTGACCTTGGGCTTGCTGAGCAAGGGCTCTAACCCCTGCACGGTGGCTGAGGCAGGGAGGAGGGCTCCTACCCCAGCATAGCTTAAAAGGGAACGGCAGCTATCACCTTTGACAAAGGCAGCCCAGTCTCAAGGACTTGGCCCCAGGCTCAAGCGAGGGAGCAGCCGCACCGCTTTCTGCAGTGCCTCCTGGGTGCAGCGCTCCCCGGAGCGGCCCATTTCGAAATGAAAAAAAAAAGTTGCTCTTTAGGGGGCAGGGAGAACAAAGATTTTATGTACACTTCTCCTTCTAGCAGAGAAAAAGAAGGTATCTTGTTCCCCAGGGAATTCCTATATTGGTGCATTTACTTTAATCACCCACTGGGACAAAAGTACTACACACTGACATGTTTCAGGAGAGACACTTACCTGAAAGGTGTTTTAAAGAGCCATGGCAAAACCATTTCATTTTGGACTTTCTGACTATGACACAACATTGCCACGCTAAAGTGTCTGATACTGAACTGGCTGGAAACAGTGCTTGAGGTCATCCTGCAAGAGATGGTGTTTCCCTGTCGAGGGTGGTGTATCCTTGGGTGCACTGGTCCTCTCCAGGGCGCTGGAGCTCTGGAGGTGGGATAACCCCTTTGCAGCTCCAGTGCGTGTCTCCTAGAAGGTACCGCACTGCTCCATCAGAGAATGGCTATATCTGTTATGGGACTTACAGCTCTTTTAAGAAGCAGAGCTCTGAAAGTGCAGCTCCCATGAGACAGTGCACCACAATGGAGTAATGCAATATATAGTGTTACATGACTTGAAATAAAATGTTTCAGGTCAGTCAGACAATGCAATTCAGCTCAAAGTGATTGCAAATAGAATACTTTCTTCTGGAAAGAAAAGAATCATATGAATAAAAAACTTCTTGAACAACCCACTTTTATATTCTCTCTACTTTCCATATATATGTGTGCGTGTGTGTGTGTGCATGCCTGTGTGTATGTAATCAACATTACAGCAAGAATCTACCTTGTGTGCATCACAGATTTCTCTTCTTAATGCCCACAACCCTGCTAGTTCCTGAACTTCAGCCATCTGCTCGAGCCTAAGGGGCACCAATATTAAATTAACCATAGTCTGACATTTCTTTGATAACTGACATTTGCACAAACAAGTCCTCCATGCACATGTGCACGTTAGGAAATTAAAGTGTAAAGTAAATAAGATTACCATTGTGTGTTTCTTCTCAAAAACATATTGCAAGTCATTATCTCTCCCTCTAATGACTGAAATTCTGTGTGCAAAACCAAGTAATTTAATTTACATATCTCGAATGCATGCCATTTTGTTGTTGTTGCAGGGCCTGTACCGAATGCCTTGTGAATTAAATCATTTCATCGTCAAGAGTCAGCACAGCTGTGGGTGGATAACTCTTCTTGCCACATTGTGTGAGGGAACAGACATGCACCAGAAAGCGCTGCTCCTCCTGTCCCTCCGGAGCACGCCGGGTGATTCTGGGGGAAGGCTTCTGCCACTGTGCAGCTCTCCGCTTCCTCTGAAAGAAAATCCTGCTCCAGACTGGGCTCAGTTATTGATCTCATTGCATTCCCACTCAAGCCAATGGGAGTTTTTCTGTCTTTGGTGGTGAAAGCAAGATTAGGTCCACAATAATTGGATGAATTTCAACTGCTTGGCTAGAAATTGGCAAGATGCTGAAAAGTCCTGTTCCTCTGTCCATTGACAACTGGTATAAGGCTGCTGGGTTGGTAGCTACCTCAAACTCCGCTACATTCACATAGATAAAATGAGTTGAATGAAGTAAACTGGAGGGTCAGGGACAGACACTCTGCAGTTGAGGCAGGCATGGCTGGGGATATCTGCGTGGGATGCCACAGATGAGGAGCCCAGTCTGACATGTTAATTCGTTTAAATACCAGTATCCACACAACGTCCAGGTATGCACTGGGAGACCAACTAGGTACTTCTCACAGTTTTCCTACTCAGTGAGTTGCTCATAAAGAGTTTATTCTTTTTCTAGACATAATGATGCTGGGGCATAAAATTTTAAGTATGGGGAGCAAAAAGTATTCAGTAAGCACAGACTACACTTTATTCTGTCATGAACTCCTGCAGTAAAGAAAGAGGAATAGAGTTTCCTTTCTCACACACAGAGTCTCGAGATCAGAAGAGACTGTGTTGTCAAATGTCCATATCATTAGGCATCGCAATGGTGGGAATTGAGCACTTCAGAAATGAATTTTTCAGTCTGGGCTGACTGTCTCCAAGGAATCCCTCACTGGAGGATTTTTCTATGGTTGTCTCTTTCTACATAGAGAAGGAAAGAATTTGTCTCTCTGCTGCAAGTTGCAATCCCTTCACTATCAACTGATAAATGTTCTCAGATTTTATTATGTTTTTTTCTTGTTTTGTTCCTATCATCAGTGCCACCTGTGATTTCTCCGCTCTTTGTAGAACCTTATTTCCTCCAGATTTAATTCCAACTGAGGAAAGTATACACTTATCTTTTCATCACCCGAGCCCATTAATGTCTCCTGGAACAGTAGTTCATGCTAAAATGTGCTGTGGTTTGAGAGGCTTGTCAGAATTTGGCCCTAGCGTTCTCCCTCCCGTCGTCAAAGGGAGCTGCTCAGGAGGTGATTCTGAATCAGTGCAGACTGCTTGTCATATGTGCTAGTATGCAGGGAAAGGATCTTGCTTTGATAAAGGTCCAGGAGCCGTTAGGAGGGTAAGGATGCAGAACACGTGAACATGCAGGGCTGTCAGGAGACCAGGAGATGTAGGAGGCAGCAGCACCCACGACAGCCTCGAGCCCCTGAGCAACCAAGCGCTCGTGTTTGATTATCTATCCCATGTCTTTCGGGGCATGCCATGTAGCAGAGTGTAAGACACCTCTGATTTCTAGGGAAAGGTAAGTTAATGAGGTACCTTGATTGTCAGCACTTCATTACCGCTCCCACCACTGCCTCTCTGCTCCCACCAGCGAGGTACAGCGGTCACGTGGTAGGAGGAAGCAGCGTTACAAGTGTCAGTGAGTCGCTGAAGCGCACCTTGATTTTACGTTCCCTTTTTCAGGGGAACATATATCCGATCCTCTCAGAAAACTGGGGAATTCCTCAGAGGTACCTGTCATCTCTGGACCATGCAGCTTCTGAAAACTCATGTTCTTGGACCAAACAAAAATGTGTCAGAGTTTTAGAACTTTGATACTGGAGTAAAATTACATTTTTCCATTATAAAATCTCTTCATTATTCAAATGAATGAAAGAAAGGGGAAATCTGGTCATTTGAAGCCTGAGCAATTAGTAGTGCTCCCATTTCCTTTCCCTGTTCTTTGAGGTGGTGCTTAATACGCAAGTTCTGAGTGTTCTTCTGGACTGGAAAAATGAGAACTTTGCTACAGTAGGTGCAAAAAAATAATCAAAAATAATCGTAAAGAAAGCTAAGAGTAGATGTTCTGTGTAACAGATGATGTAGTGAGTGGCTGACAACTCTCTTCGTGTTATGTGATCGCAGCCTTTGCAAACAGGCCTTCCAAAATGGTGAGAATCTCAGGTTTTCAACAGCATGTTCAGACATGGGTTCTCCTTTGCTAATGATGACAACAGAGCTGCCTCTGCTTAACGTTATAAGGAAGCAGATTCAGCTGAGATAGATACCTTAGCATTATTTGATATGCTTTTAGATACCCTTGCAATCATACCTTAACAGTTCCTCACAGTGTGAACATGATTATCTTCTGCGAGCCTGCTCAGTAACGTCAAATGCTCTGTTCTTTCTGGCATTTGGGCAGGACATGCAACTAGCTGATGATTTTACTATTCAGTGTCTGTAAAAGATTAATTATTATTAGATTTGTGGCTTCCACGTCATTTGGACTGACAGGTGTATATTGAATACTGTTTTCATTTTCACCATGAAATTTTAATTTCCTGTAGTTACTGTGTAAGTAAGTCCAGATACTCTGCTTCACCTTTTTAAACAGACAAAAATAGTATAATGAAAATGCCATATTTTTCTCTCTATTCTTGCATTCACAACTATTGCCTTGAGGTTTTACTCTTACCTAAATGTCCCCTCTTTCCTTCAGATACAAAATATTGTGCTTCCTGGGTATACATGGTGAATAATATGCTCTTGCTTGGAAAGAAATTTGGGCCCTCCGCACCAGAATTGGATTACTCCAAAAGCAGAAAAACTTCCAGCAGACGTTGTGCTTGCTTTGAACAGAGAACAGGAAGAAACACAGCCAGATTTTATACTGATTACTTAAACTAAGAAATGAAAACGTGCTTTCAAATTGGACCAGGAAAGGATGTTGATGGTCACAAGTGCAGGCATCCCGAGGCATTTGGGGTTTGTATCGTGCAAGGCAAAGTGGGCACTGACATCGCAGCGTGTGATAAGTGTTGCAGAGTCACACTTTTGCTCTAGCGACATAAGATTGCCTTTGCCTAAACCATGCTGGAAGTAGCTCTTAACCGTGGAAACTCTGACAGCTCTCTGCACTGTACAAGAGATTAATTCAAAGCCAAGTGCAAAACAAAAACATCTGCTTATTCATCAGCCTAGTCTTACAGAAGTGATCCTAATGTGTACCTCTGGGAGAGAATAGCCTCATTACGGAATCAAGCCGGAGAACTTCCCGTAACTAGAAAGCCTTGATCCTCCCAGAGCTTTTCATTTTACCACTTCTTCTCCTACTGTGCTCATTAAACATTAAGGAAAAAAATTTCAAGAAACTAATAAATAGGAGCCTCTTTTTTAGGTGGCCATCTGGTTCAGGTGCATAATTATCTTCTGACATCTGTTCAGTGACATGCGCTATAGGCAGTATTTAAATTGGTCATCTTAAGCCATTTTCTAGTGGACACAAATATCTGAAGTTGCAACAATGTTCTGGGGGTCTGCAGGGTCTCCTCTGGGAAGCATCCAGTGCATTTGAATTCTAATGCTGCTAAATGTTAACCAACAAACCAAATCTGCTTACTGGCAGTTCAGCTTGTTGAGAGACGTGCTCTCTCTGCCTATAACCTTGAAAGCACACAGTGAGGATGTTAAAAGGAAAGATTTCTGCATTCATATCTCCATCCTATTTTCTGCAGCACTGTCAGTGTCCCTCCAAGAGTCCACAAGGCTTTCATTTCTTTTCCAAAGGAGGCTGGCAAAAAGCATGTTAGCATCTGCTTGGTTTTTCCAACCTAATGCAATCAAACATGCATTAATTGCAAAATTGCAACGGTGACCCCCGTATGGTCTCCTGTTAACTCATCAGCTCCTGTCACGGTCAGGTGTTCGCTCCGTTTGAAAAGGCTCTTTCTCTGTCAGGAATTTTATGATCAAATACTCTCCACTGAAAATGCCAGGTTATTGAGAGTGAAAATGGGAACAGGAGAGGGTCTTTCTTTGATAAATACAGCCATTTTAGAACATTTCTGAAGAGAAGTTTCAGCATGTTTTGCTTTAATGGTTTCTAATTTGTCTTCTAGTCTAAATCAGCTTTCAAAATGCAGGTAAGTCTATACTAAAAAGACGTAAAGATGATCAAAGGTAGAAATGAAAACCTAAACTCTTTGAATGAACTGACCTGAAACTGGTTTTAGATAACCGTTTCATCCCATTTTACAGCAGTGCTATAAGACAGCTACCTGAGTGACTTCTGCTAAGCAAATCTGGGATGAGTTTCTGAGATCGTATGGCCTCTGCCCTGGTGCTGTTCCCTGGGAGGATTTCCCATAAATCCTCTGCGGAATGTGCTCGGTGGCGAGTGCAGCTTTCCCCTTTGGCCAGCCCTGTCAGCACATCTGGCATCACTTTTCCCTGGAGAGCACAGAAAATGTTGCCACCTCTTTCTTAGGTGCTTGCCCAAAACTCACTGCGCAGGGTCCACAGTGACAAAGCCTTGCGGTGTATGGAGCTCTGATCCAAAAGATGGCATCTTCGCAGCCTGTCCGATCACACTCTAATCCAGTAGCAGGAGTGAAAACAGAAGGGACTCAGCTGCCTACTGGGATAGGTAATAGGTTGCTGTTGCCCAGCTGGAGCACATCACAGCTGCTTTTCCAGTGAACCTGTGTGGTATAAGTGAGAGACTTTGGAGGCAAAGTCTTCCAGAGGCCAAATGAGTGGTTGCTCTTCAGATCTAAACAGTTGCTTCTGTATATGAGCTGAGCAGTCAATGGTGTTTCTATGTCCCAAGCTGCCCAAGCGTTGCTATGGGTGGTGCTGCATGGCTTCAGCAGTAATCTTCCCATGCACAACAGGTGACAGACCCCAAAATTTGTTTCTGTTGAGAGATGTAGGGAGGGGAGAGGAAGGACCAGAGGTCCAAATGGAGGATAGAAGACCCCAAAGCAATCTTTACTGCTAACCATGGGCTGGCGAGGAATGGGAAGCAAATAAATGCATGCCTCAAACATATTCTCCAGGAAAGGAAAGCAGGAGGAATGTGATTTTAAGGAGGAAAAGCTCTAGGTCTCCTTCACCAGACACCAGCTCTCGGAAGCCTAAAATTCCCGTTTAGCCTTGAGGAAAGACACTTAACAATCCCACAATGTACATCGATGCCAGGGACTGAACTCTGTGACTAAACCCCTGACACTCCACATCCTCATTAGCTTACTCCCTTGCTTTGACTTGGACTACACAGTGCTTTGAGTCGGACAAAGCTCAGACATGGCCCTGGGAGAGCTCAGTACAGACATCAGTCTCCGAAGGCAGCATAGCACCAGGTTTGACTCCCCCCTTGCGCCTCCTCCGGCACTATCCCAGCAGGATTTGCCCCCTCAAGCACTCCTGCCCTGAGGCATATAGCATGTAGCCTCAGCTTCATGCTTTTAAAACTTCTGTCTTCTGGGCTGCAAGGCAGTCCTCATAATATTGTGGACACTTTAATATAAATCTCTCCCCCATCCCACCTGAAAACCAATAATTGTGTCTTGGGGCCACAGGGGCGGCACACACAGCCCAGAGGAGCACAGGCAAATGCTGGGGATGTGGATGCAGACTGTCTCCCTGAGTGTGTGTGACAGTCACCGAGCCACAGAGCAGCTGAAGCTGGCAGGCACCTCTGGTCCTTCCCTCTGCTCAAGCAGGGTCAGCTAGAGCCAATTGCCCAGAACTGTGTCCAGGTGGAATTTGAGTGTCTCCAGGGGTGGAGGCTGCACAACATCTCCAGACAACCTGTGCCAGTGCTCGCTTACCCTCGCAGTAACAACATTTTTTTTTATGTTCAGATGACATTTCATGTGTTTCAGTTTGTGCCCATTGCCTCCAGTCCTGTCACTGGGCACCACTGAAGAGAGCCTGGCTCCATCTTCTCATTCCCTCCCATCAGGTATTTATACACATTGGTAAGATTCCCCTGAGTCAGGCCAGGGCCATCTCTGCCCCACGCTCTACATGCTCTGATCAATCTTCCTTCGGTGCTTTGCCCTCTCCCAAGTCCTCCAAGAGATAAGTGCTGCTGCCGGACTTTGGCCAGTTACTGAGGAATAAGACACCCACTCTACATACAACTGTTTCATGTTGTGTACAACACCTCCTGAGGTCATATTCATGACCTGGATTAAAAATCAGTGAGGATTTTTCATCACCCTTTTCAGATTATAGTGCCTTAAGGCAACCCTTGTTCATCATACTTAGCAGGGTCTTATATGTGAATAGGAGAAGACGGATTTGTTCCACTGCATGTAAAAACTGAGATTGCCTTTGTTATCTTATTAGTTACACGCCCCTTTTCAATTGTTTTGAACTAAAAAAAAAAAAAAAAAAGAAAAATCCATGGGTTAATGTTAGTGTAGAGAGCAGGTTGGTATCGCTAGGGGCAAAAGCTGAAAGAACTGGCTAGAAACAATACATACTATTCTTATTTTAGGTATTATGTGACTCTTTATAGTCTCCTTCCTTTTCCTCAGTACCCACTATCTCCTACTCTGTGTGCAACAGGTATTAAGAAAAGTTTCAGGATATATTCCCTCTCTCTGGCTGTTCAAGAATGAGGAAATGGAATTTATCATGTCACCAGCATTTCACCTCCTCACCAGTGTATTCACCTCGAGGGTGGAGGAGGGAGAAGACAAGCAGTTTTTAAGAAGATCTAGCTGTGCATAGTCATTAGGGTTCATGTAAACCAACTGACTAAAACTTAGGCACATCACCACAGTTAGCGCTGCAAAACAGTATTTATTGAAAGAAAATTCAAGGCTTTTGCAAAAGTCTTTTGGCACAACTTCTTCCTAGAGAAATGTATGCAACAGCTCTGCCTCCTTTCCCCCTAGTTATATGTCCAAGAACTACCTTGACAATTCTGTAATGTGTATTTCATGGACGGAAGCTCTGTTTGTCTTTAACAATCTTGAGAGATTTAAATAAATCCAGCATCTCTTCCTTCTTTAAGGTTTATGGAAATCCAACTTTTTTCCCAACAGAACAAAATCTGTCATGCTAAGTCAGTGTAATTCTTGACTTTGTTTACAGTGGCAGCTCATTTGTCAGAGCTGTAAAGTATTGCATTTTAAGGACAATAATCATGCTATCATAACGTCGTTTCTGTTGACATTCTGCCCAAGGTCCATTTAAGCTTAGAGCATGACTTTGTGATCTAGCAACATAATAATACAACAGTTAGTACAAATTACCTACCTGAAAGCAAAACCCGACATTAACACAACATGCAGGTGTCTCAATTATACTCCAGCATATGTGCTTTAACTTTTATTGCAGAGGTTTTGTAATTCAGTTATCCTCGTAGATGTATTCATAACAGAATCTACGGTTAATTATTTGCTAAGGTAACTTTGGTCCATTTTTACCATGTTATCACAAGTATCTATTGTCTTTTCAAATCAAGCCCACAGATTTAACGTGTCAAATCAGGTTGTATGCAATTAAACAAAAAGGATATTTATGTAAATGTTGTGTGTTACATGCAGTAAAACCACAATTTTTTTTTTTCGTAAATCCCAGGGCTTTTTGTACTGATTTACTTATTGTAGATTGAGAAGGTGTAGGTCATTTACAAATGGCTAAACATAAACACATGTATTTTCATCACAGTAATAACCTCCTGTCCGAGCCTGGTTACACAAAGCATTTGCCGATTGTGAGATGATGCTTTTCTATCTCACTTTAATTGGAGGCAACTGTTCCAGCTGGACTGGCTGTCTTATGCAGAAGATGATGACGTTGTTAACAGGATACAGGTTCTTCCAACCATCTGTCTCTAATGGCAAGATGCTGGGCTATCTTCAGCATCTTGCGATTGGCTGGGCTTTTCAAAGGCGATGAGGAGGATAAAATTTCTGTTCATGTTTCTTCAGATCTAGTGACCAAACACACTTAGGTTTCTCTGGTAATTCTAACTGTCTTGCAGTGAAGTCTAATTAATGGCCTAACTATTCTCAATCTATGAAGCCTCGTCAGTATTATATTTCCATAGAGACATCAAAGGATATAAAATAAAAAGCTGTGGTAGCCAATGGTGTTTTTCTGTCACTCATGTAGCAATTGTACCTCTGAACTCAAACCACTGGTTTCTGAAGTCCTGCTTTCCATCTCCAATGCATGTGCACCTGTGCTTGCCTGGGACCCTGGTGCAAACCTAGCAACAGCCTCAGAGCATCGGCTCTCACAACTTCAAAAACCATAGGTCAGAAATCAAAATAATATGAGATTGACCTAAAAATAGAATTAAAAACACAGGATGACATTGGGCAGCAATCTTCTACTTTCTTTCTTCTGCCCATTTTTGATACGTTTTACAATTGTAATCAGTGTGGGTTGCTTGCAAAAAATTACAGCCCCAGCTTTTGTGGAGCTGGTTTGACTCCCACCGTTTGCTGCCCTCTTCA
Organism: Gymnogyps californianus; assembly: GCF_018139145.2. Taxonomy (NCBI): domain Eukaryota; kingdom Metazoa; phylum Chordata; class Aves; order Accipitriformes; family Cathartidae; genus Gymnogyps; species Gymnogyps californianus. The sequence goes on along the minus strand of NC_059473.1, from coordinate 88,138,145 downwards.
CATTCCTGTTCCAATGGACACCTCATGCCACCTTGCCCCAGCTGCCAGCATCCCTGCAGATGTCCTCCACTCCCTTTGCATGCTGGCAATGAATTCCGCTTTCTGCATGTGATTTCTGGAGCAGGGGCTCTCCTGCCAGCCTCAGAAAGGCATTGCATTGGGCTGCAAACGCTTCTGCCATTTGTTGCACCGAAGGCTGCAGCCATGCCAGTGCCACAGAGGGGACATTGCAAGTGACTGCAGTACATGCCCTGAGGTCGATGCTCTTTCTCCTGAGAGAAATGCTCCTCTGACACCAGGTTGCATTTTTAGCAGTGCCTGAGCACTGGCAGCACTTTACCAGAATTAATACGAGCTAGTTGTGATCTCCTGAAATATTTGTTTGTTTCTTGAGGATAACGAATTTCATACCCCTAAAACACACAGAGCAACCCTCACAATTATTTACCCTTACCGTAACCAAGCAAAACAGCTCAAGTTTCTTTCAAAGTGAAAACTTACCGTGGCCATGGGAAGAGGAGCAGGTTCCCCGTTTGTTTCAGCCCATTCCCCAGCCACTTCAAAATGAGCCTTATGCAGCCAGAGGGGGCTGCAAACAGGCAGTCTTACTTCATTGCTCCTGGAGGAGGCTTCCTCCATCAGACCCTTATGCTGGGGAGGACCAGGAGAGCCTTGGCAAAAAGGGAAGCCTGGGAAATGGGGGATTATGGCGAATCACTAATACCATAATCATGAGTCTTGAAGGAATATACTATTTGCCAGTTTCTTTTGGAAAAAGATAACGCAACAACTGGGATTTTTATTAGCATATTTGATACATTGGCTCCCTCGCTGGAAATAGAGTGGTGGATGCAATTAACATGTTCTTGGCTGTTGTGTGTTTCTTTCTGTTTATAGTTGTCTCCAAGAACATCAGAATTAAGAATGAGAAATCGTTAAAATGCAAAGCTCCAAAAGCTGTACATAGCTCCAGCTCCCCCACAGACTCCAAACGAAGTAAGAAACAGTTCAAGGGGACAGCTGACACTCAGTCTCTGATACAAGACATGTAGTATGAATGTTACATTGCTAATGGACTAATCCTGTGTACAGACTTACCAAGAGCCTATATTCTGTCTTTTCTCCTGGAGGAAACACTTCATTGTGAAAGAGACAATACATAAAATAAAATACAGGCGTAGCAGCCTACATGATAGGTCTGTCAAACGCAGCTGTGTAGAAGCAGCAGTACTGGGAGAGGAAACTTGGCAGCAGGGAGTGAGAAGCACTGGGGTGGAAAGAGGTCTGTGGAGTTGGGATGGGGATGTGTGTCGGATAAGAGCTCAGCAGAGGAGTGGCTTCACAAGGAAAGAGAGGGAAGCAATGGGGACACACTGAGGCTGACCAGAAGGGAGCTGGCGGACTAGCAGTTTGGGTTAGGAGACATGGGAGATGATGCCGCAAGGTGGGTGACAACAGGAAGCTGGCAAGGACATGGGCAGGTGACACAGGGAGGCACGTGGGAAGGGCTGAGCAAGGGCCAGCCGCTTTCCGTGGGCTTGTGTCGACACGAAACCTTCTCCCTAGGATGCTGGTTATTCGAGAGTTACTGTCAGCCTTCTGGCAGAATTAGACATGTGCCCCTCTCCTTCCTTTATATGTTTTTTCTTCTAGTAGCTTTTAGTTTAACTCAGGACAGGATAACAAACAAAAAGGCTTGTTACAGTTATTAACACCAATGCAGACCCCTGCCTTCTGGCACCCAGAGAATATTTCATTCTTGGAAAGGAAATATCATTACATTTTTTACAGGAAATATTAAAAGTGGTAGTATGGACAAGAGTAGGAAAAAAGAAAAGGAACAGAGAAAGTACCATGAACAAGAACACAAAAGCATCTAGAAGACCCCAGATATGCAGCAGGACACTTGAGAGGTTCAAGGGAAAATGTGATCTCTCCCTGAAGGCAGGTGAGGGTGCAGGGATGGATGGGAACAAAAAGAGAGCTATATGTCTGAATAGTTCAGGGTCTGATTTGTTCAACAGCCTACACCTAAGTGGAAAAAACCACACTGGTTTTCAGAATTTGCTGTAGAAATTTGGAAAATATTGTGCTCTTAGAAGGATGAGTTTCATGCTCTTAAGATCAACTCGAATGACATTCTGGGGAGTATGATCACCTTCCTAAAGAAATATGTTTTCCAACAAAGGCTGTTTTACAGGCAGTAGGCATTTAAAGATGCTAGTGGCTAAAAAGTATTGGACTTCAGTCCACATGCTTCTGAAACTTTGAGAACACTTTGAGAACACTTTGAGAAGCCTGGGGCCCAGAGAGGGAACACCAAAGGCTTGTGGTCCTTGCAAGGCTGCATAACTTTTTCCATCGCATTTTCAGAGATTCTGGTATCAGTTCCTGCAGCTGGAGGATGTGTGGGATATCTGAGAGCTGGAAGCAGTGCGTAACCAGCAGCTCAATCATAGCCATCACAAAGGCTTAGCAGAGACCATTGTGTCTCAGTAAAAGCTGAAAGTAAAGAAGTTGGTATGACAGCAGAAATGAATGGTGAAAGGATAAAATGTTGTACTTACCTGTAGAAGCAGTTACTAAAATGTTTTTTTTGTTCTTATAAATCAATGAGATATTTTCATTCTAAACAAAAGGGAAACTTAAGGACTTGATTATTTTTCAAAGGTATTGAAGTTGCAGGTGTTAACACAATTTCTCTGTGTGTGTATATGTTTTTAACAAAAGCAAAATCTCACTGCTCTTGAAAGGAACTATGCTGCAATCAGACCGTACAGACACTTTTTAATACTGTGCAATCAGCTGAAATAATGAACATATGATAGTAAAAGTCAACAGGTTTGTGTCATTATCCTGTCTAGAACACTCTCTTCTGAAAAGCAAAAAATAAATATGAAGTACTTTAAAACTATATCAGTTTAGTATAATACGGAAATGAGGAATGAGGTTTTGGAGCAGTTTATCAATTAAAATAGTTTTGAGGTGGAGACTGACCAGTTTATGTACAGTATTAAACGACTCATTTCCGTGGGACTATTCCAGAGTGCTCCTTCCAGTCCTGAATAATGTTTACCTTGTATTCACCTTTGAAAGAGATATAAAAAACCATGAATTGTAACATTTATATTTAACACTATATCTGATCTCTGAGACTGTGTATGTCAGGTGCCAAGATTAAAAAAGAAAGAACAAGGCTGATGGACACCTTCTGTCAGAAACAGGGTCCACTGTTTGTCCCAGTCAGTCTTGTTAGAATCACAGAATGATTTGGGTAGGAAGGGAGCTTCAAAGATCATCTAGTCCAACCCCCCCGCCATGGGCAGGGACATCTTCCACTAGATCAGGTTGCTCAAAGCCCCATCCAACGTGACCTTCAAACACTTCCAAGGAAGTGTTGAACACTCCTTGAACACTTCCTTGTTGAAGGAGCATTATGTGGCTATGAGATACGGTAAAGAAAAGCAAGCCCAATGCTTAGTGAGGAGCCACTGGTCTCTGCCCTGGCTGGGCGGCTAGTAGCTGCTGTACTGAGAGGAGGGCACCATGTGGGAAAGAGAGAGACCTTTCTGCTGCCAGGTCCTCCATCCCAGCAGGTGTGCTGTCAAACTGCAGACACCAGCTGAAGGGCACTGGGACACCTCCAACCCACCAAGCATTGACTGCCACAGGACAGTATCTGCCCAGAGGTTGGTAAACCACCACATTGGCCCTAAATGCACCCAAGCTGACCACTGCCTTGGGGAGCGGGGCCGAAGGAACGAAGCAGGGATCGTGACTGTTTTCATCGGTTCTCCTCAGAGAGGCCCCCAAGAAAGTCCATTTCACTGACAGCATCATCCAGAGCTGCCTGGCAACTGGGGCAGGATGGCTACAGGCTTGTTGGCCATCTCTGGGTGAAGACAAATGGAGGAGGTGGGAACAATGCCGTCGTATGCATCTATCAGAAAAGGTGGTGCTCATCTGAATACCTAGCCAAAAATGGCCACAAGGCAGAGGAGGATCTGCCAGTGAAGGATCTCAGTTTTTTGATTGGTTCGGTTTAGTTTTGAGCGGGAGGAGTTGAGAATAGATGAGAATTTTTAAGAGTGGAAGATAATTTCCATGAAAGTGATTTCACATGACAAAATTCATTAGTCTAAGGAATCAGCTGAGAAAAAGCAGCAGAATAAGTTATGGACTCAAAAAAGCAGACTAAGAAACTAGAAATTGGTGGGGAAGAACTTCTAAACAAAGCCAACAGCTTTAAATACAAAGAAGTACCGAATACCGACAGCTATTAAAAGAGATAATGTAAAAAACAAAGTGGCAAGCTGTACCATTGCAAAGGAAAAAATAGGAGAATTAGAAACAGACCAATACAGTTGTCTCAGGAGTTCTTTAAGGACTTGAAAAACAAATAGATAGCCTGAAAAATATGGGAAGAAAGAGCAGAAGGATAGTAAAAGGTGTGGGCACAAGGCATAGAGTTGAAATCAAAGAGGATAAGGTTAAAAATAAGGTGCAGACTGCAGGGAAATAAAGGGAACAAAGGAAGAGATGTGCTAACTGGATTAAAAGGAAGTCTAGGTCTATCACCAAAAAAAGAAAAAAGGCAAACTAATTCATGCAAAAATGCAGAAATATTACACGCTTTATTGGCCTCAGCTTTGTGAAAAGCAGTTAACTGCAATCATTGAATTACTGACTTTCATCTAAGAAGGCAATACAGGAACAGGAAAGAAGAGAGAGAGAGCTAGTTTTGACAGGAGATATATTCAAGCTGTCTGATGAAGAGGAGTGCAAGAGGGAAAACAACAGGCTTACCTTTAAAAAACAGAAAAAAGATGAACCCAGGAAATCACATACCCATCAGCTCAACTTCGATCCACTGAAAGAATGGATCTAGAGGATAATAGGGAATAAAAACAGCCAGCACAGACTTGTAAATAATGCATCCCATCAAACCAGCCTACTTCTTTTCTTTGGCAGGGTAGCCAGCCTTGTGGCTGAAAGGGGTTGGTATGATTCATTTTGATTTTAGTGAGGCTCTTGGTGCTATTTCATTTGAGGTTCTTATAACCACAGTAGACAAATATCCTGCAGATGCAATCACTAAAAGTGGGTGCATGGCTGACTGATGAAGCCCTCTTCGTGAGGGTTAATCAAGGATTCACTGTCACTCTTCAAGGGCATTGAAGTGTGGTCATACGGGGGTCAGAGTCATTAGCAGTTTTGAGATTGTGCTTAATAGCTGAGATGATGGAACAGAGCGCATGATCATCAGATTTGAGAATGACACCAACCTGAGGAAACAGAAACTGCAAGGAAGGACAGGAATGTAAAGTGGTTTTCAGTGAGATGAAACTCAATAAAGTCAAGTACAAAGTGCTAAATTTAGGCAGAAGACTTTCATGTATAATGGGACATATCTGGCTGAGTGTCAGTACTGTAGGAAGGAATCATACATAGCTATAGGATGAAGCGACGGAAAAAAATGGAAATTTTATTCAGGAATATATTAACAAAAATTATTAGTAAGATTGGATCGTACTTATAGCTGTAGAAGTCTAAAGTGGAGGTCACTGTCTTCACATGACATCTGAAGGGTGTTATCTAGTAGAATGATAGGGAAATGAGAAAGAGTCCAGAAGAGACCTCCAAGAATTTGAAGAGGTTTACAGAGGCAATTTATGTGGGAAAGAGGAAGGAAATGAGATCATTTTGTCTGGAAAATGGAAATCTGAGCAGACAGATGAATGAGAAAACAGTACACAATGACATTATAATCTGCTGGAAAGGGAAAGGTATGCTCAGGTGTTCCCCTTCACAGCACAGCAGAAATCTGTTTACTGTTCAGAAAGAAGATTTAGGATGGATATTAGGAAAAATCTTCTAACAGGATGGTGAGGGATTGGGCACAAGCTAACTAGAGAAGTTACAGAAAGTCCTGCTCTATAGGTTTTCAGAACGTGTTAGCTAAAATATGTGCTTGGGGTTGGCAAAGGTAAAGTCAATCCTGCCTCAAAGCGGACTGCAGTGGACCTAGGAGTCTTCTGCTGACTGACTTTTCTACAACTGCCCTCCCTTTCTGGTGCTTTCGCCAAGCTCTCCCTCCACCCAAGCGATCTTCAACGTGTCTCTATCCCTACTGTCTTCTCCAGCCTTCCCAGCTTCACTGCCTCCCATTGCTCCAGGAAACCAAGAAAGAAATTGGTGCCTGTTGACGAGCAAAGCTATGGGAGGAGGTGCACGCTGGCATCCCAGGTCTTGGATATCTTCAGAGATGTGCCATTATCCCCCCCATCCAGGCCTGCAAAGGGTGCAGGATCCTCCTGCGTAAGAGCTGAATTGATGCAAATACATGAATATTTATGCACATTCAATATCTCTGCTCATCTTTGTTTCTTCAAGGATATTGGAAGGTACATTAATGCTGCAGGTGGCAGGGGAAACTATGAACGACAGGTGTCAATGGGGAGAGGGGGTGCCTGCCTTTGCCATTCACCAGCCCTGGGGGCTGTACAAACTCAGAGCCTCCTGCACCTGCAGGCAGGATGCTCTCTGACAGAGTGAAAAGCGCTGGAGTTAGAAACAGCGGAGAAGCCTGAAACTTGTCTGTCAGAGCTGAAATTACGTCCCCAGTACAAAAGTTTCAAATACCAGGTAATTTGAAATCCAGTTTTCTGCAGTTGGTGATTTTCTTTTTTGAATGATATAAATAACTGCAAAAAGGTACATCCTTGAATGTTCTAAGGACTGGCTGATAACACAGTTTAATGTGTTGATCAATATAATTTCCCTATTTCCTTCTGCTATTCATCTCACAGTAACAAAATGCAGAGGGGAAGACAGCCCATAGGTATGTTACAATTACCCCTCTACAGTAGTATCTCAGATCTTTGCACTAGAATAGCTGTGTGTGTGTACATTCACCCCTGCAGGAAAATATTTCCCTTGTGTTTAAAAAAATAGTTCTAAGAAATTCATCAACAAAATGTTTTAATACAGTGATAAGGTTGTGCTGTGATAGTGTACGCCCTTTTACAGTGTTTTTTTAAGAACAACTCAAACATTTGGCATCTGAGAAACAGAAGCACAGCCTTAGAGGACACATTGTTACCACCCTAACTCAGCCAGTATACTGTCCCAGTATACCCATAGAAAACACATTTTTACGTTCCATTGCACAGGGTTGAGCAGGATCTACCTCTGTTTGCCTTATGTTCAACCATTTAGCCCTTCAAGAAAGTCTGCCTGTGCTAAACCACATGAGCCCTTGACCCCATCGATCTTGTACGTATTACGCCACACCGTAACTGTATTTCCCATCAGTAAACCCATAGAGTGCTTTCAAATCATTCTCACTGGTTATAGCTGGCCTTAATGGGATAGGAAGGAAGCAGAGTAAAGGCAGTGTGGCTGTGCATTGCAGTGCTATATTTCTCGGTTTTCCAATATTTTGAGTGTTGCTGAGCTCAGTGTTCTGGAAGGGCAAGACTTATCACCGGGCACTGACTAACTCAGAAAGGATTTATGAAAAAAATGAATTGCCTCTGAAATGATGGAAATTAAGTAGCATAGACCCAAAATGAATGTTCACAGGACCTGCACACTCTATGATGCACTGCAGCATTTCAGTGCTATGGCTAAGCCGGCATGCTTTATTTCTCAGTGATACGAGAGGCTCATCTCAAATTGGCTTTGTACTATTGGTATTACCTGCAGACAGATATGTTGATGTCATCTCAAGCAAAGAGTCAGAGTTTAGCATGCTCATCACACACACCATAAGGCTTCTGCCAACTCCTTATAATAATATATCAGTGATTCTCTTCAAGTGTATTTCATGTCTGAATTTGCGATAACAAAAGGACTGATACATTGGAGGCCTTGTCATGAGAGCACCGTAAGACTCCCTCTTAATGATATGTGCCAGAGCCAGCTCCTGGTTGGGGCCTCTTAGGTCCTGCTGGGCAAGTGGGTCTTGGTGTCAGTATGGAAGCAGAGGATGCTTGGAAGGTCACATGGGAAGCAGATCTCAGAGCATCCCTGTGACTTTCTGCTGTTTGATGAAGAAAAATAAAGTCCTACTTCTCTGGAGTTCAGAGGAAGGCTAGTCAAGCAGCTGACGGCACCCACAAAATCTGGGACTCAAACCCTGTGTTTTGGCAGAAGTCTTAAAGAGCACAAGTATTTTCTTCAAAGGAAGAGGAGTCCTGAATGTGCTGAATTCCCTTTCTCTGAACCTCAGCTTCTGAAGTGCTCATTGTACATGGACACTTGCGCTGTCAAATTTAGCTTGCTGAAACATTTGTAGAGCTAGTTTTAAGCTCAGGCACATAAGCTGTCCTGCCAGAAGTGGTGCATTTGATGTGAGATGGAATAGTATTTGACAGCAGAAGGGCTGAATTCCCAAAATCCTCAGCCAAGGCTCCTGTAGAATGGCAATGAGATGAAATGAGACGTGTGCACCTTCTGCAAGGAGCGTGTCTGCAAGCATAATTGCATTGTGTTGGTGTCTGCAGCTCTGACAGAAGTTGGAGTTGAATATCTCCAGTTTTCCCTGGCGGATTTTGTACAATGTAGGACAACGCTCAGCACAATGAACAGAGAACTGGTCTTTTTCGAAAGCAGGTGCTAAGAGCTCTCAGAGGGTCCCAGCAAGGGTGTAACAAGCAGCTTTAGCCATGAGACGTGCACATGCAAAAATTGATGTGACAGTGATCTCCAAAATCGCATTTGCTTCCACTTCTATAAATAGAACTTTATTTCCCTTGGAACAATACCTAAAAGGAAGCATGTGATTTTTAGAAATAATATCCACAAAAGAAAAAGTTTAAGTGGTGTAGAAAACATCAAAGCTCTCAAAGCTTTACTTGAGAGATATAGAACTACAGGGGCTGCTCAAAACCTTCCTTCTAAAACTACCGAAGTTAGGCTTTACTCAGTCTAGCAGAAGGAAACTGCAACTAAATTTATCATCTTGTGAATTACAAGCAGGGGAGGCTGTTCATATTTCAAGTACTGGATGTCTACAGCACATGAACAAGACAAACTAAACTGAAATAAAATAATAAATAAGTAAACAAACAACTAAATCACAGAAGAAAAAAAAATGTTCTTAGCTCAGCAAGAACAAAATTACGCCAAATTCATGGAACGTGTTCAGAAGGCTCTATATTTTTGTCTTTTTTGGGGGGAGTGGTAAAAATTCATCCTGCTAGATTCCAGTATTGGAAAAAAAAAACCCAAAAAATCAGAATCAATGCTTGGTAAACTGCTTGGCTCTCATTATGTGGGAGCACTTGCTCTGAGAAGTGGGCCCATATGAACCTCATGAGGTTCAACAAGGCGAAGTGCAAAGTCCTGCACCTGGGTTGGGGCAACCTCCAGTATCAATACAGGCTGCAGGATGAAGGGATTGAGAGCAGCCCTGCTGAGAAGGACTTGGGGATACTGGTGGATGAAAAGCTGCACAGGAGCCAGCAATGTGCACTCACAGCCCAGAAAGCCAGCCATATCCTGGGCTACATCAAAAGAAGCGTGGCCAGCAGGTCGAGGGAGGTGATTCTGCCCCTCTACTCTGCTCTGGTGAGACCCCACCTGGAGCACTGCATCCAGCTCTGGAGTCTTCAGCACAGGAAAGACATGGACCTGTTGGAGTGGGTCCAGAGGAGGGCCACAAAAATGATCAGAGGGATGGAACACTTCTGCTATGAAGAAAGGCTGAGAGAGTTGAGGTTGTTCATCCTGGAGAAGAGAAGGCTTCAGGGACACCTTATTGCGGCCTTTCAGTACTTAAAGGGGGCTTATAAGAAAGACGGGGACAAACTTCTTAGCAGGGCCTCTTGCAATAGGGCAAGGGGTAATGCTTTTAAACTAAAAGAGGGTAGATTTAGTCTAGATATAAGGAAGAAATTTTTTACAATTATGAGAGTGATGAAACACTGGAACAGGTTGCCCAGAGAGGTGGTAGATGCCCCATCCCTGGAAACATTCAAGGTCAGGTTGGACAGAGCTCTGAGCAACCTGATCTAGTTGAAGATGTCCCTGCTCATTGCAGAGGGGTTGGACTAGATGACCTTTAAAGGTCCTTTCCAACCCAAACCATTCTATGATTCTATGATTCTGTGATTTTATGATCTCTGGGAATGCCAGCCTAACCAGACCTGGCTGCTTTGTTCCATGTATGAAATATTTCCACACAAGTATTAGAGGCTAGATAACCTTCAATCTATCCTTTTTAGACTTACACTAAAAAATTGACATTAGGCACTTTTTGGTCAATCTCTGATCTGATCTTCTTCATCTTGTGGATCTCTGTAACATCTCATATTGTAATTTCTTCATTGCTTTTCTGACCTTCCCACTGATGTTTCCTGAAATCACTGGGTTCTGTCTTTCTTGACTTTGGCATCACAAATCCAACTTCTTTGAGCTCTGTCTGACACAGACTTCTCTTTAACTATCCTCTATGAACGGCGACTGGTATAGAACTAACCTGTCACATTTTGGCATAAACTCTTCAAACCAGGTATCCTTATACCAATTTCAGCTTTTCTTCACAAGCTCTATTTTCATCTGACTCCATTTCAAAGTGCATTTCTTCCTTCCTAGTCTATCTTTTTGTTCCTTCCATACAAAAATCAGTCAGCCTTTTCTTCTGTCCAGCCTGGACATTACCAAGGGAGTTGCACAGAGCACAGGAGAGGAGTGTCTGCCCCCCCCGACAAGCTGGAAACCACAGTTACTAGAGAAGCCTAATTTTTCTCTGGTAGCTTTGAGTTCAGAGAAGATCATGTTCATATGGTCTGTGGGAAAGGAACATGCTCACTGATGAGAACTGTGAGCCTACTAGGAAAGGACAGACCCTTCAGGCACTGAAAATCCAAGTAATTTCTTTGGGGGGTATGTAGATTAGGATTTTATCCAGGCTTGGTCACATTTTGAGCTGATTTCCTCAGGGAAGCCAAAGCCTTAGAAACCATCCTTGCAACATTTCAAAAACTCCAATCCAGCATTTCGATGAAAAGATTGTCTGCATTTTTCTTAATCTACAAGAAGAGAATGTATTTTTTTCCCATCCTTACTTTTTTACTTGGCTGAACTTCCTTTGCTGACATTTCCATATTTAAAATCCTTCAATATTTCTAGCAATAATCAAGTGCCTGAAGTTTTGTGAGGAAGATGAGATGAAGATTTTCCTTTCCCTCTGAGGAGAGAACAAATAATTTGAGAGGAGCTTTCTCCTTGAATGATGAACAATATTCAACTTCATGGCTACGTGTGTGGGGAGCAGCTTCCCAAGCAGAGCCCCCTTCAGGGTATTTTGGCTTGTGCTCACCCCTCATGGAAGAGCTTGGTGGCGTTCCACCCACTGAAGAGGGAGCTTGGAGCTGGCTTTTCAGCACTGACACGCCACAGCGTGGGAGGTTTCCAGGAGTAACGCGCCATTTGCTGGGATACAAGCACACCACATGCTACAGAATATCGTTTTCCCCATTTCATTTGTCTTACTCTTCCGCTTGGTGTTTTTAAAGGCATTTAAATGCATGCATTTTCTAGGGTACAAAAATATTACTAATAGATCAACTATTTGCATAATAATACCAACAATAATAGTGGTATTTGTGTAGAAATCAGCATATTCTCATGGCTTTGAGCACATTGAACAGTTGGCTGCCTTACCTGCTGCTGGTCAGCTGCATGACATCTTGAAAGGAGGAGAAAGCACGTGGGTTTCCTTGCTGACATCCCTTGCTGGCCTCACCGTGCCCAGTACTGTGCATGATGTGAGTAACAGATAGTCCCTTGAGAGCAAACGGGCTCCAGAGAGGCCATTAGGCACAGAGAGGTAGGGGTTTTGATTGCAGTCACACAAGAAGTCCTGAATCATGTAGATAAGTTCCACCTCTCCACATAGAGGTGGAACTTGTCACACCCAACCATGCTATTGGAAAGTGAGGTGTTTAGACAAGTTTAATTGCCTTGACTCCTCTGTAGTCAATAGAGAGAAAGAAATCTCCAGAAGGGGTTTTGTTTCATCCTGAGGCAGGTGGGTAGGAAAAGTGGGATGACTCGTCTTCTGGGTTTGTCTCTCTGTCTTTATTCACTATGGAGGGAGCCTAGTGATAAGTTCACACAAGGTGTCCAACCTTGTGAATTGCATGAGACAAGTCACACTCGAAGTGCCTGTGGCAAACCAGGTCATTACTGGAGGAGTTGGGGCCCTGCAGCAATTGTGTTCAGAGAGTTTTGGAGTGCAGCACTGGGATTTCACCAGCCGCATTTGAAGGCAAAAGGTCCTGGCTCTCCCTGTGTTCGGCATCCTTGGCTGGGGTTCAAGCCAGCAGGAGCTGCTGGTGCTGGGCTTCTTCAAAAAAATCATCTCCCACATCACGTGTTTGGGTTAGTCAAGAGAAATTACTAGACAGTCTGTAGCTCATTTAATCTTAAGACTCTGTTCCCTTCATGTTTACCTTGTAAGGATAGCTGGTTAATGGCTATTCAGCATAAAAGACAAGGTCAAGAAACAGGAAAATAAATAAATCAAACACACAGATACACAGACCTGAAAAAGTTGATTGATGGGCCATTTAATGAACCACTCAAGTGCAACCTTGAAGAGGCAGAGGTTCACACGCAACTTTGTAAAGGTAAGAAGAAGAAAAACAAGATCACCATGTGTCTCATGGGAAAGAGCAATCTTATTATGAGTTGAGATGGATTGTGGGACTGTTTTAAACTTATTACGCAGGATTTAGGGGAAGAACCAAAGGGAGCCATCAAGGTGGACAGGGAAGGAACAAGTGTGGGGAAAAAAGGGTTAAGGGGATAACCACGTGTAACCAGGCACTGGTCAGTATGCTCACCTGGCCAGGCCCTGTGCCTGAGCACCGCAGTCTGTCCCACCTCCTTATTAAGCTCTGTCCCTAGCTATCTGCTGTGTGAGTGTCCCCTCTTCCCTGCGTGCAATCTGCCAGCAAGCTTCACGCCAGACTAGCCAATGAGTAGGACAGGAGGTCTGTGTCTGGATACTGGAGGGACCACAGGTCTGGGGTTGAGCCTTTGGGGAGGTCAGGGGCCTGGGGTTGCAGGATTTGTGCTTCTTTGAATCGTTCAACTTTCAATTACCTTCTCCAGCCTTTTTCCTTGGCAAGACAGCCAGCAACATGTGCATTTCTCACCAGAGCAACACGCCAGTTTTTCCCCAGGTAACAGTTACTCAGTCTCTCTCTATTGCCGGTGTGAGCTTGCCCATTCTCCCCATTCCCAGTGTTCCCAGTTTTGAGGAGAAAGACTAATTGGTCTGTGGCTGTCACAAGGACACCACAGTTTTGGATGATGGGATTAGATTAGATTTCAGCCTCTTTCTGACCCAGACATCCAGCTGCTTCCATCTGATCCTCTTCCTCCATTAATATTTCCATAAAAGCAGTGCATTGATGTGACACTGGGAGAATTTCACCCATTTTTTAAGGAATATGTTGGACACACACTCCCTTGAAAACTGGGATACCTCAGAGAAGAACTAGAAAGAATGGCTCCTACTGCATGCTGGGCTTCAATCACCGGCAGAAAAATTAATTGCCCCAGATGAGTTCTCCCTCATGTTGTTCCAGTTTGCCCATGGTGGATTTGTAAGCAGTAACAACTGTTTGTATGAAAGACTCCAAGGCGTGAAATTCAGGTTTTAATTTTCATTTTAAGAGCTAGGCAACGCTTTCATACAAAGGGAGATGTTTTTTTATTAATCAGAGCTTCAGATAAGCAATTTTGATTTTCTCTGTAGTCAGCAGGACTCTGCTCAATTAGTACTACAGGCAACCTAATCTATGGCAATAATAAAACACCAGAAGAGATTACTATTAGTTTTTGAATTATGCAAGAACAAATAGCCACTGCTTAATTTTCCATTTGGTTCCACAAGAGTTACCACAGACCATAAAAGACTGACAGAAATATTTACCAGTCAAGTGAAGTTCATGACTTTTAGGGGTTTATTGTGTTTTTCCTCTCAGTGTATTTCTCCCATTTACCAGTCTGATTCTGGACTACAGCTAATATTATTGATCTCGTCTTCTAATGGGTTCTGGAACTATTTTTTTCTGCATTCATTTGTTCCTCAGCCATAGCAGAGGTGCTTTTAATCTTCCATCTCCTCAGAAAAAGGACTTTTTTGTCTGTAAAAGCCATTTTTTCGCTCTGACTTGAAGCTGGAGGGTGACTACCCTGAAGCTGCTTTTCAAAACATTGTTTCCCAGTCAATTTCTCAAGCATTGGTCCATCCAGGATCCTCTGTATCATAAAGGATTTTTTTCCATAAAATTTCAGATCCAATGCCTTGTTCCTATTCATATCTTTTATCATTATCCAACATGTTTATGTTCTAGTTTCAATAGCATCTTGAAGAAAGGGGTATTGGGGATAAAAATACCTAAGTGAGGAACATAGAGTACACCACTTTCTCTTGTATGTATTTTGTGTAAATAATAGTTCTTGACTTGACAGTCTCATTGTGATAATAGGCAACTGAATAAAAAAAAAACACTAAAGTGTCATTTTAAATAACACTGTGTAAATTCCAGGAGCCTGCATTTGAAAAAGGACAAAGGAAGAACACTAAAACATATCTCCCACAGAACAGAGCTGCAACTACAGCTATTACCTTTTTTTTCCCACTTGTCAATAGTCTTTCATGACTAGATTGAGCAAGGAAATAAATGATACTCCTCTAATCTCTCTAGTAGATTTATTTTAAGAGATTTATTGGATTGGGGTCTGTAAGAAATATTTGAGTTGGAATCACACAGTAGAACCATAGAATAGTTCAGGTTGGAACGGCCATTTGAGGATCGCTTAGTCCAACTCCCTGCTCAAAGCAGAGCTCGCTTCAAAGTCAGATCAGGCTGTTCAGCACCTTTTCTGCCTGAGTTTTGAATTTCCAGAGATGGAGATCCCACAGGCCCCTGGGCAGCCCCAACCTGTGCTTCAGCACCCTCACTGAAGACATAGTTTTCTTACGTCTGGTTGTAATTTCCCTTGCTGCAACCTCAGACCTTCAACTCTTGCCTTTCTGCTGTGCATCCTGAGAAAAGCCTGGCTCTATTTTCTTTAAAACCTCAGTGTTAGTAGTTGATGACAGCAGTCGGATGTCCCCTAAGCCTTCTCTTTTCAAGGCTAAACACACCCAGCTCCCTCCACTGATGAACTTGTTCAATTTCTGTACATCCTGGGGGTGGTGCAAGGGGTTGGAGGTACAAAAGAAAAACACTTCTGCTGTAATAGTGCTGTTTATCTTATAATCTTAAACATAATGGTTTGCTCCCTTAGCTAGATAGCTTGCTAATGATTTGCAAATACTTTCAGAAAATACTAGACCAGATCCCACACTGGTCTGAGAAATAAAAAGTTACTATCATAACCAAAACAGTGCAGTCTTCTCTCTCCTTCATATGAGTTACTCTTTTTATTTCAGTTTTCCATTTTTATTTTATAATTTATGTAAATTATACCCAGGAGAATGGATGTAATTTCTGTAATGCCCCAATGGCTGTAGTTTGAGGAATTCTCCCTTTCCAGTTGGGGAAGGACACCCAGTTCCCGGCACAGCTCTTTGCAAATGTACCTCTCCTGTAATACATTTTGTTACTAATGAAGAACAATATGTCTCATCTACTTGCCATCGTATAAAGACATTAGCAGCCATACAAAAACAAGAATAGGTAGGGAACAATTAAAAAGCTTTATCCCCAAATAAAAAACTCCTGCTGCAGAACTGTCATTTAATTTTAAGTAGTGACTGTGCAGAGATGAGCTAGACCATGTTTGTGGGTAGCAGTAATATCTTTTATTAGATCATCTAGCACATTCGCAGTCTGCAATATTGTTTTTAAACCTGGTTCATGGAAGTTGGTATCTCACACAGACTGGCACATAGTGTCCAGCACGACCGCCACTTTAAACAAGACAAATTGCTCTGCATTCAAATGAGATCCTATCATTTTCCTAAACTCACCTTATCACACAGTAGGACAAAATGGTTCACAGAATTGTTGAGGTTGGAAGGGACCTCTCTGGATATCATGTAGTCCAACACCACTGCTAAAGCAGGGTCAGCTAGAGTACTGTGTCCAGTCAGGGTCTGAATATCTCCAGGGATGGAGACTCCACAACCTCTCTGGGCAACCTGTGCCAGTGTTTGGCCACTCTCACAGTAACAAATTTTTTTCTTATGTTAAGATGAAATTTCATGGGTTTTAATTTGTGCCCACTGCCTCTTGTGCTGTCACTGGGCACCACCAAGAAAAGCCTGGCTCCCTCTTCATTCGTTCTCTTCTCCAGGCTGAACAGTTCCAGCTCTTTAATCATGAAAGGTCCTCCAGTCCCCTCATCACATTTTTGACTTTTTGCTGGGCTCACTCTGGTATGTTCCTGTCTCCCATGTGCTGGGTAGCCCTGATATGGACCCAGCACTTCAGATGCGTCTCACCAGTGCTGAGCAGAGAGGAAGGATCACCTCCCTCAACCTGCTGGTAATGCTCCACCTCATGCAGCCCAGGGTGCTGATGACCATTTTTGCCGTGAGGGTGCATTGCTTGGTCATGGTCAACCTGGTGCCCACCAGGACCCCCAGGTCCCTTTCTGTAGAGCTGGTTTCCAGTCAGACAGCCCTCAGCCTGTACTGGTTCATGGGATTATTCTCCACCTGGTGCAGGACTTTGCATTTCCCTTTGTTGAGTTTCATAAGGCTCCTCTCAACCCATTTCTCCAGCCTGTTGAGGTCCTCTGGATGGCAGCATGACCCTCTACTGTATCAGCAACTCCTCCCAGGTTTTTTTCTTCCTCTGCTCTTCCTGTACAATCTTTGGCTCTCTTTACAAGCTCCCGTTCCTGACTGGTTTCAAACTTTGACAGTAACCCAGAAATTTAACTGTTCAGACTATTATTCAAAAGGCTACAGTCTGCACAGATGTTTTTAACCAGGCTGTGCTCCATCTGCCCTTGGCACCTCAGATGCTCTCTCCTGTTTTGCTGAGCTTTCACCCCTGCACCTCCCAGTGTATTTCATAGGGGATTACATTTCTGATTGCACTCAGACCCATTGGAGAGAGGTTCTTTTCCCTAATTAATGAACCAGGAGAAAGCTACCAAGCACTCCCAAATGAAGTTATTCAATACTTTCAGTTTAAAGCAGTACTGCAAATTTTTGCTCTCTGAAGTACCCATAGCTACTAATTTTCAGGTCTAACTAATAAAGCAATCTTGAATCTCATCAGGAACAGAATAAGGTCACAGTGCCCATACTGTGCTTTTAAATAGTTTCAGTCAAGATTTCTTTCCCCTGTGTGTTTTTCTCAATATCAACTTGCTTGCTCTTTCTTACCTTGCTAAGTCTAGAGGAAAGCATATGCCAAGGTGCAAATACTTAACATCATGAATAAATACAAAGTGGCAGTATTTAATGTTTAGTTTATAAATCAGTCCAGAGACTTATTTCTACAAAAGCAATTTTTCTTCATTAATTGAGCTAGTGACATTGGGTAACCACTCATACTGTTTACTTAGTCGCTCTAATTAGTTCTTTGGAAGTATTTATCTCTCTCTACTGACTAGATAGGAAACTTAGGCTCTTAACACTTGGTAATTTGAATCACGCATTTAATCAGACACAAAAGTTGCTTTGAGTGATGGCGAGAACACTTTGTGTATTCAGACCTCCTGACTTTAATAGAAAGTAGAGATCCATGACATTCTGGCATCACTTGCATTATTTTAGAGATATAGAGAAAAAGCAACTGAACAAAAATGTTAGTTACACAAAAAGCAGCGGAACTCTGACTAATTATCTGCTTAAGTACTGAATTTTACATAATTCCTGCATAAACCACCGTCTGCAGAAGCAGAGCTTTTTGTTCCAGTATTTAGATGGTTATGAATCTGTATGAGAAGTTTTAGTTATTATCAGGTTACTATCTCTATCTTGATGCCTACGCATTCCTGAGATGAAGGAATGGTAATGCAGTTCTTTTCTGAGGAGGAAATAGGAAAATATATATGAAGATAGTAATTTTTGTTAAATAAAGAACAGAATCCTAATTTTTTGGAAATACAAAAATGGAATTCAGTTATTAGATATTGCTTCCAAAATAGCCAGAGACAGGTTGTTTCCTAAATGAATAGGACAACAAAACTATAATTGTGGTCAGTGAATCTTACAATTCTGCACCACATCTTTTGATATTCCCAGTTCTTCTAAATTTTTTAACAGCTGAACTTTCTTGAATAATTCTTCCTAGGGCTTGTCTGTGTGGAAGCTAAACACAGTATATAGGGCTAGTACATGCATTAAATAGCTCACTGGCAAATATGGTTCTATTGTCACGATATGTTCTTTGTCCCTTATTATTAAATAAAAACCCATGGGTTATTTTTCTTGATGAAGGAAAAACTTTTAGCTCTTCAGATGTAACATTACCTTTCTGCTGGCAGTTCAAGAAAATCTCAGCTAAGGATGTTTTCTTATCTACATTTCCAGTTCTGTTTGCCAGGTAACACCATCCCTGTTATTGTTTGATATCACATTATGTTCCAAATTGCTCTGCATAGGAAATTGCATTTTTTAGCCTCTAAACTCTATGAAGTGTCTTCACTCCCCTTCCCCTGGGTAATGGCAAAGGTGTGGAGCTCATCCACATTTTGGACAGAGGATGGAGGGATGAAGCTGTAAAAAACAGCTTGCCAATTTTTCTCCAGCTTCCTGTTAAAAGTGGACCCACTCTTTAACACCTTCTGCTGGAATTATTTTGTGTCAACTGAATCTCCAGGGAGACCTAGTTTCTTTCTTTCTTTTTAGAGAATAGTAATAAACAATCTTGAGAATATTGCTTCAGTCAGCTTTTATATTTACTTTCACTAAACACATTTCATAACAAGATACTAACAGATTTGGCCTTTCATATGCTGTCAAACAGGGCCTCATTCCTGCAGCTTACCAATAACGAGGAGGAGTTAAAGTTCTGCAAGAACATTCACCTGAATTTGTGTACACAGGAGTTATTTGGGAATTGTAAAGTTAAGACTGACTCTTTAGAGAGGAGGCCAAAAATGGTATTAAAATGAAAACAACAAGCTAATGAATCTGTGTGGGCTCTTCATGGGCAGTTACATGCTGTCTGGCAAGAACCATAGAGAGAAATATCATACTTTGCACTGCAGTAATGTTTTCTGCCTCAGCACCTAGAGAAAATTTTACAAACTTTAAACAGCAGAAATGCTCAAAATCCCTGGCTTTGGGTGACCCAAGAGGATACAAATTTCCATTTTCAGAGCTAATGTTTTGTCTCTGTTGGTAGTACTAACATCAGGTCACAGAGCTCTTCTGGTTGCAAGAGGTCCTGGTGATATGTCTGTAGCACAGAGCTTACTGCACCGGTCATGAGCCATCCTCCTTTTCACCAGGGCCAGGAGAGGTGCTTGGACACCCTTGGCCTTGGGGCTGCTGCTGCCTGCTGTTGTACTGCTGCTAGGAAGGAGATAGTAAAGCTATTGCAGAATGTGCATGGCCAGTAACAGGTAAATCAAGGGCAAATGCAAACCGACATGACATCCACCAGCTTCTGCTGGGTGGGCAAGGCATGGTCGTCCCAATAGCTCTGAAGCTATAGAGGCTGTCAGAGCTGCCACCCCGCTGGGAACAGATATTCACATCTAGCTTGATTTGCTTTCTTCAAGCAAGAAGAAATCTTGCTTGATTTCTTCACTGGGTATTTGGAACAGATCCTCCCTTCCTTTTGCTTGGGTCAGCTCATGGGATATTTTTCTCATTGGTGCCTGCCATTTCCAGCTCCTTCACGGCTAAAACACATGGCATGGTCCCTTGAGAAACCAGCTGGAAGACTGTCAACTAGAAAGGAGCATAAGAGAGATATTAAATAAAGTACGCAGGGCAGTTGTCAGTAGGGGAAAGATATATCCAGAATAACAATAGCTCAGAGAGAGGAATTTTATACGGAGCAGGAAAATACTGTATCTGGGGAAGGAAATGTTTACAATTATAAATGATTAATAAGCATGCCAGTTTTCTACCTCATAACTCTGATATAAACTCCTCTAAATCCAGCTTCCCCTCTAACATGTTCTCCGCAGTAGTTAACGAAGCCAGGTTTGTCCCACTGTGGCCGAAGTACTAGAAAGTTTCTGGGGGTGCCCTTCGTAGCTCGTATTTTTCTCCCAAGAGAGACACGAGACCTGGTGTCCAGAACCTGCCACTGGGTTGCTATTTACTGCCCAGGTGTCACTCCTGAAAGCACAGCAAGTCTTCCTCTCCATGGGGTCTCTGCCAGCACCCAGAGCCCGGAGCCTCTGATGGCAGGGGATGAGACAGGGCACGGGTGCACGCACGCTCAGCAGCTGCTGCAGCTCCCCGAAAACTGCAAAGGAGGCTATTGGTCCCCTGAGGGACCCCCAAGGGTCCTCGGTTTTATGAAGCCTGGAGAAACCCATCACTCAGCAGGTGAGTAGCCCTCAGCACCTCTGCTCCTCGGGGAAGATGCGAAGCATCGGGGATCCCCAGAGAGGACCTGCCTGACCTAGAGCCTGCAAGCCCCTGTCCCAGGCCTCTCCAGCCTCTTCTGCTGGAAGACAAATAGCTAGCAAAAACTGCGAGGAGGTGCAGCTGGATGCGCTGCGTGTGCCCTGGAAGGTGCGAGGCTACAGCAGCCCCTTGTCTGGTTATGACTGTATGGATTAGCTGGCAGGATCCGTCCTGCCAAGCTGAAATCCTGAAGTCCTTCTGTATTCGAGTGGGATCCCAGACATTATTTTGCTTTGTGTACAGTGTAAATATGGGTGTCCTCTGCTAGATTCATTTTGCCATCTGAAGATAGGTTGACAGACAGATAAATAGATACATGCAGATCCCAGTTTACATTTATGTGATGTGTAAGGAATATTAAACAGCCATTACTTATGATAAACTCCAGTTCTTTCCTGATTAAAGAGCACCCAGTTTATATTTCTCTCTGCATATGAAATCGCAAGACATTCATTAACTAATCTGTGTCTAACCTCTTCTGGAACATCCCATACAATTTTTCCAGTCAATTTAAGCTGGTTACAAATTTGCTAATGCCTTCATTTTCACAGAAATAGAAGGAGAAAAGAAGTATTGTCATTGTATATTAATGGAATAAAAATTTTACCCCAAACAATTGAATTTACCAGTTTGTAGAAAAAAAAATGTTTTTCTGAAAAATAAAGTTCCACTTAGATGCTTGATCTGAGTTCAAGTATATTTCAATAAACACAGGGAAGTTAATAGTGCAGGTGAAAAACATCGTTGTCTATTCCCAAAACGTTCTAAATAAATGCAGTTCATCATTTTCTGCAATTGAATTAATGACTTGCAATAAAAAGACTGATGAATTCATATGACATCTTGGAGAATATAACAGAAGAGTAAGATGCTTGGGCCTGACCTTTCATACATAATCTGGGAGCTGCCTGTAATGTTTTACAATATGATATGCTCCACCTGGTTCTTAACACGCTTGCTATGGATTTGTGAGAAGATAATTCAAGCAGAAGTTTGATACGTATATCTGCAAAAGGGGGGCGATAGCTTCAGATTGCCCTCCTGCTTATTCATCCCGAAAGGGCAAACCAGAGAAGGAGCAAGGATCAAGTGCTCACTTGTTGGGTGGCTGCTTTAGCAGGGTAAGAAGCACAACACAGACAAAGAGACCCAATACCTACGCCACTAAGGAAAACCCAGTACTAAGAGCTGGGTGAATTGGGGATAAATTAGACCTGCTTTGGGTAGGGGACATAGTTCTTCAGAGCTTCTTTTGGGTTTGATTTTCTTCCCTCTTGCACCCTTTACTTCTGGTGCTCAGATGAAGCAATACTGTTCCCCTGGTGTGCTTGTACCAATCACACTGGACAACAACCTGCTGAAGGAGAAGAATAAAATCCAGATGCTATTTTTATGATCTTCCCCAGTGTAATAGGACCTAAATCCTGGAATTTAGCTTTCTTAAACACAGTATTTTTCCAGAACTCTATTATGACAGGAAACACTAAAAAAATACCCAAACAAAAAAACCCCCACCCCAAACCTACAAGAGGTTCAAGAGCGCTGCGAGACACTGATAACAGTTGCTAAAATACCATGGGAACCAGCCTCAATTTCAATGAGCAAGATTGGGACAAATGATGACAACACATTCTCTAGCCCCTTCTTTCCTCGCAGCCTTGCTGGAGGATCTGCCATCCTGGGAATGGCTGGTTCAATTTGTGGCACGATGACTCAGGAACTCCTTCTCTGAAGTCAAAGGCTTCTCATGCTGTTTGCTGCATTGTGACTTTGTCAGCTGAATCGTTTAATCTAGCCCACAAAGATGCTTAAGACAGAGTGGGATTTCTAACAAAGTAGAGATTATTTCTGTGTCCTTGGCTAAGCAGCAAAACACATCCTCTGCTGCTGTGTAGTGCGGGCTCTGCAGACTGACTGAGGGTCCCTGCCACAGGAGGAGGTGCACTTCACTAGATTTGTCTGTTTACATGACACAGTATTTTGCCTGGAGGATTAAGAAAATGTGTTGCATAAACTTTTTATGAATCCCATTCCTTATATCTGGGGCTTTCTGCATGTTGATAATGATCTCTGCTTATTGCCAGGTGTGGACAGGTAAACACATCAGGAGCTAACATCGTAAGCCTTTAAAGGAAATCTGGATCTGAAGATAAATGCCATGCCTTGTTTTTTCTACAATTAAAATACAGCTTTTTAGTGAGCACATTCCAGGCAATTAGAAAATGTGTATTTTTGCTCCCTGTTGTGTAAATGAAGTGAGAAACATAACTGGCAGGGGGAATGTGGACAAAAAGTACTTAGGGATGTATTTCATGCTGAAAGATACTCTTTAGATGACTCTTAGGCATGGACTTTGATTACCCTGAATTTCCTTCTTGTCCATCCTCCCTCCTCTTCTCCCATATCCCCTTCCTGCAAGATCCCTCTGGCTCCAAGGTTTAGCCGCTTCAATTGCATCTCCATCAGTCACACATCAAGTAGCCTAAGAACACCAAAACTGCGAACGCCAGTTAGATGAAAGGACCAGAGTTTTATTTCAGTCTAAAATAGTAATCTAGGCCAGGTGAGAGGAATTGTCATCTGGACATTTCTCCTTTGCTATATGGCAAGGATGGTCTTAGAGCGTGTCTGCCAGCGGGTGAGGGAGGTTAGGTACGGTGATGGCCCCTGTGCTGAGATCACCCCACTCCTGATGTCAGTCCGTTCATGTCTCCCCTCCAGACCTCTCCATCTGGTTGCATCACTGAAATCTCATCTGTTCCTTGGAGTGGGATGTAACTGCTTTTCTTCTGGAATTACACAGGGTGCAAGGGGATATGTGCCCTGGCTGGGGGCCCCTGATGCTGCAACATCAGTAACATGGGCTGAG
Source organism: Gymnogyps californianus (assembly GCF_018139145.2). Lineage (NCBI taxonomy): Eukaryota > Metazoa > Chordata > Aves > Accipitriformes > Cathartidae > Gymnogyps > Gymnogyps californianus. The sequence goes on along the minus strand of NC_059473.1, from coordinate 88,114,698 downwards.
CCTCTTTGCTCCCATGCAGATGACCAAGGACCTCTGTGGAGCAATGTAGTGAGCTGGAGGGTTATTAAGATCTTTACCAATACAGAGGGTGGGATGTGTTCTCCTGCATTTAGATACTGAATTGTGAAAACATAAACTGAGCAGAAGCTAGATAGTGAAGATCTTCTAGCAGCAAGACACTGTGCTGAATTGGGAGGCAGAAGCACCTACCAGCTTTGTCAAGAAGTTTGTTAGACTTCTCGATGTCTCACTGGTAAAAATAAGTGGGAGAAACAGATTCTGACTCTCCCTGTCCTTCAAAGTCACACTGACCATTAAAATCTGTAAAAAGCTAATATCTGAAAATAAAAACATAGGCTCACCAACATAGGTCATAGGCTCATCACTTTAAAAGAATTAATGAATGATTCATTAGCCTTTTCTTTCAGATATTTGTAGGCCTTCAATAAAAGCAAGTAGATACACCATATAATAGAGCTGCCTGTAACAACATTAATCTTTCATTAATTTGATTTCTTTCTCCATGGATATTATATTTTTACAATACATTACAGGGTGCCATGAGTAATTAGTCTTCCTTTTACTTTAGATCTTCTAGGCTTTCAGGTGCAATTCTGTACTAAGGACTTAAACAAAAATAATTATAAACTGGAAATAAATATTTGAAGTGATTCCCCAAACCAAAATGACTAGAAAAGAGGTTTTTCCCCTTTAGAGCTGTGCTTGATGCTAACAGTGAGGGCTGCAGACAGGTGTGGTCTGTGCTCCCACTCCAGGTACCCAAGCTCATTACCTGGGGCTTCACCTGGACAAAGCTACTGCAGAGTTTCTCCAGCTGCTCTAGCAGCTCTGCTCTAGCCCTCATCCGGGTTTTCTTATGAGAAGGTCCCTTGACTCTACTACATGTAAGAGGTTTCCACCTGCCTCAGTTCAAGCACGGACCCACAAAAATGTTATCTATCAGAACAGTTCTCCTTACTGTCACACCGATTTTTGGAGATATAGGATATAGGAGATAAACTATCACAATTTTATGATGCTAAGACTGAGGAAAGATTTAAATGCTGCAATAGTTGCAAACTGATCGTGATTTTGTTTTAGTTCTGTTTGTAGTTGAAATTTCTTTTCTCTAGAATGTCATACACATTTAAAGTTTTCATGAGTGTAAGAAATAGGTAACATGCAGATATTTTTGGTAGAACCATGGATACATTTTTTTCCCAAGGGAGGAGATTGCAACACATTAGTAAAATTGAAGAGGGTTTTGCTTGTTTGTTCATGATCTGTTCACAAAAAGGTATACACATTAATTGTGTCAACCAGATAGTAACCGCCTGCCTGTGTACCTGTTGCATACACTTGACTTGTCTTCTATTGGAAGCAATATGGCAAGAGCGTGATATCCTTACTGGCACTCATGCTTTTCATCAGTAGATGGATTCAATGTCCTTTAGGAATGATTTTTCTCTTTAATGTCATTATTTCTAGAAACCATTCTAATGTGTTACTGCTTAAAAAGATAAGAAACATCACAATAAAAAAACCACAGCTGATAAAAAATGCAATTATCACCATATTCAGTCTTAATACAACCATGGTATTAACTGGTTCTATTTTATCTTTAGAATAGAAGGGGAAGGGTTCAGCTGGAGACTAAGACACCTGGATTTAGGTGTCTGCCAGCATTTTAGGTATCTAGGCAATCATTATAGTTGATGGAAATGTAATGAATACAGTAGATGGGGCCTGGGGACATTCAGTTCGTGCTGAAGTGTATGTCTTACTGGGGAGGAGATCTGAAGCTGAATGAAACTTAAGGAAGATCCCAAGAACAGATTTTATAAAAGACAGTTTATGTCCCAAACCTGTTCATTTGAGGAAATACCACCTAATAACAGATCATTGCCAGTCTTATGTTTAGAAAAGTAGATGAGTATCCTGACAGCTGGATAACAGAGAGTGATAGAGGCCTTTTTAATGCGACTGTTGAAAATGTGTGTGTGCAAGCATAGTTTTCTTTTATTTCTGTTCAGTTGCCTTTACAGCATGGGGCTGTACTGTTTGCATTTGAATTATATAAGCCAATATTTATATATAATTACCATGACCAGCCCTGTATGGGTGTAAAGTCAGAGAGATTTGCAAGTGACAAAGCATTGCATACCATTGAGTCACATGAATCTTTAGTCCAGGCTGCTGGACTATATTAACTGTGTTGAGCACTTCAGATCATCTTCTGAAGGTGGCCAGGACACACCTCTCCTTCTGGCAGGAGCCAGTTAGGATTGGTAATCCTGAGGGTCACTGAGGAAGAGGCATCCTCCGTCTGCCAGCATCTGGCGTAGCTCCTGGGTTACTCATGAGAGAGTAAAGAAGACAGCGGTGGCTGAAACAACTCATGTCCCAAGGATTATGGTAATTTTTCAACATCCCTAAAAGGCAAAAAAAAAAAAAAAAAGTAGTGTTAGTAGTGAAATAGTTTGTAGGTCGCAATTGAAATTGCAGCTGTAACAGTGAGATCCGGACCAAATTTTTGGACTTCGCTAAAGAAACATTGGATCAAAACCCTGATCTGTTATCACTTGAACCAAAGGGTGGCAATGCCTTCAGCAATACTGCAAACTCCCAAAGAAATTGTTTCAGTGCAATGTTTAGGAGAACAACAACAACCAAAAAAAAATTTTTAAAATAAACAAGAATTTTTTATTACATTATGTATTTTTACATGCTTTTGGTACAACACTATAAATGACCTTTTTTAGACATGGAATGATTATTAATACATTTCTGTATTTAAATTGAAATTGGGCCTGCTTCATCCAGTGCATCCTCAAAGGGGGCAGTGCTCCTAGGGTGTGATCAGAAATGCTTTTAGGCTACCAAGTATAACAGGTGGTCTTATTTGTCAAATAGTCCCAATTCAGGTTTCCTGAGGAATTTGATGTACCAGCTTGGAAAGATGTTTCTGTAATCAGTGCTTTGGATCTGGGAGTTTGTGTCAGCGGCCAGACACTGATGGGATATGATCCTCTTCCAGAGGATCAACACATACTGGAAACAAATGCCTTGTTGAGAGGAGAGCGTTGGTGAGCATGTTGGCTCAGTCTCCACCGGAGAGAGGTGACACGGGAAGCTGGAGCTGAATGACTGGGCAGCCTGAGCCAGCAGAGGAGGCTGCCCAGGTGCTGCGACAATTTTCCCACTGCTGATGAGGGAGGTTTGCGTGGATCACTGATTGTTTCAAGTAGCAAGAATCCCTTCGGGGAGAGTGTAATTATGTCTCTCTTAGGTGGATCTCATTACTGTTATCCACACCTTTCTTCCTCCAGATGGATCTTCCTATGGAGCTATCCTTGAAGTCTTCAAGGCTTAGCTTTCCCAGCAGTATGTGCTGGGGGATTGTATATTCATTATGTGGAGGATTAATTTATGTTTATTCTAATGTTGCACACATCCAAAAATGTGATGCAGCACACATATGCCAGTCACTGTGCTTCCATCAAGTTTGCCTTTCCTTTATTAGGCATGAACAGATTTTTGAGTTCAGCAAGGATGCTATGAGTAGCATGCTGTGTTTCAATGAAGTTGTAAAATTTCAGTAAAAACCTTCTCTTCTGTTTTTTAATAGTTTTTAGTTCAGTAGAGAATAAGATAAAAATCAACATACAACTTCCATGTATATCAAATTTGAAATCTCTAAGTATGCTGCTTTCCCTTCCATGACTATCTTAAGCCCATGTAGTCTCTTCCCCTATGTAAGTCTAGAAAAGGAAGCCCCAAAGACCCATCTGACATACAGGAGAAAGGATGCTTTTGCTTTCTGTTGGAGTAGGAATTTCTGAAGAAGCAAAAAGAGAGCTGTTATTAGGACAGTTTGAGGCAAATCTTCCAGGAAGCTGTAAGCTCTTTTAATTGGGGTTTTATCCCAGTGTTTATCTATCTAACTAACTGATCTGTACGTCTTAATGTTCATCTGTTATTTCCCCTACCATTATATTCTGTCTGCTCATGTTCAGTTCTGGTCCCTCTTATTCCCTACTTTTCCACTCTAACATTGTTTCTCTCTGCTCCTGTCTGTCATTTCTGCTTTGCTTTCTTCCCAAACTGAAGACAAAGGAATTGAAGCAGTTGTCTATAATGACACAAAAAAAAGCAGCATAACATGAAAATTCGCTTTTGACAGATAGATATTGGAAGCTGATGGGCCAGATAAGAAGGGGATGCACATTAAAGGAGCACAACTTTCCAAAGGCTGTTCTGCCTACTAACAGGTTTTGCTGTTGGGAAAATATTTCCTTGGAGCCTAGGTATTCAGCTCATCTGTCTCTCTCTTCTTGTCTCTAACTATGTTTTATTTGTCATGGGGAATTCTGTGGAGTTAATCTTTAAAAAGTTAGTGGCAAATGATTCAAGTAGAGGGATTCGCTTTAAGGCATGATATGAAGATGCCTTATTGACACTGTATTCTTCTTCCTATATTGCTTCCACAGAATTTAATGATATTAACCAACCTAAGTGGAAAAGGTGGTCCCTTCACATTGCATCTTTGGCTTAACATGGCCAAATGTCACAGTCCGTTTGGATCTCTCAAATTTACAGGACAATGTACTCCATAAATTAAACTTTATGAGTTCATTAGGAATGGAAACAAACACATCAAACAATGGCCTAACATGTAAATTCACTAATTCATCACTTAATTCATAAGGTTTCTAACTCTAATTCATAACTTGTAATTCATAACTCCTGCACCTATGAGTGAAATTGTTACTTAGCCGATGGTGAGGGTGCTCATACTTCCTCCTCCATCACAATGTGGGTGTCCCCTGTATCATCCTGAGAAGCACAAAAGCCTCAGCAGTCTGGCTGCTGTTGGACCCACTTCAGAAGCTTTTTGGGTAAGCTGACGTATCCATCCCTTCCACCTTGGACATTTGGTCTATACCATTTCCATAAGTTAGTGGATTCTGAAGAAACTGACAGGCAATTAATACACAAGGGGGATGGCTGCAGGAGACAGCAAGCTGCGGGTGATAACGGCTGCATAATGACCTTTATCTCTTCCTGTTCATCATGTCCCACGTGTTGTTCTCTCTTTGACATAATGGCAATGCTCCCAGCACATATCAGGACGTAGCGTGAGCTGTGTGTTAGCCAAAACTGGAGCTGGAGTTGAGTGAAGAGTCACACCAAATTATTTCTGACCCAGAAGCAGTGCTCCCACAGAGAGCAACAGAAGCGTGGTGGGATGTTAGAATAGAATAGAATAGAATAGAATAGAATAGAACAGAACAGAACAGAACAGAATATTTTCAGTTCGAAGGGACCTATAATGATCATCTAGTCCAACTGCATGACCACTTCAGGACTGACCAAAAGTTAAAGCATGTTGTTAAGGGCATTGTCCAAATGCCTCTTTTAAACACTGACAGGCATGGGGCATCAACCACTTCTCTAGGAAGCCTGTTCCAGTGTTTCATCACCCTCTCGGTAAAGAAATGCTTCCTAATGTCCAGTCTAAACCTCCCCTGGAGCAGCTTTGAACAATTCCCATGCATCCTATCACTGGATACCAGGGAGAAGAGATCAGCACCTCCCTCTCCACTTCCCCTCCTCAGGAAGCTGCAGGGAGCAATGAGGTCGCCCCTCAGCCTCCTTTTCTCCAAACTAGACAAACCCAAAGTCCTTAGCGGCTCCTCATAAGACATTCCTTCCAGCCCTTTCACCAACTTTGTTGCCCTCCTCTGGATGCATTCAAGGACCTCCACATCCTTCTTAAATTGTGCAGCCCAAAACTGCACACATGTTGCTCAGCAGAAGAACAATGCCATACGTTCACTATTTGCCTAAGCACTTTCTCTGCATGAAGAGTGGCAGAACTTGCTTATCTTTCTTATTACTACTTTTTTACTTTTCACTACTATTCCACTGTGTTAGTTACAGTGGGAAAAGCTATTCTGCTATTCTCACTCCAAAGCAATTTTCTTTCCACGTGTGCATTGGGTGCATGCTTAAAAGATTTCAGTGTGATTTGGCCTTACCTGCCAAAACAAAGTGACTTCAGCTAGCATTGTGGCAGATGCTGTGTTTCACAGCTCTTGGGTTTTCTACCACAAGAGAAGGCATCTTGTGTGGTACTGTTATGCTGATGTATCATTTTATACAATTGACTTTTATGTCCTCATAAAATGTTTATGTTTTATCTGTTTATTCAACCAACTCCATTAGCTGTCTCCTACTATGGTAGCAAGGCCCTAACACAAATTTGCTGCAGCCTAAACATATGAACCAAGTGCTTGAAAGTCAAGTTCTGTGTGTGGTACTGGAGCATCAAACCCTTCAGCCTCCCTGAAAGAGGGCACAGCAATTCAGGTGCTCCTTAGGGACTCTTATCAAGCCCTAATACACTCAGAGCCAAGAGTAGCTGGGCAGTCCCCAAAGCACACACTGAAGATGGGGAGGATATGTTTTGAAGTGCCCTAGCGCCCATGTCCCCATCTTTGGATACCATATCCCAAATGCCTACCACAGCCTTGGCCTCATCTGTCCCAAGTCCTCACTGGCGTCGGACTGTCCTCACCTTTCCTCCATCCCTCTCATCCCAGCGCTCACTGATCACCTGTGTAGGAGTTTGCAGTCCAAATTGGACTTTGGTGTCCTCCACCAGGCTGCAGTTGGGAAGGTTTGGTGGGAGGTGTACACCATGGTAATAGTGTTTTCTTAGTAATACTTATCCCACACTATCCTTCCACTGCAGCATTCAAAAAGCTGTGCCTTCACCTCTTTCAGCCTGTCTCTCTTTTCTCAGCAAACTGAGGAAGTGTGGTCTATGTATGCCTTATGAACAGTCTGAATCACTAAATTAGTGTAAGCAATTATCCAAAGTAGTTCCCTGCCTTAGAAGTACTTGCATAAACTTGCTGACCCACTCTTTCTCAATGCCCGCTCTTCTGCAGGATATCTTGCAGAGCCCCTGAAGGGCTGATGCCAACAGGCCTTTGGAACTGCAGAGCTGAAATACAGTTTTTTCTTTATGTTTCCTCTTCCTGTTCTTATTACATAGCATTTTGCAAAAGGCAGCAAATAGTAGAGCTGCTTGGGCAGAGGGGCCTGTTTCCCTTTCACCCTGTGCACGGGGCACCCTGCCCACAGGAAGGACCACGGGTGAGGATGGGAGCTGCCCTGGATGACAGCCCCAGGGAGGTGTTGGACAACACAGCTAGAGTAATCTGTGATCTGATGCTCACTTCTTCCACCTGCAGCCTCGCTGACACTTTCCCATACCTGCGGGTGAACCCATATGCCAGGAGAAGCGGTGGGGGTAGCTGCTACCCCCGCCCCCACCCCCATGACACTCCTACCACCAAGAAATTTTCTACAGATGCCTTTCTAGCCACAAAAAAACAGCTTTAACAGGAAAAGGTGCCCCCTGCTAGGTGCCTGAAGTAACCCAGGAGTCATGCGCTTCCTGTAGTTTAGGCTGACGCTGCAGTTCTTGTGCAGCCCATCCTGGAAACACAACATGGTATGGCAGCCTGCACTGTCCTGGCAAGGCTGACTGAGGGATGGAGACCACCTTAGCTTCAACAAAACTAAGACACAGCCCAGCCCTGTGTCTCCACACAGCCCAGGGGCTCTCTGTCGCTCTCTTGGTCTCTGGACTGGGCAGTCTGGCCATGCCCTGCAGGCAGGGAAACTCTGCCTAGAATCTTTTTGAAAGTTTAACACTATGTGAGTAAGTGCTAATATGTAAGTTAACACCCATTCACGGTTGTCATCTTTCTATTTTCATATTTATACCTGGGAGAAGTAGCAGTAATACCCAAATACAGAGACTGACCCTGAGAGATTTCCTCTCCTACAGTTGTGATTCAGGCGATCCAAATAGTTTGGAGCTGGATTCAGACTATTGATTCCTCTCCTCTGCACTGTAAGAACTCACTTTAATTCAGCTTCATGTGATGGTAAAAACACCCTAGTTATTGACACCCATTAAGTTCCGGGGTTTATGTTTGTGGGAAAAAATCTGAACTTCTCTAAGAAACATGGGAATCAGATACAGAGTTATATGTATAAGGAAAATGAGAAAATGTCTGTTTTGTTGATATCTCCCATTTCTGCCTTTCAGAATTTGTTCTGATGGATTTCAAGCATAAAGAAGCCTTAGTTTCCATGTCATGCATTGTAAAGCATAAGATTCAACTTCAGCTGGGTTACTTAAACAAATCATGATTTCAGAAGATTTAGGGCTTCTGTCAATTTTCAGCAGGGAAGTTGTGACAGTTATGATAGGGAGATGCTACAGCATAAAGAAAAAAGAACACCAGCAGCATCAACTGCCTAAGGTTATGTGAGAAACACATTATTCCTGGAGGAGTTACCACATGCAGCCCTGTGGCTGCCATGCACAGTTGTAAAGCTGATTTACAAATCTGCGAGAAGACACCAGGGTAAGACACTACCACCTTCGCTTTAATTAGTTCACCACAGATCAAATCCAACAACAGATCACCACATGCTCCGATGGGCTACAAGAAAATAGTCGTAAAATATACTTCACCACTCTGCAAGATAACCCCTACTACTTTTAAAGTAGACCAGTAAGATTTAACCCAAAAAAGGCCCTAGCAACAATACTCATGCCAAAACGTGAAATGACTGAGAAGTCACCATGACACATTCATCCATTACAATAACAAGACTTACTTTAAGACTTGCAGATCAGTCATGTCACTGAAATAATTGAAATAACTTTCCCCCATCTTTGGTGAACTCATCTTCAAATCTGATGCATTGGCCATATCTTGGCACACCTTTAGGCACCAAACTGACCCCACTATTTGCTCACCTCTTCATGAGCAAAGTGGAGGATGCTAAATGGATTAGGCCCTACCTTCACTACACAGATGGACTGAAAACATGAACTTCTGCAAAGAGAAGTTTGCAGAACACACACTGAACAGTCGGCTGCTATAATTGCAAGCAGAATACGAAAAGCCAAATCAGCTCTGATCTGGCAGTTTGCAATACCTGAGCCAGGTTCTGTTCCTCACCTGAGGTCTCATTGCATTGGAGCACCACAGAAGAGCAATCAACCGCGAGTACATCTTAACCTGAAGGTTTGGAGGCCAGGAGAAACTCTATCCAGTTTCATCCTTATGAAGAGGCAAAAGTGACAGCTCCACAGTTTATACTGTGTTCACAGGCAGAAAAAAATAAGGTTTCACCCTAAGCTTCATGTAATCAACTTCTTTACTCCTTTTCCAGGCAACTTTCCTAGTTTATCTCTATAATACAAACATATTAAATAGAAAATCTGACATTTCTGAACAATTTGCAGTATATTTACTTTCAAGTAACAAAATCACAATGAAATACATTTATATCTCACATCAAAAAAGATGAGAAAAACATAGAAGCCTTGCTTTTGTCTGTCAGTTTAAATATAAAAAAAAAAACAACAAAAGCTGATCACTAACTCTTTGCTTATGGGACCGGGATGTTTAGGCATAACGTGAAGAACAACTTTTCATTTTTTCTTAATTGATTAGTCCAAAACCTCTTTTATTTGATATATGGATATGGATATGGATATGGATATGGATAGATATAATCGTCCCTGCTAAAACCCTTCCAAATCTGAGGCTAAGTTGATGCAGTAATGCCTGCTTTAGGCTTCCAGATACCCTGATATCATGTCAATTTTGAAGCTTAATGAGAGTGGAGGTACAAACACCTCTCACGATTTCCCTGAGGGCAAGAGCTGCCCACCAGGAAAGCGGGAGGTTGGGCTGCAACTTGCACTAATGCCCTGGGTGCTCGGGTAGCACCCACAGTTTGACAACACATCAGCCCTGCTCTTTCTTTCTATTTGATTTCCGATTAAAACTTCTTTTTCACTCAACAGATGAAGGAAGATTGTTTCTCACACTGTGTCAGTGAGCCTTGACAGATAGATATGTCAGTCCTGGTTTGTAATGCATATTTGCTTAATGTATAAAACTAACTTATTTTTTAAAGCAGTTTTAATATTTGCATAAACTTTGTATCTTCCATTTTGCCTTTTTTTCCCCTTCCTAACCCTAAAAAGGAAAAATCCTAAAAAGAAAAAATATCTTCGGACTTATAACAGTAAAAGAAAGCCTTGCATTGTGAAGTTGTTTTTTTTTCTTTTTCTGTGACTTGCTGACTGTTTCAGCTGAAAGATATGTTTCTCTTTCATCCTGCTTCATGACTAACAAGAACTGCCAGCATTAATTCAAAAATTGGAGGGGAGTTGGAACGTTTCCTTCATGAGGAATTCACAGATTTGGGGAAATTTATTCTGAACAATATAAAATAGAAAGATGTTCTAAATGTCTTATGACATAAAATTACCATAATAATTCTCAAAACATGGAAAATATTCAATGGTTGTTTCAACTTTAAAACTTTTCAGATAAGATCTTATAACAAAGTAAAATTAATTTTGAAATGAAACTCCAAATGTTCAGGTAAGGCAAAATCAACACACAACTCATTACCAAAGGCTTTGTATTTCATGTGTTTTCTGAAATGTACAATAAAACTAGTTTGTTCTTGTGGAGAACCGTTCGTTCCAGCAAACAACTGTTTCCAACTAAAACACACCTTGCAAGAAATTTGCGAATGAGTTTACAAATTCTCCCCAACCCCATGCAGTGACTGTGAGTGACAAGTGGCACTGGAACAGCCACTCACTAAATGCAATGAGGACACTTATTATTTGGTTAAGAAGATATCAGAAAAAGTCTGAAGCTTTTAAAAAGGAATAGGTTATATATTGCAAACTACTCTGTCAGCATTCCTATGATGCTAAAGTCCATCGCGCTTTAAGTAGTATATATTGTAGGGTGGGCTGGCCCTTGAGCATGCCGGGGTCTGCAGCCTTTCCCTGGTGGGCTGTCTCCCAGCCCGGGCAGATAAAGCATCGCCAAGGTGCTGGTTAGTGATGGTCACTCTTCCTCCGGCACTTCTAAGGTGTGTCCCTGTCCTGCAGCAGCGTACGGGAGCTGGGAGCTGGGACAGACCTGCTTTAGCCACCGTCTGCTGGGTCACGCAGTTCTGACAGCAGAAGAAAGGCGGGTTTGTACAACTTGCAGCTTTATGCAGGTTCCTGAGGTGCCACGTGAGTGTGGACAAACAGCTGAGGTAGGGACTGTGGGTCTAATCCTGCCTCTGTGAAGTCTGTTCAACTCAGAGCTCAGTGGGATGGCGATGGGGCCAACACTGAGCACTTCTGGGAACCCCTCTTTTGCAGTTCAGCTGCACTTCTCTGCCCTGCTTTCCCCCTCAGGGGCCTGAGGACACTTATTGTCACAGAAAAAGTGTCCAACACTATAAACTATTTTCCCCAGACAGAATCCTTAGTTACTGCTAATGATGTTGAGAAGCTTTTGATATCTCCTGAAACAAAGAAGGTCACCAAAGGTTGGGGACCTTCTTGGCAGAGAGCTGACTTGTTGCTTTTTCTTTCCTGACATCTGAAGCCCATCAAACACTACAAGTGTGTGAGGTTGATCTTTGTGGACTTGGAAACCCAGTGCACGGCAACACACCACAGCTGGAGAGACAGAGCAAGAAAAACTGCTCTTCTCTCTTCACCTCTCCGTCCTCTGACTTTGGAGACTTAATCTTTAAATATAGCATACCCTTGTTAATTTTCAATAGTTACCAGGCATGGAATTGAATTCTCCAAATGCAGCAGGTGCAGAGTGTGGTTTACAAATCCAGAGAGAATAGACCTTGCACCAAAATGATGCAACCCAATGAGACATGCAGTCTAAAAACTCTCTTCTTGTACACTGAACATGCTGGATAAAGCCCTGTACTCTTTTAATAGCATCTTCCTAAGATCATAAACAGAGAAAATGATGAGGCAACGCAAGTGGCATTAAAACGAATGATGATCATCTGTTATGACTTAGTTCCCCCGGGGATCCCCGGGGGAGGTTCTGCAGCACCGAAAAAACAGGGAAACAGCTTCACAGCCAGCAGCAGCAGTCCCAGTATTAAATTACAGCCTTAATCGAGCACTGTGTCCTACACAGCCTTGCGAGGGTGTCACAAGCAGTTACGGCCTGAGTTGTTCGTATGCAACCCTTCTGGAAAAAGAGGGTTGCTAATTGCTATGTGTACACTGTCAGAGGGCACTTGCAGAAAATTTACAGTAATTTACCAAATGGGCTGTGGGATCCTTTTACCTCAAGCACATTAAGCAGAGGTTGGGCTGAAGCAGAATTGGAGTGCAGGGTTTATAATGAATACAGAGAAGGTTATTTTGGTTTGACTGAAAAAAGAGAGAAAAGTTTCTCAGTAGGGACTGCTAACAAACTCTGGAGCCTTTAACCTTCATGTCACAAACAGACAGCAGTAAAGACAGCATGTTACCCTTCCCACATATGGCATATGCACATATGCAATGGCATATAAGGATGCTTTAAGACCAAGATATCTAGGAGAAACTTCTGACAGTTATTTTGTTGCTGAGTTCCCAAGGAATTGTTGGTGTGCCTGCAGGGAGCGCAGGCAAATCTGCAGAGGAGAAACCACGGGCTGGAGCAGAAAGGTCTCTGACTGCCCACTCACTCCCATGGCACCAGCGTATTGGCCTGATTTAGAGCTGCTGTGTCCTGTTTGGACTATATGAAGTTCCACTGTGGGCAAATCAGCCGAGCTAGGGATTTGGAGTTGTAATGTGAAAGAGTTTGCAATATTTTAAAAAATGAAAAATCCCCAATACCTCACACACAAAGGCCCCATCTCCTGATCTGGATAATTTATTCAGTACAAAAGAAAACAAACAAAAAAGGATGGACAACTGAAAAGATTTTTTTTTTAAATGTAGTGAGAGAGATGAAAGGTAATCTAATGATCTTCAGAGTGAGATTTTGTATTTGAACCAAAAAAAAGAGGCAACAATCTTTTCTGAAGGTGAAACTTCCATAAATTTGCTAATATATGAAGAAAAATTCCTGACTTTGGAACAAAATCCAGGTTGGGAATACTCTCCCTAAGAAGAGAAGAGGAAAATGTTCTTTGGAAGTAGAAGCACATGAATAGTATTTTTTTTTACAGAGAAATTATTTTGTCAGTACTAGAGTTTAGTGGAGTTAGGGCAGAATTGCTGCAAGGGTGTTCTCTCTCTCTCTCTCATTATCTCTACACTGGTAGCACCTACAAAACCGCTGCTTGTTCTCCCATCCAGGTCACACTTGGATCCCTCCTTGAAATAGGTGCAAGGTAAGAAATTCTGGCAAGGTGTGAGATATGAGACTGGTAAGGCAAGGCAAATATTAGAATTCGAATGCAGAGTAGTATTATAATTTAGACATTATTACTTATGGGTTATAAGAATCCATACAGCAAAGTTAAAAAAATATGAAACAGAGGTCAATACTGTATGGAAAAGGTAAAAATAGCAAAGTTTTAGTTTCTACTCAGACGTGTCTTCAAGACTTAGAGGAGTGGAAGCTTAGGAGGAAGAATCCAAGTGAGGGAAGAGAGACAAAGACGAGCTGCTTGGGAGACACTCTAACAGGACAAAATTGGAGTAGGAGGTCTTCTCTAACCACTAAAGAAAAGTATTTGGAATGATGTAGCAGGTATGAAGTCAGGAGAGCAAAAAGCCTGAAGATTTCTGAGCTGATCCAGGAGGATATTCTGATTTATGTCTACTATAAGAACTAATGAGCCGAGGAAAATAAGGGCCAAAGTAGAGAATACCATTCACCTAGAATTAACGGCACTTTCAGTACTGCGAGAGACTAGGAAAACTGTGAATTCTAAAGACTTTGAGACATTTATATGCTATTGCATGCCTTCGCTTTCATTCTGCAGTTCCACAGAACTGAGAGAAGATATGCTGGCATAAAATTTGTATAATGAGGTGATAAATTGGGCTGTTATTTTGAAGAGGGGAAGGACTGTAAAGAAGTGACAGGCTTGATTCGTAGCCACTGGTTTATAGCCACAGGAAAATGCCAATGGATATTAAATGGCTAATTATCATATCTAGAGCTAAATTAATGCCTTAGACTCTTGCATAGATTTCCTTTTAAAAAAGAGTGATCAGCTTAGTCAAAATATCCTGGAATAATAGCTTCACTTCAAATCATGACCTAAAAATAATAATAATTTGATCAAATTTGGTGAACTAAAATTCAAACTGTTTTATCAAATCATTAGTAAAGGTTGCCCTTAGATAACTATTTCCATGATTTAAAGCAGCCCTTTAGAGCAATACATTTATTTGCTCTGCAGGTGGTGGATCTTAAGAAACTAGCAGAAATGTGGGTCTCTACAAGAAAGGTAGGCAGACGCTACTTAGCTAAAACTGTCAAAGGAGTTTTATGCGGTATTGGGCTGTATTGCTTTTTCATGAATACGTAATGTTCCTCAGCTACCATGCAGCAAGAACCCCACGATACTGCTTGTCTTTCTCATATGTCTCATACGGTGGACATTTTGATATTATTTTTAAGGCAGGCTATTTTTGAAAGCCCGAAGCATCCTCTCCTACTTCTCTTGAACTCCGTGGGAGCAGGATAGTCTCTGATGATTAAATCCCTCCCAAACAGAGAGGAAGAGTGACTTTTTGTTACTCAGCTCCCAGTGCCGGCTGCTGTTAATCTGTATGTATATGTCTTTTCCAGAGACGTAACATATTCTGCAGGCTGGTTTCAACATAAATCTGGTTTAATCCTGATGGATGGGAAAGAAGTGCAGTTTCATGGAAGCCATCACGCAGGGTATATTCTTTATGAAACTCTTCTGGCACCTCAGGAATTTTGAATGAGCCCAAGCTCATTGTGGCTCCTGTGAGAAGCTGCTAGAAGCTTCCATGGCTCCAAACTCGGACTCGCCTCTGGCCAAGGCCAAGCCTATCAGCAATGGTGGTAGCGCCTCTGTGACAGCATATTTAAGAACGGGAAAAAGACTCCTGGGGAGAGAGTAAGATGGAGGAGGAAGAAGAAGAAGAGGAAGAAGAAGAAAAACTACAGTAAAAAAAGAGGAGGAGAGGAAGAAGAAGATGGGAGAAGAAGAAGAGGAGCTACAGTGAGGAGAGGAGTGGGATGTGAGAGGAACAGCCATGCAGACACCGAGGTCAGTGAAGAAGGAGAGGGAGGAGGTGCGCCGGAGCAGAGATTCCCCTGCAGCCCGTGGTGAGACGGCAGGCTGTCCCCCGCAGCCCATGGAGGTTCACGGTGGAGCAGAGATTCCCCTGCAGCCCGTGGAGGACCCCACACTGGAGCAGGTGGCTGGGCCCGGAGAAGGCCGTGACTCTGTGGGAAAGCCCACGCTGGAGCAGTTCATGGAGGACTGCAGCCCATGGAAAGGACTCACATTGGAGAAGCTCATGGAGGGCTGACCCCCATGGGAGGGACCCCAGGCTGGAGCAGGGGAAGAGTGTGAGGAGTCCTCCCCCCGAGGAGGAAGGAGCAGTAGAAACAGTGTGTGATGAACTGACGACAATCCCCATTCCCTGTCCCCCTGTGCTGCTGGGAGGGAGCAGGTAGAGGAACTGGGAGCAAAGCTGAGCCCGGGAAGAAGGGAGGGGTGGGGGGAAGGTGTGTTTTTAAGGTATGGTTCTATTTCTCATCATCCTACTCTGTTTTGATTGGTAACAAATTAAATTGATTTCTTTTTCCCCCAAATTGAGTCTGTTTTGCCTGGGACCTGCCCTCCCTGTCCTTGTCTTGACCCACGAGCTTTTTTGTTGCACTTTCTCCTCCCCATCCCGCCGGGAGGGGGAGAAGTGAGCGAGCGGCAGCATGGTGCTTTGTTGCTGGCTGGCCTTAAACCACGACACCAAGGAATGACAATATTCTCTTGCTTGCACTTTAAGAGTATTTTTAACCCTGTTGACTAAAGCTGACATATGAAGACAATAAAAAACAGACAGTACAAGAAAACAGCCTGAGACATCTGTTTTTCTCTCCCATAGCAAGTGATGAGGTACTCAGTTTTGTTACTGAACTAAACTGAGGAACAACACCTCTGTGAACTACTTTACTAAAAGCAAATGCAGTGAGACAATAAATGAAATTATCATGAAATACAGAAGCATTAGTGGAGCTGTGCACATACTGCTCCTCACAAGAGGATACCAAAGCTTTGCAATGGATACCAGTTACCCTTCCCTTACTCCTGTATGCTGGCCAAATACCAAAAGACAGGATTCTGCTGTTTCTGCCTTCACAGTGTTACTTAGGGCAGATGTCTGGCAAATGCCCCAAATGGTGCTCGGTCAACTTTAACAAGAGCACTCTGCATTTGCTCACTAACAGTCAGACTACTCAGACATTTAATACACTCCAACGCTTCAGTAGAAATATTCTAGAACATCACAAAGTGTATTTGGACCAGTGTGGATGCATATTTCAAAGAGATTATTAGGCCACAAGTCTACAACATGCCTTGCTTGCATGAACTTAGAAGTTGATAAACACAAGGCTCCAGCCTACCATAGGCTCATCGGCATTTTGGCAGACAGATATGACACCCATTCCTCCAGCCAAGCTTGTCTGTAGTGCACCCAATGTTGCCTGGACTCTTCTCAGGATGGAATCATGGAGATCTCAGCATCCCTCCCTGCAAGTTCCCAGCAGTGGGTTAGCATTAAGGTTGGCAATGGATTGCTTGCCTCACTTCCCAGCAAGGTAGACCAGGCTGCAGAGACAGATGAACACATCCACAAACTTCAACATCCT
Source organism: Gymnogyps californianus (assembly GCF_018139145.2). Taxonomy (NCBI): domain Eukaryota; kingdom Metazoa; phylum Chordata; class Aves; order Accipitriformes; family Cathartidae; genus Gymnogyps; species Gymnogyps californianus. Next base: position 88,097,968 of record NC_059473.1, on the reverse strand, counting down.
TTCTCTGAGTGTATCCAGGATCTTCCAGATGTGTAGCTGCATCCTGCACATGTGGAAAAACACAGAGCACACCTAAAAGCCGTAACTCCTTTCCACCGCTTTTCTTTCTTTCAGAGGAGCAGAAGGTAAAGAGAATAAATACTACCTGTACATAGTATGTACATGTACTAAAAGACATATGTACACTGCAGAGAATGACAGGCAACAGCATCAGAGTTTCAGCCTGACCAGATGCTGGTAGAGACATCATATCTCAAATAGAAAGGAAGCTGTGTTTTTTAATTCAGGAAAATGACCACAGTCTGACCGAATACAAGGGCATGTGTTCTGGGAGCTTTTTTGGAAGAGTTATTCAAAAGGAATACTGTCTATACACAGTACTTAATACTTCTATGTAGGGCTCCCCTTAGGTACACAACTAACTTCTGAGGTAGCTATTTTCATGTTTCAACAATAGCAAGGAAGGGCAGCAAAGACAGTTGAACAATTTTCATACATTCTTCTGCTAACAAAGTATCTCTCCGCTTTCTATTGCCAAATTATTCTCATCCTAATTACAGGGCCAGAGCTTCCCAACCACATCTCCTGAGAAATCCCTGGGTGATCTCACCAGAAGTAAATACTCAGCGTGAAACTTCATCAATTCACATCTTCATAAAATCACATTTTAGGGAAAAGTGATTAAGTGATATTCACAAATGAGAGGCAAATGTCTGATATTGTTAACACAGACTCTGCAATCAGCTTCTTAATTTGTGGGAAGACAGCCAAGACAACCATCTTTTCTTTAACAGCTTTTAAGATTTAGATGCTTCAGATCAAACCAATCCACTGATGGCAAAGGCAGTTTCCTCTAGAGCCGAATTTGGCCAATTGAATTTTTTTAAATACATTTTTGTTATGTAAATGCAATTTTTATTTTTACTCTTTCTTGGAGCAGGCAGAGCTTCTGCATGAACAATAGATGTATTCATTATAGGAAGCACACACCATGCAGTGGAGAGAATTATAGGGTGGTTATCAACTATTTTATATCCAAGTAGGTTTTAGATATATTCCTTTGTTCCCATTTACATCTCAGTTTTAATGCCTATGGATGCTAAAAAGTCTCTGCCTTAAGCACTGTCATTTACAGTGACAAAATTATCTTTCAGACTTCTATCCAGCTCAAAAAAAAGCCAACTTAACGCTGGCATCTTTGTCCAATAGAGGAAATCAGCGCATCTTTCTGGCTTCCTCCTCTTGAGAAATTCAGTGCTCCTCGTTCACTCACCAGCACAGACTTTTTTCCTCCAGACAGATGGGGAGCGGGTGTCACTCACAGCATCACGTTTCCTGCCTGAGGCTACTTCTGCCACAGCTCTACTGCATGGTTCGCCTTCCTTGGGGGTGCAAAAAAAGCTCAGTGCTGTTGTGGACTCTGCTCCGCCGCCTGAATCTCATAGCATTGCTTTGTGCTCTCTATGCAGAAGTCTCCTACTGAAGACAGTTTATTATTTCAGCCTATAAAAGTAAAGGGACATAGGTGAACCTACCTACCATTTAGCTTTTGGTGGTTTGGGCTATGAAGAATCTGCTTTTGGGGATATTTCTCCCCTTGGGGAGGAATAAGGAAAATGAAGTTTATCTATCTGAAATGTTATCAAATGTATATAGCCATCCTAGACATAATTTCAGTCAAAGAATGGAATTCACTCACCCTAATGTAGCTTCCAAAAATTATGTATTTCAGTCAAAACTAGTGGCCATTTTATACATAACGGGCAGAAAATGGCAACCTTATGGAGGATTTATGTAATCCTAAAACAGGGTCCCAGATGGCTGGGTTGGGTTTATGTGGCGGGGGTTTGGTAGCGGGGAGGGGCTACAGGGGTGGCTCCTGTGAGAAGCTGCTAGAAGCTTCCCCGGCTCCAAGTTGGACCTGCCTCTGGCCAAGGCTGAGCCCGTCAGCGATGGTGGTAGTGCCTCTGTGATAGCGTATTGAAGAAGGGGAAAAGACTGCTGCAAAAGAGGCAGTGGACTGAGGAGTGGGATGTGAGAGGAACAGCCATGCAGACACCGAGGTCAGTGAAGAAGGAGAGGGAGGAGGTGCGCCGGAGCAGAGATTCCCCTGCAGCCCATGGTGAGACGGCAGGCTGTCCCCCTGCAGCCCATGGAGGTTCACGGTGGAGCAGAGATTCCCCTGCAGCCCGTGGAGGACCCCACGCCGGAGCAGGTGGCTGGGCCCGGACAAGGCCATGACTCCGTGGGAGAGCCCACGCTGGAGCAGTTCATGGAGGACTGCAGCCCATGGAAAGGACTCACATTGGAGAAGCTCATGGGGGGCTGACCCCCATGGGAGGGACCCCAGGCTGGAGCGGGGGAAGAGTGTGAGGAGCCCTCCCCCTGAGGAGGAAGGAGTGGCAGAAACAGCGTGTGATGAACTGACCACAATCCCCATTCCCTGTCTCCCTGTGCTGCTGGGAGGGAGCAGGTAGAGGAACTGGGAGCAAAGCTGAGCCCAGGAAGAAGGGAGGGGTGGGGGGAAGGTGTGTTTTTAAGATATGGTTCTATTTCTCATCATCCTACTCTGATTTGATTGGTAACAAATTAAATTGGTTTATTTTTCCCCAAGTCGAGTCTGTTTTGCCTGGGACCATAAGTGGTGGGTGATCCCTCCCTCTCCTTGTCCCAACCCACAAGCCTTTTGTTATATTTTCTCCTCCCCATCCCGCCGGGAGGGGGAGGAGTGAGCGAGCAGCAGCGTGGTGCTTTGTTGCTGGCTGGGCCTAAACCACGACAATGGCTCAGTTGCATCACCTTACCAGAGACAACTTCTCCCCTTTGACTATAAAATTAACCTAATGTGACCAGCTCCAATTTAGATGTCTAATATTAAGTGACATAAGTCCCACTTTCAGGATCTGTGGGACAAGGGAATCCTGACTTATGAATTAACAGGAACAGTGTAGTAGCAGTGCTCATCGTTCGTGTTTCTGCTGCCCATGTCTTACCTCAGGGTCAAGTCCTATTTGCTCAAAACATAGAGGAGGACATGGTCCATCCATATTTTCTACTCTAAAGTTGAATGCATGCAGCTGAGTTTTTGCTTTGGGGAAAAAAACCAAGAAGCGGTTATGAAATTTCTAACATTACCTGCTAGAGTCTATGGCTGAATAAGAGTCTATTTCAGGCAATAAAAATGCTCAGATTTATCTGTGTGCTTGAAAGCAGGAATTAGAAAGTTCAGGTTAAATCTGAAGCTTCTCTGCATCGGTGCGCTGCTGTTATTACTGTATCATGGGGCTGAGATAAGCTCAGCTGGTGAGACCCCCAGCAGCCTGTCATGAGTACCTTCAGACTAGGGACTCGGAGCCCTTTCTAGTCCCCTGGTCAGCCACACACCTTTGTCTCAAACATGCCTGTGTAGTTGAGACCTAGATGTACAGCAGCACTGACCTCCCCTCTTCCCCCTCCCACACATACGTCCCTTCACACACTTCAGTCCACTGATGTAGCACGTTGGGTACTAGATCCAGACAGGTTGGTTAGGCAGATTTTCACCGCAAAATGAACTGTGGAAGGCCCCAAGAGATCTGCCTGTATAATCAAACTGGTCCAAATGATGTGCTTAAACTTAAAAGCAGAAACTACTGGTGAGAGCATCTTAAAGATGAATGACTCTCTGGGCACAGCAAACTATTTCACCTTCATTTCACTTTTGTTAGAGAGTCTGCGGAAATGAAAAGAGATCAGGTAAAACAGTCTATCTTAAGCTTTGGTCCACAAGCACAACACTGCATAAAATTTGCATTGGTTCAGGTTAGAGAGTGACCCGTAGGGCTAGGATTTATTTTCATTCATTGAGTCCCTTTTGAAAATACTTAGGTTCAAAAAGTCATGTGGGAAGCCAAACAAATCACATTGACCTGCCCTGGCAAAAAAAACGTAATGGGAGTGTATTTGTATTATTAGGTCTGTTTGATTTTGTTTCTCTTGAGGGATCATACTTGAGGACAGAAAGAGAATGACTGGTTTTTATTTTGTCACACTGTACAAAAACCTCCAGACTTTAAGAAAGAAATCAGTCCTTGATTATTTTTTTTTCCTGGCGTGGAATTCAATCCAAGCATAAGGAACAAACAGAAATGTACAGTATATGTCTTGTGATTGATTTTGAAATAATTCTGTAGTTCTTATGAATTTCCATGAAGTTCTACTGAACAGGCAGACAAGATAACTCTCAGAGCATCATTGAAGAATCCTGTGTTCTCATTTTACTTTACAGTGAATTTATTCAAAAGCCAATATGCTTACCAAGATAGGAAATCCATTTACATATAGTTTTAAAATAAATGAATCTCATCAAAACATCTGTCCAGGTGGCTAAATTAATCAGTCGTGAAATTTCATTGAATTCACAGAGTTTTGATGACATGGCTGAATTTGGCACAGTATTTTTCTTCAACTATAGTAGAACACCTGTGGAACTTATCATTTAAAAACAGAAGATATTGGTAGAGTTCTGAATCCCCAGGCACTTTTAGAAAACTAGACCTGGAAATGACTCAGAGGATGAAGCTGATCTAACTCTTGTAAATATTAACATCTGACCCGCTTCCCCGAGGCTCCCTGTATAGTCAGTGGAGAGAATAGACACTTCTAGAGTAGTATTCACCTTATCATAAAGCAAGTAGCTGGAACAGGTCAGATGAGTTATATCCTGAACAAACCAATTCCTCTCAAGAGACTATGGAGGGAGCCTTAGGTGTCTAGCTCCCATTAAGATGTTTATGCCTTGTAGATTCTCTAAGTCAGGTGAGGCCAGAAGGATCTGTTCGATCATCCACTCCCGAAAACCCCACGCCCTAATATTTCATCCTGTTGCCTCTATATTGTGCCTGGCTAAAGCATACCTGACTAGAGGCACTGAAGCATCAAGACTTGAAGACCTCAATGGATGGATTTGTTCCAATGGCTAATCCCCCTCCTGAGGCTCAGACTTTTAACATATCCGATCAGCTGAAATTTGGGGGACAATATAACTGGAGTATAAGTCATTTATCAGCACATGCAGATAGATGCTATATACAAAGAAAAAAATATGTGCTTTAAATGTCATCCAAAATGATAAGCAAACCATCCTGAAGAACACCTAATATTTCTGTTAACTTTTCTATACATGTACACACACAAGTGTGTATAAAACATAAGACTACTTTACTGCATCAGACAAAAGGTCTATCTAGCCTGATATCAGGTCTCTCAGTGTGCCCAAAGTGAATGCCTAGGGAAATGAATAAGACCAGGACAAGTATGTATGATGTTTCCCCCACATACTCTCCCTGCTTCCTGCTCCTTAAGGTTCAAGGACATCCTGAGCCAGACATTTTTCCTACGATGTTTCTAATCTCATTGGACCTGGTGATATTTCCGATCTCAGACTCACTTCTTCACTGAGCTCTCTTCATCTCCAGAACGTTCAGTATCTATAACATCTTGTGCTGAGGTGCTCTGGAGCCAACCTACATGCCAGGCAAAAAGTCAGTTGCTGCTTTGCTGGCGTTCAGCCTGGCACCCACCCGTTTCATTTAATGTCTCCTCATTCTTGTGTTGAGAACTGAAAAGTGGGTCCTTATTCAGCCACCCAGTTCTGCTCATGAATTTAGAGACCTTCATCCTGTCCTCTGCCAATCACCTACTTTTCAGATGGAAAGAGACCCTTATTCAGTAGTTCTTTGTATGAAAGTCCCTCTGTACCTCTGACCACCTTTGCTATCCCTGAACCTCTCCAAGCTCTGTCCCATCAAAGCACAGTCTGCAGTTCCTCTGTGGCAGCCCTCTCTACTGTGGCAATTATATTCTGCACTGAGCAGTCAATACTGCAAACCCCTACCCTGGATGTGACCAGGAAGAGGAGAGAGGGAGAGGAAGGGAGCAGCCTTTCAAGGCATCCTCCAAGGAAAAATACACCCACTGCCCCCTGTGCATGCACAGGTTCCAAAGACTCCATGTGCCCTGCTTAGCCCCAGCCGCAGCACAGACCTAGTCTTGGTCAGAAAAATATGCCATTTTTATGGGTGTCAATTTTGCTATGGAATAAACTTGAAATTGTGCTCCCCTTTTACTTCTTCAGTGTAATTAATAGTCTCCTGGCTCCCACCACAGATGCTGTACTGACATCCATATCATTTAGGTGGACAGAATCACTGTTCACATACAACCTGTTCTGGTTCTGTTGCCAGCAACTAAAATCTTGCTTCATTTCTGTTTAAACTCTGGTGAACACACCTTTGTAACTTCGGTTTTATTGGCGCTAAGGTCTGCTCTGTCAGCCACTTGAATTTGGTCACACCAGGACAGTAACTTTGGCTTTGGTGTCTTGCCAAAGATAGCCACAAAATCTGCCCTGCAAACCTGGTGAAGACTACAGACTCAAAAAAGATTTGTTGACACCATCAAGGGGTTAACTCTGACATCCTAACATGCTCTTCCTGGAGAAACTATCTCATGCTGGGACTTTGGATCAACCTGCTGCCCACTGCCTTTGCAGCAGGAGCAATTATAGGCCCAAATATTTCTTTTGCTCTTTTGACACTGCCCAAGCAATCATTTAATGAAGCCTTCATAGACCTGGGTGAATATTAGAAGCAACTTTTCCATGGCTCCTTATTTGATTTCCCCTGCTTCATTGTTGTTCCCATCCCTTTCTGCAAGTAGGCTAATGTATTTATTTGATGCGTTCTGGCACGAGTGCTCAGCGCAGCTGGGAATTCTGGCTGAACAGGAGCAGAAAGCATATTCTGAATCCCTAATTACTTTCATCACAAGAAAGGGGACTCCTGGAGTTTTTCATAAATAGTTCTGGTCTATGTGACCCAGTGAATGTCATTGAATCATGGAGGCTAGCACCTCAGTCCTGAAGAGCTAACAACCTAATCCAAGATAAGAGTTGACAAGTCACTGCAGCAAACCACATGGGAGGAAGGATGCCAGGGCTGGCTGTGGTAAATGCTGTATAGTTTCACAAAAAGTTTGTAAAGCCACAAATAGTTCTAAGTTTTGCTTGCTTGCTTTCAGATGTAAATAAATGTAGGCATGTTCCCCTGGCTATGAGCAACTGGTACTTTTCTTCAGTAACCCAGTCAACATGGATCATGAAGACAATCCTGAAGAAACACAGGGGGTGACTTCAGAGATTAACATGGGGAAAGACTTTCATTTAAAGAATGCAGAAGCAGAAGCGAAGAGATTGTTACTCTGCTGGCAGAACAAACAACAAATAAGTTACTTGAGCACAGCCTTGTGTGGGACAGGAGTAGCACAAAAAGGCAGCAAACTTAAACAAAAAAAATAATTAAGCGTCAGGAACTTCTGCATACTCTTCCTCATTCTTGGTGGGGTTTTCATTTTTCACCACTCTGAAGCTATGCTTTTTCCCCCCATCGTTTGTTATTGGTGTTGTTGCTGGAGTTGCTGTGAGGAGCTGTCAGCTCCCCTCCAGCTCAGTGCCAGTCACAGCCTCAGAGGCTGCGAACACTCGGCACATGCACCGCTGTGGATGCCCCCAGTGCCTGAGCCAAACAGCGATTCACCAAATAACAGATCAGTCTGAGAAAAGGTGCTGGAAGAAAGTTCAACCCAATCCAGAACGATAGTGCTTGAACTCCCACTACGTTCAGGATTAGTGCATGTCCCCTCAGTGCAAACGCAGTCAGACCTAGAAGTGGCATCTCTTGAAACATGCTCCTACCCGGGATGCTGATCTCAGGAGTTGGTCAGCACAGATCTAGATCACTAAGGCAGGATCGAGCTACATGGTTTATCCAGTCCATGGGGTATTCATTTTGAATCTACACACTGGAAAAAAAAATCAAGCTTAAGTCAAGTATGGCTGATGTAGATCTCACAGGTGGCTGCTTTTTCTGTGTGGTTGTTGCGTGGCTGGGTCTTGGTTTTGGCTGAGGCCTCTCAACATCATCATAAAAAAGAGAAACAGTCAGATGGTAATATTGCAAAGCCATAAGTGCTAGCAGAGAGGGACTGAGGCTTCTGTGTTTGTTTGCGGTTAGTAAGTACAGAAGGCTGTCCTCACTCTGAGCAAGACAAGCTCTCAATGAAAATTAGTCCTTGTGCCAGGTGAGAGTAGACTTTGGTTCAGAGAAGATGCTGGGAGGGGACCTGGAAGTTAGCTGGAAATAGAGCTCATCATTAGACATTTATGCATTCTTCTGCCAGGTAAGGTATTGCCTTTATATTAATATTTATGAAGAGGCTAGTCTACACAGAGGTATCTGATAGGTGAAACATGCCAAACAAATAACAGGTTACATCAAATTTACAAGAGAAATCTCACTTTTTTTGAAGGAAGAATGGATTAGACAACAACTGAATAGGAGACTGACATTCTGATGACAGTGCAGAACTCAGGAAAGACAACTCATCTGAAAACCTGAGAGATGTGAGAGACCTGGTGACGCCAAAAATGTGAGAGACCTGGTGAAGCTGCCATAAGGCAAGTTTTATTGTCTGAGGGGGGGTCTCTGCTTACCATCAACCACTTTTCCACAAGCATCTCTGCATGTGCTAGTTTATTAGATCCTATGCTATAAAGCAGCCACTACCACTGTAGCAGTACAACAGCAGCTTTCACTGTGTGACCTTTCAGAGTGATGGGGAGGTTGGAAACATGACAAAGAGTTAAAAAACAAACAAACAAACAAACACATTTTCTTACTAAATCCATTATTTATATTTTCTCTCTCCCTTCCTAAAAATTTCCAGTAGAAAGTTAAGTTATGACTAACACTTTTGGGATTTTTCTTTTTCAAATAAATCCTTTCTTTGGGTACATCATTAAAGGATGTGTTACTGTCAGGTCTGGTGAAACTGTAATTACAGTGAGTGCAATAAATAAAAGCATAATGGCTCCACTGCATAAATAATGGCTCATTATCCCAGTTTTATTGGTGTTTAGTTTGCTGAGCCAATAACTCCTCCTGCATATCCAAAGACACTGTTCTGATCTGAACAATTTCTGCGAGGTTAAGTGAAACAAACAAAGGAAGAGCTTTTGTAGGAGAGAGGACGTTTGGTCACACTGGTAGCCCTCTTGCATGGGCTTGCACCACTGCTTCCCGGCTGAAGAGATGTGACAGCATCCCACCTTGCCACAGTGCTTACCATGGGTGGTACCAGCACAGCAATCCACTGCCTTGACAGGATGCACCCATGCCGGGTAACCCCCCAAAATCCCTGCTGGGGTCAGCCTGTAGGGATAATGCTTTGGGCCTGGTCACACCACTTTGTGCCATGAGTATTGGTGGGAGAGTAGCTCCAGCTCAAGCCTCAGTGCTCTACCACCACTGTCCCTCCAGACATTGCCCTTCTAGCCTCTCTGGGACACCTTTCACATTTCCATTTGCCAAGTCTTTCCCTGCCAGTCTCTTGAATGCTTGTTTCTGTTTCAGTACCCTTGAGTGAGATTATTAAGACATTAATGTTAGTTTGAAATCTGCCAGCCTCCTCAGGGCACCTCATTTCCACCTGCCTGCTGAGGGTAGGGTGTTAGGTCCTGTCTTTGCACCATTGTACGTGTTGACATGCACCAAACCAATAAGTAGCAATAAAACCAATAGCAAAGCCAACAATCTGCATGGAAGAGCGTGAGGGTGAGGTTTTGTCATGCCTCCTACTCATTTGCCCTGCTCTCCAGAGCAGGTATGATTCAGGCCTGTAAGGCAGGCAGGAACTGTGTTCTAAATTTTGGTCCCACTGCCCTCATGGCATGGCATCAGACTCTGTGTTGTGGTTTAACCCCAGCTGGCACCTAAGCACCACACAGCCACTTGCTCACTCCCCCCTGGTGGGATGGGGGAGAGAATCGGAAGAGGAAAAGTGAGAAAACTTGTGGGACAGTTTAATAGGTAAAGCAAAAGCCACGCGCGCAAGCAAAGCAAAACAAGGAATTCATTCATTGCTTCCCATCGGCAGGCAGGTGTTCAGCCATCTCCAGGAAAGCAGGGCTCCATCACACATAACAGTTACTTGGGAAGACAAACGCCATCACTCCGAGCATGCCCCTTTGGTCAGTTGGGGTCAGCTGTCCCAGCTGTGTCCCCTCCCAACTTCTGGTGCACCCCCAGCCTACTCGCTGGTGGGGTGGGGTGAGGAGCAGAAAAGGCCTTGACTCCGTGTAAGCACTGCTCAGCAATAACAAAAACATCTCTGCATTATCAACACTGTTTTCAGCACAAATCCAAAACATAGCCCCATACTAGCTACTACGAAGAAAATTAACTCTACCCCAGCCAAACCCAGCACATTCTGAAAGGGCTGGAGATCACTCTGCCTTTTGTCACTTGAATAATAACAACAAATTAAGTAGAAAACCCTGGCTCACTGGAAAGTTTCAGCATTCGAGCAAGGAAGAATCGTGAAATGTTGATCCTCAATCAGAGAGGCACTTGGGATGATCAGAACTGGTGGTCATACAAGCTGCTTCTGACATCCGAGTTCATGCTGAGTGCTTCTTCCCCACTGCAAGTACACCCACGGAAAGCCACAGGACTGCTCACACCAACAAGGGGACAAAACTGGGTTCCAGATGATTATTCATTACTCATTCAGGCAAATGTCTGCCTGACGGGGACATGTCGTTCAGCTCATCACAAATGCAAGGCACTAAGTGGTAACAGACACATCTTCAGGCTAGATGTATAATAAAATTATCGTGGGGTAACGAGTTATTGCATGTCACCTGAGTCCTGGTAACAGCCCATGCCTGTGCTCCTTCCCCACGGCCAATGGAGCACTTTGCATTTGCCATGAGCCAGAATTGCCCATGGACGTTTGCCCTGGCCCACCAAGCACAGTGACCTGGTAGCTACAGTGCCTCCCCCGAGGCCGAGCCACCTGCTCGCAGAAGGAGGTTTTAGCCTCACCACCAAGGGTGTTGCAGCTCCCACAGGTCAGACCCTGGCCCTCGCAATGCCAGAATCTCCTTTGGCAGCTGACACTTTCCTAGAGTTGGTGCCTCTCTTTCTACCAACACGCTCTGCTCTCTCAGTGACCCTGGCTGACCTGGGTCTCCCCCAGGGTGCTCTGAAACCAAGTCATCAGCAGGATGATCCAGACTGACCCAGAAAATGGGTGAATAGTATGAAATTTTCTACCATTATTATGACCTTCTGATATTCTCTTCAGGTAATTAGTTTAAATTATGTTCAACAGTGCTATAAAAATGGCATTTAGCACAGAATCCTGCTCAAAATGCTAGGCTTTCTCTTGCATATTGACAGCCTTGGATGGTCTAGTATTTCTAAGCCAAACCTGAGCCCAACACAACCTGCCTTGGGCTAGGTTTCCTGCTCCAGGCATTTTCATGTGAAGTTCTTCATTGGGCTGTATGCACCATACCCCTCAACTCAGGTGACTGCGTGGGCATTACGAGAGCTGAATTATGAGCGCAGAGCTGCTCATCGCCCCTTCCCAGGGCAGTAATCCCATCTCCACCCATCCTGGACTCCTACCAAATATTTCTCTCTGGAGCTCGGCAGGTTGGCTCAGTTCAGCGTACCTAGCAAACACTCCTGTCCTGAGCACGGCTGTTAGCACTATGGATCTCACTCACACAGCAGGCCCCCTGACTTTCAAGCATTGCCATGGTGAGTGGCACAAAGCCCTTCTGGCTCCCTTTTGGGTCCTACCTGCTGGCTTGCATCTTGGAGAAGCTGCATAGGAACCATCACACTTCACCATGCTCCCTCTTTCTTTCCTCCCACGGCATCCAGTTTCTTTTATTTTCATCCTATCTGTCTAATTGTGGATTCACTTTCCAGAGCTGACTTTAGCTCAATGGTACTTGTTTTCCCTCATGATTGATATTTTGCACCAAGGAGGTGTCATTCTTCCTTGGTGCAAAAAAATTGGGTTTAATACATTGCATTCATTTGCTTTCCAAGTGGTTAGATTTGCTGTAATTGCTTAAATCCCCTCTGTATGACCCTCATTTGGGGCTTTAATGAAGAATTGCTGAAATGCTTTTCTGAACTCTGTGTACTTTCTTTCATGTATGCTCCCATATTTACAGAGTCCCTGCATAAAGAATCGTCAGTGTTTTATAGGGAAGCTGAAACATGAAATTGCCCTAAACCTATCTGTCATTCAGAACATTTCGTTTAGATTCTGTTATCACGTATCTTGGTGAGTTTTTCACTGAAGGCTGTGAATTATGGTGCAGAGAAAACATAATCCCTGTCTTTCTATTATAGTCCATCTTGGAGCTAGAAATTCCCTTTTTAACAGTCTGGGCTGTGCCTGGCAAGTCATGAGCACACTGCAAATAATATATAAACAAATAATAAACATTAGGCTACAGTAACTTCTGTACTCTTGGGAGTGAATGCAGTCTTGGGCAATTGCTGTGTTTCACTGGGGTTTTAGCGTTGTTCATCTACAACACTGTTTCAAAAGGAACTGAAGGTCTTGCCTTCAATATACATATCTGATGTATGTTCTTTCTAGATGGCAGCTTGAGTGCCAATTTCTTAAGCTTTTTTTTAAATGGAAATACATGGAGGGAAAGAATGGGACTTCTGTTATCATTAAAGATTAAAAAAATCAGTGCTTATTTAACTGCTATTATATAGTTCCATTATCATTTTTTGAATAGTGCATTACCAGTAATTGGTTTAAACTTTATAGCCGTATCTATATCACATCCATTATCTAAGCAGATTCGAACAGTGTTGGCAGTGTGCAAAGACAAACAGAGCTAATTGAACATATACAGTCTCGTGAACCAGGTTTGTAAGAATTTACCTAGTGGAAAACCCATTTTTTTGTCAATTAATCTTCAACTGAACCACCTTTCTGGGACCTAGATGACCCAGTACAGCAGCACAAGAAGTACGCTTTATGTTAGTTTGCATGGCTGAGCACTTGCTCAAAACTAAATAAAAAAATGAACAAGGCCTCAGGCATTCTATGTAATGAGTTAATATTTCTTACTGTAAAATGATTTAATGACTGATTACAATTCTCCTCAAATGTATTTAAGTTCAGATTGCTGTCTTATTGAGGGGAATGTATGGCGGGGATTGAGATAAACTCAGGGACTAGCAATCAACCCATAAAATCTAATGCAGGCTGGCAGTGACCAAGAGAGACAAACAAATTGTTACTCCTCTTTTCAGAAACAAGCATCAGATGATATCTAGATTCCCTTATGAAGATGTCATTATATGCAAATATTAGTCATGGCTATCTCTGGAGCTGTCTCGCTGCAGCAGACCCAGCAGCCATGAGCTTTCTTCTCAGGATGTAACTTTAATTGCAATAGATTTTAAACTAATTTTATAAAACGAGTTTTTAAATCTTTATGGGGAATTGTTCTCCCTTTCTAACTGAGGATCCTTCAGATGACCCCACTGCTTCCTTGACTGGTAGAACAGACACAGGCCCCTGAAGCTGGTGTTTATGCTCTGCAGCACGAGGGCTTCAACACTCTCTATGGGTGCAGTAATATCAACATATGGCAGAGGCCAAGAGCTCCTTATGTGGATGCCACGCTTTATTCTGACCCAGTAAAAAATTACCATTAGCACTGTCACCACTGCAAACTAGTTGAATCAGCTAATGTGTAGTAGAGGTCTGTGTACACCATGAACTTCTTCCAACACAGCTCTTGCAGTCAGGGATCACACTTCTTTAAACTCCAGATGAAGGACCACCTGTGAGGCAGGGATGCACCAAGCAAGGGTTGGGGGACACCCATTGCTGTTTCTTTCCTCCACTGAATCTTGCAGGACTGAACACCACCCCCACTGAAGTAAGAAAATACATCCATTGTCTGATTTCCATAGCTCATTCAGGGCACCAGTCATGGCATAAACTTCTAACCATTTCACAGGCATGCATTGCCCCTAACATGATGATCTAGAAACATAGAATATCCTGAGTTGGAAGGGACCCAGGAGGATCATCAAGACCACCTCCTGACTCCACACAAGGCAACCTAAAAGTTAAACCATGTATCTAAGAGCATTGTGCAAACATTTCTTGAACACCAACGGGCTTGGGGCCATGACCTCTTCCCTGGGGAGCTTGTTCCAGTGCTTGACCACCCTCTCAGTGAAGAACTTTTTCCTAATATCCAATCTGAACTTCCTCCGATGCAGCTTTAAGCCATTCCCTCACATCCTATCACCAGACAGCAGAAAGAAGAGATCAGCATCTCCCTCTCCCCTCCCTCTTCTGAGGAAGCTGTGGACAGCAATGAGGTTATCGCTCCGTCTCCTCTTCTCTAAGCTGAACAAACCAAGTATACTCAGCCGTTCCTCATAAGTCTTGCCCTCTAGTCCTTTCACCATCTTTTTTGCCCTCCTTTGGACACATTCTAATATTTTATATCCTTCTTACATTGTGGAGCCCAAAACTGCACACAGTACTTGCGGTGAGGCTGCACCAATGCTGAGTATAGTAGGACAATCACTTCTTTCAACCGGTTAGCTATACTGGGCTTAGTGCACCTCAGGATAGTCAACAAAGAGGGACTGATTTGTGCCCTTTGAAGAGAGATGATGCCTGGTACCACTGAAAGTACGTAAGAGGAACCCACACCCATCATGACTTGTTATTTCTTGGTAATATTACTAGCTACTAGAAGAGACAAACACAATAAAAAGAAAATTTCACCTATGACAACGATGTAGCAGCTGAGAAAGAAGAAACAAGACCTACATGACTCCCCATCACTACCCTCCTCTGCTATTTCCACACAGTATCTCCAGCCTTCCTTACCATCATTGCACCTTTGCTGCAGGATAGTTTGTTATACCAGGAGACAGCAGAGAGGTGAAGAAGAAGATAAAGGGCTGCTGGGAGGCAGGGCTGCCGTGGTCACCGGATGCCTAGCCACCATCTCGTGGTGGAGATAGGTTCAGCGATATAGCAAGGAGAAGCTACTCAGATTCAACAACGGTGAGAAAACTAGACTCTGTCCTTCCTGGGTCCCTGCAGGATAAACTGGCACTTCACGACGTCATTTGTAGAAAGGCAGGTCCAGGTTCTAAAAATTATGCTTTATTAAATAATCACAGAGTCATTTATAAAAGGGAAGAGATTTAAAAAGAACATTAAAAATGCCTCTTCTCCTGCTGAAGTCCCCTGAAAGTTACCCTGAGTTACAACTCATTACTCTAGAGTACTCTTAACATTATACATTTCTGTCTGAAATATGCATTGCCTTTATTTTTAACTATAATGATATGTAAAACTAGATATTTTTAGTATAAAGACTCTACACTACTTATTAGTAGAGCTGTACTGATATCAGAGCTTTTTACCTTACTCATTTCTCCTTGATTCCAGGAAAACATGCTCCTTCCCTGAGAACATGGTTTTATTCATGGCATTTGTCCCTCTCACTGATGAGGTCGATTGTGCTTTTTTATGGGTAAGGAGCGCCTATCTGAAATCAGCCATTTGTGAAACTCCATGTTAGAGATACTCCTCACCTCAGGTAAACTTCCCAGAGGAAAGTGTCTCAGCAAACCCCCGACACCAGGGCGGTTTTGTCTGAAGGGCCAGCAAGCCAGCAGCCATGGCCTCTTCTGACCCCAGTGGCAGCTGGAGGAGCGATAATTACGTGTCATTAAATTGTTTGACCTGATGTTTCCTCTTCTCATGCTCTTTACTTCAAAGAGTAGCTTTGAAAGTTTAAGGAACGGGAGGGGAGAGAGAGAAAATAAAAGACTAAAATCACACTTAGTTTTTTCATGAAACACATATACAGCAGGCTCAGAAAGGGATCCAGTTTAGGCTGCCCATCACAACAGCAGTAAAAGAGCTGATTCAGTGCATACTGGTGCAAAAGGTAAAATTGATGTCTTGAAAGCAGTACATATTTCTACTGCCTTGAAGAAAACTTTGTGTAAATTCAGAGTTTTAGTAATGCTTTGCACATAATCAGAGCTGCCTAATCTTGTCAAACATTTGCCCTCTGGCAAACAGGCATTTCCAAGGAGTGCATCTGACAGTCAGCTGTGTTTTAGAAACTGGCAGCGGAAACCCCCAGTAAGAGTTTCACCAGGAGCTTCCTTCCAGCAACAGCAACATTTAAGCAGTTTTTGTTCCTCAGGCAATTTTAGCTTCCACGCATAGGGTGGTTTTTTCCCTTCTATTATGAACAGTAATCATTTGTACCCCTGTAGTTTTGTGAAGCCCAAACCACGTTCATGTCCCGCTGTGCAACGTCTCCTAAAACCCCAGGAGAAAGCAGCACGGAGGTTGCTATGAATGCCGTGAACTTCTTTTTCCCAGTGGGGATCAGCTCTGTAGCTTCACAGTCATGGCTCATGAAATGAATCTGGCCTTTCTGCCACTGGTAGGCTTGGGCTCTGCAGTGTTTCTTCAATGTGCACTTGTGACAGGTCCCACGCATGTATTGAATTGTGATTTCTCCTTTGGAGACTGTCCTATATGCCTTCCCACTGATGCAAGGAGAGGAACAGTAGTGATGGCAGCTGTACCGAAATGCACAGAGGAAGGAACCATCTCCCCTTTCTCTGCTGGAAGCAGAGGGCTGTATCCATATTATTCATGGGGACAGTCAAAACTTCCTCACTAGCTGTAACGTCTTTTAACCACTGGCCTGTGTGAGTAGAGCAAGGTGTTTAAAGGCAGGTAGGTTGGTAGGTAGGTAACAGTGTGCCTCTGTGTTGCAGGTGGCTGAAAATTGCCCAGCTAAGCACTTTCAAAGGGGACTATTGTGAAAACTGGGTGCCTTCGAAAATTGCCTCCAGATGCCTATATACATCTTTAGACATCGATATCCCTTAATCAGTTTGCATCCATCACCATGAGGGACATCAACTGAGGACATTTCCAGGCACATGTGATCCAGAGATACCCTAGCCAGTATAGCCTAGGTAGGATGCTGGCAGGAGAGGGACAGTGTTTGGAAAACAGCCTGTTTCCCTCCCTTATGTCTTTGTCTTGTGCCTTTTAGTGATTTGGGTTTTTTTCCCTTCCCTGAATAACCAATGTGAAATTACTTTTTCTACGAGGCATTTTCTTTGCAGTTTCCAAAAATGATCTCACCTTAATAAGCTGCAATTCCTGTCCCTGTTGTCACAAGGATCTTCCATTTACCCTCCGGGACATTCCCTGTGCTGAGGATTGGAAAGCTCTGCAGCAAAAACGAGAGCAATCTGAGAAGATGGAGGCATCTTACATAGCTGGAAGTATCAGGGCCATATCACAGCTGGAAGTGTTATATACTTTTCGCTAATCCCAGCTGCTAAAGTTCACCATGGAGAGTCAGAGGAAAGCAGATGGCTCATGAAACAGCCTCATACTTCTGTGATAAGCACAATAACTAAAGATTCAGTTTTCCTTGTATAAATAAAGCAGAACCCATTGAACCATATCAATCTGTATTGGATGGGTGTTGCTGAGAGAAGTCAGTCCTGTCTTTGAAGACAGCTGTATCCCAGAGGTCTAAGTCTATATATTAATCTTATGGGTCAGCAAAGATGATTCTTTACCTTTTCTGACTTTGTATTTCTCTCACATAACCTCAAGATACATCAGTTTTCATGTTGTGCCAAAAATATCTTCATCAAATCTACAGTAAGAGACTTCTGCCAAGGAGATGGCACACAACTTGCTGCTCTCAAGCCCAGAGTGGCAGATTTGTCTCTGTAAACCACAGCTGTGGCACGGAGGGTCTGGAGCAAGTGATGTAGCTGGGGATAGAGGCTGTCGGTGCCTTGGCAGGAGGGTGGGCAGCATGGTGCCAGCTGTAGAGCTACAACATGGCACGCTGTCAGACATCCAGCCTCGCTGCTCTGGCTGGAACTGCACCAAGCAGGTACGTGGAGGTGGGGTCTGTCCCCACTGTCAGAGCAGCGGGTTGCAGTAGATCACGTAGATCAGCACTCCTTGGTGGGGAATGCAGGAGCAGCCACCTGCTACATGCCTGAAATGCATTAAAGCCCACTGAAAATACCCGTGCCAATACCAGGAACAGAGGGAATGCTCACGCAGTTCAGTCACTTCATTGCGGGTTCCTGCAGTATGACATTGGCCATCACGTCCAGAAGTCCAGCAGCCTGTCCTGACCAACAGAGATCTGGGTGGTTTTGTCCCTGCCCATGCAGCACCCAGGCAACTGATAGAGCCAGCCAGGAGGACAAGAGATGGTCAATGGTAGGACAGGCTGAGAAAGCTTCAGGCGTTTGGCTGTTCCAAGTGTCCTCTACTGAAATGTCCTCAGGACAACACAGGATGGGTGTTCCTCTTCCTGACCAGCAGCAGGGCACAGGACTCCTTGCCTCCTCCCCAGGGGCATCTATTGTCACTGACTTGGTTGTGCAACCTCACTTCTGACCTCCTCCCACATCCTCCTGGCCTGCCTTTCCCATTCCAGCACTGCCGCCAGCCTTGACCCCCCGTGTCCAGCCACCGGCACAAGGAGCTGTAAAGCTCCTTTTCCCACAGGTTCACAGGGCTGGGGCTGCTTCCCCAGGCTGGTCTGCAGCCCAGCAGTTCCCCTCCCAGAGCTCATCGCTCCTTTGAAGCTGCCAGAAAACTGCCAATTGCTAATGGGCAGGCAGCAGGACCACCGGGAATAGAGGCGTCATTAAACTAGCACTTGCTGACTTGCGGCCTCAAAAGGAAAATCTGGGCGCTGCATATTCTCTCCACTCCATAGGCATGGTTTTCCATCGCTGCTGCCCTTCTTTTCCCTCCCGCGCTTTCGCTGTTTGCTCTGCCAGCTGCTTGCCTTGTCCCAGGGCTCCTGCAGACAGGGACCGTCCCTGCCTTGTGGCTGGAGGAGGCTTGGCTCGGCACGCAGCCTCTCCACCCCAGCCCCATACACTCGTAAGGTGGGAGGTAAATAATACTCATCGTAACTGTCGTCTTTGAATACCATGAAAAAAATGTCTACGCTTGATGCCTGCAGGTTTTCATTTCTTTGGCAAAGTTGAAAACATGGGACAGATAAAAGAGAGGTGCGCTTACAAAAATTGGCAATGCTTTCCTTTAGATCAGCTTTGTGATTTTGTAGTCAGCTGTAAAAGAGGCACGGGGGAAAGGACAAAGCAGGGCAGGGCTGGGTGAATTGTCATTCTGGTTCCTGTCCTTCCCATGCGTCATAAAATGAAATAATGATACAGTAAAGTACAGAGTACTTCTGAAGTTGCAGCCTCACTAGGAGATGTCATAGCTGTGATGGCCTAATGAGCTTGAAACGACTGAAGAGTGTCAATAGATGAAATCTATTGTGGGAAGATTTCTAATCCTCAGCACAGCAGGGAAACACTTTCCGAAATCCCAGCACATTTGTCAGTGACAGCTCAGACTGTAAATTCATGCAGTATAAAGATATATTCAGTACTCTAATAAAACACATTTTCATTTTTATGAATCCAGAATATTGACGAAATAAAAACAGTACTAAACAAAATCTAATGTGGAGTGTTGTAAAGTGAAATATACTTTAGCAACTTGAATTTTTGAAGGTGTTTTTTTTAGAATTTTTCTATGTAACATGGGATATTAGGAGTAATTGAGTCCTCAGAAGTACATCAAACAGCTTCCTCTGCTTTCAAAGACACACGGCCAAGCTTTATAGGTTAAAACTAACTGTGACAAATCAATTAAATTACCTCCTGCAACTCAGTAACAGTCCTTGTGAACAGGGGTGAAGGAGGAGATGTCACAACCTGATTTTATTAAAGTTTCTGGGTGCCGCTTCAATTACCTTCTCATAAAGAAGCTAAGGAAAAAATGGTTAAGACGGTTAAGGGATGGATGCAAAACTAGGTGCACACCTTGGTCCAGAGAGCGTGCTATCCAAAATTTACTGTCAAAATGAAGGGGTGGGAATTTACTGTTCTGGGTCCACCACTGGTGAATGTACTGAGCTGGTGGGAGGCAGACAGGGCACAAGAGACAGACAATCAATCAATCACAAGCCCAGTGTGACTTGTTGTTACAAAAAAAGGCAGCGACATCACTGAAAGCACAGACCGGGGTTCAGCACATGAGATGCTAGTCCTTCAGCTCTGCTTGGCACTGGTAAGGCCCCATCTGAAGTACCAGACCTAGTCTGGGGCCCTGTGTTTCAGGAAAGGCATGGGCCACTTGGAGAAAGCCCAGAAGATACCGGTGAGCATGGCAGGAGGTCCAGAAACCATGCCTGTAAAGAAAGATTTAGAACAAAGAACTGAAGAAAGAGGGGAAATGCGGTGCCAAACACAGCTCAAATTCCAAGGAGACCCCCAAGAGGAGGCTAGACAAGCATCTCCAGGGACTGGCATGGGTGCAGGTGTACCAGAGTGGAGGCAAGAGAAGGGACCAAGAGGCCCTGAAGATCCCCCCAACCTTCTCCTTCTAAGGTAGCATAGAAGTGGAGCACAACAAAGGGCAGAACATCTGTTTGTCCGCAAATCTGTTGGCCAAAAGGCCAGACCAAACCCTGGCCAGACCCCTCCTGTGAGCAGGCTGTCCCTAACGTGTGGGACAAGGACATGAAACAACAGCACTTTCCAAAGATCAGAGCAGAACCGTAGCTGGTTATACCATCCATAGTCTCAATGCAGAGAAGTCTGTATTGTCTGCCTGGGAGCTGATACACAGGATTTGCCACTGGATTTTATTGAATCTGAGAGCACGATACGGAGGCACTAAGAAATGACGAATAACCCATTACTGCTGTGTCTGCGTAAGCGAGGAGGAGAAATCAAATTTTTCTAGAGTTTGAGAAGTGGGTCTCTTTAAGTACCACAAGTACACGTAGTTTTCCTTCATATTACTGCTTCGCTTTCAAAGCTGCATCTGACAAAAAAGCTAGTCTCCTTGACAACAAAATGAAGCCTTTTACACAGAGGGATCATGCTGTACGGCTCATCACAACTTCCAAGATACTGTCACTGGACAAAGGGTACTTACTTACTCAAAATACGTAAACTCCATATCACAACAATTTCCTTTACAGCCTTTCATGGGCAGTGATAAGGATTAGAAACCAGGGGAATGTCAGGATAGTGAGTTAAGTATTTTTTTTCAGGATCAAATAAAGCACAGTGGTGCACTGATGTGCTTTTTTAACCTGACATCCTTACCTGTTCCTTGTTCTACTTCTAACTAGGAGTGGCAAGTCACATAAATACCTTAGAAAAGTTTTTTCATATTCATCTTATAGAGGCAATCAATCATCTGTGTGAGACAGAGCATCTTATGACATTGGGTAGCTGGCTCTTGGCTTTTTTCAGGCAGTTAACTCTGTTTTCTGCTTTTTAGTCTGGTGTAAAGAACAAGCATAAACATTGGCAATTGGAAGTTCAGAAAACTAATGAGCTCTAATCTGAGTCCTCTCATTTCTCTCACTCAGTTTTGCTATATGTGTATTACAATAATATTGGTGTGCAACAGTGGAAGTAGGATAAATTAATTAAACTTTAACAGTGGAAGTAGGATAAATTAATTAACACTTTTCTCATTTTTGAATGAGAAAAGCTCTGGAAAGGAGTACTGTCATTTATGAGTTTAATCACATTATTCAAGTTCAATAATGTGACAGAGTACTTAGACTCAGAAAACCAACTAGGTATTCAACTGTTTCCATGTTTTTCAGCTTTTTCTGAAATGTCATTTTATCAGTGTAAAACAGAACAGAACAAAAAAAATCTCATCTTTTGCTGGGTTTGCTCTGAGAAGAAATAAGCTTTATGAACCATAAGTAATTAGAGCTTGTTTTTAATAGCATGCTAAATTCACTACAGTCATCAAAATTTTTGCCTAATTCTGAAAACTGCGTTTGTCATCAGGAGTCAAGAAGTTTCGGAGACAAACACTCCCAAGTAGCCTCGATCAGGCCGGCACAGGCAAGCACAGCATTCGGCCTCCGCCTCTGAAGCAGAGGCACATTTTTAGAAGGACGCAGAAGCATTGTTCTCATTTTCTCAACTTTGTGTTCTTGCTAAAGGACTCGGGCCTTTCTTCTGTTATCTCTGGTCACTCAGGGAATAAATGGGCATGCAGAACAGAAAATTTGTTATTAAAACAAGTGTGTCATACATCCTTGTTGTATCAATTCAATCAGGACCTAACAAATTGCATGCTAGTTAGAGCCAGGATCAGGGCAACTATTTTTCTTCAGTTACTGCATTTGTGATCCAGATGTTACTAAACCAGAAACTGGATCAATGAAATAGGAGAATTAGCCAATGGAATAATTTAATGTACTGGCAAATATACGTAAATAAAGATACAAATTAAATTATTTGTGCAGGAAACAGCATGTTTAAGAAATGATTATCTGAAGTTTGCTCAAGGTTAACATCTTCTGTGTCGGCTGGTCATTTTCTTCTCCCAGGCCAAGAAGGTGATGAATACGAAGAGGATAAGAAACGGTTTGCAAGGTTTAGCTTCAAAAGAGTTCATCTTCCATATGAGCAAAAAAGCATTCAAACCCTCTCCATCAATTTCTGCTCTGGTGAGCCTGGGACATGCTATCCTCTTAGGATTATCCTCTTTAGTCAAATCGAGCAAAAGTAACAATTAAGCTTTATCTAATCTCAATCCAATCTCACAGTCAATGCTGGAAAGAACTAGCTCCTGACAACACAAAGTCCTTCCCAGGTTTCCATGCCCAGCACAGAGCCTGAAGCCAGCATGAAGCAGCGCAATCTAGCCAAATAACCAGCGTATGTCCCAGCAGCTCTGTTAAACACAGGCTGGCAAACCATTTCTCTGCCTGTATTTCGGTCACTGCTGCTCACTGCCTTCCCTGCACCCCAAGGTGCTGTTTGCCCAGCAGATGTGCTCTCAGCTCCTTTCCTCTGCGGAGGTGTGTGTATGCATGCAGGCACTTTACAACTAGCAAAGGATTCTTCAAGTGAAGAAGCACTGGCAATGGTGCTTGAAAATGTTAGCAGTGGTGGCTTGAAGCTCACTTGCTTCAGATAACTGTGAAGGTGCACTTAAATGTGGTTCAGAGACAGCAGGACAAAAACTCATAATCCGAACTAGGGGGAGAAATACCATGATACAAGGGAGACGATGAAAGACTCTGGCATACACAGATGAAAACCCAGAGAGGCAAAGTGCATCCAAAACACACAGTCCTGCCCTGCCCCTCCTCTCCCCCATGGGGAATGATTTGGATGTACTCCTTTCTTTGGTCTGAAAAGCATAGATATAGTAAGGAGCGCAGAGCATTTCCATCCTTGCTGCATCCCACTGTTTCTGCTGTCACATCTATTCCTCTATCATCACCCTGAAACTGATACCACGCTGAATTCACTGCAGCAATCACAACTGTTACCTGTACTCTGAAAGCTGCATTCATCATCAAGAGTCAAGAAATTTCAGAGACAAACATTCCCGTGCAGCAGCAATCAGCTTGGCAGAGGCAAATAAACCATTTGGTCTGTTTCCATGCTTTTAGATTAAAGCTCCTGTTAATGAGAATGCAGAAGCATCGCTGTAATTTTCTCAACGTTGTTTTGTTGCTAAAGGAGTTGGGCCTTTCTTCTGTTGTCTCTGCTCACTCGCTTCCCAGAGGAAAGAGGAAGACAAGGGTAAAGATTCCACGTATTTCCTATGGGATGGGGGCCTTCCAAATAGAGAGCTGGAGGGGTCAGTGGCAGCATTTTCCAGACACTGTGGCCCACACACAGCTTCCAAGCCAGATAGTTTCCCATAGAGCTTTCTGCACTCACACCATCTAATCTGTAAGAGAAAAATACAGAGTCAAAACGGTCCCGAGGATTATTGCCTGTCCTCACTGCTGCACCACAAACCAGAGCTTGGAAACTATCATCTAAAGGATAAAACAAAAAAGTCTGAAGGGCTGGTGACCACGTGTCTAAGCACAGCTTCTCCATGTATTTGATACGAGGACTTCAGCAAACAAATCAAGCCTTTTATTTTTCATTTCTCAGGACTTAAGCAGACTTATACATGGGATGTCAGGCATATGGGCCAGGGTGATGAGCCAGATAGCTAGTTGAGAATGTGGGAGGTAGAAGATGGTTGGACCACTGCGTGCACCAGGACATGGACAGATAGAGAATGAGCAACTGTCAGGAAGATCAGGAACCGTTCACTGACTCCTGTAGGGAGGGGATACGGGAAAAGATGTGATGACAGAGACAGCTGGATGCTTCCCGTGTTTTCCATCTGCATATGCTGGTGTCCTTCTTCCTTTCCACCGCATCATTCTGTTTCTCCCAGTGGTTTGAAGTATGTGTTTCTACCCAGTATTACTATTTTCTGGCACCTTTCTCATCTGCCATTTTCTCTGTCCTACATGGCACAGCTTTCTTTTGTTTCAGCAGCTCTTCTCATTTTTTTCCCCAGCCTTGTTCCCTGTCTGTTCTTGCATTAATTTATCCTGTTGGCTGGCCATTATGTAAAATATTGTGGGAACAGGATGTTTCTTTAATGCATAATTAAGGATAGAGTGCGAACAGCTGATCTTCTGGCATTTTCACCAGGAAAAAAAGGGAAAAAAAGCTCTTCCATTGCATGTCTATTTTAGATGAAAATTGCGCTGGACAGAAGCCAGGTGGTGCAGTGACCCCAAGTATCCCCCAAAACCTTCATTCTTCTCAGACTAGGATGAGGAACATTCTCAAAGTCAGCTTTACACACTGTTATTTTCACAGTTCCCTCAAAATTAAGACATGCAAATAAGACAAATGAGTGAGGACAGAAATCAGACTGCTTTGGTAAGGAGTCTTTCAGTGAAAAAGGACACGCAGTGGTGGGTCCACTGCAGAGACCTGGCTTCTTGTGGGGTTTCAGCTCCTGTTTCAGCTCCTTCTTCAACCAAATCCACAGCCTCCAGGGGTACCTATGGTGTGGAGAGGGGAAGGTGTACATGCACAGAAAACTTTCTATGAGCATGACTTCGAGAAAGATGTGTGGATGGTGGTGACCAACCAGCTGAACATGAGTTCTCAGGACGAGGCAAAAACAAATGTGTGACTTTCGGATCTACAAATGGAAGGGAAGGATGAAAAATTGGACCAGACCCACAATGAAGTATAAGCATTAGCAGTTTGGAAAATGTCGAGACACTCTGGGAGTTCTCAGGTTATTAAACAGAGATTAAGCACTAACTTCATCATAAGCTTATCTTACCTACCCAGAGAAGGGACACTCAAAATAAACAGCTATTTTTAGCCTAATTACAGTCAGATAGAAAATAAAGATGCACAAATTTACTGCAAAGAGGAGCTAAGCACTGTAACTTGTTACTCGTGGTGATGGCAGCTGCTCCAGGTCCAGAATTTTTAAAGAAGAGATTAAGTGCCTTTCTCAATGCTGCCAAATACTTCAAACAATGATTCATCTAGGATTGTCCTCCAGCCTGTGCTGAGCAGCACGACAGGCGAGATGATCACAGTGATCCTTTTAGGCCTTGTACCCTACCACACACGCTTAATAAACAATTATTATAAGGCTGCCTGGCATCAGGCCGTGCATGGTGGATGTGCCCTTACAGCGTACACAAGATGTGTGTGCTTTTCAGTGGGTGGGATCTGAATCAGAAGCAATCTGCCTCAAACTTCATAGGGCTGAGGAACAGTCTGAAAGCCCACACAGGCGTGAGCATGGAAAACGTGGGAAAAGGCAGGAGGCACAAGGGCCGCGGGCCGAAACACGCTGCTCAGATGCTTCCTCAAGTGGAGCAGTGAGGGCTGCTCTGAGCACCGCGCTCGGCACCGGAGCCGGCCCAGTGTCTTGGATCCTTGCAGATTGAAGCCACACCGCAGGTCGCTGCCACTGCTTTGCACGAACATCATGTGAGCAACCTGCTCAGCCGAATGGATGTCAAAAAGCAATCAGTAAAGGCTGAGAGGTAAATCAGGTTTTATTCTTTATCAGAGCATTCACACTCTTTGCTGTATTTCCCCTGATTTGTTAAATATTTCAAACACTATATGTTAAACAGGGATATTAGGAACCAGAGATGTTTCCGTCTATCTTTGTAGAAAATATACTAATCATGAGGGACACAAGCAATTGTCATCATCCACTCTACTCTTGGAAGTTCACCCATTGTGAAAATGTCAAAGTAGGCTAATTTTATGCTGCATAATGTATTTGACCTACCCCTTTCACTCAGATGCACTTGAAACTATTTAGCTGATCCTAAGTAAATCTTGCAATGAGCACTAAATACCCAATGTTATTGATTTATGTTTTTATTGCCCTAGATACGATTATAACTGTAGAACACTGTTCAATAGGTCAAGCACTCCCTTTGCTTAATTAGTATTTGCCACAGTCAGGCACCTGAAGGCATCTTGGTGAAAAAAACCTAGAAATATGCAGCCTGTAAGCTTTGTGGAGCTAAGAAGGTATTTACACTTCCTTTACATCCTGCATTAATCTTCCGTCATATCCTGAGGCACATACAGTGAGTGTTCTACTTTGGGTCGGTTGGAGAAATGCACAGAATTTGAATGCTACCAGAAATTCTCTGCTTCTGTGTCACCTACAAATAACTGCATGCTTAGTCATAAAGACACACACGCCACATGATGTCATCCCCTCAGTGCAATCCTTCATCCTTCACCTTCATGTAGCTCCATTTTGCCTGCCTGTGACGCCAGCTGGTCATGCCGTGTCTAGCCACGTGCATGCTTCCAAAACTGCAGCATCAGGCTTTAGTTTCAGGGAGGAACAGCCAAGGGATTTTGCCCTACAGCTAAATACACACCTGGGCTCCCCTTAACTTAATTTTCACAAATACTTGTGGCTTTGACCCTGCAGACAACTGACAATACCGCTGTGCTTCACTGCCAGGAGGCCCCAGCACCACAAGCAGTGGTTCCATTCCTGAAGCATGGCATCTCTGGCAGGTTTCATTTGTTGTCCATGTCTGTAACAGATCCAGCGAGTCACCTAATGCACCATGAGATGTCTCACCAAAACAGCAATACTTGGCCCTTTGGGCGGGTCTAAGCGAGTGGATTATGTACAGACACCTATTTCGGTGTGCTGGAGGATTTATTACCATCCTGCTGTGGTCCAGCCCTGCCAGCCAGGCTGCCCTTGTGCCAATAAAGCCGCTCCGTGCTCATGCTGACAGGGCTCCGTCAGCAGGGAGAGTTGATCTATACCAACCCCCTTACGCCAAACAGTAGCGTGCTGCCTGCCTCTCAGCCAGGACAGGACAATTTTCACACGGTAGCCCCTGAACAGGCAGGTTAATTGTGAACTTACAGGTCTCTGATCTTCCAGGAGACTCTCAAACACAATTTTTAGATTTTTTTGTTCTTCAAGGCTGCAGTGTTTTGGCATATGTTCAATTTCTCCATCAGTGGAAGCTGTAATAGCATCTTTGTTACACCGTGCAGCGGAACGGTGCAGCAGAAAGCCTGCTTCCTTTTATTTATTTTCACGGACAAATTCATAGCGTTTTCTATCTCTCAGGCACTATTCCTGGCAACCTTTAACTCTTCTTCCACCACATTTCCAGTCACCCAGCAAATCCCACTGTTTTCTCTTCTCATTTATTCTTGCTTAGTTGTCCCTTGAATAAATGCTTTGTGGTTGGCCCTTAGGGGAATATCTGTTTTCTCACTTTCTTCCAGGAAGAGGATGGGAACTGAAGAGCATAGGAGGAAGGAGAAAGGTGGAGATGTTCCTTTTTGCAGGCAGGGAGGTCGCTGTGACATTATGAGATTTGCCTGTTGGTTTACACCCTCCTTGGACAGACGTTTCTTGCAAATCCATAAATCTTCACCAGCTGATGCCTCTTCCTGCACTCTGCCTGGGTTGTTTCAAGCAGATACCACGTCATCCTCATAAAAAAGATATTGGTGACTTTAAACTACGGGCATCTGACTGGGGATGGCAAATCCTATTGCAGTTTCTGCAAGTCCCTCTAACCCAGGCTGCTGTGCCTGTTCCCTCTGCCTGCCATGGCCTGTCCACAGTGCTGTAGCTAGAGCTGCATTTCTCTCCTCCTTCCTGCCTTCCATGGCTTTTTTCATTTTTTGATGCATCAATACCAATTTCATACCCCACTGTCCCTCCTTTCCTTGTCCCAGAGTCCCAGATCTTTACTCAGATCTCTAAGCATCTTGGTTTTTCCCTTGCTCACTCCTCCCAACTTTCCACTCTCTCAAGCTGTGAATCCTTTTTTCCCCCCACCTGTCCCTAGGGCATTTCTTCACTCATGTAGGATCATCTCCTTTCTTCTCCCTTGCCCTTCTTCAGCTCGGTTCTGGTGGTTGCAGTAGTAAACCCCATGCTGGTCCTTTGCCTCTCCAGTCATTCTGCATCTTTTCATCCACTCAGATGACATCTCTGCATTTTGAATGCATGGCCCTCCATAGCTTGATTTCCAATAGATCCTAGTCTTTAGTCAGTCAACACTTTTCTATAAATGCTCAGTGCTACTTCTGAACAGTTCTCTTTACATCAACTTCATTCTGACAAATTTCTTAAGAGGATTTCCTTTAAGCAAATATTTAAAGCTTCTGATTGTATCCTGTCTGCTCCTGGACCATTGCTCAGACAATTTACCTTCAGTGAAGTTGCCGGACTTCAGGAGATTGCATTTCTCAGCAGGTCATCAGGCTTTCTTTCCCCTTCATATTTCTACTGAATTGATATTGTTGATTGTGCTAACCCAAAAAGGACATTAATAAAACCTTCTAGGGTAATTCTTCTGCAACAAGATCCTTCTTGCCGTGAGAGAAGTTTGTTGTAACCCCGGCATCTCTCTCTGGTCTGCTGCAAAATGCACGCATTACAAAGATCCTCTAATGAACACAAATAATTTTTTTAACTTCATACCAAGCACTTCTTTCTTCTGCAGTTCTTGTTCTTCTTTGTTCCTATGAGTGTCCACGAGCCTTCATCTACCACTAACTGCAATGAGCATGTTGTGAAAATACATCAGCATGTCCCTAATAAGGCTGGAAGCAGGAGGTGGTATTTATCCCTGTACTTTCTACCAAGCCCAGAACTCTAGCTACAAAACCAACATCACATCAGGGAAAAAAAAATAGATCTCCTAGCTGCATTGCTGGTTAAAAATTTTCAGCAAAAGGTGCAGCTGTAAACAGCCAGATAGAGACTTTCGAAAAACTGATGAAAACAAACTTTCTGAAAATCAAATTAAAAACTGCATGAAATATCACTAATTTTTTAAGACTTTGGAGTCAGTACTACTTGCCATGCTATGTTTACTTTCAGAAAGAAAAAGGATATTAGTACCACGGCTAAAATAAAATTGTTTAATATACTGTTTAACAGAATAGACAATAAGTTACAGAAAAAACACATCAGACTCAGGAAAACATTCAGAGAGAGCACAATATTTTTCCTATGGCAGCAAAGCGTATACAGAAAGTCGGCAGAGCCTGACCGAAACGGGTAGCTTCATTTTTAGTTTACTAAATGCAGGGGTAGAGCAAGTGGAAAATTATGATTCTTGGGAAATAAATTATATAATAAGAAGGAAAAAAAGAAAGAACTCTATTACTTGAAGTGCTTTGGACTGCCACATTGTTTTACTCCAGTTTTCTGTTGTCCTGAGTGTTATGAGAAAGGGGCTTGTTGCAGCGAGGTTGGATTCCTGTGCAAGCACCACTTGTGGAGAAAAAGATAGAGATCAGGCGAAACTCTTGAGCCAGGCCATGAAGAACATGAGTGGGTGGTCCATGGAGCCCATTAGCCTGCCTGAGTGCTGTCAAGAATAGATGCAAACAGAGCAGGAGAGGGGTACAGTGAAACCTGAGCCCACGTCTGCAGCTCGGAGCTTTTCTGATGTTATAGTTTTGTGTTGGTGCATGGAATAAGGCAAAATTATGCATGCAAAGAATGAGAATGATTTTAATGAGTAACTCCCCAATGAATGGTCCTGATGAATCTAGAGGGACAATTAAATCTCATATACAGTATCAAAAATAAGGCATTAATGCTGTTCTGCACTAGTTAGTGACTCCTTTCCTATTGAAACCTACATAATCCCTCTCTGTGCTGCACATACTGCGGAGCTGTTATTGTAGTAATGTCCTGTGGCCCCATAAGGACTCAGGGTCCTGGCCTTTGCACAAACACAGTCAGAAGATAATACTTTCCACCTATCAATCTACACAATACTCTTTCACTGAAACAATAGACCATACAGCAGGAAATAAAGCAAGTACCAGGATCAGTTGTGAAGGGAAACTGTCCAATTTCCTGGGCGGTGATTTGCTGGGCGGCCTTGTTTGATAGCAGGAACGACAAAGCATCTTCCCTTGAGTTACAATCAAGACTTTTCAATGCAGGCAAACAAAACTGTTGTTGAGAACAACAACCTGCTGGCCACAGGGGAGGCCAAACCTTGGCCACTTTGTATTAAGCCTTTGAAAGTCTGATCCCACTTTTCCTGAATCAGCTTTATTTTACCCTGAAGGTACTGCAGCTCCTGACAGGCTGGAGCACCACCCACAAAACGTTGCCAGTCCCCTTGGTCATGGCTTCAGGTAGATTTAAGGGGATGATGAGTAGAAGTGGGGCTTCAGGAGGCCAACTGGAACATGTCCCATTGGAGAAGGATGTCCAGCAGTGATCTCCAGGAGCCGGGCTGCCCTGCACCGTGGTGCTGCTCAGCCACCCAGCACCATGCAGGGTGGTCTCCACGCAGGTGATGGCAGATACCACCACGGCTGTTTGCAGCACTGGGACGATGGAGGATTGCAATGCCTGTGAGCCTGTGGAAATCAGACATCCCTTTGATCAAGATTAATGCAGACAACACAGCTGCACCCTAGGCTCTCGGTCATTAACGTCTAGTTACTGCCGTGATACGCTTGCACAGAAGCATATGCCATCTTCCATAGTCCACTGTTAAAATCTTAAGGGCGATGAATTTAAGATGCTTTAATCCTTCACCCCCTTTAAAAAAGACTTGTAATGCACAAAGAGACTGTTTTTCTCTTGGAGCACCTGGAAACACCGGCTGCCGCGTGTCCCAGATGGCAAGTGATGCTCTACCTTTGCTTCCTATCAGTATTAGCAGTGGAGGAAGGATGGCATTTGCTGGCATGGGAATTCTACAAAAAATCACCAGAATATTAAACATAGTAAGAGGAAGGGCTATGAAGACTGCCATTTTTTTACTGTTCTATGGGGCTTATCCAGAAATATCACAGAAACCACTGAGCGAAGATGGGAACTTGTATCCCATGGCAAATCTGTGGGAAGTCCATACCTTTCTCCACCTACAGGAAGGGGGAGCTAGCCCCCCTGCTAGCACAAACGCAGCAGTGGCAGCAGACAGGGAAGCAATGAGAAAGCCTTGGCCCCAGGTTTCCTGTAGTTCTCTCGTTTGATTTTTTTCCCCCTCATTTCTCTTCAGCTGGCCTCCTATTTGGTCTTCAGTTAGACCTCGGGTGGCCTGTCATTTCCAGGCTGGAATGATAAAAAAACGTACTCAATCACACTTCTAAAAGCACCTCATTGCTTTGCTGAATTGCATACACTCGGGATGTCTCGCCGTTGTAGCTAATCCCCTGCACAGCACAAACAGCTCAGGCCAGCTGGTCAGTTCTCATAACCACCTAACATTTATTCCGTCTAATTCCCAAAGTGAAAGCAACTTTGCAGTCAGTGCAGATCTCTACCAGTTCATTTATAGCAGAATAGCTCATCTAAGTGCTAATAGAAGAAGTCTTTGATTACCAGTGTATTCATGGAGATTTAGACTCCCATTGAAATAATTAATTCCTTGTCCACTCTAGACAAAATGAAATGGTGCTAGAGATTGGAAATGCATGGAAGAATATTTTCATTAAAAACTGAATATAACCAGCTGTAGTCCCAGCTCCTCTCTGCTTCATCACGCTCCTCTGTACACCCCTGCAGGTAGGTGCTCACGTACACTTTTTGGGGAAACGCCTCTCTCCAAGTGACCTTCCAAAGGGATAAAAAATCCTATGGCACTGTCACCTCTGTGCCTTTTCATCCACTCACACACACTATCTAGGCATCTATTTTAATTTATACAAGCACTAACGAGAGGCTGTAACTATTTATGAGCCCTGTTATGCCAGATCCTGTGGGAGAGCATCCCAGCCCTCAGTGTGCTCGTGAGCAGAGGCTCTACAGCTTCACTTATGAATTAAGCACCTAGGTTTTGCGTAAGCATGATGATGGGCATCCCCATCCCCACTGCACAAAAGTACTGCCTGCCATGGTGTAGTCAGCTGCAGCTGGAGATTAGAAGACTGGCTTCCTTGCAGCAAAACTGCACGTGCCATGTCTCTGCCTAGCTTTGTGCAGAAAGAGAGGAAGAGAGCTGACAGAGTAACTGCCCCAGTGTAGAAACACTTCTGAGCTGAGGAAGGTGAAGTCCAGGGAGATGCAGCAGAGAGAGGTTGAGGAAAGACAGGCTGGTCAGGAAAAATGTCTTTTCTTCCTTTCATACATCTTGGCAAACAGGGTCTTCTGAGTTTTCATTTAAAGGACACCTTGTTTGAGATTTTTTTTAAATACATTTATTAGGAAAAAAAAAACCTTAGGAATTTTGACAAAAGCTCTCATTTCATCAGCCAGCACAGAGCGAACTAAAATATTTTGTTCTGCTCTCCCTGTTTCCTTTTTTTGCAGGTAGCAATGAAGTGACTTCCCCAGGCTCATACAGGATGCCTATGTCCAACCCAGGATCTGAATCAGTTCCTGAGATTTCAACTAGGGTTTTATCCAGATCCTTCCTTTTTCTTGCAGATGAGCCAAAAGGGGATTAAATACAGGTTCTGTGTGCACAGAACCCCAAAGGCAAACAAAATTCAACTACTGCGCTCTGTGCATCCCTTTCAGGCATAAGGAATATAGTCCAAAGCTGATTCTGCATTTCTGAACTCTCAAATTTACTATTATATTACACACTTGTGCACTCAGACAAGCCCATTATGATTTTTTCATTTCTATTCTCACCCCATGGCTGCAAAGATTAAGCCTTGCCACTGCAAGAGGAAACTTGAATAGCTCCTGGACAGCATTCCAGCAGAAGGAAGCGGGAGCTCACATAGCATTGCATCTCTCTCAGCAATATCAGTGTCTTTTAGAAACAGAAATAGCAAACACCTCTATTTACTAAGTGATAAACACGTAAATTAAAGTTCGGGGTTTCTTCTACCAGCTTGCTAGAAGCTGTGACTTATTTTTCTCACTCCAGATACAGCTGTAACACACCACCAATGCAAAGCAGCTTTCTCTTATCCATACTGATTGTCATATAGACACTAAGCCTTCATTATCCACATCCATGCTATGCTTACCAATTCCAGCACTAGGTGCTGGGAGACGATTGGGATATATCTTGGATTCCCTAAGCTATATTGCACAGGTGACTCTAGGAAATGCCTAATAGATCATTGCAGGACAACTTCTCTTCCATTACCGACTTCAAGTATGTAAGTTATTTTTGCCTGACACTGCTCCCAGACTTGTCAGCCCTGGACACTTGTGTGCTCAGCTGGTGTGCTCTTGTGGTGGCAGCTGAGTCAGCACAATTTTAGGGAGCTACCATTGGTTACTGAGGATGTCAGCCAGTCATGCACATACCCAAGTGCATCCCACGAGCATAGCGTCTTGAAAGATGGCTGCATAACAAGATCCTCAAGTAGAGGCTTTGCTGAACCTCTAACTCCCTTCCTGTAGTTGGATGTAGTGCTTGATATGACACCAGCACTCATTGCCTTGTTGCCCTGCCGAAACCAGGACACTTGTGGGCCATCAGCTGAGTGAATGGGAGCAAAACAGTGCTGGAATTTGAGTATTCCTGCTCAAGTAGGCAAAATCCTGGGGCTTGTCATATTCTTGTCATATATCAATGATGAAGGTCACGTTCTGGCCAAGTTCCTGATCTCAAGAAGCTCATCTTGAGCTTTGCAGAGGAAAGCTTGGTTGGCAGCATGGAGCTGATAGGGCTGCACTGGCAATTGACAGTGATTTGTAAGTAAAATGAAGGGTGAAATGCAAGAAATACCATTATAAGTGGATCTGCCTTCTGAACAGAAGGAGATGGTCATGAAGACACAGAAAATGGGAATCTTGTTCAGGTCCTGTAAAAGTGATAGCACCAGAAAACAGCAAATTGTAGTTGAGCAAACAAGTAACAGCAGCAAGCACCTGGAAGCTACACAGAGTCTGCTGAAAACGTACATGGGAAATTCACAGTGAATGGCAGAGTGGCATGAAGAAGAAAACAAAACCAGTTTGCATGAGAGACAATTCCTTCCCATCCCTCCGGACTTGTGCCTCATCTATTTTATTTGAGGGGTGAAATCCAGCAGCATGTTAATAGGAAAGATGTCTGCTTTGCTTATAACTGTGACTGCTAAATGATCAACAGTACCTTTGTAGCATCACATTAAGGCAAAGGCAAGTGAGGATCCTGCTTAAATATGAATGAATAAATAAATAAATAGCTAGGTAGACAGGTAAATAAATATTAATCTCTACACACATTCTAAGAATCTTTTTTTCTTTCTTCTGACTAATGTGTAGGCATCTATTAAATACTAATTGGTACAGCTTTTAAAGCAAACTCTCCTGCTAGGCCTCTAACTATGAATGCTACTAAAGTTGTTTATACCCCTAACTACTTGTTAGTAGTTAGGTAGGTGCATCAGTTAATACAGAGAGATTTGCGTCATTAACTGTGCTATGTAAAAGAGTTGGTTGTGGGTGAATTTTGGAGGTCAATTTAAAAAAAGGAAATTCCTCAGAGGATATATAGCCTCCAATTTTGCTCACTCTGAACTCAAACAGATATTCTCTAAATATGTGGCAAAGATCCTTACGTGGCCTGTCAGCCTGGAAACACAATCCCAGAGGTGGTGTTTCTCCATGGGCAGCGCGAAGTCCTGTGCAGTGTGAGGATCCATGGCTTGGGGTCCCCCCAAGTGAGGACACCCCCTGCCCACCAGCTTCGGCGGCTCCTCTTCCTTGGCAGGCGACTGCTTTCTGCTGTTCTCCCAACCACCTCCCCAAACAATGCACCTACCCTCCTCTGAGACACTCTCCCCACTATTCGCCCCTTTGCCTTCGCAATGCTGAACTCCATCCTCAGGCGGGCATGGGGATGAAATGGGAGACCCCCACTTGCCCCAGCATGCAGATGAGGGGGGAGCCGGGCCCGCCAGGCTTGGGTGCTGCTCACAATTTGTGATGTTCCCCTTCCTTTCTGCTTCCTGAGGACTGACTGGACACTGCAGAGGGACCAAGATCCTCCCAAAATAGCGTCTTAACCCACTGCTCACCAGTCCCCCAGAAGTGCTGTACCTGTTGTTCATGAGGCAATTACAGCTAGACAAGAAACTCCTCTCTTTCTTTGTTGAAAAGATCCCTCCTATGTTGCCATGGATATGATGACCTGTTTCTAAACTCCATTTTTCCCCTCGCAGTATATGATCTCTACTGTGATCTCTACATTTTGATCCATACTAAATATAATTTCTAAACGAATTACTGTTCTGCTTGTATCTTGTGATCACAAAACTGCCCTGCAATACAGTCACTCCTGATCCACTTTCTGCCAGACTTTCCAACCAAATCATCACTGAAAAGGCAAGGAGAAGGAAAAGCTGATTTGGCTGAGTGGGTTTTTTGCTTGTTTCTTGCTTCTTTGAGGGACTTTTTGTGCCACAACAACAGAGCTGAAATGGATGTGGTGAAAATAATTAATTTTTAACCATGTTCCCACATACGAGCTCAAGAGATCCAGAACTTGGTCGGTAATGCTAGAGAAAACTATCCACGTTAATCCTGCAACTTATTTATTCGTCAGCTGTGCTTGTTTATGTGATGTATGAAAGCAATGAATTTTGGGAATAATAAAAAACACTTTCAGGTAAGAAAATGAAGCCTAAACTGCAAGTATCTAATAAGAAGTCATTGGGGGGGGGGGATTATTTCTACTTTTTTGCTAACTGTGATGGGTATGTACCCACAGACCTCCTTCATAGACCTCTTCTTGGCCCGAAAATGTAATCCTAAGAGCACCCTTCTCCCTCTGCTATTTTTTCTTGAGAGTCTCCTTTCTCTGACAACAGCTCTTTTCAGGGCGTGCAAAATGAAACATCTGTGGGTGTATCTGAAGGCCGAGCGCACCCGCATTAGTGTCAAAGTGGCCAAAGACAACTGCAAAGTCACACTGACTTCTTCCTCTGTTCTGCAACAGTGTTCCTTGTTCTGCTTTGCTCTCACCCAAGAACTTACTCCATTTTCAGCTCTGCTTTTAAGATGTACCACAGCCACAGTGACAAACACCTTTGCCCATGATGTAAGAAGAAATTTGCTCACTGTTTTTCTAGAAAGGAGGGTTAAGCTGGACTCCCTAGGCTGTTCCTACCTGGTGGAGCTGGGAGAGAAGGTAAACGTGGGTTTGTAATACCTCTGTCAGCAACAGAGAAGATGAGGAGAGGTGTATTTTATTTCAGAAATGATTTGTGCTTTTGTAGCCCAGTCGCTGCTGTCCGTTCCCCCTGGCCTTTGACACCATGAGGCAGCACCCCAGCGAGGCAGCCTTGCTGCTCTCCATGCAGGAGACCGCATCCAGAGGATACCCTTCAGGAAAGGGACCGCTGGGCTGGTGAGGGTCATTTGGCTGTGCACCAACACCCAGGACATGGGAAGTCTTGGCTGAGCTGTCTGTATCCTCAGGGGATTTGAACCCCAGAGTTGGTTTTAATGGGAAATACCCCAATGTGTGCCTGTGGGCAATGCTGAGCTGAGACCTCCTCTGGGACCATCCCCCTGGGCAAAGCTGTGCCCGCACAGCGTGAATGCAGGCGCTGCAGGGACAGGTGGAAAGCAAGCGAGCGATGGTCTGTACCTCTAGTTCAGTGAGGCAGCCAGCCCCACCAGAAAGAGCCCCCCTCAGGGCTTTTACACTTCTCACTTAAGTATCGTCAAACAAAAATACATAAATAACACTGGGAGCAGAGGGACTGAACCTGCTTGGATCCTGGCTAACAAATCCCCCCAAAATAGCAGGTGATATTAGAGATAAGGACTGTGAATTTGGTTTAGTTATCATGCAAAGCTAAGATAACTGTAAGTGGTGTTTCTATAACAAAAATCTGAACAATGTGCAGAGAACAGGGTTTTTTAGTTAAAAATGCTGCTGTAACTTAAAAGGAAGTAACTGGTTACTGTGCTTTGTGCAGTGCTATTTGCGGCATCATTAAATCTCCCCTGAAACCTCGCTACTGGAAACTGGATTTAGTCAGGGCCCATTATGAGCCCAGACAACTGTACAAAATTGCCTGCTTTATTCGTACAACGATGCCTAAAATGTTTAGACTTGGGTGCCTCAAATCAGGCATCTCTCTATTTACATTCCTAAATTAGAGCCCATTTGTTATTCATGGCTTGCTTACCTGTGACAGATAGATTGGGTTGTTCATACGACCCATCCCACCCTGTCTCAGGGGAGTTTGGCGTAATTAAATATTACTCATTTCCTAGCAGCACACTGAACTTTCTATAATGTAACCCATTCCAGAGGTTTTGGCATTGCTGCTCAGCTATCTATCTCAGCCGGCACCTAAATATGAGAAAGGCACTAGGGGGAGGTGAGTTTAAAAAAATCCTCCTAAATATTTATCCAAATTTAATCGATCGCTCTTCTATAAAAATTCAATATTGGAATGAGCATGTGTGTTAGCAGAGGGTCAAGTTATGAGCTTGCTGAGGGATTACCTCACTCGACATGCAAAAAGAAGGGTAAAGGAAAATGTAAAGTACATTAAGTATTTAAAAATATATTTCAGAGATGAAGGGAGATGATTTCTCTTGCTAATTTTTCTCTATTATTGTTAGTCACCACTGTACACTTGGTACCTATAGCAAAATTTGACCTGCTTAGGCCCGTTCTTAGGTAAAGACTTTTTTGTAGTTCACCAAAGAACGAGGAAGCTTTCAGATACGATTACATGCTTTTCTGAAGGGGGGACCTACTCTGTCTCCCATGGTTCCTGGGGCTCCCCACTCTCCTGCGGGTCCCCGAGAGCTCAGCTGAGCTATGGTGGTGGTCATCGGGACACCTTTCCTCCACGCCAGCTCCTGCATTACACATGGCTAAAAAACACACACACCCAGGGGGAACGCACCTTGGGAGCCCCAAAGGGAGTGAAGGAAGCTTTGCAGCAAGGGGTATCTCTACAGTGCTGCTTCTGGGATCTGCAAATTCCCTCCTTTGTGCCTGGCTAGAATAAAATCCTTCCCAAGGCTCAGTATTTTCTCCCTGACCCGTGATATCTGGCAGTGGGACACACATACGCTGGTCATAAAGTCATCGCAAGCTGCTGTTGCTAGGGGCTTCCTGGCTCTCCCCCAGGCACCTCTCTCCCTCTCTGGGTCATGTCTGCACGAGTTCTGTTTTCCAGGACTGGAGAGGACTTTCATCTCCTTCCAGATGGACAACCCTGCCCGAATGACCTCCTCCTCATCAGTCCCAGTTTTGCAACATACATACCCAGTCTGGTATTTTCAATACAGTTAATGTAGGCAAGCTCAGCTTTATATGCAATTACTGATGCGGTGACCGAGGTGCTGTAGGTCTTGCAAGGCTGTGCTCCCAAAATGTCCCCAGCACTCCCCTTCCACTTATCTGTGAATTTTGGCCATTTCTCACATAACTCCATCTCAACCACCGGCAAAACCCAGCCATCTCTTGGGGCACCATCTGTGACTTTTGTCAGGTGCCTGCGCTGGTATCCCTCACATCCAGCAATTTCTCATGTCATGCCCAGCAGTGTCCCCTGTGCTGTTCACTCAGCCCATCCTCCGGCCAGGACTGAGCTGGAGCCCCGTGGCTCCCTGCAGCCCCAGGAGAGGGGCAGAGCAGTTCTGCCCCAGAGGAGGAACCAGCCTTTGTGCCAGGGCAGGGCAGCAAAGCTTAGGGTAGGAAGGAGAAAAGAGGTCGCAAAATTCCAGAAAAACACTGTTGCTCCAAAAAATGAATGACACATGCCCTTCACTTGCAAAAGCTGCCAACAGCAGTATGCACATCAGGAGCAACTTTGGGCTGTGGCACAAAACCAGACACACAGGGAAGTCCTTTCTCTTCTTGGTCAAGAAGGCGCTACTGTTCATGAGCTACTGGGTGCCCCATAGAGGCACTGCTAGAGGAAGACGTTTATTCTCCCTTCTTTGCAGCTGCACACCACTGAAACAGAAAGTATGGGCCTATAAATATTGTGTAATTGAATCTTACTCTGTGTACTGTATCCTGCCAGTGGCACTGCCTTTTCTCTCAGCCACATATCTTTCAGCACTTGCTGCCGTGATTCCACATTAATACTTCCGCCTGCTGCTGGAATGTGCGCTCGCATTAGCAGCTCCTTCCAGCAATAGCACTATTAAAAATAATGAAATGTCAGGTTGTGCTACTGTGCATCTAGATCCTTTATGGAAATGTGCTGCAGGACCATAGCAGCCTAAGTCAGTCCTCCATTCAGCCTTTGGAGAGATAAGATGCTGATAAAGACATTTATGGTTTTGAATAGCACCTTGGTTCCTGTCCATGGCTCACCTTTGTCTGAGCAGTGCTTTTCCCAAAGGATGTACAGGGCAACATTTTAGTGAAAGAGGCACCGAACAAATCTGCTT
This sequence comes from Gymnogyps californianus, assembly GCF_018139145.2. NCBI lineage: Eukaryota > Metazoa > Chordata > Aves > Accipitriformes > Cathartidae > Gymnogyps > Gymnogyps californianus. The sequence goes on along the minus strand of NC_059473.1, from coordinate 88,058,341 downwards.
TACTGACAGCCCTTCTGTCAGTAGATGGAACATCCGTTATTTTTATCCACCGGAAGTGTGTGAATTAAAATGAAATGAAAGGATGTTGGAGGCTCTAGAAAGAGCGGACCGGCACAGCATCTCAGAAGATTGGGATAAACAGATCTAATAATGTAGGAAATAAAAAAGTAGTGGACACTGTACAGTATGTTTCAAATACTGTTAGCTACTCTGTCAGACAGACCAATAATATTCTGTCATTACTGATTTCCACTGGGGATAGAGGGAGGTGTTGGGGAGGGAACAACTAAATGATGCAGAAGATGCAAGAAACGTGGAGAGTCAGGTGGAAGATACTCATAACTGGAATTTCTCATGCAACAAATGTGCTTGAATTCTCTCAAAACAGTTTAGCCTGATTGCTCAGACAAGTTCATTTCCATCTATATTATTCCTCTCACTGGGAATTCTCCACCTGCTTCCTCTAAATAATCACAGGCCAAATGAGATGAGCCTAAAGGAATACAGACTAGATGAAGAAAACACTGCTGGTAGTGATGGGGTGTGCAATATGTCTACAATTACATGCAGAAATGTCCTACCCATCTCATTTGATTTGAGCCTGTGCTGGTGTTATGAAGGAAACAAACCTGCTTCTCCCTCTGTGATCCTATAGTGTCTCTTGTCACAAGGATGCCTGGGTTGTATCACTCACCTGTGTGTCGTATTGAATACTCACAACTGCACACACACACACAAGTGCACAATACGACCTAGTAATGGCATATAAAAGCATTTGGCATATAAATGGCATATACAGTGGCACATAAAGTTGTTTCTGAGCAATCTGGGATTCCAGAGGGAACCCTCTTCAGATGCTTCTGTAGGTCCAGGACATGGCCTCCTTCCCAAGCGCGGCGGACCCGTCGCCCATTTGCTCTTTCTGTGTGTGTACCAGAAAAGCGTTAGAGTTAGAATTGCCCTACATATACACTCTCCGTTTTCCCAAGCCGTAGCAGTGAGTAAAACAGAGTGATCAAATGAGGGCCATGAGAAGGAAGCAAAGCTGTCAGCTCGTCAGTGATTCGACTGAGCAACCACCCTCAGCAGCTGGGATGCACCTGGTAGCCCATGCAGATAATTGGGCAACCATCAGCAACAAATACTGTGCAAAGCAAATGTGCTATGCACACTTGAGAAACACATGACCCATAAAAAGCACCGTTCCTAACAGTGGCGTATCTAAGCTGGGCTCTGTCATGTCAGAAAGTTTACAGAGAGAGAGTGTCAGCTCCGCTGGATGGGGCAGTGCCATCAAGAGGAACAGCAGACTCACAGCACTTAAGTGGCTCCTTGCCTTATCCAGTGGTGGTGAGATTACTTATCTGACCAACCATAGCTGTAAGCATGTGAAGGATTTAATTGCTTAATTGCTTGCAGCCATTGTCCTAAAACGTGTTCTGAAAGACTCTGGATACCTCCTTGGCCCATAAATTTTTCTGTATTTTATCACGTGTCTTTGATTGTTGGTAATAAAAACCTGCTATTTAGTGAACCTCCTACTGGGCATCGGCACCTTTACTATGTTCTATGTAATGTAAAATATTACTTAAGCATTTGTTAAAGAAAGAATAGGAATAGAACAGAGGATGTCTGAGCGGAGGCACTCCCTGTACAACTTGCTCCAAGGGTGTGATCCACCACCTATTAGACTGGGCAAGTTTTCTTATCAATTTCAGCAGGCTTTGGGTGCAACTAAAAATCATGCTATAAAAGTGTCCGAAAAGACTTAAAATTAATCCAGTAGAGGCAACTATACCGAATGTCAGACTGAAACAAAATTCTAGCCACTGAGTGTCATCTTCATTTCATCTTTTAAACCCATACTGAGATATGTCCCTATTAAGGGATCATGTTATCCCCACCTCTGTTTATCACCCGGTTCAACATCACCACTTAACCATTTGACATTGGCAATGGCAGTGTTTTCAAACAACATCCCAAATCTGTGATCCATCCCCATTACAGTCAGGCTAAGAACCATACAACATCCCCAGCTAACAGCTGAAGTTACAGCAGTAATACCAGAGCATGCTGTGTCGCAAAATTTGCAGTCATCACAGGCACACCCCCAGTAGGTGGGATAGATATAATTAAAGAACTGCTGCGGGATGTAGCCAAAATGAGTCAAGGTTTGGGGCAGTTCTTTGGAAAAAAAGAGTTACAGAATGCCTTTCTTCTGGAGGATTTTATCAACTATGGCTATTGCCTACAACCAACTTCAGACGTGTTGCTTTGGGTGCTCAGTGTGAAACTGATTTTGTTTTTCACCACTTCAACCACATTTTTTCTTTTCTGTGTAATTTCTGTGTGTTCACATTTTGAATCATAACAGAACACAATTATTTGCTCAATGTCTCCACAAATGTTTTTTATTAAGCTGAGAAGATACAGACTTTCGAGGTTTTAAGATACTGTTTTGGCTATTCCTTATCTAGCAATATGAAAGTCATTTAGAAGCATTTCTTTGTGGTTTGTCAGAATAGCACTAAATTACAGAAAAATAAAAGCAGAAAAAAATTATCCAGTCACTGTACAATACGGACTAAATTGTACACTTCAGCACACTCCTGTTTTAGCAGAGAAATTCTGAGTGTGCTCAGATATACTGACTGCTGTACTAGAATCTCCCCATACATGCAAAGTCATGGAATAAATTTGGTATGAAATTTGAATGAATTTTTAACAAACCTGGAGTTTAAATATTGACTGTTTTCAGTTTAAGAGTAATAAATATTTCAGCAACGGATAGTCATCCTAAGGCAAAGAGTTTGTAAGAGACATCCTGTTCAATTCACTTTATTGCCACAAAAATGTGGACTAACTTTCAGGTTGTGTTTTCATCCATTGGTTATTTGTAGGAAAATTTAAAAATATAATGTTATAATATTATAAATAAAGCAATTCAAGAATTAATTTTAGGTGCCATCTAAATAAGAAGTATATAGTCCTCTGTCAAGAGTACTCTGTGTTGTGTGTTTGATCACAGTTTAATCAACACTAAGGGCTTTTATCAAGTCCAGAAAGGAGTCCACAAAAACTCCTGCAGCAATAAGTATGCCATTGAAAATCCAAACTACAAGTGCATTTTTGTGGAGTTTTGAAGACCCTTAACTGTATTTACACATTTTTTACACCTTTTTCCAAATATATATGCCAGGAAAACATGTATAATGGTTCATCAACTTCCCATCTCTTCTAGAAAGCCCTCCAAAACCCCCAGTGGATGGCCATATCAAAGTGTGCAAAAGGAGCCTGTACTCTCCAGCGCATGAGCAGTCAGCATGAAGGGGGCTCCCTGATTCCACACAAGCCCATGTGCGCGCTTTATCGCTGTCCCAGCATACCCCAAACTCCATTTCCTAGAGGTTTAATGAGTATTGCAGACCTGCTCGACCCCATAGCTCTGCTGTATCTTGAGCCCCGATTTAACTTCCTTGCGAACGCAACTTCTGCAGTCAACATGCCGCATCTTCACTCAGCATCTTCGGGTGGTCTGAGCCCACTGCCCTGTGAAAGGACAACAGGGGTCCTCAGGCACTGTACAGTGCCTGGCAAGGAGGCACGGCAGCACCATTGCCCCAGTGAAGCTGGGGTGAGGCGGGATGTGACAGACACCTTGTAGAAACCGCATCTCCGTAGGTGCGATTCAGGGGAGTTGATGCTAGTATGCTGTAGAGCACAATACAACCAGGTTGGCTGTAATCAAGTCAAAAGTCTGTGACAAACATCGGCCTTGGTGGAGCACTGATCGGAGACATCATATTAAGACTTCACTAAAGCATTAACCAAAGCCGATCCCATACAAGCCGTGAGCAGTAAATGAACTGCCTGTACAAGAATGAGCTGCTGGGGCTGGGGGGATGCTACAAGATAAACGAGCCTGCAAAATAACCGAGAGAGAGTGATGGAGTAAGGGTGACATTTGTCAAGCATTTACCAGTGCCGCTGATAGAGGTAGAAAGAAAACACCCACAGCAGGGTACACACATAAGCTAATACATAATTATTTTGACCACTGTACAAATAAACACGTCACAAACAGGCTTTGCCCCAGCGTAGCAGAGCCAGAAGGCGCTGTGCCCATACCGTGCCACATGCATTAACGCTTTGTCTGCTAGATGCGAGCATGTTAGGGCTGTGCCCTCTGGGCAATGCTCCCGGCCAGACCTTTGCTGCTGAGCTGACACCGCGGTTGCTCTGTTTGAAGCAAGACAGCGCTGATGGCACCGGGCAGCACATCACAGCTCCAAGGCATCTGAGGCTGCAGCGCTGACACGTGGACAAGGAAGGACCACAGAACAACAGCAAACCAATGACCAATTGCCGCCTCCTTGCTGAGGAACAAGATTCTGCCAAGTTTTGAATTTCAGCAGCTTCTATTAGGACAGCATTTTTAAAAAGGGCAGCTCTGCTTTTCCCTGCAGAAGCAGTATCTGTTTATACTTCAGGGTCCTAGAACTACTTATGACAGGGACCACCCATGGAAAACATAAGCCTGAAAGTATTTCTGAGAAGCTCAAACATAAAAATACACAGTATTTACCCTGGTATTTTTGGTATCAACTGTCAACTCTTAACTGCAGAAGTTAATCCAAATAAAATGAGGATGCTCTTTTGTTAATTTGCTTATGAGGAGTAATTGCAGTGCAGTAGATTACTGGGCACTGACAGCACAATAGATCACTTTTTCATAGAAGGCAAAAAAGGATTATCTCCTTAGGAAGGTAATTGGGTGGCATCCAGAGCTCAGGAAAGAGGCAGCTTTGAGAGAAGGACTACAATGAGTCTGGTGAGTGCCTCGTACAGCATCTCATCATAGCCAGCACAAGGTGCTTCAGAGAGAGCTGCAAGAGCCCTTAAAATGAGCTTTGAATCACTCTGATGCTGAAGAAGAACCTGTTTTAGCGCAGGCAAGAGTGGATCTGGAGTCACCTGTTTCTGAGCATCCAGCCATGGTGTCGAGATGGGTAGGTGGGTGGGAGCAGCCCATAGCAAGATGGCACCTCTGGAACCTGCTTGAACAACATTTCTTTGCCCCTTCCTAGATTAGCATCATCCTGCTGCACTGGGATTAACCTGACTAATCAGCACTGCTTCTATTTGCCAGAAAACTGCAAAGCAGCTCAGATTTGCACCTAGCTAGGATTTTATAGGATATGCAGGAAAATCCCAAGAGGTTCTCACTCTCCACTAGGTCATGACTACCAAAATTACTCAAAAGAAGTGAGATTTGTTTCACCTCACTGTACATATCTAAACGTTAATCATCTCCAACTAAGCGAGTCACCCTGGGCTCCCTTCAGACTCAGTGGAGAGAAATGGGCACCTCCAAAAGGCAACTCATCTCATCTTCACATAGATGCCTAAGATGGATGAGATGAGTTGCCTTCTGGAGGTGTCTATTTCTCTCCATTAACTATATAGAGAGCCTTAGGTGACTAGCTTGCACTCAGATGATTAACTTACAATGTCAAAAGCTAAAGGCAGATGAATCCCACATGCAGTGCATTATCATTTGAGCAGTCAGCCCTGCAGACAGAAGGGAGGGGGTTACAGAGCACACTGCTGACAGCCACTCTGGCGGCTTTCTTCTCACTCTGCAGAGATGTACCTGGTGATATATCCAATGACTTCCTAGGAAAGAAGCAGCAACCTGAATGCAAAGAAAGGACTGGGAAAGGAGAAGGGCAATACATTAAAGAAAGAGAAGAAGAAATGTGTGCAGATAACAACCAGCCAACAATTCCCTGCTGGATTTTTCCTGCCCAAAACAGCATGGCTCAGTATGACCAGTTATATCTGAATGATCCAGAACCAAAGTAAGGGAAACTGTGATAAGCCAGCAACAAGATGGCCTCACACTGCCTTTCCTCTTGCATCCACAGTTCTGCCATGATGTAAGTGTGGCGGACTGAGCAAATGCATGCACACATGCCGGAATGCATATGAAATCTTGTCTGAAAGGCATGTTCCTTTTCATGGCAAGACATACGTGACTATCTGAAAGGAAGCAACTCAACATGCTCTGCATCATCCACCTACAAATACGCCCAGGAAATCACAGACCAGGTCTGAGGAGCATTGCTGGGATACTGTAAGAGATGGTCCAGTTATGGTGATACTTCCCTACCATGCAATCTGAGTACTTCTCCCCAACACCACTTTGTGGGAATGAAGAGTCCTTCTATCGTCATTCAGAGCTGGGCAGATAAGACACAAAACTCTTAACCCACCTCTCTTGAGCACCAGCCTGGTGCCATAATTACTGACTAATCCTGCCTCTGTAGCCTGTCACAAGAACAGGTTTTGGCAGTCATTTCAGCTCCTTTCACAGTCACATGAAATTAATTTAATTATTAAAAAAATCTAAAGAATAATGGGATTTAATTGACTTAATGTGAAGCTTTCTGGGCTGTCACTCCACCCAGCTTCTAATCAACTTGTACTCATTCAGCTGTGACTGACTGATGTTTGTGCCTTTCATTAAGAGCCCGTTGTCTCAGTTTAAATCCTTCCTTCCATGCTTAATATTTGCATAATATTGCTTTTATTTTTCAAATCTGTGTTTTCATTGTCAGGTGCCCTGGACGGAGGCTCTCCATGTGTATGTGATTGCAACAGTCACCTCCTGCTCCTGGAAGTTTGTTTTACCTGTAGCTGCAGTATGTTAGCGGAGGATGGGTGAGATGCAGAGTCACTGCCTGGGACACACGCCAGAATGGAGTTAGAGAGCAAGTTGTTTTATTCAGTCATGCACACGTCTAAATAAATACTACATCTTACAGTTTTTATTTGTCTGACCATCATGACAATGGCCCCACTGAAGCTTATGGCCTGTTATGGCTGACATTGTATGAACACATAGCAGCCTTCCCATCTCCTCTAACCCCCAAACAAAAGTAAGAGATGTCAGAAACTCTATAGAAAGTCCAAGACAGAAATTCTCTTCAGCATTGATGACCATAAAAAATGCTTGGGAATCTCATTCCTTTGTTGTTCAAAATTTGAGGAGGGTATTACCACATGATTAATGAGATCCGGAGATTTTCCATCTTCTTGGTCTGTGCTATCATCTCCTACTCTCATTTCAGAACAAGAAGCCCTCCAGCAGTCTTGGACACATTTCACCAGAAAGCACCAGGACAGAAAATCTCTTTCTTTTCTCTGTTCCTTCGGTAAAGCAGGAGAGACAGGAACAGAGACTTAGTGAAGGGATTTTTAAACCAGCAACACTCCACATGAAAACAAAAGTTTCTAAAGCTGTGCAAAATAATATGATTTCTGATTAGAGACAACTTCCTTAGACAAAGCAGAGGTTCTTTTACTTCCACTCTTCACTTCTTGTTTTTCTTGCATCCCCTGCATCCATCCTTCCCTACAAAAGCAGAAACCTTTTAAGACTCTCCTGTGGCATTTTTATCCAAATTGTTTGATATGTGGGGAAGCTTCCATCCTATCTATTTTGGCAGAAAATATAGAATCAAAGTTGCATTTGCTAAAGTAGGCATTGCTAGTAGAAATTATGTCATTCTCGGAGGGAAAAGCTACTCGATTTTGAGTCATTGATGGCATCTAAACTCTTTATATGATACTTCCATAGGGTTTATATCACTCTGTGCAGGGTATGCAATGCAGAACTGAGTGACTTTCACTCCTGTGTCTTCAGCCAGCGTGGATGCAACGTTACAATCACAAAACAAGCTCGCAAACCCACACGGCTCTCAGTACAGCCCCGCCTGGTCCAGGAGCTCACTTCCAGCACCAGTCAGCAAGGGGTGCTTAGGGACAGGCTGGGAGGAGAGGGCAAGCCCCAGGCAGGCTCTCCCGGTTTCCAGAGAGTCCCTGAAGCCGAGACCAGCAGATACCAGCCCTCGGAAGAGCTCTGCCCGCGGACACAACTACTCTCCAGGCGGCTGCCCGTGTCGGGGCGGCCTAAGCTCCACCCGGCAGCGGGGTGACCCAGCCCCGCAGCTGGGCTCCACGCAGGGCCGCAGCTTCCCGCCGCCTCCCGCCGGGGAACGACAGCCCCTCCAACACGGGTCGAGCCCCCGCGTTTCCCCAGTGCGGGCAGCGGCAAGGGTCGTGCCTGAGCACCGGCAGCAGCCGCACCGCGCCGGGAGGGAGGGGGAGGCGGGAAGGGGCGGCAGCTTGGCCCGAGCAGCGGCGGCGGCGGAACGGGGGCCGTGCCCGGGCTTCCCGCAGGCTCCTCACCACCCTGCCGGTGCCCGGAGCCGGCGGTGCCCGGCGGCGGGCGGCGCTGCCCCCTGGCGGGCGCGGCGGGGCGGGGCGGGGGCGGCGCCGTGCCCTCACCGGCGCGGCGCGGAGCGGAGCCGACGCATACCTCCCCTCCGCTCGGCCCGGCCCCGCCGGCTCCCCCCGCCCAGGGGGGCGGGAAAGGCAGCGGGCTCTGCCCGCAGCCGCGGCGCGCCCCGAAGTGGCTCCGCACGGCGTGTCCGTCCGTCCGTCCCCCCACCCCCCCGCCGCCGATAAATCCCACTGCCGGGGGGCAGCGCGGCAATTAGCGGCTGCCGCGCTGCGGGGAGGCGGTGGGGCCCTGCCCAGCCCCCCCCCCCCCCCCCCCACCGCGGGCAGTGACCCCCGCCCAGGAGGCAACAGGAGCTGCTGCCGCTGGAGCGCAGGTGAGTGCCCGGGGCTGGGGGCGGCGGGAGGAGGGAAGGGACTGTGCGAGGGTCCCCGGGAGCCGCGGGAGGGTGCGGGGGTACCTCGGCTGGCATCCCCCGCTGCTGCCCCGAAGGGATGGGCTGCAAGGAGAAAACGCGCTCCCGGAGCCGGGGGCAGACAGCAGGCTGCCGCCGTTATAGTTACTCCTGAGTTTTCCTCTGTGAGCTTGAGACGGTTCCCGTCGGTGTCCCGGAGGGGTCGTTGCGGGGCTCCCGTCGGGGTGGCGGGGTTTATGGTGCCGGTGGGAAGCTCGGAGCGAGGGTGGGCGGCGGGCATCCCGCCGAGCACGGCTTCCTCGCGGCGCCCAGCGCTTCTGTGGTGCCGGTCAGCAGCGGGCTCTCCCGGGCTGTCGGGGCATCCCCACTCACTGCTCGTGATGCTATGAGGCCGTCTCTAAAGTACCTCACCCTTTCTTTCAATGGGTAGAAAAGGCAGGTCTCTGCCCTCTGCTTTCCCATGCCTGGATAGAGGATGAGTGGCGGAATGATGCACAGGGTGTGAAAATAGTTATTCTCAGCACTGTACAAGGTAGATTGTGCTCCTCACTTCAGGACTGGACCTCTGGGGGTATGAAATTCAGCTGTTGGGCTGTCCATCTACCTGTTAGTCCCTGTGACCCAAAATGCCCATCAAGTGGAACAGAGACCTTTCCTTGGTGACAGATTGGGAGGTCCTTCGAGAGAGAGAGATGGTGGGCAGAGAACAGGGCTAGTTTGTTTTATGGTTTATAACCAACCATACACTCAAAGTCCATGATTTGGGTCCACGCTCCCTCTAAATAATGAGCTATTAAAAGCATAGGGCATTTCATCTATGTCTATATATTTCCTGGTGGCTGGGAATCTTATTGAAAAACCCCTGAAATTTTCAGTTTCAAAAGAACAAAGCTGGAATTGGCGTGCAATCGTGTTCAAAAAACTGGGGCTCTAAGTTGAAAAACCCTACCAAACCTGCAACTCTGATGATACTGGAACTGCACTACTTTCCCATAGGGAATCATGTAAGTACGGCTTCCACCCAGCAAAGTGCTTGTTTAATTTGAGTGACGGCTTAGGTGCCATGAGCTTCAGTGGAATTGCTCAGCAGCTGAAGGCAAACACATGCTTCTGTGCTTTCCCAAACCAGAGCTTAAGTACTGCTCTAAGAAGCATTCAGTTGCATGAATCGCGCTCATTCAAAAGTTCAAGGCAGACTGAATCAGGGAAATCATGGACTGAACAGCATCACCAGCCCTCCTGCACAAGAACTAGGAAATCACCAGTGCTGTGGATTTTTCCCGTGATTTTTAGGAGGTCTGCAAGTACGGAACAAGCTGTTCTTGACTCTGTCTTGAAATGCAGATCACAACCTCATACGAGCCAGTAGCCCTCCACGATCGTGGGCTGGTTTCAGCCTACCTTTGTGTTTCACTCGTCTCTCAAACTTTGGGACTCAGGAGGGCAGCTCTTACGTGATCTACCCAATTTAAAAAAACAAACGAACACAGAACCTCTTATTTCATAAAACTATGATCTGCAATTCATTTAGAAGCACCAAAACCATAGATGATTGTCAGGCACCAGATACGCAGATGATTGTCAGGAACCAGAGCACATTCCAGCATAAAAAAAAGAGAACATTATATAATTAAGATGTCCAAAGAGTAGCATTTATTTCTAAATAGCTTGATTCTTCTGCAAGGTACTCTTTGATTCCTTTGAAAATTAGAGAAAATTGTACTTAACTGTTCCCTGTTTTTCCTGTGCTGAAAAAGTCTTGTGCATGCTGAAATCATTTGTATCCTCAGGTATCTTCCCTCTCTTTTCAGGAAGCAGATAAGCATGCCTGCCTTAGGAGCTCCAAGAAAAGTTAAGATGCACTTTTGCTTGTATTATTTAACAACTTCAGGAGCATTCAGGCAGAGGCAGTGTTGGTTTAGCAGCTCTGAGCTTTAGCCTGTTGCTGTTGATGGTGTGCCTTGAAGCTTTGTTTGTTTTTTTTTTCTTTTCCTGTAAAACCCACCAGCTTCACCAAGTGACCACCTAAAGACAGTAGATGTCAGCTTTAAATCTCATGTTTCCCTGATCCTGGTATTTCTGCTGAAATCCAGGTGCCCCTTGCTGGCAATCGCGTGAGTATGTACAAGGGGAACCTGGCAGTAGCACCTCTTCTGACTGAGGGGTTTGGATTTAGCATAACCTCCCTATAAGAGTGATGTGTTTAAGACATGAGGATCTCTTCCAGGACACAAAGGGAGTAGTCTTGTATATTAAAGGGAGAAAAAGATCTCAACGCAAACAGTGAGAAAAGCCTTAAATCAGTTCAAAGCTATTTGAAGAGTCATTGGTCAAACACGGGGAAGACACCATGATAAAGAAAAAGGTCACTGGGCTAAACTCATCTCCATCTAATTACATTAAGTCTGTCAAACTAATCGCTGGTGCAACTTGACTGAAAATATCATTCTGGTTCTCCTTAACAAAGTGACCAGTATATTAAAAAGGCCGGCACCTATTCTCCACACACTCAAGTATGTAAATATGGCTGCTTATAAATTCAACGGGTTTGACCTGTGTGAAGTTAACCACCTGCCCAAGGCTTTACTTCTGCAAGCAGCTGGTGGATTAGCCCTTCTGAACCTTTTTACATAGCTAATTTGGTGCTCTTGACAGTCCTGGCAGTAACAAATGTGGGGTCTGTGGAGGACATTGTGGTGGGAAGTTCAGCAGATGCAGATGAGGTCAGAATTTGAATGTAACTGAGGTGAAGTGGAGATGAGATCTGCAGAAGTGGGTTCAGGAAGGCCGGGTAGGAAGCATCACGCTGAGCTGGGAATATCCGCTGCACAAATACAGGATGGGAAGCAGCTTGCCTTGTAGCACTTCTGCAGAAAAAGCAGTGCTGAGAGGAAGGCAGGCATCTCACAGGGCGGATTGCACCCTACAAAACACATGGAGGGATTTGGTCCTGCAGCTTAGCATCGGTGACGTCTTGGCTGGAGGACTCTGCCACTCTGGACATGGCCATTCAGTGTGTCAGCTACCTGGTGAGGGTGCAGGGAAGGGCTTAAAAACATGGTCTGAGGGAGATTAATCAGGCTCTTTAACCTGAAGAGCGAACTGAAGCAGGACATGCTAATAGCCTTCAGATCTATAAAAGTCCACTCCAAGAGGAAGGGAGTAATCTGCTCCCTGTGTAGCCAGCATGGGCTCAAGCCCCGGTGCAACTGCGGCGCTGGACTGCTGAGAAACGTCCCATGGGGAAAGTTTCTAAAGGTTCAGTCACATTCACAGTAGCGGCTGGACTCCCATCCGGGCAAGGAGATACCCCTGGAAGAGTCACAGGTTGTCGTAAGACATCCTGGGCTTGGGTAGGACTTTGCACGGGTGCTTTTGTAACAAGGAGCTCCTACTACAAAGGGATATTTTTCCTTAGTCCCACAGGCAGCAAATTCAGGTTGGGCAGAACTGTTTGGGGCTGTAAATTATTTAGAAACCCGAGAAGCACATTGATCAGCCCCAACATCTAACTCCTCTGCTCACGCAGAACTACCATTTTCGTTACTGTTCCTTCACATCCAGAATGGGAACAAGGAGCCAAAGTGCCAAAATTAAGGCCACCCTCTTAAAGACAAGGCTTAGTCTTACACATGGCAGGCACCAATGCTGTGGCTGCTGCCCAGGGCTTTCTGAACACTAGTTCCCCCTCTGTTGCCTTTGCTGGCTGGATCCTTTTGCCCAGCTTGGGGGCTTCTTGGGCTGCACAGAGTCTGCCTGCTTCCCCCCAGACCCACAGGGAAAGCGCCTCCTCACCCAACTGCTGGAGTCGGGGCACATGTCTGCTCCTGTCTCCGCTCTGGACACTACTCCCCGCTGCCAGGGTTTCCTTCTCCATCACCCATAAGCACCCATTGCCAGGCAGTTCCCTCCCCAGAGGACCCTTGGGACATGGGGGCGCAGCCTTTCCCTGCCCAGCCGACTCTTGTGGGAAGACACAAAGGGACATCGCCGCCGGGAGCAGGCAAATCAAGTATTTACATCTGTCGCAGAAGCTCGTAGCAAAATCGCCTCTGAGGGTCACCCATGTCCTCCCAGGGGTCTGTCTGGGATCCTGAAAATGAAGGAGCTTTTGGTAGCACCTGAACCATCATTGCAGTACTCTCAAAAAGACACAGTGGTACAATGTCGGCAGCTCACCAAATATGATTTAAAAGCTAGGAAACGGCATATTGCTAGTCTCCAACATTGCCACTCTGTTGCTACCGCTGGAAACCCTCACCCTTCACACTTCTGGCTAAACACCGTGGCTTCAGCCTGGCAGGTAACAGGCTGCACCGAGACCTCCAGCGTCGCCCTTGCAGAATTATCCTTTTTTGCCTGCAAGACTTCCCAGGTTTGGATGCCCTGGAGGGATATCATGCTCACAGCTTCTAATTACACTGCTAGCTGATTTACCAATTTATGCTCATTTAAGAGCCAGAAGTCACGGAAGGCCAGGAAAGATCCCCCTCCTGAACCCACATCTCAGACGAAGTGGCATCTCCTCAGCGGAGCCTTTCAGAAGAGGGGAGCGGTGCTTACCCAGTTCCCCAGGTCAGACAGCCCCAGTCCCAGCGTGGGCCACCTGAGCCCTTGGCTCTTTCCCGTCCCTCCAGACACCCTCTTTGTGTCTCTGGGTGTTTTTGCAGCTACCTGTGCTGTGACAGCATCTCACCATTTTCCACTTTCAGTCCAGGGCCCAAATACACTGACCAGCCTCAGATCTACCCTTTTTAATCTGTTTGGAAAGGAGATTTTGTTTTATATTTACAGCACAAGCAACAAAAGAAGAGAAGACATTATAGAGCAAACAACCTACACGTTTATTTACTTTCAAAGTAACTTATTCCTCCCCACAAGCTAAATTAGATAGGTTTTCCTATTAAGGTATTATTGGTTCTGATTTACATTTTTATTTTTTTTTATATCAAGCAGGCCAGGCTGTCTGCTACCCCAGAGAGCAATTGCTACCTGCCCTGCTGTTTCTCTTTTTTCTTTTTTTTGAGATACCTGTTTCAAATACCCGTTTGAATACCCATTTCAAACTAGCATAGGAGCATACAAATGGGGGCCTATGTAGCAAAATACTCTCTTGAACTGTGCTCCATGAGTTGGGTCCTGTGCTGCTTCTGTCTCCGAGTGTCTTTCCTGTAGGAGACGAATTTGAAGCCAAGCACATAAATTGAAAAATACCATTCAGAAAGAGATTTATGGTCCTGTTTCATCAGGGATGCTTATGTGGAATTATTCCCTGCCTGAAAGCACTGACTCAGAGCTCGCATGTAAATTGCCTGGATAATTCCACTATTGTGCGTTTCACAGAATTGAATGTTTTGTGCCTTGCTTCAAGTGTTTTGTTGATTAAAATCTTTCAGTTTTCTCCTAGAGAGAGCTTCATAGACAGTTGAGCTGTAACTGTGTCTTCCTGACTTGCAAACATGCAACGACTGCCAGTCAAATAGGTAGTATCTTAATTTTGAGATGGACAGCTTCCCATCAACACCACTGTGTTCTTGCAGTAATGCTTTTGAGTACTAGCATTTCTCATATGTGTGAAGTTTCACATGAGGGGAAATACTTGGAGCTTAGCAAAATTGTATCTGTGCTGTGTCTTAACTTCACATCCCAAAAAATCCAAAGGCGCAAAACCAAAGTTGGCTGCCCAGCGAGACGTGGTCATGGGAGTGGGTGATGGTAATACACAGGCACGAGTCACACGTTCGTACAGCCAATAACTTAATTTTGATCCATTTACCAAGACACTTCATTATAGCACTGAAAAAACAAAGAGCTTCTCAAACTGCTGAAATAGGTTAGGTTCAGTAGTTAGCACCCATTTTGGGAATTAAGAGTGAGGTCTGAAATGGGTCACACAAGCAGGCACACGTACTTTTTCTTTACTAGATATTTTCCAACTGATTCTGCCAAACTTCTGAGGGTCAGAGCAGCACGTGCCTGCTCCGACCAGAGTGAAGTGGTCCAGCTGTGTATGTCCATGCACCCAGCTCTCTGTTTGACACAGCTCGCTGTGATAGCTGTACAGTTGTTCAGATGGTTTTCTGTGCAATTCACGTTTCCCTGAGTTGTGAAAGTCAAGTATCCACCTTTCTCTTTTTGCTGAGACTAATGACTTTGTAGCTGTTATTTCCTAGGCTAGCACAGACTAGCCAAGCGGTCTCACAGAGCTGTAAATACTTGATAAAGCTGCTTTGCACAGTGTGAGTGTGAATTCCACACTGTAAGAGCTAAAAATCAAATTATGCTGGACATTATCTTCTTGAATTAAAAGCCCAGATCATCACTGGTTTTGTTCCCTGGACTGAAACAAAGATCTGAAAATCCTGAATAGTTTGACAAATTATGCATTAGGGGCTGGTATGAATAGAGCACTCACCTGGGTTACAATTGCACTTTCCTTCTGTATGTGTATGAGCCTTTCTTTGGGCTGCCTTTCACACAGTGTCTGCTTGCTGAGTCTTAGGAGAGCTTTCAGGGATATTAAAACACACAGTGTTCCTCTGAAAAACAGCGATCATGTTGTCCATATTTGAATTCCTCCCATGGGTCCTCGAAAAAGCTAACCCATCAGACACAGGGAGGGGGCAGGGGGAGGTCTCATTACCTATTTGAGCCTTTTGCTATTAGGAAACCTGTGGTCTCCTTCTGTGGATGTTTTCCAGATGTGTCAGGTAACGCATGGACACAAAAGAAAAAGTCCCCCTCTTACAGAGGAGAACAAAACAAACCAAAAAAAAAAAGGGGGGGAAGAAATAGTAGGAAATTCTTATTCTAGTACAAGAAATAGTAGTTATCCAAAATCATTACAATTTGTGCTTGGAGCCCGGTGTCGGAAGATCTCCTGTGGTTGGACTGCGCTGCCTGGCTGAGCCTCTGTGGGCTCTGGGGTGTCCAAAATGCTGTCTTCTGTTTGGGGGCAGGGACTACAGTCCTAATTGCTCCCACTTGTGGAGAAGTTTGGAACTAGAAATTGGGGAAATTTCTACATGCAATTTTTCTTATCATCATTGAAGAAGTGAAACAAGCCCTGCGTTTAACCTGTTGGTTGTGACGGTCTCTGTCCTGAAGAGTTTGAGGCAAACACAGACTTTCTCTTCTCTCTAGTAGACGCAGAAGTGTCTGTGAAAGAGGAAGAAAGC
Organism: Gymnogyps californianus; assembly: GCF_018139145.2. Classification (NCBI taxonomy): domain Eukaryota; kingdom Metazoa; phylum Chordata; class Aves; order Accipitriformes; family Cathartidae; genus Gymnogyps; species Gymnogyps californianus. Next base: position 88,042,443 of record NC_059473.1, on the reverse strand, counting down.
TTTCATTAACAGCAACGGTGCCAAATTTGCTCTGAAACCTTCTCATATTAAATGGCAATTGACACTTTTTAACGACTTAGTGTAGTCCAATTGTCTCTTTGAAAAGGATACAGTATTTAGTGTCAAAATGTCAGTTTTCTATAACTTGTTTATAGGCTCTGGCTTACAATTTAACACACATACTAAGCTGCTAAAAGGAAATGCATGCTAAAAAAAGTAAAGCTTGCTTATTTTCCCAAGTATTTGATAATAGAAGAACTGTTTTCAAACACTTTACTAAAAAAAGCAAAAGAGGAAAATACTTACTGTGTCTCATACAGGAGGAAAAACCATATCATAAAGAAAACCAGATCAGCTATACACAAGGGGTTTAGTCACAGCTTGCTTTGAGGCAAGTTGCATATGTGGGTGGGTGATAGGTAGGTATACTGGGATTTACTGGTGGAGGTATTTGCAACTTTTTTAGCGTGCTGTCAAAAAGCACCTCGTGGGTGTTTGGAAACTTATAATCGTGCCATTTCTGTTAACTGTTCCTGTTAATAAATGCTGGCAGAGAACCCTGCCCAATGCTGCTGAAGAACAAGTGAGAACAGGTGAGAACATCGTGGCCAAGCCTGAGGGACAGCCAAGCTCACAGAGAGAGCTGAGCTCGAGGCTCTTGTTAAGGTACTGCTTTGCATTACCAGGAAAGCTTAAATCTACAGTATGGGCAAGTCCAGATACCAGGTCCAGGGGAGAAGTAAGGACTTGGCCCAATCACAGCAGTATATTGGAAGAAAAAATTCATGCGAGTTTTCCTGAGTCCCTGCTATCTATACGAATTCACTGCATGTGCTTTTGGGTTTTGTCCGCATCCCTTAGGCCCTGTAGATGCCCACTGGAGCCAATAGATATCTGGGAACTGCTGAAAACATAAATGAATTATTAATATATAATCAGAGAGGGGAGAAAATATTACTTAAATGTCTTCCACACCTTATTAAAGAGTTTAGCTTTTCTTAAGCCCAATTTCTTTGTTTTCTGGTTGCTGAGGGAGTTTTCTAAGGGAAAATGCTGTTATCCTGGTTCTGTTATAGTTTGGGGAATTCAGCAAATGTGAATAGAACTAAGTGCAAGCTCTTTCCCAGCCTGTTCAGATGTGAAGGAGTTTTTGCATACCCTGTGTATGAGATCGAGGCTGTGTCACACTGAAAATGAGCCTGTAGCTTTCCCTCATGGACAGGGTGCGCTGGCATTCATCACCGTCTTCTGCCCACACTCCCCACCACTCTGCGAGGCTTGTGACCAGGGGACAAGTATCTCATTGCTCCCCACGGCTGTATCCACCCTGGCTGTCCCTTGTCAGCGCTTCTGCCTGGGCGTCAGAGGAAGATTGGAAAAACCCAGGGCCTGAAAGAGTGGTTCCTGAGCAGCCAGAGCCAGATGATGGGGAGAAAACTGAGAGTTTGCATCCTTGACTAAAGCAGCTTCCCAAAGGTGAATAACATCGAGTTGCATCCTCCTCCCATGCTTTATGAGTGCTCCAGGGTGTGACCAGCTCCTGTGCCAGTGAGCAGCCCGGTACAGGGAGCTCATGGCTCTCCCTGCAGTGCAGGTGTGCCCTGGGACCTCCAGCTGCAAGGGAGCGTGTAGCACAACAGCAAGGAACAAGCAGTAGAGCTGTTACCGTACAGTCTTCGGAGCTTGAACTTCGAATGTAAAATGTAAAAGTAGGTTAAAAATGCAGAGGCTAGCATTCATCTCGTCTCTTGGTTTAATTTTTACAGTGCAGCTTAATTTGATCTTCTCTTTTTTTGTTTGATAGTGTGTAGCACATTCTAACCAACTATTTAATAAGACGTTCCCCTAAGGTTAAGAGCCGCAGTAAAATAGTCCTTATTTACTGATAGATTTATACCTGAGAAGCTTGCAGGCAGCACGCTGTGAGCTGTGTGATGATTTTAATGTGAGGGTGGCATTTTCATGGATAAAATTTCCATTATTTCATAACCAAGCTATTGTTTTCTAACCAGGCACACAATGGGCATTATTCAAGAGAGGGAAAAAAGATATTTCAAAAATTATACTTTGGGTGCATGTAATATCACTCTTCTCTGTGTATTTAATTCATCATACTGTTGATACCGTAGTCTATTTTCAGAAAAAAATATGTGTTTTCTCTGGAACTGGTTTATGAAATTATGGTTTTTAAATGTTATCTTCAGCAGGCGAAGCATGGAAGTAATTTTATTTTTACTATTTTAAGCGTAATGCTTTTACATTGTTGATTCAACAACAAATATCTTAATGGACCTCTTAATGTAACAACATTTAAACAGTTTCACTATCTAGTACAGGAGTACCAACACTGATCTAATTTTGGGCCATATTAGATAGAATACTTTAAGCTGTTCCATGAGGCAAGAAATCCTGCGTGTGTGGTTCAAACTGTGTGCAGTACAAGGCTGAGCAATACTGCATGATCTTGAAAATTATTCTGAAAAACAATCAGTCTGAATTTTCACTTATGCTAGAATGGTTTTTGGCAGATAGACGTCAAAAAACCATTGGATGTTATGGGGTCAAAAGAAACTTGGAATGTGCAATGCATGTAAAAGTAGACCTGGGACAGTGAAGCCAGGTGATGGTAAGAAAATGAACAAGCTATGCCTGCTGATAAGTGTCACGTCCTGGCCATCTACCCATGCCTAACATGATGGAGTTAAATTGCCGAAAATTCCTTGATGGTTCCTTGAATTTTTGCACTGAAGCATCAACACGGAGATCTAGACAGTCATTGTGGAGATCTAGCTAGTCATTGTTTCTTGTGGAACCAACATTGTCTTCAGAAACGTCCCTGGACAACTGACTACTAGTAGATCTCCAAAACAGTGTCTCTTTACCTAATTCCTTTGGTCCCTCAAAATTTGTATTCAATTTCTATTACATGCCTGTCAGGTGTGCTACAAAATGGCACCCCAAATTGCTGATTTTGACAGCTCATTTAGGCATAAATTTCCCTTGAAGTCATTTCCAGGATGCTGTCAGTCCTTCCTTATCAATTTGGGCAGATACGTTGATGCGGTTGCCTCCTTCCAGTCACCTTCCAGTGTTAACCTTCTTGTGCCAACGTTTGTCCCCAGGTGCATTGTCCTTTGCACTGAATTCACAAGTGGGTGTGGATGTAGCCAGCACTTTTGGAAAGAACCAGAGCACCTCTGATCATGTAGAGATCTCTACGCATTCACCTGTAGACTCTTTCCCTAGATTAGTGTCATCCAGCCAAAGATAAATGCTTCCCATGACCCAAGAAACTTGCATTTTCCTGACATTTCATGTGCCAAACAACCTAGCTGAGGAGAAAGCCTTGTCTTCTGGTGCTGATGGGGATCAAATACGAGCTGTGTTCTCCTAACAGCACCTGCAAACTCTGTTAATGTAGGAAATATTTAGCATCAGCTATGTTTTTTAAAAAATGGCTCCTACTCCAGCTACTAGAAAGTATTGCTCTTACATATACTGCTTCTGGGACTACACCAAAGAAAGGATCTGGGTTTCGTTGGGAGAGGAGTCCTGCTGGTGAACTTTAGTTGGTCCAGCCCTCTGGTTCTTCTACTCTTGAGGTTTCTCAGAGCAATGAGTCTTTCCAGGATGCCCAGACAGAGGGCAGAGATCTCAGTCAGTTCTGGTTTTCGTCCCCCTTTACAGAATTCTGACTCTGGTGGGACTTTCAACCACCCCAGTATTCTCTGAGTGGGATTTTTCTCATTTTCCTCTAGTCCTGTGGTGCCTGGTCACTTGTTTGCAGGCGAGCAGCAGGGCCACTCATCCCCAGGGGAACTGGGCCTGAAAGCCCAGCCCTGGGTAAGAGGAGACAGAGGCTGCACTCCCAGACTAGTCGTGCTATGACTAACCCTGCTTCACAGAGGAGCCAGGTCACATCATCTCCTAAGGTCCCTTCCAGCATGGTGTTTCCAATGTGATTTGGCTCCTGCATTTTTACAGCATCACGTAAGTGGCATCTTCATGCTCTTCAAGGAGGCTGCCAAAACTCCCACTTTATTGTGGAAACAATAAAATGTTGTTTAATATCCCCCCTCCCAGCTCTCAGCAATTAAATTTATTTCCTCTTTGCCAATGTTAAAAGTCTGACAAAGTTTTTGCAGAGTAGCATGTTGTCTGAAAACTGTTCGTCCAGCTTCTCTCTCGTTCTTTGCAACATAATCAGGAAAGACGCACACTACCATAAAGAAGTACTCAAAAGCAGAGTAAACATTGAGTAAGGGAAGATCGCTGGAACACTGCAGAGCTGCTGTAGTTGTGTAGACGTGCTAATTCCCTTCATTTCTAGCTGATGTTTTCTCTTGAAGCACAAGGTGATGCTTTCTCTTGATGCTCTCTCTCAAACAACCTGAGCACGCACTTTTCTCGGAGCTTCAGAGCTAACGTGCTAAGACACTCAAGGGAGGTAGTTAACTGCTTTCCTTCAGTCTAGGAGCCAGGACCAAATAGAAACCTCTAGAAATGCTGTATGAAAGCTGGAGGGAGAGCACATTCCCTCTGTCACGAGCTAATGACAGTGAGACAAAAAGGGGAGAGAAATTTCCCACTAGCAAGCAGAGCCATCCTCCCTCTGAGCTCCCATTTTTAGCCCTATGCATGTCCCCACCACCCCATGCAGGAGTGTGGGGATAGGATCCCTTGCGCCGTGTCCCAGCAGTGCATGGCCAAACCAGCACCCATCATGAGATACCCTGCTCCCTGGATGCTTACTTTCTTCTAGCTGCATGCTCTTTAAAAATAAGTTATAAAAGACTGTCTGGAATGTTTTGACACATTCTTGTGATTTTAAGGACATCAAATTCAGTTACTGTAAGCTCTGGCGTGGCTGTTTTTGCTATTTCCCTCAATTCCCAGCAGAAATTAAGCAGAGGAGCTGGGATTCAGACGTTTGAGATTAATGGGATTGCTCAGGTATCGAAGCAGTGACAAAATGGAAAGTTATTCCTAGCAGAAAAAGTAATTAGTCCCTTTCAGATCTTCAGTTTGACACTAGCGTTAGCATCAATTATTCTCTGTTGGGAATATTACATCTTAACAAGGTTCACTGTAATATCATCCTTTCTCAGTAGTAATCGGAAGAGAGAAGGCCTCTTCAAATCATTGTCTTGCTACCTTGAGATTTTTAACATTTAAGCCTCCCACTTATCAGCTGATACCTTGCATTGACTTCAGCACCTGAACAATTCCAGTACTCTCAAGTGTCTGGAAATCAACTCTGTTGTTTTGGTTGTTTTTTTTTTTTCCTTCTTTTCCGCCCCCTTTTTTGGCAAGAGTCTGCAGAGAAAATCAACACTGTTTCCAAGCTAAAAAGTATTGTTACAAGTGAAGTTAAAATCCTCAGGGTGGAGAAAACATGTCAAAATAATCTGGCAAAGCTGTGAGACTGGGTCTCAGGGAGAAAGGGTAACTCCACTGTGTTGGTTTCAGCTTAATCAGGAAACCATGTCAGCTCTGGGTCTCGGCTCCTGCTCCTGCAGGTCACAACAATTCTTCTGAGTGGAGCACAGCATCCGCGGCTGTTTCCAAAGGTGTAAAGCTGTCAAACTCCTCAGGTGCAATATACGCTGTATTTTTAAGAGCAGTGCTGCTGTCCTAGTGCACGCTTCATGGGGAGTTTAATAGAGCCTGGTGCAGTCTATGCCGTTTGATTTTCTCAGGCCAAGCAGATCCTTCCTCCATGCCACCATTCGTGGTACAACCTCACAGCCAATTGCCCTATGCAGAAGTCACACCTTTGCTTAGTTTCTAACCCTGGTGCTCCCTCTTCCATTTCACCATCTATAATCCAAAAATCCCATCTCCAATTTAACATCGTGTGTTTGAGACTGTTGAAACATGGTTAAGGAGATTTAGATGCACAGCTGTGTGACTAAATCCCCTAGACAGGTTTGATAATCAGCCTTTACGCACAGCTCCAAGTTATTTGAATAGAGGACTGCTGAAAATAACCAGAAAAAAAATTAAATAAACTGTAAGTGACCTCCTTTCCGGCGCCTCCAGATTGGGACACTCTGTGGCTAAACATCTCTGAATAAAGCTGTTCTAAATTAAATAAATCACTGGCTTTGGTGGGTATACTATCAGGCTGGCAATAAAAGCTATTTAAAATCCCATCAAGATGTTGAAGTCCTAATCCAGAACGCAACGGGACTGGCACGCGCTGCTGCCAGCACACCTGGCCACGGTAGCTGTCTCACAGACCACCGTACCCTGATGTGGCCCGTTTCTGCCTGCCTGGACTTGCCGTTCAGACGTCCAGGGCAGATTGCCAGCTCCTTGCTCAAGCAACACCTTGGGAGGCGGTGGAATAAAATTGAATCAGTGTTGGGACACGGAGACAAAGTGTAGTGAGGGCATGACTGCCACAGCTGGACAACATCCAGCTTCAGCCTGCGGGGCCTTCAGAAGGGTTACGAAGTTGGGCATTTTTGAAGGACTCTCAAGAACTGTTGGGTTCAGCAGGGAAGCTGTGCTGCCTCTGCAAAAGCAGAGGGCTCCTGGGGAGACGTTTGCTATCAGCTGCTATAGTATACAGCCAGCCCAGTTGTCATAGGGCCTTAGCTGAAAATGAAGACATATTTGAAGCCAGTTGTGCTGAATACTGTAACTTGATTATTTGAAGCATTTGTAATAATTGTATTGTAAGCCTCATTTTCATTGATGTGGTTGTTTTTGCAAATTGTTAACAATTACAGGTCACCTTTGAGATGGAAGCATCTTAGCATTTGTTGTAAAAGCTTTTTAAGAGTAATTCATGTCTTATTTACTCTGTCACCAGATCATTTCATGTGCTAATGCACTGGGAATGTCAAGCTGTGCTGATAATAGCAGAGTTTTCCTTCTACTCGTTTTTATTCTTGTGCAAATATAATTAAGGCAAGAAGTGTCTTAGGGGTGCCTGATAACATGCATTAAATTAGCTCCCTTTTTGCCTCCTAAGGCAAACACACCCAGAACTGCAAGGTCTCCGGGAAATAGCCATGACTTGTATCTGTTAGGGCAGCACCTTGCATGCTTGGTCTCTGAGCCCACACCCGTGCTGGCCATATGCAGGCAATCATCAAGCGTGATTCCCCGGGAACTAAATATGTGTCTCATCTTCAGCAAAGGAACAGCCCCAGCAACTGCCTCTGGAAGTATTGTCGTATTTCATGTTAGGCTTGTGCTTAAGACGTTCTGAATTTAGGTTTATATTGCAGCAAGACTCCAGCAAACATGGAGTCTTGGGAAAATTGGGATTGGGGGATTTGGGAGTGATTCTTCCAAAATATGGGGGAAAATGGAAATCTTGCCACTAGCTGCCAAGAGCTTTGTATTGGACCTGAAAGAAGGTATGGGGTGATATCAAGAGGACATGTGTCTGCCTGTCTGTGAACTGGAGCCAGTGTGACAACAAAGCTTCCATGTAGCACAGGGAAGAGTACACAAGGGCACACTGAAGACATCCAGGATACAGGGGAGGACAATCTTTGGACAGAACTGTATCTTAAGAGTAAATTTTGCAATTTGCTAATCGTTCTCTATAGTGCCACAAGGAACTAGCAGTATTTGATGGGGCTCTGACTCGGCCTGAAGCACCCAAAGGATAACTTCATCCATCTGCTGAAGGCTTCAGTGTGTCAGAGACCAGGCACTCTGATAAAGGGTGACTTGATCCCAGACTACCTAAGAAGTAATCATTTGAGTTACTCTCACCCTACAGATGGAGTAATTTAGGCAGTAACCCATGTGTGCTGACGACCCCAGCAAACCAGACTGTTTTTGATTAAGTACCCAAGAGTGGTTTCAGATGCCTGATATAAGCCCTTTTCAGATAAGGAGCCTGCAGTGACTTGGCCAAACCACTCCATCACTACATCATATAATTTGATACATATAATTTGAAGCATATAATTTGACCCTGTGTAATCCATCAGAGTTTGTCTATCTCAACTAAAAATGACCTTGTACATGAATATATGAAACTCTAATGCTGTCCCATTTTCTAGTTCCAGTGTTCCCATAAATTAAATGTGTTCAATAGAAGACTGGGAATATATAAGTGAAAGGAATCAGCTCTCTGCCCTTTTAGACTCACAAAAAAATTGTAGCAGACTACAACTAAAAAGTATTCATAACTTGTGAGTCACAAAAGACCCTAGGGTGAACACAATTAGAAAAAGAGAATTAATGGTATATTTTCGATGTATGTCGGAACTGCAGGCAGACACTGAAGTGTCAATAACTTGAAGCAAGAGTGGCTGCTGTTGTTGCTCAGGTTTTTTTTCAGAGTACTCCAACATCCAGTGCAAAATAATTTCAACAGCTTCCAGCTTTGAGGAAATAAGTAGGCAAAATTTACTGCTATAAACACATATTCAAGAGGAGGACAGAGTAAGTCTCTGTGCTAATCACTGTCAGCATACTATTGAATTGTCAGTGTCACTGGATGATGTACATAGTGTCTGAAAAAACATAGGTTTTGTGTTGTTGTTTACATGGCCTTTTTTACACTAATTTCACCATCTTAGCAGAATATCAGATACAGTTGTCTGACATCGGTTTCAGCAGAGATATGGACTGGAATAACCAGTCAATATAATAATGCTGCGCAGGGGTGCCGGGATGAAGATATGACAAGCCATAGTAAGATCGGTAGTATAGCAGCATCATTAACCTTTTTTTTTTTCCCCTGCACTAAATTTTCCACAGACAAGAGCATTAGTAATTTTAACTTTGATTGAGAACTGCTATTATCCACTCACAGCATGTGGGAGCAAACAGGCACTTGGATAAATCACAAAAAAGAAAACCACTTAGCATGCTGCTTTCCTCAATAACACCTTTTTCTGAAGGTACAAGGCTGAGTGCTGTAGGGAGAGTGTGTGTGAAGAGAAAAGCAAGGCTGCAGCAGCCCGCTGAAGCGTGCTCAAGGTCAGCCCTTCTCACAGAAGACCAAGAGGTCACGTTTGACTTAGAAGGTATTCTGATATGCTTAAAAAATTTAAGTAATTAAATAATTCAGTGAGTGAAAGCCATCAGGATTCTAATGCAGTGTTAATGGGGTCTTTCAGGAATCATGAAGATCAGTTTCATGAGTGACATAACTGGAGCCATTAGCAAGCTCATCCAAGAGTAATCATCCATCAAAGGTGAGTACCTGCACATCTGTGATGCAGAGGAGCATGAGGAGCAGCACAAACATTCCTGCTTGCAGCCGCTGCAGTGGGACACATACGAATAACCTCTGAATTGCTTCATTTTCCTCCTGCAGGCACACAGCCCAGGGGTGTGTTTGCCAGCCTTCAGCAATGGATGAAGCGAGCATTGACTCCACCAGTGTGAGTATGCAGGAGGTCACTTTCTCCACAACCAGTGCTGCTGCAGCAGATCGCTAGGTGAGAAGCAAATCAAACTGATTTGAAACATGGAGTACCTCATGGTCATTGAGACGAAGACTTGCTGGACAATCTCCATGGAACGTCAACACTGTTTTGGATTGGTATTTCCTTCCGAGTGTGCCAGCAGTGCCAACATGACAAAAGACAACTAGGAGTAAGGGCTACAGCTGCTCCTCTAACGTTGCTGGGACAGCCTCCAGAATAAATTTCCGGCTCCTACTAACTCCTACTGGATGTATCTTCTATGCCAAGGCCTCTGGAAAGGACCTGAACTGGAGGAGGTTTGGCACTTCATCTGTGCTGTGTAGAATCCAGCAATAAATTATTCCAATATGAAAGTCTAATACAGTTAATAGAGCATATAAAACTGCCTACTGTGTTTCATCATATTTAATTTGCTGCAGCAACCTGCAGCCAGCCAAGCTGTTTCAGCCTCCCTTTTACAACCCTCCGATGCCCTGAGAGATGCTCTCCCAGCTGAGGAGTCACTGTGTCACCAGCGCCTCTGCGTCAACAGAGCAGTGCAATGCCTCCAGAGCATTCAGCTGCTTCTCGCCCTCCAGTGTGGTCTGAAGTGAAGCAGCTCCCTCACCACTGTGGGGAGAGCCACGAGGGACCTCGTGGCCTGGCCGTCCCCACAAAGAGTGGGCAAGCAGGAGGGCAACGCCAGCCTCCAGCCGCCCGTAGCTGCGATGTCTTCTGGGGCACGAGCTTTGGGAGTGCTCGGGCTGTGCAGCAGGTCGGTGCATCTCCCCAGGGATCTCTCCAGACGCATCCTCCTGTCACGTTTTGTGGTTTGTGAGGGATATGATTCACTACCCCAGCAGCCTACTGTGCTGCCTGTGCCCCGTGATAGTGCTTAGCGAGAGAGCAGTGACTCACCGGTCCCCCCCAGCCCACGGGATGGTGGGACTTCGCTTCTCGCAGGGGCTGGGGCATCACAGCGTCCAGTCCGTGCCTCCCAGCTTTTGGGCTCACGTGCCACATGGTGTGGCACGTGGTTGTGACAAAACAGGGATGTTGGGATGAAGGGAACAGACCTACCTTAAGCTTATCTAAGAAAAGCCACTGTTACGTTAGCTGCCTGCCCAGAGAAGGTGTAGTACTGATGCTGCTGTCATTAATTTAAAGTTGTTCAGTTTTTTCTGAAAAACTTTCCTACATAGACAAGGAGTTCCTTTTTAAACTAGGATAGGTTGAGATGAGTGGTTCACTCATGTATTTTCTTGTAATGTATGCAACAGTGGCTGTAATCATACAGTCATGCATCATGTAGGTTGGGCCTCCAGAGGTCATCTAGTCCAACCTCCTTCTCCAAGTGTAAAATACAGGTTAGTCACCTGCAAGCATGTTGTGCCATGTGAGGGATCACGTGAAATGATTTTTCAGGAGATTGCAAGGTGTGTTGGGAAAGAGAGCCGCTGAGACATTACCCAGTGCCACTAAGGATGCTGCAGCTGGAGACAAGGGAGAATGGGGGACAGCCACTACACAGCAATCAGAGTCTGCCTCCAAACCTCCCATCTCCTTCCTCAGTGTGCTGGGGTGGTGCAGGGCCAGAACAAGCTCCAGGCAGAAGGTGGCTGTACCTTGGACCCACTGGGGTAGTCCTCAGCGTGACAGGGCAGACTGAGTGCCCTGAGCTCTGGGGCAGACGTGCTGATGGGATGGTCCATTTGAGCAAGGCCATTAAAAAAATGTGTTGGTTTCTCCCATTTCTGCCCAGGTTGTTTACACAATCTCTTTCCTCTGATAAAATAGCGATTCCCAGCCCAGGCCCCCTGATCCCCAGCAGGGGTAGAGCACTCCTGCGAAGGCCAGCGAGGATTCCCGCAGGTCTGGAGCGTGAGCAGGGAGAAGTGGGGTTACCAGCAGAAATGTCTGGGCACTGCTGCCCCAAATACTACCTCAGCTGCCCCTGTCTCTCCCGCCCTGCACGTAGCCTGTGTGCTCTCAGCCCAGCACAGCTTCTCTGCATCTGCATGGCACCAAGCATCTCCCTGAGCATCCACCACCATCTCTGATGTCCCACCTCAGCTCCACAATAAGAAGGCGATGGGTTGCAATAATGGTAGACATGAGCACACTTTGGTCTAAGGGTACAGATGAGGGAAATAGGAATACCTATAGCTAGGGATATTATAGCTAATGTATTGCAAGTCTAGCACTACTGGTGCCCATCAAAGAGACAAAAAATCTCTCATAAAGTATTTCCAAAGAACTTTTACAGTGTCCCAGCCCAGTGATCAGTACAGTGGTATGGAAAGCGTCCTGTAGCACATTTATTTGAGTGGTGGCTGCTGTCACCTGGGCCAGGTTAAAAGGATCATATCCCAACAGTACGTAAATGAGAGCTCTGCTCACCCCATAGCTACTCAGCTGGAAAGCAGGGATCCTACTCATGCCTTTCAATCAATACACAGCATGCTGCTGGACCTCTGGTAGCTGTTTTTTCACTTAAATTAATTGATGACCATAATTAACATATGAAATACTTTAAAACACTTCTTTTGTGTAAGCTGTGACTTACGATCATTGTCATGAGAGCATGTCCTGTAGCTCGCCTTAGATGACAGGCGTAATTTGAAACTATTTGTTGTCCACTCTGCGACCTAACCATGCAAGGGGACAGAGTGAATACAGAAGTGTGGAAAGAAAGGATGGCAACAATAAATGGAGAGCAATTAGTGGAATGCCCACAAACTGAGTGTAGGTGCCTCATCTCTGCATTTTGCAGCCCTTGCAAGGGGGTTGCCTTTGGTTGTGGACAAAGGATTTAGCTCCCCACTGCAGTGGACAGCTGTCACTACAACCTTCCCTGCACTCATTGCATTTGCAGGCTGTGATTTTGGCCATACCCCAGCGGTGCTAAATGCCGCAATGAGCATTGCAGCATGGGCACAGCACTGGGCTGACGGAACTATGGAGGCAGCAGCTAGAAAACTCTGCAGTGTCCCATGCTCTCTAGAACAAGAAGAGCATTTTTGCTGCAGTAAGATTCAACATTAGGTGCTATAAGAAGTGTAATTGCTCACTTCCAGGTTTGGTTATTGGTTGCCAGTACAGAACACTTTAGGGTCTTGATTCCTGCTGGTACTGTTAGGGATGGCATGTAAAGTGTAAACTGAGAATGATGTATTAGAGAGCTTAAGCTGGGAAAGGGATGAAGACTGGTTTCTGGAGTCTGATCTTGAGTCAAGACCAGATTGTCAATGATTGATATACCAATTTGGAGGATGCTAAGTATTGGTAGTGAGTTTATGGAGCTACTACACCCTGAAAACTAGATAGTTTTGCAAATTAACTTTTCACATTTGTAGTAGTGGTCAGAATAATGCACTCCCATGAGACATCATGTAAGGAACTAAGTACCCTCTGGCAGTTAATGAGTGTGAATATATGAAACCAACACGTATGAGGATATCTGGAAGTTTAATTAATCTCTACTGAGAACTGATAGAAGAAAGATATTTTGTGTTCCATAACTGTAGACATGTTTCCTTCTGTGCCACTGGTCTTCAGTAACAAAGTTGGCAAAAGTGATAGCACTAGAATAAAACAAAAAGCTGTCTTTTGTAAGTCAAGGTTTCATGGAGCTCTTGCTTGTAATGTCACAGCACAGCAGTACCCACAAGCAGCATTTTAAGGCCATATTTCATAAATGCATTCCATTTCCACACAGAGCAGAGAAATGGATATACGATGTTTGTGGTAAAAAAAACAAATGAAGGGAAAAGAAAAGCAATACTAAAATGATGCTAAAAGATGGCTCCTCTTGGATGCTTCCATTATAAATCTTTCGCTGTGTGCTTCAGTACTGAGATGTGGTGGTGGAGATGGCAGTTCTGGCATATCAACACAAAGAAGGTGCATAGGCTGAAGAAATAGTTTCATTTTTCCACTTTCTGGGTGACTCTCTAGCATTTCTGTGCTGTGTTGTCCAAAGTGGTGGTGCCACTACGGGGCAAGAGTCAACACCTGATTAAGAAGATTATTGCTATGGACAAGTCTGATTTCCTGTCTCTCAATTCTCACCCTCTGCAGCTACTTGTGTTTCCCCTCTGGGCTGAAAATTCCCATGTTTCAGCCTCCATGTGACTTTTTGCAAGTCTAAGCAAGACCATCAACTCCTTTGGTTTTGCTAGCAGGGAAAAAGCTTTATTTCTCCTGCATGGTGCAAGCACTTGCCCAGCTCAGAAGTGACTGAAGGCAGCAACTTCGAACTGCTGGGCTCTATCCTTCCTAGACCAGCAGAGGAAGAAACAAATCAAGCTGAAATAAAAGAGATCATTCAGCTCAAAGTGCTTTGTAGTTATGATGAGCAATATTTTGCCTGCTCATATTGGATTTTTCTGCATATGTTCTTGCAGGTTCTTGCCATAGGGCAGTCCAAGAGGGCTGAGCATGTGCGGATCCAGACACCTCATTTCACGATTCTTCAAGTCATTTCTATTCAGTGTGTCTGGTGGGAGAGCAAGCCATTCATTTCAGGAGGTGCAATAGCAAGGTCCAAGAGGTTAAGAAGAAATGAGGCTGAATGTAAAGATACTGAGCTAAACACAAAGGGAGTATGAATATCTGCAAGTATTGGTTTGCTATGGTTTCAGTGATGTGTCACTCCACACGACTGAAGTGGGATGCTCCTGCTTTGCCATAGTGTGGTATTCACCAGCCATTTGTCAGGCAGACCAAACCTCCTCTGGGCACACCAAGAAACTGGAATTCATCTCATCACACATTTGCCATCTTAAATTTAAGAGTCCTGTTTAAAATGCTCATCTACGTACCTGCAAGCAATAGAGAGGGATAGGCGTCTCAAGCAGGTGGATCAGCTAATCCTGAAAAGGGGTTTAAGGCAGGAAGGATAAATTGCCCTCCAGAGGTATCTCCATCTTGTCTTTGACTACAGAAGGAGCCTAGGCGGCAAATTTAGACTAGAAACTTAAAAAAGAGCTTGCTAAAGGTTGGTAGGAGGATTCCCACCGAATAGTAATTATAGGAACTATTATATGTGCCCATCAATAAAGCTTGGTCCATCTTGAGTCCAGTGGCTTTAATATTCAGATCAAAATTGTACATTGCATACTTTATGGGGAAAATCACCTAGCTACCAGGCCCTATATTTTCTGCAAACGTTTGTCTCACCTTGCACTACCTGTCTGATTGTTAATTACATTCACACATACATTCTGGGGATCCAGTTCTTCTATACCTGTAGTTAAAACTGTCATCAAAGAGGATTTCTGCTTGGGGACAAATATTTCTTTTTATTTCCTAAGCCATTCCTTTGGATCTATTCTGTTTCGGTGATTTCTGAATTCTAAATTCCTCATCATGAGTGGTACCATGTCAGCCCAGAAATAAACTCATGTAGCGGTGACACAGAATCACAGCAGCTCCTTTTCTTACCCCAAGTTCTGCTCTGTTACGTTGGTATAATGTCCTAGAGACTCCACTATGTGAAGAAGGAATATTTACTTTGCACAAGTTTTGACAGAGAAAAAGTTACTCAGTCTGGTAGGTTTTCAGGACCATCCCGTTCAGAAACTAACTCGCCGTCCAGTTAATGTCACTCAGGTCTGTATGTGCTTGCTTTGGAGATAGAGAAGAAGTGTTGCCTCATGAGCAATGTCCACATTTAACGGAGCAGGAGGGGTGTCAGGCCTGGCAGCCTGTCCAAAAAGGATTAGTATTGTTGCCTGGGTGGATGCTGCCCATCATCTCTCACTGCAAGCAATGCTGGGCTGGGTATCAGCTGCAAAGCTGATAGGATCCAGAAAGGAAGATAGCAAGTCTTCACACGTGGGATGAGGAAGCCTCAAATGCCACGTAAGCGTTGTTCAGCCCTTGCCGGGGCAAACAGGGGTCATGCAATGTCGGCCTCTTTCCTTTTGTCATCTCGTGGGCAGGTGAGTCAGCATACGTTCACGATTAGAAATCAAATCCTCAAACTGTTGAGGATCTTCAGATCCTCAGACTTTCAATAAGTATTTAAGGAATAGCATACTGGTTGTACAATTTCATGGTAATTGTGTGTGTACAAAACACACATACACACATGCACACATTTTTAGTCCCTGTATGAGTTAGGGAATGTATGCTGTTTGAATTTTATAAACTGATGAATTTTAAAACATTTTGCTTTGCTATATTCGCCTCTGATCCCACGGTAAGTTCTACCCAAGCCTGTATCTACCTGAGCTTCCTGAGGTAGATGTCTGGTAAAGCAAAAGAGACAGACACTCTCCATCTTCTACCCCCTCATCATGTCCTTCATTTTCTGAGGCAGAGTAAATCAAGGCTTTGCTTGTGCTGATGATTAAAGTACTCTGGTTTATTCCAGAAATTAATATTGTTCTTAGTGAGAAAAATATATTTGAAATGCACACAGTAGGTGTGAAATGTATCATGCCTTTAAAATCAGTCTTCTACCACTGAGACAGGCACCTGGGGGAGCAGGATGGGGGGATTCTGGTTGATTTGGGGGGGGGGGGGGGGTTGTGACCCTTTCCTTGTTAGGACAATATTAATGTCTCTTATTTGTTATGAGGATTAGCTGCTGCAGCAAAACCCAACCAAGGGCAGGACAAATGTTCACCTAAACATTTTTCTGGTTAATAAAAGGATACGATGTGCTAGTCGATATAGGATGCTATTAGCGTGAACCACAGTCTTCTGTGTTCAGTATAACCAATTTACTACAAAAAGGGAAAATAGAAATATGGTATATATAGTATATAGCTGAAAAATGTATGACTTCTAGTGGCATTCTGCTGAGAATTAGAGCCAAATACTGTCCTTTCTCTTCCTCCAACATACACACCAAGTCCTGCTATGTTAATATACATTACTTCTAGCAGAGTTTGATTCATCGTATTTTATTACACCTGTTAAAAGACAGCTCAATCTTTATAGTGGATGAACTTTTGTAATTACTCTATATTTGTGTTGTATTTGTGGGTTAATTATATTGTGCTTATGGGTTTGACAGCTAATTACCACTAATTCATATAATGACATCTGAAATGCTTGATATTCAATTGTTTTCATAATTATATATTTTGCTTATCTTGTATTTACATGGTAATTGCTCCAGACATGTAGTTACAGTGCCAGTTATGTGAGCTTAGGCGCAACTAAAAGTCTCCAAAAGCAGAAATACAGTTTAGTTATCCCAGGCAATTGACAAAATTAAACATTTTAGCTTGGTTGTGTGTATAGTAAGGGTTTCAGAGAAAAAGTGGGCCTTCATATGAAAGCTACAGCTAGAACTAGTTATTGCTAAGGCCCTGAAGAATGTAACTGCAGTATCACAACAGTGGCTGTATTATATGGGTAACCAAAAAATTGTCCATATGTGCTGTCAGCTTAGCAAGTATCTGGCATTGATCTATCGGTTCCCATGGCTTCCACTACCAAGAGCAAAGTTCCAGAAATAAAAGCAGTAATCCTCTTTTTCATAAGATTTTTCAGGAGCTATTGACCAAGTTTAGCTTGAGATTTTTGTTCAAATCGCAGCCCAGGGCCCAAGCCCCATGAGCATTTGCCTTAAGACTGTGATGGTAGCATGAGTTCAGTTCAAATACAAACTCACGCTACCATAAATGTACTGCAGCATCCTTGGACCTTCTTCCCATGTGGCAAACGGAGGGTGCACCAGGCCACCGTGGAGGTCAGAGCTCAGCCAGTCTAATATCTGAATGTCTCTTCATCAGCGGGATTTGCACCCAGGACTTGTGCAAGAAGTGTTCTCTCATGCTAAACGGGAGTCTGTCCTTGACCTTTAGGGTGTTGTACACCACGTAGGCTGTCAGTAATTCATTTCTCCTGCGCTTGCAGCAAGCGCACTGGCCAGATGGAAATCCCACGCTCGCAGTCCCCAGCAGCAGTCTCATGCCACCAGCCCAGTGCTTTTCACCAACATGAGATATTTTTCAACATGAGTAAGGACCCACAGCACCTTCTGCTACAATAAAACTATTTGTTCAGTCATGCAAAATTTTCCTTTCCAAGCAAGTCTAGAGCCATTGTATGAGTCATCTGCTTTATTTTATCAGTAAGAAATTGGGCATATATTCACCAAGGATTAATCTGAAATCTTTTGCTCACAGTGGAAATATTTCCATTGATCTCAAAGGGTCTCAGATCAATCTTCAAGGTCCTTAATACACTATTAAGTTTTAGTCTGTCAAATTTGTTCATTTGGGGCCTTTATGAATTGCAGAGCAGTTGTGTACAGAACCAAGTCATGTGGAGATTAAATAAACCCCATCGACATCAGTCTCCTGACACAGAATAGCAGCAAGAAACAAATATTGACTTGAAAAACAATGCATGTACAGTGACATTTAGCTTGTATAAAGTGATAGTCTCCATATAAATACAAATAGCACCATTTCCCCAGAGCTGAATAAATGATATTCATCGGTAAATATTTGTGTGTCTTTGACATGTGTCTAAGCAGCAGGATGAGAAATTGAGATGGGAAATACATTCACAGGTGAGAATTCAGTGCAGATTTTTCTTACAGTTTTTCTCAACGCGTTTGAGAGACCTTGAAAAGCAGATGCTTCCTTTTCTAGTTAGTGGTTTAAATGCAAAGCAACAAAACTATAACAGACCACGGCGTAATAGGTTCCTGCGAGTAGTTTCCTGACCCTGCCACTCGTGCTGTGCTCCACTGCAGGGCTCCAAGCCTGAAAACACTCCTCAGAAAGAAAACCTAAAGTAGCTAATTAATTTAGGAGCCTCATACCCATATTCAGAAAGGAATTATGCACCTGGGAGCTAATGTTTCACTGCCTTTATATGAGAGTTAGGGATTTTATGGAGCAGGGTTTCTTTTTGGTTGGAGTTAAATGACCTAAGCATCTTTAATAATGTAGCACCTGTATAATGGGTTTTTTCCTCTGTATGAGGAACAACAGCATAGTTCATCAATATGAGGAATGAGTGCACAGGCTCAGACTCTTCAGGTAGGAAAGAGAAGATTGAGGGTCCGACTGATGTCAACAGAGGTCTTTAAAACCACAGGTGACACAGGAAAGGTGGCTGGGCAATAACTGTTCACCACAGGGAACGAGTCTTCCCAACAAGGTGCAGTCTTAGAAACATATTTAGGTTCCCTTTAGGCCACAAAACAATGAAGATAAAGTAGGATTTCAGGCGTGTGCCTAGAGATAAGCCCAGTTCATCGGCAGGTTACAGTGCTGCTGAATTTCTAGTGCCAACTCAGCATTTGGGCATCAGGGGCTGCAGGACAAGTCAGTCCCGTTGTCTTTACGTGGTCTCCCACTCGCAAACTGCATTTCCGCCCCCCCCCCCCCGAGGCGTTAATAAGTGAGGAATTGGACCGTGCCTCCTGCAGGGCCTGTGTGCGGGATGTGAAGTGTTAGGCTTGCAAACTGCATTGGGATCTTCAACTCAAAGAGAATAAACGTAAGGATTGCCAGCTGGGGAGAAAACCCAACTTTTCCTTCAGCAACTTTTTCTAGTTATATTAGGCGTAGTCCTCTTATTCTTCAGGGGAATTTTTAAGATGTTCCAGTGAGGTGCTTTAATAGTTGGCAAATGAAACATTTCTTTCTAATGAAGGATTTTTTTTAAATATACTTCTCCCGCATGGGATTTTTCTCCAGCAAAATAGTCTTTATTTACAACAATTTTACAAGTTCTGCATGATTTCTGTTCCAAAAGGACCATGGGAGGAGAGTCACAACGAGGCAGTTTTGTTTCTAGTTACAAAACAAACAAAACATTATATTAGTTCAAAGGATACTAGCATTCAAAATAGCTTGTATTATTTTAAGTTACTATTCCTGAAGCTCTATGGATAGTTCTTCCATTCTCCACATAACTGTAACCTCTGGGGAAGTCAAGAATTTAAAAAAAAAAAGTAAACATTAATCAAAATGATTTTTTAATAATGGATTTTCTTTTCATAAGCCCATTCAAAAGGGGAAACAAAGATTTCTTACTTAAATTAAACTGTTAGTGACCAAGGGGACACTGAAACATTTTGTCCCTGGATCTGTTTTTTAAAGCAAGAGAATTTTTTTCAGAAGATAATAGAGTGAACTCCTCTCCTCCCAAGTCCTCCAGCACCTTGTTGTGTCATTCTCTATTTCCGTCAAACACCAAGATGCTGTCTATGCTATTCCCAGCTAAGAAATGTGGATCTCTTCAGCGCCGGTTTTCCAGTGTCATGACAGCATGGCCTCTACAGTTAGAATTAGCGGCTTTTTTTTTTTTTGAAGGCAAATGTCACTGTAGTTTATTTTGCTTTGGGAAAATGCTGCTGGGACTTGTTATGGATGGATGTGCATCTTTGCGGCTGCCTGGCTGACCGAGCGATGTGGCTGCAGGCAGATCCTGCGCTGGGGGTGGACTCGCCTGCTCAGGACCATCCACGTGCCATCAGGAGAGCAAACATTGCGGGGCTTCACTTTACAGTTAAACCTTACTAACTAGCTTCATGAATATCTGTCCCTGGGCCACCCATCAGTCAAGCATCATCCCAAGTGTTGTTCTTCTGAGGAGGGCTGTAAGTGCTGGAAATGGCGTGCTCCTCTGCCCTCCCCCCTTACGAATTACACGGGGTGATTGCAGAGTTTAGCTGCCAATGTCTGATACGGTATTTCATTATCCGAGCTGTCCTCCCACCTGTATTTTATCTGATTGCAGGTCTTAGTCATACAGTCAATGAATAAATAGTCTGAATGGAAGTTTGAGCAGTAGGAGGAAAGATTATGGAGGGCCCCACCGATCCGCCAATACTCAGCATCTGCGCTCTTTTGTTTTGTGCCCGTGCATGCGCCTTGCTGAACCATTCAGTAAAACAAAAGGGAAGCGCAGAGCAAAACAGCCAGGCCAAAAACAGCAGTGGGTACTGCAGCAGCACAAAACCCGGGGCAAATGTCTTCCCTTGGGGCAGCCGCCTGTTCCACAACAAGAGATTTGGGTCAGTCACTAGATCTTTGAAGTTTATACATTTTCCTGAAGCAGGTTTTGTGTTTGTCATCTTTAAAAATCCATAGCAGGGATCAGTGGCATGGTCAACCTTATGAAACAACATAGGTTAAAAAAATTAAAAGCTTTATAAATTTAGTTGAAAACACAGGAGAGGGAATGTTAGTAACACGGCATCTTGTAAAGATGCATGTACAAAGACAGGTAAAACAGAAAATGCAGGGAAAAGGTCTTCAGTGGTGAAAAACATTTAGAAATATGAAGACAGTCTTAACCACAAGTTTTCTAAAAAAATAAAATTAATCAGAGAACAACCTCTCTATGTGAGAGTAACTGTTAAGCATGAAGGTTGCAAGGGTCAGCAACTTGTGCAGACCGTATTTTTCTTCCCAGATGAGAGGTTAAGTGTGTAGGTTACATGTCTCCTGGGTCTGGCTATCTACTAAATTAGGAAATCACCAGGGATCAAGAGCCCCTTCTTTGCACTGAGACAAGATCCGCTGATAAGCACAGTTCTGGAGTAGTCAAATGCTGCTGTGGGGCAATCAAACAAGCTTGCCTGCCTCTGTTAACATAGATGTTCCACATATCAGGGAAGAGCATGTCAGCTAGCTTTAATCAGTTTAACTCACATAACAAGGCTGTCCAGCTGCACGGACCTGGAACTCCATGGCTGAGAATTTACCCTGTTTCTTGGCTGGGTGAATTAACCCTTTCAGCACTCCATGCTAATGTAGCATGATGTTTCTGGTACCCAAGCTAGCTCATTTCAGCACTCACACAAATACAGTCTGCAAAACAAATAAACATCTTCTTCTTTTCTGCACTGTCAGGCACAAATTTACAGTGGAAGAAGATTTCTGTCTCTGTAACTCATCTCTGGAGAAAGAGGAGGCACCGGGAGAAGGTCTTCCTGCCACAACTTGGTGGGAAAGGCAGCACTTACATGTTTTGACAGTGTAGGGTGGTACAACTGATTACTATAAATTCTGCCCCAAAAAGGTTGCAAGATCCAGCTACCCATGTCTCTTGGCTCCATGGTACGGGAAAATATAGCCTCTGGTGTTCATAGGTTAAACATCTCAGGATTTAAGGTAGGGCATGAAAAGGGGAGAGTGAAGTGAACTACAAGGAATGAGCTGAACCTCACATGGGTATTTTGTGTCGTATAAAACAAAAGGGACTTTTAAAATGTACAGTGTGAAGGGTCTAAAGTGTTATAAGAAGTGATGATGAGTTTTAAAGCTATTTTTTCATCTGGTAGTCTCTTTAAGGCAAATTATTATAAATTTAGAGTATTATTTATTACAAATTATTACAACTAGAGTAGGCAGCTACTCTAGTTGTTTATGAGAAATCTAGGTATTTTACCATCCCGGAGAATCTTATGTCTGACTAAAGACAGGATGAAATCTGCATTGAGTCCTAGTTTATATCAGATTGCAGCTCAGCAGCATCTTATGAGCTTTCACTGCCTAAGATTTACTAATTTTTTTTGTTGAAAGTAGATAAAAATGAGTAATCATCTGTGAATGATAATTATACCACTGCTTGTGGGAGGAAGCATGGTTTGAAGGTCGTCACTAATTATTGTTTCTCATTTGCATGTGCCAAGATCTACACCAGAAAAGCTTACCTCTAAATTGTCATCCTGGATGGATTTCTTTAAAAATAGCTTTGCAAAACTGCTGGCTTGTGGTCTTTCATTGACTCCAGATCAGATGGATTCAGGCCCAGGTTTGCAGTGGTTAGGCAAAAGGGTGCATTTTCAAATGAGTTAGTTACACCATGGCAAAACTCACCCTGGAGATTCTTAAATGAGTTTAAAATGGGTGTACATCAATTTGGCTTAAGAATGTGACTTACCAGTTGAAAATAAATCAATAAGCCCACCCTAAAGTGTTTGACTAACAGTGTACAGTTTCTTATAACTGGAATTTCAAGTTAGAGTATAATTGTTTTCAAATATAATGATCTTGAGCATTGCCAACACGACAGAAGCATTTATGAAGTGGATGGGAAGAGTCTGTAGGAAGCTGCATACCTGTAGCAAACTGCATCACTGAGTGCAGCCAGGAATTTCAGCAATGAAAAAAACAAATTTCTCCCATTTTGAGGGTGTAAAGGCTGGGAGCTGGGGCGTACTGAGGGAGACGAGTCTTAGTCCTGACCTCACCCTCTGCCAGAGCCTCTCTTGCCCCTCCAGAGAGAAGGTATTGATGGGCTGCTGATAGCACCATGGCTTTTTGGGAGGCAGCACCTCCCCTCTCCCATCAATTTTCTCCTGGGCTCCTAACGGAGAGGGAAATCCTCCAGGCTGGCAGTGTCCACTGGGAAGGGAGGTTAAGCCGCCCTGACAAGCAGGGGGAGATCCACTTTCCGATACTGAGAGAGTTAAAACATCATGGTCACGCTGGCGGTCATCCTAAGCTCTTCAGCAAAAGAGCTGGAGAGCAACAGAACAGCAGATCTAGGGGCAGAAATAACAGTGCTAAAGCACCGCTTCGCAGCTTGCCGTTTCGGAAGCCCCATAGACAGCATTTAGTTTTCAATGGATAGTATGCAGAGCCACTCGAGTAAGTGCACACACACAAAACTGGCCTGCATGAGCACTTGTTTTTGCTCTTGCACAGGCGAGAGGACACGGTCACACCTCATCACCCTGAGGAGGTGATGGGTAGCTACCAAAGCCATCAGGTCTGGTGCAGGAATCAACACAGCAGCACCAAGGTGCTGCATCCCTGTGTCCCCTAGGTCCTCATGCCAGCCAGCATGGGGAAAAGCACCTGTCCCCCCAGGCCTCCCAACCACGGTGGGAGGTTTGACTCACGTGCTCTGGTCTGAACAACAGGTTGGGTTATTGCCCTGATTTCGGTTTTGGGTGAGCAATGCATACCCCCTTTTATCCTTGTTATCCCCTCTCCCACTTCTTGTCCCTTCTTTTCACCAGCCTTGACCCTCACTTTCTGCATCCCAGTCTCCTCCCAGACGGACACCCCTGCCCGAATGACCTCCTCCCCATCGGTCCCAGTTTTGCAACATACATACACAAATCTGGTATTTCTGATACGGTTAATGTAGGCAAGCTCAGCTTTATATGCAATTACTGATGCGGTGACCGAGGTGCTGTAGGTCTTGCAAGGCTGTGCTCCCAAAAAGTCCCCAGCACTCCCCTTCCACTTATCTGTGAATTTTGGCCATTTCTCACATAACTCCATCTCAACCACTGGCAAAACCCAGCCATCTCTTGGGGCACCATCTGTGACTTTTGTCAGGTGCCTGTGCTGGTATCCCTCACGTCCAGCGATGTCATGCCCAGCAGTGTCCCCTGTACTTTTCACTCAGCCCATCCTCCGGCCAGGACCGAGCAAGTGTCTCCCTGCAGCCCTAGCAATCTTCGTTACACAAACACGCTGGAGAGCAGGCTGCAGGCCATTATATCCTTGATTACAACGTACTGGGCTCTGGTTATTTATGTCAGGGTGAGTACATGTATGAGCATTAGTTGGATGCCCACAGATACAAATACACAAACAGCTATGCCTCCACACGCCTTGCTTAGTGCTGAGTTCCTCCGACCTGTCTTTCCATTATGCTGCTCGGTTCACCGGTGTGCACAGGGAAAATCTAACTTGAAGGTCAAATTCATAGCTCCGTTCATACAAACTTCATAGTAATTTCATTCTTGGCCTCATTCAGTCTGTGTAGAAAAAGGTCGCATCCCTAAATCTGAGGCCCCATAATGGAGCTGGGAATTTCTCAAAGACAAGTTCTTACAAATTTCAGATCTCACACAAAAATAGCCATTTCATTTATTGTCCTACCCCAGTTTACACTGTTGTAAGGCAACCTCGACCCACCTTCTGATAGTTTGCCTTCATTTTGCCTACAATACCGCTGGCATCAAGATCTCATGCTGTGAGTGTGAATATGAGCTGCCTGGTGACAGCAAGATTTTACTTTGCTGACAATCCTGCCACAGATTGGTATGATTCTGACCATCTCCACTTCTCAGCTTCTGGGTACCGCTTTTCCCAATACGACATGTTACAAACAGCATCAGTGCCTATATAAATTGCAGTCAATTAAGAATGCTGCCATAACATGACCTCTGCAGCACTGAGATCCTCAGAAGCCCAAAGCAACACCAGCATGCCAGAATACAATACAAAGTATTTGGAAACCTATATTCTTCAGTTAAACTCAGCTCTACCCGTTGGCTACTAAGGAGCCATGAAGTCCAAGAAGATCGGCTGACTTTGCAAGAGCAGGATGGTCTAGAAAGTTGCAAGATCTTGCAAAATAAATTTGAAGTCAAAGGCTTGAATTTCAGTGCTTTGTGTATGAACCTGGGAGCGACAACCTCTTTGAGATAACAAGGAAGAGTATTGGAAGTTTAGCATCTTTCCATAGTTTGAAATATTAACATTATCATAAATGTGCTAAGTCATATTTTCCATACGCTAACCACCTTTCTCACAAAGCGTGCCACAGATTCTTGCCCTTCACAGCTACGATCGTGGAAATATTGAAAGTGAAAAGCACTCAGACCAATTCAGGGTTTAACGAAGTCAAATTGGTTTATTGCTGTCGAGGGCACAAAGATGTATCATTTGCACAGTGCCATAATTGCTTAGAGGAAATGTAAAACCATGGATGTAAAGGAACTAAACTGCCCTGCACATACACATATGCAATGCCAGTTCCCCTTGTTCTCTCCAAGTAATGTTATTCCATTTCTTATGAAATGGTGAAAAGTTCAGTGGCGAAGGAGTGGGAGTCAGTCTGTCCACCAGAAATTCAGAGTATTCTGCTACACAGTGGTCCTCTGCTGAGAAGGTGGAGATATTTTCTGGCAGGAGCAGACATGGACATTGCCATCTCACAGCTTAAAGCTGTCCAGGTGCTTTTAAGGAACAATTAATCATCCTCTTCCCCCTTTCCTCCTCCCAAACAGCACTCAATGCTATTACCGATAATCAGCTAATATGAAACATGATTGATTCTGTTTTGGAGGAACCCAGATGAGTTTCTCCCACCAAATCAGTAAAATTAGTCTGTGTGTGTAAAATTCACTCTGTATGAAATGACTGACAGCCTAAAGGGATACAGCTGCAAAACATAAACATGGCGGTGCTTTTAGTGAGAGTACTTTAAATAAGATAACTATGTTATTAATGTCCCTTCCAAGAAGTCAGTTATAAAACCACAATCAATTACTATAGTGATAGTAATACTATATATAGCAATAGTACGCAAGTGATAGAGATACTGGAAACCAGCTATTATTGCCTAGAGATAGTAAAATTGTCCTTGTCAACATACATGGCTTTTTCACTGGATCCTTTGTAGCTAGTCTCTCTACCTGTGTTACAAATGACCTAACACTCAGACTATAAATTTTCCAATACTATGTTTTCATGAGACCAAATCTCAGAGTCCCTGTGCCCCTTCCCCAGTGCCCCAGGACTGGCACTTGTCCCAGTCACGCCAGCCCTGCCTTTCATGCAGCCTCTGCTGAGAACCAAAGCATGGAGGTGCCCTGGCCAGACCAGAAAATCAGTGTGAAGAACAGGAAGCCACATCAGTTCCCCCAGCTAATCCTGAACTTAGCAACGGGAACCCCTTACACAGGGATTACCCCAGCAGGCTTTGCCTTCCTGAATCACAGCCTGGGTTCTTTTGTTATGTTTCAGACTAGACGGTCCCTGACTCTGCTCAGGGGCTGCCTGGTACCACCAAAGACAGACGGTAAACAAAGAATTAAAATATAAGGTCTACAAAATATATGACCACAAACACACCTGCATTTTTAAAGATTAATGATAAGTAGCATTTAAATCCTGCCCTGTATTAATAAGCAAGGTCAATCGCTGACGTCTTCTAGTAAATCACTTCCCATTTTAAAGCCCCGTCTCTTTTCTGGGCCAAAATACTCCATACAGGTGCCTTCTAATTCAAAAGCAGAGAGACGAAAGCTAGGCAAGCGAGGACAGCGAGGGACAAGCTGGGGCACAGGCGCTGCGGGTGGCTGGACACGAGCCCTGGCCAAGCTGCTGGAGGTAGCAGCTGAGATGGCAGCGGCAGGTCAGGGGAGCCTCGGGCTGCTCCGGCACAGGAGGTGAGCTGGGAGGCAAACAGCGAGGGCTAAGGGACCACGTGTGCTCTGGGAGGCAGGAGTCAGGATTAGATCATATAGAAACAAGGATGGCTTGGAAAGGGGTGCAGCAAGGGAAACAGCAGGAGAAAGGAAACATAACGCCTACAGTTAATGTTACTAATTAATGTTATAATGCCAGTGTGTATCCTCATAATGTGGGTAAGGGATGAGAAGAGGTGCAGACTTAAGCCGTAGAGGAAACCTTCAGCCCGACATTTCCAGACTTTTCACCATTTAAATATACTTCCTTAATAATGTTGGCTTAATACAGTTCTTGTATGTGGTATTTATATTGTCTGAATTACTAAGGGCTCATTTCCTATAAGGAGCGTGGGAATTAAAACTGAATAACTCCCCAGTGATGGGTTTTGACATGAAGCGATGGACCTGCCTGGTCTGAGGTACCTGCAGGCTGGTGTTCTGCAAGGAAGATGCTTTCTTTATATTTTTCCCTGTCTTCAATAATTGAAGTGGTTTTCCGAGGAAAAAAATGTTGGCCCTGCTGAGCAGTGAGCAGACTTAAACAACCAAACTCCCCTGTGTGATCAGCAGCATCCTTTGTTGTAATGGAAACCCGGTGCTGGGGTCTGATAAAGTGTGATAGGGTTTGTTTAAAGACAAGTTCATTAAGGAAAGGAAGAATTTATTTTTCAGAATATCCTTGCGGTGCAGAGAGCGGGTAGAGCTCAGAAAGAATTTTCCTGGGGCTACGTCAGTGTGAAAGGCCATTTAGGGAGAGAACCACAGCAATTCAGTTCCTACTGGATTAAAGATGCATATAGGCAGTGCTCAGCAGAGAATATAGTGGGGACCACGCAGGACGGGGAAAAATGCCAGGGCCACGAAACTGCAAGGCTCCCAGAGAAGTGAAGGACAAACAGAAAAAAATGCCACTTACATCAAGAAGCAGCAAGAGCTGTCCTGTGCATGGACCAGATCAATAGGCGGTTGTGGAGGACATGTGAATCCTATGGTGTCTTCCAGTACCTTGAGTGTGCTTGTGGACCAGGAGGCACTTGCTAAGTGGTGATGCTGAGGAAAGCATATGGATTGCAATTGCTTCTGGTGCGTGCTCCAGGAGCGCAGAGAGGTAGAGAAAGCCTCTTTGCTTTATCGTCTGGTCAAAGCATCAGACATAATAAGTGTGCAAACTAATGAGATCAAGATCTGGCTTGACAGAGAAGACTCCCGTGAACAATTTGTGAAGAAGGTTTGAGCTGAAGTTTTGGCTTTAGGCCTAAACAAGCAAATTGGCATTTCCAATGCAGTAACAACCTGAAGACTGATGGATGAATTTCCATCTGGCTTGTCCAGTCTATTCTTAATAAGCAGGCCTGATATTTTCTCCAAGGCTATTCATACTTTAAAGCAGTTTCTGAAGAGCGGAATCTACTGGGGGGGGGCCACTTCTGCTGTCCCTTGGGTAGAATTTAAAACTCATGTTTTGCTAACCCAGAGTCTACAATGATACAGATCTGCTTTCCTAGGACCTATCTGCAAAGAACAGTATTTTTCTGAAGTTTCTATTTTTGATTGTTCCTCATTCAGCTCATTCAGAAGACGGCACTCCAATTTCTGAATAAGAGCATATGTACACAGAGCTAAGCAGCTGACTAGCTTTAAATTCGTAATTCCTCATTCAAATTCTTAATTCCTCATTAGCTTGCATGTGCAAACTCTCTCTCAGAGCCTAATCCAAGTCCCACTGGTGTCAGTGAGAATGGGTTTTACCTCTCAAATTTAGCCATCTAAAAATCAGGCATGTATTCTAAATGCAACTGTGGAGGAGCCACTTGTAGTCAAAATAGAGAAAGATCAGCTTTTCCAGGATGTGATTCACACCATCTGCCTTAAAGACTTGTCTTGAGAGGGGAAAAGTGTATTTCTGGCAGCCGCTATCTCATTCCCCTGCCTGTCGAGTAAGCCTGTACAACTAGCCTAGAGGACTCCTTACTTTTCGATAAGTGAAGCCAGGGGAAGGAATCTTTCTGTTTATTTTAATGGAAAAGGATTCAGGCTTTCAGTTTCCTTTATGCCAAGATAAATTACAAATGAGTAAGCAAGGCCCCAGAGGGTATCCCAAGTTGCATCTCACAGACTGCTAACTCCGGCTTCAGTCAGCATTTGGGATGTATGGAAAAGACATATGAACTCCTGAAACAAAATTAAACCTTTTTTTAAAATTATTTTTTGTACCTTGCACCATACTGGACTGCCTGACAGGGAGCACAATTTGACAGAAATCTCAAAGCAAAGACAAAATCTTTTTGTCTGTCTACTCTAAAGACACACACAGTGGGATATGTGAAATGTCAGGAATAATTAGATAAAACTATATAAGCTCCTAGCAACACTGGTGTGCTGTGTAAAACTAAGCGTTTGCCATAAAGCTTTAAACATTGTTGGAAAGCTGCATGTTAAAAGTAACCTGAGTAATTTCCAAGATATTAATACAGACATGGATATGAAAAAGCAGAATAGAAGACTATGAAAGGCTGGCATGCCTTTGCTGAGATAGGCTGCTCTATTTCTTTTTTCCAAAGGTGATATATAGAAGTAATTGATCCCTCTCATGTAGCAATTAAAATGAAAAGGCAGACTTCCTCAGCTCTTCATCTGCTGGAACCTATTTAACAAGCAGGAAAAGGACTAGCTCCTAGTATCAATAATTCACAGAGATCATAGAAATATTTGTTGGAAGGGACCTCTGGAGGTCCCTTAGTCCAACCTCCCACTTTAAGCGAGATCTCCAAAACCAAAGGAGAAATAACCGGTTCACATCAGCAGGAAATCTGGCCCAAAGTGCCCTTTGGAGAAGAAAAAGAAACAAACTATGAATGCAGAGAAGGGGGAGAAAAGGCAGGAGAGGAGAAGAGAAGGAAACACAGTAAAAATTTTTATTTGAGGTGGTAATATTAGAAGCATAGGGCTTTTTGCTAAAAGGTGGGATTTTTCTAGGTTCACTAACAGGTGTGTTTTTATCTTCTAGGAAGACAATGAACAGGAGGAAACCTGGAAGCTTTTTGCTGCTCTGTTGAATATGGGATTATAAAAAAAACCAAACAAACAAACAAATTGCACCTGGAGCATCTCTGTCCCGCTTTCAAATGGGTGACTTCTGAACCTGGAACTCTTCGTTACCTGAAGCAGCAACTTCTTCTTTCACTGTGCATCCTGGAGAGGAAAATGAATTTCACGAATTGCACCACTGAAGCCAACGTGGCTGTGAAGCCAAAAACAGTAACTGAAAAGATGCTCGTTACCCTGACCTTGGCCACAATCACAACCTTGACTATGCTGCTGAATTCTGCTGTAATTGCAGCAATCTCCACAACCAAGAAGCTCCACCAGCCGGCAAATTATTTAATATGTTCACTAGCTGTGACAGATCTCCTTGTTGCTGTTCTCGTCATGCCCTTGAGCATCACTTACATAATGATAGATAAATGGACTTTGGGATACTTCATCTGTGAGATCTGGCTTAGCGTCGACATGACCTGTTGCACATGTTCAATCCTTCATCTGTGTGTCATTGCCCTGGACAGGTACTGGGCAATCACAGATGCTATTGAATACGCCAGGAAAAGAACGGCAAAAAGGGCTGGGCTAATGATAGTCACTGTGTGGACTATCTCCATTTTCATATCAATGCCCCCTTTGTTTTGGAGAAATCACCACAGTGTCAATATTCCCAGCGAGTGTCGCATTCAGCACGATCATGTCATCTACACTATTTATTCCACATTCGGGGCATTTTACATCCCCTTGACTTTGATCCTGATCCTGTACTACAGAATTTACCACGCTGCAAAGAGCCTTTACCAAAAGCGGGGTTCGAGCCGCCACCTCAGTAACAGGAGCACCGACAGCCAAAACTCCTTTGCCAGCTGCAAGCTCACACAGACGTTCTGCGTCTCGGACTTCTCCACATCCGACCCGACCACGGAGTTCGATAAAATCAACGTGTCCGTGAGGATCCCTCCTTTCGAGAATGACCTGGACCTGGCTGGCGACCGGCAGCAGATCTCCACGACACGGGAACGAAAGGCTGCTCGCATTCTGGGGCTGATTTTAGGTGCTTTCATTTTGTCCTGGTTGCCCTTTTTCATCAAGGAGTTGCTTGTGGGCCTCCATATTTGCACTGTCTCTCCAGAAGTAGCGGACTTCTTGACCTGGCTTGGATACGTCAACTCCCTTATCAACCCTTTGCTGTACACTAGCTTTAACGAAGATTTCAAGCTGGCCTTTAGAAAGCTCATCAGGTGTCGAGAACATACTTAAAAGTACTGGGAGATGATGATGATGATGTGACTCCTGGCCTTACGAATGAGCAAAATAATTTGACTCTGTCACCATTTCCCTTGATAAAGGGGATTTTTGTGTTTGCCTATTTGCTTGACTTATCTTTAGCCTGTAATTCGTTCTGCCGTTTTTTACCTCTAGTGTTATTCATGGTAAAGAGTTTGAAATAAATTTATTCTACAAAGGAACAGATTTTTTAGCAATGAAACAACAAAAACAAGAAACTATTAGATACTCATATTTAAGACCTTTTGTGTAATCAATGACTCGAGAAGCATACAACAATATTCACTTTTATACTTTTTTCATTTAAGAATCAAATGTCTAAATTATCATGCACTGTAGTAATATAAAGGCTTATAAACTGAACCCCATAAATACGTATTCAAAAGTTAATAAACACTTCATGGTCATGACAGCTAAACAGCAAATCTTTCCTGTGGCATACAGAAAACTGTAACAGCCATTTAGAAGGAAAATAACCACCATTTCCAGCTTGGGCTAAGGCAGAATAAACCATTCCTTTCTTCAGGAATACACTCCCAAAACAGAAAGCAAAGTTCAGTTCATTCCATCTAAAAATGGATCGCATTTTGTAGTCCAAAGTAATTAAGTGGCTCTTTTTGTGTAAGATTCCAGATTTATGTTCAAAGTATTGGGCAGACACCTGTGCAGTTTGTTTGGCAATTGAGAGGACACAGCTAGCGAGTGTCACACTTGTAAGACCAGTTGCACATCTGACTGGTCACGTTTTTAATACCACTAACCATATTTCTTCAGGGCTCAGGCCTTGTGCCTTGGTCAGTTCTGGGGTGGCATTATTCACCTGTGCCACACTTCACCTGGACCTTGCGGTGCACAGCCCCATGGATCAATTGATCTTACCACACAGACTTAAACAACTGGATACCTTCTCTGCAGGCCAGCAATATACAGAAATTCAGAAACATCATCTAAAACCAAATTATTTTCTGTTTGAACAGCAGCAAAAAAAAAAATTAGGGAAAATAATTTTTTTAAATAGCAGTCTGTGCATTTGCCTTATCATCATTTTACAATTCGCAATGTCATTCTGGTCAGCTTAACCTATGATCGGGTCCTCTAACAGGATTTCTTGTTCTAGGAGTCCTTCATGGAGTTACTTCCCTTGTCTTGAGAGACAGGCAGCGAGTCCTTCGTATCCTGTCTTCTGTGCTTATGAAAGTTAAAATGTCCTGGTTCAGATATTGTGGAAATCAGGCTGGGAAGGGGCAAAATCAAAGCTGAGAATCTGGTATTGTCCATTAGCAACTCCTAAGCACCGTTTCAATATTGATTACTTACCTTGCACCATAATTTTCTTCCCTGTCCATTTTTCTGGACAAATTCTTTTTGAATTATACTGATATACCATATAGAAAATACCACATACATCTACCTGACATGCAATAACAGTGAACTATAGCATGGCAGCTCCAAATCCATCAAAACAAATATTAGAGGTAGCAAAAGTGTTGTAACAGCACTGGAAGCCATCTCTGAAAAATGTTTTGAAAATTTACAAGATGACAATCATTTTTCTTATCAAGAGTCAAGGAAGTGTAAGTAACATGTGAGTAATAAACTCCAGATGGAGCTGAGAAATGACATCCTTATTTCTGAGAGAAAGCATTCAGTTGGAAAGATGCAGTGCCACCAGTTGAGTGTAAATCAAGTCTGAAGGTGACAGAATTGTGACCTACCGCTTACCCACATGCAGTGGGATTCTACTTTAAGGACTCCAAGTTCTCCCTGCCTGACTTTAGGAGGTTTATCTCCATCTGCCCTTCTGAAGCTGTTGTCACAGCTGCCTCCTCCAGCTGCTTTTAGGTTCCCTACTGGCTAACTTTAATATCTAAAAAGAGGGAAAAAATAATCTCAGCCACTGAAAATGTCTTCTAGTGGGGAAGCCCAGAGATCCATTATGGTTTTTCCTTTTTGCAGCTTGTTGGAGGTGGAAACTCTTGATTAAAGCTGGGGAAGAGTCGCCTGACCCTGCCTGTCTATAAAACTTCCAAAGCAGCTCCCCAGAGTACATATGCTATTAGGAAAAAAAGTAGCTGGGAATTAAAATAAAAGTAGTATTTGTAAGAACTGCCACAGAATAATTTTATTTTTTCTTTCAGCAAACTCAATAGCAATGATTAATAAAGAACAAGGATTGTGCATAATTTCCCCAAACAAGGTGACTACTGCAGGGAAGACAGGACGCACAGGCAGTTGTTGCTAGAAGAGAGTAGGTTTTGGTGTCCCTTGGGCAGTTTGGTGCTCTGCTACAAGGGTGCCCAGCTACAGTAATGATCAGAAAGGGAAAAGTAAACGTGCAAGACTGCCCCAGCAGACAGTTTGAGTCACCCTGAGGCACTTGGCCAAGATGAGGCAGAAGCTGTGCCCCAGCCAGCTTCTTTGGGGCTGTGTCTGGGGCTCGAGTTCAGCCACGGGGTGGGCTGCACGGGGGTCTTCGCTAGAGGAAGGGAAGAGGTGGGAGTGACAATGCTGGTGAAAGGTGTTTCAGAGCAGAAAACCAAGAAAATGAGATAGGCTGCCAGCTCTGACTGCTGCTCCTAAGGGCACACCGGCACACAGAATAATTTAGGTTGGAAGGGATCTCTGGAGGCCAACTAGTCCAACCCCCACTAACAACAACCCTCAAAGCGGGACCAGCCCCACAGCTAGGCACTGCTGCTGGCATGTGGTGTGCGGTCACGTTTCTCATGCAAAGCTAATGGCTCAGTTAACTCTGTCACCTATACTGATGCTCGTTTAAAGCCAGAAGTATGGCTGAAGGACCAGAAATAGGGAACATGACCTCCACAGCAGCTGTTGTAGGTAGGTAGAAATGTTTCAGGAGACAGGTATGATAGCTGTAAAATACAGGAGCTGCATCATCTTCGTTTCTACTAATGTCTTTCTTTTAGTATCTGATCTCCACTATTACCACTCAAACTACCAATCAGGTTGAAGACTGTATTCAATTTTAATATTTAGAAGTAATTAACAGGAAAAAACAGATGGATGGCTAGTTTTCGTGCTTCCCTGTTAAATAAAGACTCACCATTCACTGCCAGCTGACTACTGCTTTTCTAATGAAGTCATTAGCTAAACACAGAGCTATGTTTTCCAACAAATGCCACTAGACTGATGAAGATGTCCTGTACGTTTTCCCCATGCTCAGACTCAAAGTCAGGAACAATTTAAAGGATTGTTTACTTAAACAATTTAACTTGATCAGAAATTACCTGTTGTCTCATGGAAATAAAAACTTTTGCTAGTCTGGCACCACTGTTTGGCAACTTCATTTTTTTTCTGTGTTAAGTATTTGCTGATTTTACAAAGGGTTTGGAGACATTTGCTAAACTTTGACTTCTTGTCGATGGGAACTCCCCATTCATACCTATCCTGGATCAGGCCCAGCCACACCACACTCTGCAATGCAAGCTCTTCCCAGCAAGCTCTTAATGATGTATCCAAGACTCTCAGCCTACATCCATCTTCCTTAGCCTCGCTAAAACATCTTTCCTCCTCAAAGTCTTATTTTCCCTAATGCTCCCCTTGCACAGTTGTCTTCCTACCTTTCTTCCTATATTTCTCGAAAGGTTTTTCCTCCCCTCTCCTTCCCTCTCTACAGCAGGGTTCATACAGACCTGCCTATTCAGCCCCTCTCGTCACTTCTACATATTTTCTCTGAGTGCTGTTTCATCCTGTCTTTACACCCCCAACTCATCATCCTGCCTTTGGGTTTCTGACTCTCTCTAATCCCTAAATTTATCATGGTCCTACTGGAGCAAGCCCCCACTCTCTCCCCCCGTCTCAGCACCGTTATCAGGGTTCCCATGACTGTGGGTGTTCAAGTCTGTCAGGTTTTACTCTGTCTTACGTGTGTCCAGGCCATACCCAGATGTTTTTCGCTCTGTGTAAGCAGCCAGTACTTCGGAGTGAGTTCATACATCCCTGGCCCTGAAGACTGCACCCATCAACCAGCTGGCCTCCCCAAAAGACATACTCTTCAAATGCTATTTTACTAGCTCTTTTTATGTTGTCACCCTCCTTCTGTACACTATCTTTGTTGTTCCCTTTGTACCACATTAAAATTGACTCTCATATTATCATTTTAGGGACTTGTATCTTCACTTTTAGGGACCTGTACCTGCACGGGTAACTCAGTTCCTGCGCTTCTGCCTGTGCCAGCCTCAGCTCTCTTCTCTGCAAGCTTTGTCTTCACCACCTCCATGCAGTGCAACATCTCTCCTGTTCCTTACAGCTGATATTTTTTTTTCCTTCTCAAATCCACCTCTGACATGACTCCTGAAAGAAAAACAGTCAACACTGGCAGTGGAAGAATTATTGTGTGTGTATCATCTGTCCTTTTTCTCTGTCTTTCCCACATAGATCACATCACGTCCCGAGGTGAGCTATCTCTCTCTAGTGCATAGCACATGCGAGACACAGCAAAAACATGTTAAGAGCTACATATGTCCCTTAAAGCTGTGGGTTCCCCACCACAAAGATATGCTGAGCTGTTTGCAGCACGTGAGATTAATTTTGTTGATCTTCCTGAATTAAGATAGATGATGAGACTGAACTTTCCAAAACGGTTTAAAGCAAAGTCCCTGTTTCACTAAGTTTACATAAAAGGCTGCCACTATTCAGACTTCACTGCCATGTACCTTAGCTGTCCAGTTTTCCATAGTCGTCACGTCTTATTTCTCTGTATATTTCTCTGTACTTATTTCTCTGTCCTTTGCATGTACCAGGAGGGAACAAACAAAAACAACAACAACAAAAAGTGGCTTGATTTGGAACAAGATGCTAAAAGAATAAGGGAATCTTTTCTAAGGACTCTATTTCCACTCCTCTGTTTTCAACCCCAGTTATCAAAAAGTAAAGAGCATTGCAGTGTTGAGGGGAAATACAGGCTTCCAGCACAAGTGCAGAGATTGTCCTTATGCCTGTGTATTGTTTAACCATTGCAAATATCAATAACAGACAGGTTGGTTTACGTTCATCTTTTACACACCCAAATGATTTGTATGAAGAATTATCTTAAATTGCTTTCTTGTTTAAGTGGACACAGTAAATATTGTGATATCTTTTATTGGTCTAGCCAATATGTTACAAGTTGTATTTCATAAGAGTCCCATACAACACATACTCCCTTTGTAATTGCTATCTGTTTTTCTCTTGAGGCCAAAAAGAATAAAATTTTTAAAAGTTATCTGAGTTTGGATAAATGCCAGGTTGATCAGCTCTAAAATTATTCTTTAACATTCTCTGTTTTATGCTGTGGACGTAATACTGCCAACATTGCTCTCTTCCCCCGTGCCACTGCCAGGGGATTTTTACTTTTTCGTGAATCCCACGTCGGTGATTGCACGTAGATGATATTATATGATGAAATTACTCCTTCCCACTCAGTCTAAACTAACCATTTGCTACATTCAAATTAATGTAAACTGGAAATGATCTCCTGCCATGTCTATCAGCCCTGGAGAACAATTTACAAAATTTCTCATGGTTTAATGCGTCCCCACCCAAGTATACAATAACTCCACTGCAGATCACTGCTCAGTAAGTGTGACTGGGAAGAATTCTGCTAATTTCTATGAGCACTGAATCAGCCCTTAAAGGTAAACTTTTAGTGTTGCTACTGTAAGTAGATGTAACCACGAGCGAGCTGTGGGAAAAAACATATAGTAGCAAATGGTATGACCCTCTGCTCAAACACCTAAGGAAGAATTATTTGTTTCAACTTTTTTCCTTCTTAATCACTTTTCTTTCCTCCTCATCTCACTATTTCCTGGTCTGTGGCTCCTGCTCATTAATTTTTCCCTCCGTTTCTTATCTCTCCTTCCTTTCCTTTGCAGCCTTCCTCTGCACTACAGTGGCATCTAGTACCCTGTAGCAAGAAGCAAGGCTACCTTGTGCTGTGTTGATACACACCACCTAAGCATCACTCTGCTCTTGATTTTAGGAAATCAGGTTGCAGTCTCTGTTCCGTGGCACTGCTCTGCACAGCCTCTGCTACTGTTTTATTGCAGTTTTACTACAAATCAGATTTCTAACGTGCGTCAAGATTCTTCCAAATGAAAGATGCTGCGTAATACATCATGATGTCTTCCCATGTGTCATGATTTTTTAAG
The DNA here is from genome assembly GCF_018139145.2 of Gymnogyps californianus. Taxonomy (NCBI): domain Eukaryota; kingdom Metazoa; phylum Chordata; class Aves; order Accipitriformes; family Cathartidae; genus Gymnogyps; species Gymnogyps californianus. The sequence goes on along the minus strand of NC_059473.1, from coordinate 88,005,433 downwards.
ATCTCTTTTTAATAATTCTCTCTCTCCTCCTCTCCCATGAGGCTTCTATCAGTAGAAACTAAAGCCACAGCTAGTATGGTTCCTAGATGCAATAAGCAGTGTTGGAAATGCCCCCCTGCACCACTCCACTCCTCCACCCCGCCCCATATTTCACCCTCTTCCAATTGCTTGCACTGCAGTCTTAAAATACATTAGCATATAGATCAGCTCTCTGAAGTTTTCGTGGATTAATTTCCTGCATGACAAATTCTCACCCTCATTTCTATCTGGTGCAAGATCCCATGTCATTGGGGTACTCAAATCTTCTAAACCACTCTATCTTCAATACTCGTTTCATACGCCACATGACTGCAAATGGACACATTTCTATGAGGTGAGGCATAAAGCACTGTCTCCTTGCAACTACACTATATAAAAGACGCATGTTTTGTCAATTAACAAACAAAATGTAACTTCTGGGAAGAGGGAAGACAGAATTCCTATTCCTTTGTAAACTGTTGTTTTGCACGTAATTTGAAATGACTCAGCTTCTGGCTATTAATTTTAAGGGAGCACTAAGAAGCAAAACATGAAATCACACGTGCATGCCTGAACTACCTGCAACAAGCAGAGTGACCTTCCAGGGGATTTTACAATAAAAAAATTGCTTCTTTCCAAAGCTTTCTACAATGACCTTTTCAGGGGAATAGAAAGTTCCACGCAAATGACTTCCACTTCTGTGATGCCACTAGAAATAATATCTCAGTCCTTTATAGGAGGCACAGCCTGCCAAGCTGTTAGAGTGCTGGGATAAGCCTCAACAAGCTTATTTCTCCAATAAATAAAAAAATCAGGCTAACACCTTCAGCTTGAGAGTTTTTCAGTTGGAGAATTTGATCACTAAAATCAAGTCCATCAGCTAGAGTTTTACTTTTATTCATACATATTCCAGTGCAATTCCTCATTCTTTTATTGTTAAGTCTGTGTATGAGAAATAAAAAGAATCACTTTTAAAATTTAAAGTAACAAGAAAATACTCTATCTCTTATTTTGGCAAATTCAGGAGAATATTTTTGTATTATGACTGGACGGTCATTCTGAAGCAGGCAGAAAGAAAAAATTAATCCAATTAGGTCACAGAAGTTAATCTAGGATTGCAAAATTAAGCATGGTTGTCTTGGTCCGATGCTTACATATACACACAAGTCACAGATCATAATCCTTTAATTTTTCACTACAGCAGTTTTGCTCCTTGCTAAAGAGCAAGCTATCTGTGGTTTTAATTAAGGTCGGTAGGAGGCTGTACCCCTTCCTACCATGCATGCAGAGCCCATGGGCAGGAAGGGGACTGAGACCTGGGGCTTTGTGGCTGGCAGAGGCTGCACCTTGTCTTCCCCTGCGCACTGGGGGCACGGTGTCACCGCTGTCGCCTGCCTTCCTCAGAGCCCAGTCTGCCCCCAGCCAAACTGCCGCTTCCACCTTCTCCCAGGGGACTCGGGGCATCTCTGATCAAAATAAAAGTGGGGGTGTGAAGGACAGGACCACTGTCTCCCCTGGACTGTGCACTAAGCAAGTAGCCAGAGTTGTGTCCCCCAACTCCATTGCATCAGCAGGTGGGTGACAGAGCAGGACAGGCATCAGGCTGCATCAGCATCACGCCGTGGGCACCCCTCAGTGAGGCACAGCCCCAAGGCAGCCACTGTCCCTCTCCCTGTGGCATGGCCCAGCACACCAAACCTGCTCCACGCCAGTGGCTCCACTCAGACCTGCAGCAGAAACCCCTAGGAGAGCAGACCTGCCTGGACTGAGCACGTGCTACCATACCCCTGCTACTTTAATCCAGCCTGTAATGGCACATTACAGCCAGGCAGACAACAGCAAGGGCTGAGCATTGTCCCTCAGTGGGGTAGTACTCAGGTCAGCCTGTGCAAAAGCTCAGGCCACAGCATCTTGACCAGCAGTACCCCAGTTAATGTAGAAAGGACACGTTAGCCCATGTTACAGGGATGCCTTCGCTTTGCTCAGCTGACTTGCTTTCTGCCACCAAACTCTTCTTCATACTGCAGGGAGGCACGTATCCCCAGGGTGGTAATAGACCAACTCGGGGGTAAAACAGCCACATCGGGGACAGTTTCTAAACCTCCCCATTCCCTAAAGCAGACTAACAAGTCCTGATTTTCTACTGAGCAAAACACTACCAAGCAGGAGATTCAAACCCACTGTAAAAGAGAGCACTGCCATTCTCCACATCCACCGGTCCTGGCTGGAAACAAGTCATTTCTCTCCTACAGACGCCACAGGGACTGTTCAGGCTAACAGAGGTACTGACAGTGCATACACATTACCAAGACCAAACCTAGCCTACACACAAAGAAAGCCAAGGCACAGGCCAGCCAGTACTCATCACCAAGACAGTTAAAAGGTTGTGTTGCCAAAACCAAAGGATGGGCTGGTAGCACCCACCACGCAGTGACACCATTAACCCTCGAGCACCGCAGCCGGGGTTCCCAACACCTCACACAGCGGCCACCAATGTTCACAAAAGCAACCATTGCCAAGGTCTTACCAGTCTTTAAGGAGCCTGTTGTTGTGACAGCAACTTCTCAGCTCAGTGCCCATTTTGAACAGCTGAGGAAATGCAATGGAAGAGACCAAATGTCCTTTCTGCCCCCAGGCTGAGGAACAGCAAGCTGGTGCCACTGCAGCCCCAAAGCAGCCACAGACCAGTGGCCTTGCTGCTGCTCTCCACCCTCCAGGTGGGCACAAGTATGGGATAAAGGGGTTTCAGTCACAGCTGATAGCTTAGCTCACCCTTAAATGTGCCATGTGGTAACCATCAAAAGCAGCTGTGGCACTCAGCAGCAGTCAGGCATGTAAAAGCGTATGAAATAGCTCATGGGGCACAGAGAGCACTGAGCAGCTCCTGCTGGCTCTCCTGGCTAACTGACATCCTCTCTCCATATCCCTGTTTGCTCCTTTTCCTCTCCCTCTTTGGAAAATCAATCATTACTGATTTTCACAGCACAGCCACCCCAAGTCAATGGTGATGACTAACAGCACACAAAGGCTGGAGGTCCTCTGGGCCAATTGCACTCCCTTTGGAGATAACAGTTATTTCTGTATTGAAGAGGCAGCTTGTTGGGTATTTTCTAAAGGAGAATTGTTTCAAGAGGACAAAGTTTTGAGAAGTTCTGCAGCATGGTGATCTGCTTGTCATGTTAATTTTTTGTATATTGCACACCCATAAAACTTTGGGAACTGGATCCAAAGTCACACAAGTCAGTGGTAGATCTGGTACCGTCTTCAGTTGCTTTTGAATCAGTCTCTTGATGCATAAAATTTGGAGCTACTTTTGTAGGTTGCTTGAAAACTTGACTTATAATCTGCCTTTCAGATTTACAATAACCAACGATATCTGAATGCTGATTATTTTAGATGAGACATGTTGTCTTGATTCCATCTCTCTATTTCCTCCTTCTTCCACACTTTCCCCCCTTATCCTGTTGGACTAATATTTTACTGTGAACTATTGCCTTAGATTCAGTGGGTCAGTTTGACTTCAGCAGCAGCACATAGGTTAGAATGTGCATTCCCCAACCAGTTAACCAAAAGCCACAGCAAACATGAGCAGCAGGACGTGGAACACCAGCAGAGGTAGAACGTTCCCAGGATGAGGGTTAATTTGCCCTCCCGATTTGCTCCCTACATATCCTCCCTGTATTTCTCAGCAATTCTGTATCTCTGCAAGAGCACTCTGCACCTTGTGGTACTCCAAGATCAACACTTCTGTCATTGGAGTGACAGGGAAAAAGCTAAGCAAGCTGAAGGAGTGACAGGTGAAATGCATTATGCTTTTACATATATATGTGCACCATTAGGGACAGAACTACCATCAGCGGCATGAAAACCACAGGCTGCTGTCATCTAAGCTAAAAGGCGTACTTTTCTAATAAGAAGTCTTGCCTCCTTGGCAGGCCAGCAGCTGGAGGCAGACATAATTTCACGCCCCCCCCACAGACCCCTAGCACAGGAGGCAGGGGTGGGCTGCCCGGCCCCAGCCCCGATATTAGGCTGTCACAGAGCAGACACGCGCTGCACTGCCACCCCCACGGCACTTGTCAGGGACGCTCCGCTCACCTTGAACACTGACATAGCTCAAGTCTGGGTTTAATTCACAGTTGTCAAGTATTGTCTTCCTCTGCATAGGAGTGTGATTGCAGAGCAGAGATGATACATTGCCGAGAAAACAGAGGGATGGAAGTGAACCTCCTGCCAAAGCCTGTTCCTCATTCATCCAGCTGCAATGGACTTTGCCGTGGGGCTGGGGATCCCAAGGAAGCTGGATGCAGGACTATGCATCCCACTCTCTGATGTGCTATAAGCTAGAGAAACCGCACTTTTACCTGTACCGAGTTTGACTCTGTTTTCCCCCTTGCAACTGACATCACGTATTTTTTATAACATCGCTGAAGAGTTTGATTCGAAGAGGCAGCCAGCCACCAACCGCACCAGGCACACCCCGCCGTGTTCAAAAGCACAGCCGCCAGCCCCAGGAGCACGTCAGTGTCGTAGATGTCACTGCCCCGCGCCAGGGCAGGCAGCGGACAGGCAGCGCAGGCAGCGGGAAGGCAGCGGCTGCACACCCAGCACCCGCAGCTGACAATTTCCATTTCTCAGGATGGCCATGAGACAGTCACCTTCGGAAACACTCCTAAACACCGAGCTTGCTTTGTAGTGCCAACAAGTGCCTGTGTCAGAGCTACAGTACCCCGAGGGGAGTTTGGGCTGAAAAAGGAAAGCTACTGTTTATTATGCTAACTATTAAGTTCTGTTTATTAGGAGGGTTTATTTCACAAACAGGCTTCAAATATCATTTGTTAGACATAATTTGCCAAAACATTATCTAAAATTAACATGCACAAGCCTAAAAATCAAGCAAATCCCATTTAAAATGTTCATTGAAAGCAGCAGAAAACTGGTATTTTTTAAGGGTATTTTGAGCTAAGTAGAAGGAAACAGCCAGGGGTGCTGCGGAGATGAATCTCTTCCAGTCGGCCTTCACTTATGTTGATGAATTGCCTCCGTGGTCTAACCTTCCCAGTTACTTTACGCTGAATACTTTCCAATGGTAGTTTTCTGGCTTTTAACCAACTTAGTACACACATTGTTTTCACTGCTCATCAGGTGTGTTAGGCACACAGTTCTTCACATTAGTCTTTTCATTTTTGCTGGTAACCCACAATTTCATGATCTTTTTAACCTATCTACTATTTTATGTAAGGTGATTGACAAGTGAGCATCTTGAGAAGCCACATTAATTAAAGAGCAAAAATCAAAAGCTTCCATAGCTACAAGACCTCTCATTGGCTCTAAAGCAGCTTTGCCACTAACTTTTCTAATTCCTGCCAATGTAATTGCTACATTATGCCCTACATGAAGCTCATTTTCTTGCTAGAACAGGAAATGTAGTAGTTGGCTTTCCAGGGCATAGAAATTTCAATGATCCAAAGCTTTTTGGTGCCCAATTCATGAACACTATGTTTTCTAAAGACAAAAATGTAAGTTCTGGTTTTTCACATAACCCTGTGCTTAAAAAGGGGAGAGCATAGAGCTCAGTTGTTCTTTGCCAGCAGATGCAAAATGAATTGAAATCCCAAATGGTCAAGGCTGCATCATGTCCCCAGCCTAATGAGGCTGAGATTGGGAGCACAAGAGGGATATCAGGGAGTGTCTGGAATGGAGACAGACAGGACGGGATCTGGCTGCATACGAAGACACTCAAATGTAGATGTATACTGCTAAGAATCTACATATGCTGGGTTTGTCTGCTCCCATTTCAGCCAAGAGAGATCTGTCTCTCTGGAAGAGACACCTGCACCCAGGCATGACACAGGCCTCACAGATCTGTACCTTTGCAAAGCAACAGCAGGACGCTTTAGGGCACCTCAAGTATCACTAAATGCCTACCTGTGGGCAACTGAATTAAGCCCTAGATTCTCACTGGCTCCAATGGGAGCTTGGACTCCTGCCTTGTCTGTAGGCAACTGCGTGTACACACTTGAACGCTGAAACATGGTCATCCAAGAATGAGTTTTCTAGTTTGACCTTTTTAAAATAAAGTCTTTAAAAAACACGCTCTGTGTGAACAGCCTGTCTTCTAGGGAGAGATAGCTTTCTTCTTTTTCCCACTAAGCACTTGCTTTGGTCTTTCTTTGAATCACATAAAAGTATTTTCTACTTCACTTCTTCGAGATAGTCATGTGTAGATCAACAGGGTGCTGGAAACAGCAAGGCTACCCAAGGAAATAAAGGTGAGAATATAGGCTCAGATGAAGGAAATAGCCACCTTTTTGCAGTGAATACATGAGCACACAGGGGAAAAGGGATGGAAACAAATTCAGTCTTATGGGTCACCTAATTCCAAGCAAAGACATAAAAATCTGGAGGTAAGAATAAGTTTCTGCACAAAAAAAAATAAAGGCTTAAAAACAATTGTTGCAGCCAAGGCAGTACAGTTTCTCTGCTCACAAGCTCATGTGCTACATGTGGCTGTGTTAACACAATTTTCCTTGAGCGTATTTTTTTTTTTAACTGATAGTGTATCTGTGTTGTTGAAATATTTGCTAATGGACTGTATAAAAACATCCTTTGGTCTACAGGCAGAGAAAGGAAATGGAAACGTGGCGGAAACTCCTTGCTTTGGCAATAGCCATGAATCCATGTGTGAGCTGCAGCCTCATGCTCTCCAGGACAGCCTGGTTTGCACAGCTGCACAAGAGAGAAGCACCAATGCTTTGAGGAGCAGCATGGTTAGGGGATTAGTCTCCAGGACCATGGCTTCACTGCTCTGTCAGGTTGTCATGACCACATCAACACTGCTGGACAGACAAGGTAGTATCAGTCACAGCAGCTACCCCACAGGCGGTTTTGACACTCCAGCTAGGTTCCCATCCTCGTCTCATCTCCAGTCAGAGGCTCCTGCCCACCCACAGGCTCCTGATCTTGCTATGTCGGCCTCCCCCACCCACTCAAGAAGGGAGAGAAAAGCAGCAGGAGATCCTTGCACACTCCAGGCACATGGGGTCATGCCATAATGCTCTCTGTCATCTGTACTGCAAATATCCCAGGGATATCTTAGGAGCTGGAGCCCCAGCACCGACACCAGCAACAGCCAGTCTTTCACACACCAAAAGTATGGCCCATTGCCAGCAGCTGTTGCCATGAGTTGTAGACCTACTATGTCTTGACTGTTATGGACATGTCACAAGCACCCTATTGGGACTACTCTATACTTCTGATTTGGGAGAGTACTAGGCCACTAATTTGAGGATGTGGATCTTCACGGTCCTGGGCCCAGAGCAGCCACCAGCTTTGTAGTGGCAGTTCACCAATGTCCAGCCCTCAATCCCAGTACAGATATGGGCAATTGCTCTCTTCTGAAAGCTGGTCACATCAGATTCCTATCCCCCCTACCCCATATTAGGAGCTAACCATCAGCAAGTTCATGGTGGCCATCCTTATCATGGAAGCATACAAGTCATACTGTCATCTGCTGCCTCTCCAGCTCGTTCCCCCCCGCCATCCCAGCCCAGACCTCACCACCCCCTCTCATGTAAGCAGTATGCCCAACTATTTTGGAGCCATTGTCTCCACACCTATATCCCACCCAGTATCACTCAAAGCGAAGTAGTGGTTATTGCAGTCACGGGAGGAGCAATTTCTTCATACACTGAGGCCCTACCAGTCACTGCCACAATTCGCATACATCAACATCATTTGCAAATACAATGCTGGCATACTCCGGAGCCCTGGTTTTTCTCTAAGATATTGTCGTGGTTTAACCCCAGCCAGCAACTAAGCACCATGCAGCCACTTCCCCCTTCCCCCTCCCAGTGGGGTGAGGAGGAGGAAAGAGGGGAAAAAAAGTCAAACTCGTGGGTTGAGATAAGAACAGTTTAATAACTAAAGTAAAATATAATACTAACAATAGTAATAATGAAATATAATAATAATAATAGTAATGAAAAGGAATATAACAAAAAAGGAGGGGGAGGAAGGGAAAAAAACCAACCAAACAAAAAAAACCCACCAGTGATGCACAATGCAATTGCTCACCACCCGCTGACCGATGCCCAGTTAGTTCCCGAGCCACGATCCGCGCCGCCCGGCCAACTCCCCCCTGTTTCTATACTGTGCATGACGTTCCATGGTATGGAATACCCCTTTGGCTAGTTCAGGTCAGCTGCCCCGGCTCTGCTCCCTCCCAGCTTCTTGCACACCTGCTTGCTGGCAGAGCATGGGAAACTGAAAAGTCCTTGGCTTAAGATAAGCGCTACTTAGCAACAACTAAAACATCGGAGTGTTATCAACATTGTTCTCACACTAAATCCAAAACACAGCACTGTACCAGCTACTAAAAAGAAAGTTAACTCTGTCCCAGCCGAAACCAGGACAGATATGTACCTATACTGACACCTAGGGTGTAATGATGACGACACTTGCCGATTTTACCACCATTTTTACCACCATTCTGCCGTCCCAGCAATCACAGTGGTCACTGGGAGACCAACTGTGTTGTCGTTTCCTACCTGATGCTGTCAAGCACAGATTTTGGTGGCAGAAGGCCAGCTGGCACTAGCAACAAAACCAGCCAGAGCAGAGGAGGCTGCCTAGATTACTGTGACCAAACCGGGCATTTCACACACCGTGGGGAAACGGTGGGAAGCAGATGCTGAGCGGCTGGAAGCAGACTGGACATTGTGAAGGGCCCTTGCCCAGCCAGCTGACCACCTTGGATGCAGTTTTGGTCCACGTGGCTCCTGTAAAGGACATATATCATGTCACCTGAGGCTCTGTTAAAAAGCCCAGCGAGAGAGGGAGCCAGGAAGGGAAGCACAGGGAGCACACGGGGAAGGAGCACCGTGCACAGGGCAATGTCAGGAAGATGCTGTAATTCACACAGGTCTGTCTTACACCACTCAGGTCCTACCCGAACCAAGAATAACTCACACTTCAAAAATAACCAACAAACCCCGCCCCCCCCAGTTCTTTAGAAAGTGTAGTGCTGTATGACCCAGTCTGCAATATTAGAAGCAGTAAGTGTTACATTCAGACATTTTAAAATAGGCTTCCTAAACAGATTCCCCAATCCCTCACTTCATTTTAGGACATTAACCTTAATAAACATGAAGTGTTAAACTCATGGCTGTTAGGCTTACTGTTTGTACTCGCAGTGGTCTAACAGTCTGACAAACACATTGCTGTGGTGTTGATGCCAACAAACTTGTCCGTAGCAGGTAATCCATCTCAGACAGCAAGCAGATCATAAGGCTGGAAGGGCCTCATCCATTCCCTAGCCTCAAGGCAGGGTCACCTACAGCCATGTCACTTCTGACAAATGTTTGTTCAATCTGTTCTTAAAGTCCTCCAGTGATGGAGATGCCTCATCTTCCTCAGACAGCCTATTTCTCTGCTTCATTTCCTTCAGCAACAGAAAGTTTTATTCACTATCTAACCTGAATCTCCCTTGCTGCAATTGGAGCATGTTGCTTTTCATCCCGTCTGCCACAGACAAAGAGAAAAAAAAAAATGCACTATTCTTTGCAGCAGCCTCTGAACACTTATCGCCTGACAAATCTTCCTTCCTTTTCTGCTTATGTCTTGCCCATAAACAGATTGCAGCTATTCGGACATTATGGTCAGAAAAGTTTCCCTCAAAATGTCATACGTTTTTAACGCTTCCAATCTGAAGACTTCTGCTTCACTGCAATTGCTTCACAGACCCCCTGAGACCTCTTCTGCTCAGTTCAGCCATGGAAGAAGGCACTAATACTTACACTCCAGCTTCTGCTGAGAGTGTTTGCTGACAGCAAATTTCAAATTTGCGTAATATTAATATTTGCTGAGTAAACTTTGGCTGCACAAAAATATATAGGAAGCAAGCCAAAAAGTTTGGCTGTAGACAGACATTTGGTGTTCAGTGCAGGAAACCACACACTGCAAAAGAAGGTATTTAACACCAGTCTTCACCATCACCTCCTACCTGCACCCTCGCCCAGGGTCTGCCTCCTGGGCTCCTCAGTGCTCTGCATCTCCTGACCCATCAGCCTCCTCCTTGAGGCACCACCAACCACCTTTTCTTCCTCAGTGTCCTCCTCTCTGCCTCAGGTCCCAGCAGTGTCACTGCAGAGCCCAAACTAGCAAGCTGAGCATGGCTCAACAAGGTAGATGCTGCTCTACCATCATGATGTATAATGGTGGCAACGCTTTGAGGTTCATCTCACCAGTTAGCAACTGGTGCTGTAGCAAACATTCAGGTGGGATTCGTTTCACCTAGTTTTGGCCACCCAGAAACGAGGCATCTGAGCTACTCATGTAGTCTTCTTCACAACGCAACAAGGACACAAATGACCCCTGTACAGGGACGTGTCTCTCTCCACTGGTTATAGAGGTAGCCCTAGTACCTAGGCAATTTAACAAATTCCACTCCTAGTGAAGAGAAATAGTTTCCATTATCAATGCCAGAGCCATTGGCTTTCACATGATTTCCATAAAACTCAATGAGCAGAGTTTGAACAAAATATGACTATCTATCTCACACCTAATAAGGAAGAGGTCAAGGTCAGTATCAAAGCCTCACTGCACAGACAACTACCTTTTCTTCAGATGCTTGTTTTTCCGCAGATTTCAGTGCAGAAGAAGCCTGAGACCCACGAGTTGTAAGTGAAAAAGAAGACCATCAACTTCCCCTCAAGTCAAGAGGAGTAGAAGACAAGAAACCAGCCTACATTCAATAAGCAGTTCAGAATGACACACTTTTTTTTTATTCCTCTTTAGTTGAGTGCCTATTACAAGAAGTACTTACAAGTACGAAATGCCCCATACAGCGTAAATTTAACTATCAGAATACTCTTCAGCAACTCTTATCTCAGTAGAGAAGTATTCCAGGAAGCACACCACTTAAACAAGCATGTGTTTACCAGAAAAAGAAATGACCTTTAGCAGCAAGAGAAATCTCTTATGCATATCTCTGAGCTCCAGGCTTTACAGCCAATCGCTTTTCATATGCCTCACATATATGCATAAAAAGGTTGCTTTTCAGTGAAGTACATAAGCCCCGTATATAAAATAATCATTTATCCTCAGGTGGCATTCTCAAATATCCCTGGCAGGCACTGACTACGGAAGGAGAGCACATGTGATTCCCTGCTCAGCTAGCAGATGGGATGGCAATCCAGGCATCTCGCAGGTCTAGGACCAACTTGTACAATAGTGCCAGCCCTTCTCACTTGAGTCTGTCATCAGTCCACATACACTGCGTAGCAGAGCCAGTCTGAGGTAAGAGAGAGCATATCCAGACACCTAGGACTGGATGGGATGTCTGTGTCTCTGCCCTGATGTTGTCCCCCAAATGCTGTGTCATACCATCTCTTTTACAAATAGACCACATGCCACCTTAGTCTAGTTTCCCTATTTCTTTGCCCACCTCAGAACAGGAGTTTCTTCCAAAATCCCACTAATTTGACAGTATGAGCCGGTGGGAGTGTGAAGCTCAGTGTCCTTCAACCCATGCACTGGGATGGGGCCGCTCCTCAGCAGCCATCTGGTGGCATTATGGATCTGGGCTTACCTTTACATTATGAATTTCTGATCTATCAAGACGTTGCTGAATGGACAAACGTGACAGTTTACTATCCAATTTCTTGTTCTTCCAGGGGCTCTGAGTACAGCAGTTCTTGCTTAAACACAGCCTGGGCTATCACAGCTGCAGAGGGCCTATGTCTACATAATGCCGCTGGGAAAGCTGAGGGACTGAGCTGTCTGTGACACATCCTTCTTCTTCCAAGAAACTTGGGACAGTTCCCCCAAATCAGCTCCCAGAAGTTGGTAGTCAAGCACATGAAGACACCCATTCTTCCAAAGCATCATACCCTTACCATTACACTGGGCAGCCACTTCTTCCTTCCAGCCCAGGTGCAAACCAAGGCAACTGCAAGGAGTGCTGCATGATGCCAATGCACCATGACTTCCATTGCATTGTGCTGACATACCCCAGGGACCTCTCTCCTACCTCTGTCCCAAGGGACAGAAAGATTCTGTCATGTATATACGTGACAATGGAAAAGACCTAAGTTTGTCTCTCCCCATCCCTGAGCTGCAGAACTGACATAGGAAGAAAACTCAGGTCCATTTACTAGCAATCCAGAGGAAAGTACCAGTTTTGTCACTTTTCTGAGCTCTTCTGCAAAGGTATAAATGAAATCACAGCATACAAGGCAGCAAAGAGTCACAACCTTCAGGTTCCCTCTCTTTGCAGAAGAGCAAGAATTTATCTCCCCACATGCCTGACATAAGCTTTGTCTTGTCGTGATCAACACTTAAATTAGCACAGGCTTCAAAACATTCAGAGGCTACCCTGACTGACTATGATTTCAGTGTAAATAGAAATGTCCCACTTCTTGATTCTGCACCCACCCCACCCTACCTCCCACTTCAGAGACCAGCAGTAAATCCACTCTCAATCCCCAGTGTATTGAGCTTTCTGAATGTAGACATCGACCACGTTCAGGGCCTCAGACCATTCTGAAAAAGTAATTCTTTTTTTATTTTGGCTATGAATCACATGAAGAGAAAAGCGCTAGTTTCCAGATTGTGGGGCAGGAAACGTCTTTTATTGTTCTTCAATACAGCACCCACCGCATTTGGTTATTACTGGTAGCAGATTCAACCGTAACAACTAGCAATGGCACAGAATTAGTAAGGCATGCTAAGATTTCACGAGTTGTCCTAAATATGCTGTTTAATGAAAACATCCTGTGCATACCTCAGTGTGTATTTTAGCTGAACTTTATGATAACTACAGTATTTCAGTTGAAATACATCAATATAGGCATGCTCATCCTTCTCACTTGAACTTACAATTTGGACATAGAGTTGGAACTTCTCTCTATCTTTTAACTCTGTTATAAGATAGCGGTCTGATAATCAAAATCTCAGCCTGGAGAAACCAGCCCCCTCATCTTCTAAACCTCTTACCAGCATTCACTGACTGATTTTGGGTGGTGAGTTCAGCTGGCACAGCTGTAGCTCCCACGTGTGTTCCCCACCTCTCTTCCCCAGGTTACCATTCCTGATGCAGGGATGGCTTAAGAGGACAAATGTCTCCTCTTGAGCAGTTTACAGTTCAGTGATTTAATATTGTATATAACATAGCATGAATGCAACTATATACATTCTCCTCTTCCTCCTACATGGCTGCACAGTGCAGTGGCGCAACCAGTGGGAATTTAAAAGGACATCAAAGACAGACTAGAATGACCATGTTTCCTGAAGTCCATTTTCAAATATTTAATTCCTCCCTTGGAGAAAAATTAGACAAAGGAATCTATTTCAGGAAATCATAGAATTGTAGAATGGTTTGGGTTGGAAGGGACTTTAAAGATCAAAGTTCCAACCCCCCTGCCATGGGCAGGGACACCTTCCACTAGACCAGGTTGCTCAAAGCCGCATCCACCCTGGCCTTGAACACTTCCAGGGATGGGACATCCACAACTTCTCTGGGCAACCTGTTCCAGTGTCTCACCACCCTCACAGTAAAGAATTTCTTCCTAATATCCAATCTAAACCTACTCTCTTTTAGTTTAAAACTGTTACCCCTCGTCCTATCACTACACTCCTTGATAAAGAGTCCCTCCCCATCTTTCCTGTAGGCCCCCTTTAAGTACTGGAAGGCCACTATAAGGTCTCCCCGGAGCCTTCTCTTCTCCAGGCTGAACAACCTCAACTCTCTCAGCCTGTCCTCGTAGGGGAGGTGTTCCAGCCCCCTGATCATCTTTGTGGCCCTCCTCTGGACCCGCTCCAACAGGTCCATGTCTTTCTTATGCTGGGGGCCCCAGAGCTGAACACTGTACTCCAGGTATGGTCTCACCAGAGCAAAGTAGAGGGGGGGAATCACCTCCCTCAACCTGCTGGCCACACTTCTTTTGATGCAGCCCAGGATGCGATTGGCTTTCTGGGCTGCAAGCACACGTTGCTGGCTCATATTCAGTTTTTCATCCACTAATACCCCCAAGTCCTTCTCCGCAGGGCTGCTCTCAATCCACTTATCACCCAGCCTGTATTTGTGCTTGGGATTGCCCCAACCCATGTGCAGGACCTTGAGATTTTCAATACAAACCAGCAGTATGGCCATCAGCCACTCATGCTTTGGGCATCTTGAAAGAGCAGTCTTCCCAACTAACCTCAGTGTTAAATCCCTAATGTTTATTTGTCAGATCTTAACAATTCCTTGAAAAAAGTTTCCATGAAACAAGTGGTAGAAACACTGTGAAAATGTGTTTTCAAAACTGGCAGAGTCCCCAGAAAATCAAAGTCCAGGCTTCATTTGTGGCTGTAGAAACAACAGGAAACCAAATGACTTCATGAAGTGTCACCTAAAGTTTCCATTAATTTACATTGCAGTAGAGCATTGACAGGCGGCATTTGTTGGAGAAGCTCTGCAGATGACTTCTAGACCAGAGTATTGAGGCACTTTCCAGTAAGGCAGCAGGAAAAGTTTCCTACTTAAAAATGTAACAGGCAGCCACAAAACAGTAACTTCTCATGCAGGTTCTCCCATCCGGCCTTGATGGACTGAACTCTGCCAAACTCACCTTCTACAAGGAAGATGTTTCAGCCTTGCATTTCTCTTGACAAAGAAATTAAGTGAAAAATGGTGTGGTCATCCTCTACAAGGGGAAAGACCCTTCCAGAGTGCAATCCAATTCAGTTTATTGTCCTGTGGGGTTGTTTAAGTTCAGATCCCCCCGGTCCTTGGGGTCTCCAATGCTGACTCTCTTTAGCCTACTGAAATTTAAAGCTCCTGTTTCCCAAGAGCATTCCCAAACTACCAGGATAGAGCCTCACCTCTGCACTGACTGGAGTCAGACTTCTCTCTCCTGCTGGATTGGGATTACTTTGCAGTCCCAGTTGTTTATCTGCTATCCATCCACCCCAGACATGTACTCAGATAATTCACCACAAGTCTTCAGGAGAGCAGCTGAGTTGCATTGCCATAATGATGGAAAAAGTCCACAGAAGAGCAACAAAACCTCTTCAGCTGACTTCAGGTTGGGTAGGTTGGGCTCACATGAATGGGACATAAATAAAACTCAAGTGCAACTGAAGGAAACTCAATGAATTCAGTAGTTGCTTCTGGGAACACAGGAGGGATGGGGCTGTGCAGCTCCCAGGTGAGAGAGGATCTCCTCTACCCCGCACAGCTGCTGCCCTAAGCACCCCTTGGCCACTGGCAGGGATATGCTCGGACTCTTCCCCTCAGTGACAACCGAAGCAGCCTGCTTCAGCTGCCTTTGTACCCGCAAAGTTTTCTCCCTGATTTTTTTACCTAAATCTTCCTGGTTGTACATTAAGTTGATTTTTTTTTTTTTTATTGTCCCATCCCACCACCCTTTCTACTGATGTCTATATAGAATTTTCTGTCTGCTAGAAGACTATTAAGTTCCCTCCAGTCCTCTCTTCCCTGGGCTAGACAAGACCACATCCTCCAGCTTTCCTTCACAGCTCATGTGTCCTGCACCCCTGATGAGACACGGTCTGCCCACAAACGCCTTCTGCCCCAGAGGTGAACAGAGCCAAGTAAATACCTTTTTTTCTTACAGACTCCCGTCCAGCTAATTCAGTACAAAGTGTCACTTGGCTGCTTTTTTGAGTTAGTTAGCAATGCCAGTTTTACTCCATGCAGCTTGTGACAAGAGGCTTCTATTCTGTTGCTGCAATGCTTTTATATAGATAATAATTTTTAAATATGTGCTTTGCATTAGACTTCCTAAAAGTGTTGTGTTTTCACTTGCCTTTGTTTTTATTTCATTTCCTTGATTTTGTAACATTTGCCCAATTTATCAAAATCAGTATGAAATCTTCTCCAAGGTACATAAAACCACTGACCACTTAATATCATCCGCAAAATTTGCAAATATTCCATCTAGTTTATCATTCAAGTCATCAATAAAAATAATGATTAGAGCTGCCCTCAGGTCTTGTCCCACAGGACTGCATTTGCTAAGTCCTCCTTCTTTGACAGTGAATCCTTGAAAATTGTTTATGAGCACAGTTTTTCAGCTACTTGTGCACTCATCTAGGAATGAAAATTTTCTCTAGACCCAGACATGATTTGAAAATAGTATATCCAATAGCTGTACCAGAAGTTTGACTTAAATGCAAGGTAAATTACATTTCTCACTTCCTCTCATAGAGTAGGCCATTATCCTGTCAAAGAATGAAACTAGTTTTCTTTGACACAATTTATTTTCAACAAATCTATGCTGACTATTTCTTTTTACTTGAGGAGGTGTATACAGATTGATTGCTTAAAAGTGTGTCCTATATCTTCTCAGGTGTCAGAGTTAGTCTGGCTGGGCCTGTAGAAGGTTTTTCTTTTTTAGGAATGATATTATTCAAGCCCTATTTGCACTTTTCTAAATGCAGGCACATTAAGCCTCCCCACTCTTCTTTAATTCTTTGTGATAGTTGTTAATTACACAGAGGTGGCTTTGACTAGTTCTTTCCATACTTGTTTAATCAGATGCAGTCAGCCTGAAGACATCAAACTTACATGTTCTTTAACCTGTTCTTTGAATTATTTTTAGCCTATTCTTTAATCACTCCTTCCCCTTTCTGGCCTTGTTGTGGAGAAGAGAGGAGAAAGCAGGAAAGAAGCAGTGCTGTTCTCACCTTGTGAACCTGTAGCTTCTTGCATTTTATTAGTTTTGATGGCATCTGCTGGCAGACATGGGATATGCCGCTGCAAAGTAGAGAGGAGCCAGCAGACAGACACGGACTGTCAATAGGAATATTTGCACCCCCATGACAGAAAACAAAGTGAGACTGAACTGTAAGGATTGGTCCTGGTGAAAATGGGGATGTTTTGTGAGGAAATTATCTCTACCCATCATCCAAGCTTGTTCCTGTGCTGCTGGAAACAAGACTTTACACTACACTACGTGCAAATAGAGAGGAACACATCAAACAGCGCAACATTACACAGACCCAGAAATACTAGGAGAGGCTCCAGCAGAAGCCCTGTCGCAAGGCAGAAAACACCCTTGTGCGGCACTAGGATAGCACGGGTCTCAACGTGGCTGCACAATGCACCCGTCAGCTTCTTCAGACATGAGAGCCACGGCCTCTGATTGTGCAGGACTGACAGAAAAGCGGGTGTACGGCACGAACTGGGGCTAGCTTTGCCAGGATCAGAGTTCTGTGCTGCCTGCTGGTATCGCTGCCGTCCTGAGCATCAGCAGGACACGTGGCAATGACTGCAGGGTACCGTGCAGGCTGACACAAACACCCACGCAAACAGTACCTGTGTCAGGATTAACTCGGTGTAGAAGACACATTCCCTCTGTGCTTCTTGAATCAGCTCCCTCTATCCCTCTACCAGGTAGTAGTGGCTAAGCCCCAAAATGGAGGGAGACGCTGAACCCCCTGGGCAGCCTGAAGAGAACAGTCAGAAGTGGGGAGCAGGGCAGACGCTGGAAGGACCTGGCACCCTGGACCGCAGGCAGCCCTGCCTGCCTCTGCCTGTTTCTCTCCACTTGGGTGCCTTCCTCCAAGACGTAGGGGTACAAGGAAGGCAAGGAAGCTTGAAAATATGGTACCACTAAAGGCTGTAAAAATAGCAGGCAAATAAACTTATAATCTATTGCTGCTAGTAATTTCATTACTTTTACACTAGGCTCTTAATTTTTGAGGCTTGATCTGTGCTTATTTTTCAGCACTTGGAGAACTGCTACGAATCCTGGTTTCTAAGAGCACTTTGTTCCTTGAGAGATGCGGCAGATAAAAGAGAGATGTGATTTGCCTCATCAAGAGAAGTGTATGGAGGATCTTCATGAAAAAGGCATTGGGAATATGCCTGTCAAAGCAAAGGGTAAAGAAAAGTAACACCAACAGAACTGAGTGATACCTCTTTCCTGGGATTAGTGTTCAGAGACAGGCAGACCTGGAGTCTTAATCCCAAAATGTATGCCACTGTTGTTGCAATAGCTTCCCTGAAAATTATCCCTAGGGAAGTCAGTGGCATTGCTGATCCCATAGTCCCCATCTCATAGCAGTCCTCCCGCACATACAAATTGTTTAAACACACTCAGGATGAAATGAGAACAGGAGTAGGTACCATTTTGTGCCTCACCACAACAGCTAAGGACTGAGTAGCTATTAATGCCAATGCCAAACGTAACTATAAATGGTGTCTGGGATTCAGGAGATATTTGAGTACCATATTCTAGAAGCCCAGGACTGGTACACAAAAGGTACAGACACTCAGCCAACTAACAGGGCAATTCCTTGCTCCCTGCTCCTGAGGCCAGCTCAGGAGCTCTCTGTTCTTCTCTAAACTTGTCCTCCAAAACTGGAGCCATATTGGAACAGTCCCCAGTGCTCTCTCTTGAACCAGGTCTGGGATTTGTGCTAGATGGCATAAACCGACACAGTGTCACGGACTGTGCTAACAGGTCACCGGTATGAATGACCGAGTAGCTGGGGATGTCCCCTGGCACTGTCTGACAGTAGCCAGGGGAGAGGGGAACTGTTAGGTGGGAACAGCATGAATATCCATTCATCTCTGCACTCCAAATCCTTGCAAGGCAATCGGTGAGGAAGGGTCCACACAGGAGCCTGAGGCTTCAGGACAAGGGCTGACCCTCATTGTCAAATCGGTGGTCTAGCACCAGGCAGCATAAGTGATCCCAAATCAGGATGCAAGTGGGGAATCTTGCTGGAGGGCAAGAAATCGTAGTCTGACATGAATCTCACTGAAAAGCAGAGGTGACTGGGCAGAAAATATTTAAATAGGAAAATTTGCCCCAAATGACATGAGTTTTAAAAGACTGAAAATCAAATTTTTGCAGAGATATAAAAAAGAAGATGCTCTTCTTTGTAAGAAGAAATAAGAAAATAAGGAATTGTTCTTTTTTGTTGTTGTTTTGGGCTGGTTTTTTAATTGTTTCTTTCTGTTTTCTGGCCATTTACCTCTGCTCATTCTATATTGCCATCATTAAGTGGCAGGGATGGGAAAAAGCAGAAACTGGGTGAGGAGAGAAAACAGTGAAAACTTGACTTTTTAAATTGTGGTTTAAGAACTGGGCAATGATAACTATTTGAAGAACTGTGCTTATTCTGCACATTTGTTGTTTGGTTTTTTTAATCAAATCAAACTTTTCAAAAAACAGTATATATTTTTAACTTCCAAACAAACCTGCTGTTTATTGGACAGGCTGAACTGACAGAGTTTGTTGTTACCTGCAGTCTGTGGTTTTGAATTGCATAGAATCAAATCCTTACTGAATCCACACCACAGGAAAGTCAGAAAGTACTTTTACTTAAGTAACGATGTACTCTCAACAAGGCATATTTTGCAATCTCTGCGTGTCAAGTTTCTGAAACACCCAGTTATTTTGATACTCTTTGATTTCAGCCTTTCATGGCAACAATTCCAAAGCCCTGCATGGAAATGGTTAACAAAGCTGTCTTCCTCCACATAAGCTCACATTTTAGCTCTCCTGATCTAGCAAATCCCAAGAGAAAATTCTGCCTAAAAAAATCGTGATGAAGATGAAAAAGTCAGCCCTTGCAGTTGTTTAAAGCTTAAAGTTGTTTAAAGCTTGAGCTTTAAAGCTAGACAAATTTAAATTACAAATAGAGTATATTTCTGTCTCACATTTTAGAGAACTGTGAAACACCAGATGGCTTTTCTGTTGCTGTGACCTGCCATATAAAATATATTTTTATGGTTTCTGATTTCACTACGAATAGGGCACAAAAATGATATGCTGGTAATGTAAAAATAATTTTACATGTGAACTAGCCGTGGCTGGAGGCAGTTTATCAGCAGGCAGGGAGATGCCCTGCCTTTCCACCACTGGATGGCATTCAAGGGCCATAAATACTCACACCGGGAACTGCAGCAAAAGAAAATGCCTCTTAGAAAATTAAAACACAAAGCGCCCAAAGCCTTTGGATTCTTGGTAATGCTTCTGTAATGTATTCATGTTTTCGAAGTTCCAAAGAAATAAATCTGGAAAAATGAAAAAACAGTTTCTGAGGAGAAAGGAGCTTTCTTCTGAGACGCAACTGAATATGCATGTAGGACACGGGACAGGAGATCTGAAAGCAGTATGTCAATTAGGAGAATCCAACAGTCATATCTAGGCGTCTCAGTCTACATCAACATTAATACGGGTTGGCAGGGGACAGTTGGATGGGACTTTTGTTTTTCCTTCCAGATATGGACCCAACAGGGAGAGAAAAAGTGAGATGTATTAACTTGACCTTGAGTCTACACAGACACGATGCCCTGGTTGTGCAACATCTGCACACACAAAAAGCTCTTGAAACCATCTCTGCCTTTGTCTTCTTTAAAGCTCAGACCCGTCCTACCGCCAGGCAGCATCATTAAAAGCCACCCCATCTCACAGCTGAGCCGGCTGTGAGCGGGAGGTCAGGCTGGAGACCTCCTGGGGTCCCTTCCCACCCGAACCACCCTGCGCTTCCACGGCCTCATTAAGAATAAAGACACATTGACTTTTTTTTTTATAGCTAAGAAGAGCACCCCGCAGCGGTAACAGTGTTTGTGGGGGTGTAGCCGTAAGGGTCTGGGAGTGCAAGTAAGGTCAGGTTTGCAGAGAGGCAACTGCTTTTACACACCAGCTGGTATACCCGGGAAAGAGGGGTGAGCTCTGGAACAGATGAACATGTCCTCAGGTCTGAAAGAGCACAGCAAGCTTCAGGCTAGCTGCAGGCAGGCAATATTTGCTGAGTTTCACCAATTAAAGGACTTTAAAGAAAAGGATAGTTTGCACCTCTGTGGTACAAAGAAAGGTTCAGAAGAGGAGAGGTGACAGAGCCACAGCCTCTGCGGTGTAAAGATGGGCTACAAGCAGCGAAAGACTCATCAGGAAAAGCTGGGGTATTCTGAGAAACCAGTGTTCCTGCCAAGTCTGTAATTTTTGCAACGAGCCCTAGCTATGAATTTTAGTTCCCTCTCTAATTTTTGTAAGTCTGCCTTGGGAAACCACTGGTCCTGCCACTTGCAGTGAGTGTGACTGGTGGTGGTGTCACCAAACGAGACGGAAAGAACTTACCAACACCAATGAGATGCAGATAAGCAGGCACTCCTTTAATTCAGCGCTGGATGCACGGGGATCACTCCGCCCAACGTGCATCCCGTGTGTTCCATCAGTTAAACCTTGTATTACCCTAGCACATACATATTCATCAAATTTCCCAGAACTGATTACTGTATTCACATAGTTATTACGCGTGCGTGTTGGGTTGGTAAGGGTCCCCTTCGGGGGTCTCTGGGGGTCGTGGAGACCCCTGCCGGTATTTTCATGGTTGTCCTCTGGGTGAACTCTTGGTCTTTTACTCCTTATTCGGTAATCCTTGTGCGCGCTTGCCAAATCTTGAGCAACTTCTTGTAGGTCAAGATAACCTAATCACTGATGCTTCAGGTCTCGCATCGTTCCTATCTTAATAGACCCATTGTTTCTAATATTCCATTGTTTCAGGCACTTCACGACCTCTTCTCCGATACTTACAAATCATTGTTACATAAGTTCTTTTACATAAAAATGCATAATATGCTCGCTATTAAATTTAACGTTTACTATGATTGGTTTTATTAGTTATATAACCTTATCAATATTCTTACCCTAAAACAATCATTGGCCAATTTCACTTAACTCTACTGATTGGAATCCTTGATATTCAAATCAAGATAGGAAGGGTAAGGGGATTTCCAAGCAGCATAACTGGTATCCATGACAATCTCCTTAGTTTCTTAAAACAAAACAAAAAAGCCATTAATTTCTAGTGAAGTTTCTATAGTTAATTGTTTCAAAAACAAAAAGGCCATTAATTTATAGTGAAGTTTCTATAGTTAATTGTTTCAAACTTAACAAACCTATGCTTTATATCTCTTCTATATATGTAGGATCAAATTTTGATTATTTTATCATTATTTTATCAGATTAATTCGCAACAGTGGTGGTCTGGTCTCACTTGCACAAAGGTGTTTGGTGAGCTGCGTTTCTCAGCCTGTACTACCTGGGGTACTTGTCACTGTGTTTCTGGTGATGGGCTCACGACTCTTTGCTCTGCTGCAGTTTAGTTCCATTTGGGGTATGATGGCCACAGGATATGTTTGCTTCTGGTGAGGATTTTGCTATGGCTCAGGGGATAGATGCCTGATCGTAAAAGGGGGGGATCTGAGAATACCTAAGGTAAAATGTGATCTTCTCCAGTTACTATATAGGGCACTTTGCAAGAAAGAAAGAGAAGCGTGCAGTTGATGGGGCTTCATCTTCCTATTGCAGTAAATGTGTATGTAGTGTTCAAGTAGCTCATTATATATATTTTTTTTTTTCCCTGGAGATGTGTCCTTTGTTCAGAGAAGATCCCCAGTGGGGCGCGAGGTGCTCTCCTCACAACAGGCTAGTGGTATCTTAAAACTCAGCTACACGCAGCTTTTAGGGGTGTTTGGTTGCTGGTTTTCTGGAGAGGCTCATGTTGGTCTCTGGGTCTTTGATATATGATAACTTGCAATTATCTCTCTGATATAGGTTATGAGGTCTAGAAAGAAGATGATGGAGTTACAACAGTCCTGCACATACAACTTTGTTCTCCCAGCCTATGCACTGTTCTTCACATCAGGGCTTGAGGGCGGGGAGAGGCTCTCAGGGAGCAATCTTCTGGTCTTTTACACCATCTGCTCAGAGGACTCCTTATCAGATAGATACAGACCTTGTCCAAACCCTTTTCCCTTGTAAGGCCCATTTTACGTTACCTGAAGAGGTAGAAGTGGGTGCAGTGGTTTTCAGTCTTAAACAACTAACTACCATGCAAAAGATTTTCTGTCCAGCCCATTGAAATGAGGTTTTAAAATAACAAAAGCAGAAAACCACACTTTTTTTTTTTCCTGGAAGAAAACAGTAACAATTTTACTTGACACTTAATAGTACAGTGTAATATAAACCAGAAGAAATAGGAAACATCAAGGGCAGAGTTTTAACTATAAGTATCAAAACAGTGACTGTAAATTGGGTTTTAGAAACTACAAAGCACAGTTCAAATATATGATCATTTCTCAACAGCGATTACGTATACAACAAAGGCATTATGTTCTAACACATTCCTCATTTAAGATTCCCAGCACTATCTTCGCCCCTTAGCCACTCTCTAATCAAACAGCTCAAAAGGAAAAAACCCTTCATCATTACCTGCACTACGCTCACGGCCACATGGACACCCAGAATCACATCAGCTAATGAGATATGTTGTTCCACGGTCATCAGCTTATGCCTGTAGAGCCCTAGCATCCAGTTCAACAGCCAGGAACTCAACTCCTTCCTGAGCTGATCCGCAATGCAACCACCGGACTGATCCAGAGCATAACCACCGGACTGATTCGTAACATCGCCACCCTTTCTCTTCCCAAGCACTTCACAGAAATCTATTGCACCCATGGCACCAACAAAAAGCCAACAGGCTGATGCTGCCCAAGGATGGGGAAACTGCAGAGCGCAGAATGGCTGGTTGTTATAGTAAATAGCTTTACGCTGTCTCCATGGGCTGCTTTATTATTGTGAGCACTCTGCTGTTTTTCAGTCTCCCCACTGCCTGACAATACATCCAGAGCAAGATTATGTTTTCTCTTCTGCTTGGGACAGAAAATATTCTGTAATACTAAGAAACTAGAAAAGATCCTTATTAGGAACCTGTCTCACTAGGAACCCCTGTATCATTGCCCCAGCAATGGTTAATGCCTCACGCCCAAGGAAAGGTAAAAAAAAATAAAAAACCTATCGATCGTGAACAAGTATTTGATCTGACCAAACCACAATGAAGAAAAACATTGTTCCTAATGCCTACAGGGCCAACTTCTTGAAGTACTGGATTTGTTTATGCTTGCATTCATTGTTTATCTTTGCATTCATAGCTGCAAATGTTACTAACGGCCGTGCAAGTACCCACCTCTTTTAAACATTAAATTAGGGCCATTTCAGACTCTTACCTCCAGCCCTGGCTTGGAGGCCTCATCAGCAGGAGCTCCTTCCCTCGAGGCCCAAGGAAACTGTGTGCCCTTACGTCTTTTCAAGAATACATGGCTCAATCTTTTGCACTTTAATTTATTTGGTGACTTTTCAGAATTGCTTTATTGTTTTATCCTCCTCTGGGAGTATATTTGCATGAAAGGAACATTATGAACCGCCTAGTATAAAGACATAAAACAAGTGAAATGACAAACACATGTGAAAACATAGCTATTCCAAATCAAGCTAACTCAAAAACTTGCAGGGGGAAAAAAGTAATTCTCCCTTCATGTCCTCATCTGGCCTTACCTTACTTGGCAAATTAATGAGTGTACACTCGTGTTAAGGAGTGAGAACAAGGAAGAACATCCTCTATCCCTGTCTGCTGAGGATGAGAGCTGATGGGCTTCTGCACTCACTCGAGTATCACTATGGAGAAGATGGGCAGAGAATGATGAGGGGGAAGAAAATGGAAAGAAAAAAAAAGAGAGCGTGTTGGCTCCTCGTCTTTGAACACTGGTTAGCTTAGCTGTGACCATGTAGTAGAAGTTATCGTGTTGATACAGGCTAGCAGTGACTTACTACAATCATTATTGGAGGGAGCAGAAACAGGGATAGGAGCTGTGGTCGGAGTGGTGGTTTTATTTCTGGACCGATTCTTCTCCAGGCTCTCTCCATGCGGAGGTGTAGGAAGTGGCAATGCAGCCAGGAAGCTCAAGCCTTGCTGTCTCTGAGCTTAACTATAGCTAAGCTTGCTCCAAAAGAAAATATCCTCAACAAATTTTCAAGAAAGGAAAACTGACTCAGCTGTAAGGAGACCTGACTCCAAACCCAGCGGCAGGGTAAAGGCAGCCTTAGCAGCCACCGGGCGGTTGTTCAATCTCTATCAAGCAGCAGCTTGAGACAGCTTGAGCTGGATACTAAGGTTTGGGGTGTTTTACAATTATAACTGCAGAAAATGGAGACATGCCAAAATAATGCTGAAAGAGTGTTTTTAAAGAAACTTAAGTTGCCACAGGGTTGGAGGAAAGGTTTCTCTTACAAAGTAAAAGCTGGCTAAAGGATAGGAAACAAAGGGTAAGGCTTAATGGGGCTTTTTACTTTCAAGGAAAAATGCTGGAATTAGTTTTATTCAACATATTCATCAGAGACCTAGTGAAGGAAAACCACAGTGAAATTTCCAAATTCACAGATTGTACTAAAAAACTCTTTTTCAGGCAGCCAACTCTTATGCTGATGGTGAAGAACCCCAGAAAGACCACACAAAACGACACGGGCAAACAGGTGTCAGATAAGCTTCAGAGTATATAAATGTAAGTTAATGCATCTAGGGAAAAATAAGCCAAACCACACTTACATGATGCTGAATACAGAACTGACAGTGGCATGTCAGGAAAAAAGATCTTAAGAGTCATCAATGACAAGTCTCTGGTCATCAATAAAAGCCAAAATAGTATGAAGAAAAAGGGTACCGAGAACAAGACAGAGGGCATCATTTTGCTGCTACATTTAACTTTGGCATAACCACACCTGAATACACTTCATGGTCTGCTCTCTGCATCTCAGGAAGGATGCAGTAGAGTTAAAGCAGGTACAGAGAAAACCAACCAAAATGATCAAGCAGCTGCCTGACAAGGGAAAACCTAAAAATGCTGGGCACTTTGTGATGGAGAGGAAAACACTAAGAAGAGGAACAGCTGAGCATTACCAATAATGAAGGCAATATCTAGGAAACTAGCTTAAAACAGATTAAAGTAAGTATTTTTTATACTTCTCTAACTTATTGTGACAGGAGGTTATGGAGGCAGATAATGTCAGTAGGTTGAAACCAGACTAGATAAATTCATAGAAAAGAAGGGCATGGGTAGATACAAAAAGAACAAGGTAGAGAAGTACCCTTTAATACCCCTGAGTAAACAAATGTGGATACTGGGGGTGGCACAACGGGAACTGACTGCAAGAAGTAGCCAGACTCATGCACTCCCATAAACAGCATCTGATATTGTGAGAGTCAGAAGCAGAGTACTTGGGCTAGAAGGATGATTGCTTTGACAAGAAAGGCATTTCTTATGCTTTTAGACCATGCAAATCATGGAGAGAGACAGACGATTTTAAAAACAAATTATCAAATAAATCAAAAATAAATTCCCAAGAAATTACGCTGAGCTGAAATCCTCTCGCAAAGCAGATTTGCTGGTTTTTTTGTTTCCCTCAACCAAAAGAATACTGGTTTCTCTCATACCTCAACACTCAGAACTGTCTGGCAGGACAGTAACTGTTAGATTTACTGCTTACACGTGTGCATATAATGAGATGTCATCTTATTCCAACCTGATCGCGGGCCAAGTGCTGGCTTAACATATGCCAGAGACGTGGGAAACTGCAGAGCAACAGGGAAACCCCTTAAATGGGGAAATCCTCCAGACACTAATGAAGTGATTAACTGTTAGTTTTATTCCATCACCAAATGTGTTTACATGTTTCCTGACATCATCTTCAAATCTCTCTTTTTTCATGGCAACCTTCTTTGACACAGCCAAATGCCCTTCCCTCCACTGCAAGAGGCTCCAGCTATATATGAATATATTTAGGTGACTTCCAAGTTAGTAAGGAGCTTTCACCCAGCTGTAAAGGGGAGACATATAGCCTGTACTTATCCAACACAAGCCCTAGGATAACTTTCTCTTTCCTCCTCACCACTGTTTAAAATCATTGTTTAGGCAGGGTGACAGGGAGAGAAAAGGAAGGCTATTGCTCACTTGGAGCTTCTCAGGCTTGCTAGGAGTAAGAAGTCTGGTCTGAAATTTCAGTTCATTAAAATCCCTACGGCTCAAGAGCTTTATCTTTCTGCTGAGAAGACACCCTTCCTGCACTCACCAGCTGTGGACTGGGAATTGCAATACCTATGAATCATCGGAAGGATTTTTAGCCTGGCACCTCAAAGCAGTGAGGCACTCATGCTGTCTGTCTGTCTGTCTACACAGCTGTCTGACAGCCGCTCCTGAGCAACTGTTTAACCCTTTGGTTGGTTTTGAGCATTTTCGGGTGATGGGTAATGACCTCAGCCCTTGGAAGGTCTTACCAGTTTTGTGAAAATCAACACCTGCTAATGGCAAAATACAAAAATTGGGGTCTGATTGAAAAGAAGTCAGTAGCAGCCCTAAGAAAACATGCCGGACAGACAAACAGTGGTGCAGCCCTGGCTCTGGCTGACGGCTCTGCAGCAGCTCGGGAGGGCACCTGATGGGGCTGCCCAGGGAGGAGGGAGAGGGGTTTGCTGAGGACATGGCAAAATGGATCTTCGGTGAGGCAGGGCACAGATCGTCAGGAAATCAAGCTTCACTAGTCCCTCTGCTCACAGAATGGATTTGTTATTAGGACTATGGTGATGTAGGTTTATATAGGTCACTGTGACAGTAAAAACTTATCATTTTTATCTTCAGCCTGCTTGATCTTCGGCATTTTTAATCTGCAGTATCAGCCCGACTGATTTATTACTACTTATAAACCACACTGACAAGGACTTCATTTTATCTCCATGCACAAATACCCTGTTCCTAAAATACAGAAGATACACGTTGGCTATCTGTTTCAACAAGAAATTAGTCTCTTTTCTGATTTTGTGACATTGTCTCTCTGTGCCCTCTCAAATATACATGACCGATCTAGCCTCTATCATCTCAGCCATTTTCTAATGTAAGCAAACTATATTGTACTTTTTTTTCTGTTTTCCATTCCTCCTGGAAATCTGGTATTTAATCCCTACAGATATAAATCTAGATTGTCTTCCAGCATATATTCCCATTCGTATCCCATTTATTCTCTATTATGGTTAACTGTATTAGCTTCCTAACGACAGGTAGCATTGTTTTTCCTAGCCCTGACTGTGTATGGGCTCACTGACCTACCATCACCACTCTTCTGACTATGGCTTGGGTTTTTACACTCACTTTCAAACATAAACAATTAAATTCTGACCTGATTTCAACAGCTACAATGTCAAAAAATGTATTATTTGGATAATATATGTTAAGGATGTAAAGGTTGGCTGCTGAATCCCGTGGACTCCAGGATGCAGGGATCCCTCCTTGCTGACCGCTGCAGCCCAGCCGGCGGCACATAGGGACTCAGGAGGTCTCTCCATCCCAGTCTGATGGACACGGCTCCTGTCCCTGTGTGCAGGTTTGGCCAGCAGCAAAGCTGAGCATCTGTCCCAGACAGGCAAACACACACACACGTACACACAGAGGACACCAAGGCAGCCGGACACGCAGACTACCTGACAGACCACTGCCTTTAGCTGCACTCACATAAAACCCAACAACTCCCACCTAAATGTAAGTAAAAGCCCAGTCCTATTCCTCCTCTCTGGCTGATCAGGATTGAAGTCCTCTATGAGAACACATGTGCCCTCACTTTCTAGATTCACAAGCATAGTCACATCCACAGATCCTCGAACATCAGCCCAGCCTGTAAAGCCCTCTAACACCCATGCCCGGGCTCCCTTACCCAGTAAGCAGGTCTCCTCCTACTCTCCAGCCAGTCCAACTTGAAGGTTGCTAGCAAGCAGATGTGTGTGCTACACACTTGTCTCACAAGCATCCCCACAATCATGGATTCCTTGAAGATTAGCACAGCTTCTCAGTCCACCCATGCCTAGAACCTGGGTCCCCTTACCCAGCATGGGCTCAGACCCCAAGTCCTTCCAGATGCAGGCTTCCTCCTGCTCACCAACTAGTCCAGCTTAAAATTTGCTGTACTATTACACATACACATGCACACAGGATTAAATTAACTGGGGGAAAAATAAACACACTTCGGTATTTACAGGTGCTGCTATTTACACCTCTCGCACATAAACATACACCGTGGTCCCTCCAGTCGCTGACACCTAGACCTACAAGCCTTATGGCCCACGGTCCCTCCAGCTGGGACCACCACGCCGTGCATATTGGTCTCTCTAGTTGCTGGCACCAAGACCTATGGGCCCCTTCTCCAGTTGCTAGCACTTAGGCTTTGCAGCACTCACACATGGGATACAAAGTGAGATTACACAGGAAAAAAAAAAGTTAAGTAAAGGATTTAATAAGAAGATAGGACAGAGTGCAGCGATCAAGCAGAGGCTCAGTGAGACATGCATATTGACTGGCAGCTTGCACACACGACCAGCCCCTTTAATACCCCTCTCCTCTGTTTTCCCACGCTTGCTCCTCCCCAGTCCACCCTGATCCCCACCACCACCTCTCTCCACCTTTGGCCCTTCCTCTAACCTTCCCCTAACAAGTCTTGCACAGTCCCACAAGCCCCTTCTGATATCCCGTAAGGCGTTTTGCACGGTCCCCCGTGCCTCCCGCACCGCGGGCAGCCGTGCTCCCCCTCCCACCGGTTAGAGAGCTCAGGCTGGCCCCTCCACCGCGGTGCCCGAGGGCCATCGCTAATGGCCCATCAATCAGCGGCTGAAGACGTCTGGTCTTTCTTGTTGTCTCCCTTATCGCTTGCTGTTAGGTTTGTGGATCTGCGTGTTTATTTTATCGCTTTCTTTGTTAACGTGTTATTTCTTCTAAACTGACGAGTTGGAGCCAGGTAACTTAATGAGGCGGATGCTCCCGCATTCCACACACCCTCACAATACACACTTGGCGAGCTCTTGATGCCTGAGGTCGCCTTGGGAGGGAGAGGGATCCATGAGTTGAGAAGTTCATGACTAAATGGCTTTGTACAAGCAAGAGGGAAAAGCCGCTGAAAAATAGACCAGGCATCCTAGAATGACACAGGGCTACAGCATTTCATGTCTTCTTCAAAGCATAGGTTTCACTCTAATTGGTTACTGGTTTTCAACATTTCTGTGGTTTTACAATGCAAAATATGGAAGTTGATTCAGAAGATGCAAACAGAAGTTTATCATGTCACCAACCTGCTATTGTGGGCAGCACAGGCATAGATAGACAAGCAAGTACTTGACGCTGCCAGAGGAGCTCACTTGAGTAAGGGGTCATCCAAGAAGTTTGGCAAGACGAAAAGGCACATCTCCCCTGCAAGTGAACTTCAGAGAATGTGTTTCCCTGCTCTCCCTTTCAGTCTTGTCAAAGTTATGAGAAAATGCAATACCATTCCCAAAGGTAATCATCCTGCAGCTTCAAATCACTCCTCACTCGTTGCCCAGAAATCCCAGGCAGGACCTGGCTGTCCTGCAAAAGTATCCGCATCAATCACGTTTAATAAAATTGTACAACAGCTTGGAATTGTGAGTCAGCTATAGTGGATGCTTGACATGTATTCCTGTAATGTCTTGAGTGATGACCCGGAACGAGAAATTAGACTTCTCATTGTGAAACTCTGTGCTGCTGATGTTATTAAACTCATCCTAAAGACCACCCTACTGGACTACCTCCCCTTTGACCAAAAGTAATGTTGAAGCAAATGAGACATAGATAAAACATTAAGGAAAAACTTTCCAGAAGATTGAAATTTTCCAGCATAGTAAGAATAGTGAAGCAACAAGATCAGTCTCCTTGGCAGATTCTGGAATAACCACTGGAGTTTTTTTCAAGAGCAAGTCAGGCAAAACATCTCCCAGGAATGGCATGGTGCAGCTGATTCTGCACTAGGACATGGGACTGGACCAGATCAGTGGTTCCCAGGGGGGAGAGACTGAATCAGGGGGTTAAGGCATGGAGATCAGGCTAATAAGGTTTACTGGACATATGCTGAATAATGCTTCTCTAAGAACCTCATCTCCCCTATCTATGAGAAGTCTTTTCTTCTCCACAAAGCCCCATGATTGTGTTCTTAGAAAACAGCACTGAATTTGCACTCCAATAGACAGAAGGGTGGATGAATAGTGGATTTAAACCATCATTAGATCCTGCCAGTCTTGGGCTGCTCAAGTGCCCCATCACAGCCTAGCCCTGGAGGCCTATCTAAACTACTTCAGTCATTTGGCACTGGCACAGACATCAGCCATAGCCAATGCCCCAGGACAGACCAGCCACCCTCACAGCCTCACCCCAGGCAACCTTCCCCGTCCCCATTAGAACTCTTACTGCTACCTCACAGCATCTGCTGCAGGGAAATCCCCCACAAATATATCTGAGGCTTTTTGAGTCAGCACACTTAAACCCTCGCAGCCAGTGACCATAGCAAGGCTGATGTTCTCACCTCAGAACTTAGGGTGAAGAGCAGGGGAATTCATTCACTTCAGCTCCCACGGGCGGGCTCCAGACCTGCAAGCAGTTCCTCCAGAGACCCTGATCCAACCCACTACAACTGAACAAGTACTATCTCTAAAATCCCAGTTTATGACATTCTGAGTACATATTCTGTGGTCCTCTTCTCACCTAACATATTCCCTACCTTTCCTATTTGTATATCTGGGTCCAGCACATTGCATTTGGGAATTACTAAAGCCCTATAGCATGCTGCTCAGGCATACCTTAAACAGCTAATACTGTTGTACCGCTCCTCTGTTCCACCATTGCTACATGAAACTGTACAATTCTTTATAATGTCTGATTCTGCATCCATTTACCTATCTATATGGGAGGAGATTAAGTTCAAAGAAAAATAAAAGATGGCACAGAAAGACAGAGCACCATGCATAGATCATATACTGTTATACTTTCTGCCCACAAGGTAAAGAAAAAACAGAAGAGAAACAGGAGAAACAAAATGTTGAGTCTTCAAAAAATCTAATCACTAAATGAATAAGGGGAAATTATTGCTTCTTTTTCTGTCCACTTTCCCATCCCTCCCTTCCTCCTTCCCTCCCTCTCCCATAAAAAAAAGAAATCTAGAAATTAACTGCAGCAGAATCTTTTTTTTGTTTTAAGCTATTAAATCATCATTTCTCCTCAAGAAACATTGATGATTTAACTGACAGTTTATTTTAAAAATAGATCAAGCGTTCGGCTGTCATGCAAGTGCTGTATTTTATCCCTAATGGAAATAATTAAACTTACTTAAATGCATGAAGAAGCAAAGAGGAAATAAAACAGCCATCCATCTTATTCAAAGGTCTACCCAGTGTCTTGACCAGAAAACATAAGATTTTACACAGCGGTGCTATAAAAGCTGAAAAACAAATATTCCATTCACCGTTGTCCTTGATCATTAACAAAGGGACAGGCTTTAGGATTTATGATAGTAGCAGGTACTGCAGTGACAATCTGTATGGTTCTCTATCTTCACATTGTCCTTAAGGGTAATCTTAAAAAAAGAAAACACACACATATAACAAATAATTAGGATTAGCCACACAGTAAAAACAGCATTCTCAAGTAAAAGATGTCTGAAGCCTTTTTCTTAACCACAAGGTACACAGGCTCTTTGGGATACGTGTACTAGAACGGCCTCTGAATGCCAACCTGTGAAGCTGCATCATCAGTAGCTTTCGAAGCTGTAAAGAGAAGGTTTTCAATAGTGACATGCATAGTGACATAGTTTGGTATCCTTAATTTGGCACTTCTTAAAGTGCCTAATTTTCAAAAAGTGCCAAGTAACCAATCTATGAAAAATCAGGAAGTGTCCTTAAAATATTTCACATGGCAATTATAAAAACGGAGACCGCAAACACGATGAGTCATCTTTATTTTTAATCTCAACCAAATTCTAGTTGCTGCCTCAGGGCAAGTATAATGTTAGCGGTCTAGAAAAAGATCTATGCTGTACTCAGATGAAGAGCCAGGATGGGTTCAGCTGGAGGTGTCTATAGGTAAGTCAGGTATCTGGGCTCTCATCACAGCCACTGGAGACCCAGCACTCTGTTCAGCTGCGCACACAGAGCTGTCAATTGCCATTTGAGATGTCAGAGGGGATCTCACCAAGCCTCCAGCTGCCACTCTAGAAGGTCTTTTATGGGTCCTGTGTCTGCCAGCCATACACAGATGTCTTCAGTACCCCAGGGTAACTCAAGTGGCACCAAATCCGTGAGTGCGTAACTGAACTGAGCCTCTAGTCGACACACTTAATGAGCCTGATTCAGATCACCATAGGATAGATACCTTAGCTTGTTTCAACTAGCTCACCATTTCTAACATCAAATTTAAGGTTTCTTCACCTGGAGCTGAATCACTCCCAAAATAATCAGTTTTAGCAGAATCTCTCTTTAAAAGAACCTTCCAGATGAGAGTGTTAAATGCTCAAAGTAGTTGCACATGTTTACAGTTCCCTCTTGGTTATACTATTAAAAGTAAAACACAATCTCAATGTAACGAGCATAGATGGTTTTGATCCCTCATTCCCATATATGTAATTGATAGTATTGACCAGCCATCTTCCCAGACAACTTCTGCCTATGCAGGAAAGAAGCAAGGAAAATGACTTATTAAAATTAAATACACGCTGCAGAGCATTTAAGGGGAGGGCGCACATCCAGGAGAGTTGAAAATGAGGGGACAACAAGTCCACCATCAGAACTGCAGGTGTCATGAGTCAAACCAGTTTCACTGAAGTCAGTGGCACTGCACCAATTTCCACATCCCAACTGAATATCAGACTCGGTACTGGCTGACACTTTAATTTCCTCTTTAGAAAAAAGAAAGAACCCAAGCGCAAAGGATATAAATGTCAAGGATGCTTCCCTCAAATAGTTCTCCAATGTCCTCCAGCAAAAACATATTCTTTTCTATTCACTGCTTCAGCTAAACATTGCATCCTAAAAGAAGCTTAAATGGGTCTCATTCACACCCTCACCTTGGTAAAAGCCTTTGCTACGCAGCACGTTGCTTCTGATGTAATGTTCTTTGGAACGAGCATGGTCTTCTTGGACCTCATCGGAGTGGGATAGGCCCGGGAGAAACAGCACCCAGTGCACTGGTAAATGGGAGCTCCTGGCTTGGAAAAGAATCTGTTCTCCCCTAGCTTGCACTCTGGACAACCTGCCATAAAAATATAAGGAAGAGACTTTTACTTGGTCTCTAGCTGTATTTTCATTTTCAAAAAGAAAGGGAAAGTGCGGGCGGTAAGAGGAAGCACCGGCCGCATTCTGCTGCTTGACGTCTGCAGAAGAGAAAAGCACAGACACCAAAGCTCCCCTCTTCAGGGTCCTTCAGCTCGGCAACACGCACTGGCTGTAAAACTAGACTGTGGCTTTCTAGGTAAGGCACAAGCATTATTGTATCTTTTCTGGTTTTCTTTTTAATTTTGTTGACAGTTGTGGAGGGTTGTTTTGTATGTCTACTCCACTAGCTGTCCCTAGAAAACTTCCTACTAGCTATAGATAGTTAAATAGCCCCAGCAGGTTTTGTAGTGCCTGTTTTCAGGCAAGATTGTTATCAAGAGTTTTAAAAATGCCCAGTGATCCCGAGATTTTTGTAGCTCACATATTCAGTTTGAGGCTGAATAAAAAAACCCGCAACCTCCAAAACACTCCTAAAATCTTCCTAATATGCCTCTTTCGTAGAATGCTACACCACCAACATCCCATACTCTGGGATCTACAGAGGAAAAATAATCTGCATATTATGAGGCGAAGCTATGGTTCTGCTGTTCCTGATGTTACGTTGCCATTTAGATCTCAGGAGTACAAGAAACCAAAACGTTTCTATTTGATGATGTTTCAAGGATTAAGATCACCCACGTCAACATGAGGACACGGTCATCTGGGAGATTCTTGACCTGGAGAAATCAAGTTTAGAGAAGAAATAGGAAGTATACTCATAGCAAAATTATCTTGATTTATTATACCTTCATATCTCAGTGTCAATAAATGCAACTGAATGATAAGATTTATGACCACATTTATAAAACATGTGAAAGTTTAATTAATACTCTTTACGAATAATTGCCCTATTTCTGAACGCTGAAAGCAGCTTACCCTGCATGAGAAACTCTCCGTCTGGGAAAGCATGAAGAAGATGCAGAAATACAGACAAAATGGTCAAAGTGACAGCTGCATACTTCCGTAGCAATCCATGATCTGTCTGGAAATACAAATACACACATTTTTAAAAGCCTGTTTTGCACTGGGTACAGTACTGGTATCTAGGCTACACACTGATACAGCATTCAGTGCAAGTAACAGAGGCAATTTAGAACTGGGATTGGAAACTGAAGATGCAGTGTACTGATGTGCGTTTTATGGGCTCAGAAAATTGACTTCATCACAACAACAAAAATGTGCCTTTCTTTCTGGCCTTAACAATTTTTTTTCTGAATATTAACATAAGCCACAGCACATAAACTTCAAATGTCATAACTGTCTAATATTTACGGTAGACTGGATAAAGCCAGCAAATGCTTATGGAGAAGACAAAAGAATCTGCAGAATCTGGGACATGGAAAGACTAATTTAAGGGAAAATAATTCCACATCAGGACATAATTTCCTGAACCAGGAGTCAGATTATTTGTCCACACACTGAAACGGTCTCAAGTTGTGCCAGGGGAGGTTTAGATTGGATATTAGGAAAAATTTCTTCACTGAAAGGGTTATCAAGCATTGGAACAGGCTGCCCAGGGAAGTGGTTGAGTCACCATCCCTGGAGGTATTTAAAAGACGTGTAGATGTGGCGCTTAGGGACATGGTTTAATGGTGGACTTGGCAGTGTTAGGTTTATGGTTGGACTCGATGATCTTACAGGTCTTTTCCAACCTAAATGATTCTATGATTCTATGACTTCTTTAGTGCCAAAGTCCCCATAAACAGATTTTCACCGTCCTGTCCCTTGGTGGGAGAAAGCTCCTCCGATCTATGTAATTAGAGAGGCACTACATGCTGTGCTCCAGAGCGCCTGAGGAGACATGGTGCCAAGAGAGAGCTCAGTAGGGCTTCAAACAGCCCCGGGGCCACCTGTATAGCCCGAAGTTAGGGAAGTCCCAGGGAGTTCAGCATCGCTGCAACCTTCTGGACCATGATTTCTTTTAGGCTTCATTTTACTGATGCAGCAACTTGGCTTTTGGGTTCTGAGTAACAGAAAGCTGGTTTGGTATAAACACATCCTGGTCGGCTCAAACTTTTAAAAATCTTTTCAATAGATTAATTTTGTGCAAGAAGGCTACACGCGGCACTGCATATCTGTCCTTCTACAGTTAGCGCACGAGATGAAGTGGCCATAAATAGCATATTGCTTGTTCTCTGGGTAATTCAATAGAAATGCAGTTGTGTGGCTATATTTGATCCAGATCAAATCTATACCACAGGCAAATGCATCTCTCTGATAAGAATAACTGGGGGAACCATAATATTAAAGATGCAGAATATATAAGTTGTAACTGTATCAATATCATATCAAATTCCCTGCTCGATTTTTTAAAATGAATTTACTTTTTTTCATTATTATTCACAATAAGATTTCACGGCGGGGGGGGGACGGGGACATGTGGAACAAAACCTCAGTTCTCTCCATATCCAAACATCAGATGTGCTAAATAAGGGCTACGTGCAGGTCGGCAGGATGCTTTTTGGTAACTACCACAGGACCTTTAAAATTATTCTGAAGCATTTTGTACCAGCCTGGTCAGTGGCAAAAAACTGGTCATAAACTGGTCATAAGGAACTGGTGTTTCTTTTGAGCCAGAGAACTGCTGTGTGCCTGTGGCATGGCCTGGGAGGACCTCCCTCACTGGAAAGTCAGGCAGGATCTGAGTTAGGCTAAAGATGCCACACATGTTTTCAGATCTTCATGTTATAAATATCTGGTCAATTAATGCTACTGTTAAAAATCTTGGATTCATCTGAGCTATGAACACATAAAATACTGAACCTCACTTCTGCTATTGTCAGTATTAAAATGTAGCATTTTAGGCATGAAGTTTGTAATCTTCCTTCTCAAGCACTAAGCTTCCGTGTTGTATTGACAATTTCATTGTGCCCAATCACAGACCGTTTTGGCCCAGTCTCTGACTCAGAAAACAGAATTTCCCCCCTAAAAATTATTTTCTTCTAAAGCATAGGCCTGAGCCCTTCCTTTAGAAATGAATAGGAATGACTTATATCCCATGGTGAAGTAAGTGGTTCCATGGAGAAAAGGATGTATAAAGGATGCTGAAGTATTAAATTCCCCATCCGGGGCAGCCTGTGCAGGTGACAGCAGCACTCCTTCACCCAACCAGGCTGGCGGGGGACAGCCTTGTCTTGAAGGATTGAGTCTCAAGGTCTTTTTATTGCTGAGACACAGAGCGCATTTCAAAAGGGGGACTTTCCCTGCCCTTGCAGATTATCCTGTGAGGGATTCTGGGCTGAGCACTGCTCACCTTCACCCTGAAGAGAGGGTGTTTGGCTGTGGCTGTGCAGCAACGCCTGGTTCACTGGACCCAGTTGTTCCTGACTGGCTTCAGCCAAGCACCCCAAGCAGCATCCCAAGCCGGCAGCTCCTAGTCACCAAACTATTTACCTGCCTTCTCAGAAACTTTATCTGATCATGCAGATCTTTCCGCCTCTGCAGTCACCCCCCCAGGCCGTGCCTGGAGCTAAGCGACAGCTTGTTTGGGCTGTGTCTGAACTGCAGCACTGGCGGCATCTCCAGGCTCTTGCAGCTGGATCTTTTGAATAGTTTCTTCTGTGCCTGTGTAGACTGCCTGATCCGTTGACTTTAAAAGACTGAAACTGTCACACAAGAGCATGATGTACTAATGACTGATGTGTGGGATAAGGCCCCAAGCTGACAACACTGATATATATATTTTAGATACTGAAAGCCACGGTGCTTAGCAAGGAAAAAAAAAGAGAAAAAAAAAGCATTCAATCCTTAACTACTTAAGAGCTTCTCTTCTTCCAAATACACCAGTCAATGCTGCTACTCCATGATAAATATTCTCCAGGGACAGATCAAATTGTGGCCCCAAGTATTTCTAAAAATGAGGTGGCAACGAGAAGGACAATAATGCCAGCAACAAAGAAATTGATCCTGAGATTTGGTGTAGAGGTTATTTAAGAATGCTATACTGATCAGAGAAGGCACTGCCAACCCTAACCAGGAAAGATGGTAGAAAATCAAGTGTAATTAAACAAAGATAGCTTTTACATAATGGAAACTATTTCTTTGCAGATTTTGCACCTACCCAGCAGAATCCCCGCAAGGACTGCCACAATGATGCAAATGTTCAAATAATGCCTGCTTACATCTGGAGGAAAAGGCAAACCTGAGGTGGTCCAAGGAGTGAAGCCACTTGCCTAGTATCATTATCTGAGAGTGAACCTAGAGCACTGGGATGTGTGCAAAGAGAGTATTGATTAGCAGAGGGATGCTCCATCACTGCACAAATTCCCAGAGACATATGGGGATGTGAGGCTGCTACGCACAGGTCAGCAGGTCTTGATTCACTGATTAAACAGACGCACAACGCAGTCATCAAAGGTAACAGTTCAGATGGCAGCGGAGCACAGGCCCTACAAGGTAGCTTTGAAACCAGGAAACAAAATCAAAGAGAGCTCCATCCTTGCAGCAATCAGAAAAAGATCATGCCCAGGCAGATGAGGCAGAGACCAAAGCCAGGATGACAAGAACATGGCCCTTCCCTGACTGGGGTTAGCAAAGTGGAAAGAAACAAAGTTTATGAGCAAGACCGATGTGCAATGCTCTCCAGTGCAACGAATGAAGGCACAAAAGCGGAAACAAGCCTCTTTCTAATTAAGACAGCAAAAACTAGAGGTAAGAGACTGATCTGAAGTCCAGCTAAACTGAATGGCTAAGAGGCCAATGAGGTTGCAATTAACGAGTGGCAAGGGTTGGGTGCTGGGTACAAGTAACTTTGCCTCCTCCCTCCCACCTGCCTAGCGAGTCAGTTCATGCTGGCAGAAAACAGAGGATAAAGGAGTTAAAAGCAGCCAATAATGAACAGGAAAAAAAACGACTGGCAGCAATTGTGGAAGCACTGGAAAGAAGCATTTGGAAGAGGTATCAAAAAGCCAGTTCAATGTATGTATGTATGTATGTATGCATGCAGGCTGAATGCAACCTGTCGTTACTCATCTCTGCTTGGGCTTTTACCAAAAACCCATCCAAGTAAAAGAAATAGTCTTCTGATGTTAGTCAACAGGTGGCAAAGGAAACAGGGGATGCCGTTAACATGGTAGCCCCCCAGAAGCATTGAACATGGCTTTCAGGTTTCCGAGAAGCAGCTGCCAGCTCTCTGCACCCTGTTCCCTCAACAAGAGCAACCTGTGTCCGCAGGAGAAAGGTGGTCCTTCACATCGTTTAGATCCACAGCCTCCTATGGTCCTGCCAAATATTTTGGGAACTGAACTGAGCTCAGCCGCATCTATGGAGTCGCGCTGAATAAATTGGCTGGATCCCTCCCTCCAGCAAATAAGGCTTTTTTTTGAAGTTATTTACTCTATATGCTCTTTCCAGCCCCTTAGAGGGGGTGTGACTGCTGGCAGACTTGCCTGCACTGGAACACAATTCCACAGTTTAACGTCAAGCCCTGCTCCATCCAAGGGGACATTCCCCAGAGTGCGAGGAGCCAGCTGGAGGGGCTCATGCACCAGCAGAAGAAGACAGACAGCCTTTTCCAAATGACCTGTTTCCACATCATCCTGAGCCTTTTGATGGCCTGGATGCTCCAACAGCTCCAATAAGATGTCAGCCACAGGAATAACACCACAACCCTTGACTGATTAGTCCGTGATTTCGTGCTCTTTGCTGAAGGCACAGTGGCATTCTCCATCCTAAGTTTTCTAAGAACACATAATGCTATGATTTGGTACATTATAAGGGTTTGAGGCAATCCCAGAGGGAAGTTGTTTAAATTACATTAACCAAAAGGGGAATTGAAATTGCAGTTTTGCACTTCCTCTATTGAGTCAGACTGTCAGGCTCACACCAAAAACACCAAAGATACCTGTCAATAAAACCCAGATGTGATCTTCTTTACTCTTCTGATGCGACAGCCATTTTGCCTGATGGTCTTACTTGATTTTCTGACTGTTCCCATGCTGCTAACCCAGTTACTGTCTACACCACTCATTTCATCTCACCATCAAATCAAAGGAAGCTTTTAGTTTGCTTTGTCAAATATTATCTTTCTTAAGCTATTGGAACATTATATAATACATAAATTTCAGCAGCTCTTTGGAAAGATGGTAATTCTAAGTCTTCTCCAGCAGTTAAAGTCTCACCTCATTATTTACAGTATCTTGTCTTCTTCTGTAAATAAGTTATGATGTTATCAGTTACCATCACAAAGACAGGTAATCATCTGTATTTGCAAACAGGTCTTCTGTTCAGGTACACATGGGACTCTATGGATGCTGTTAAACTCATGTGAAGCTCCACTGGATCAGAATCCCTCATCTAACTCTGTGGTCCATGTCCTGGCACAGACATGCCGGCAAGCTCTGTTCAACAGGCTTCCTTTGTACTGATTGTACGAAATAACCTAATGTTTTCAGCATAAACTTGGGACGTCCCTCTATACTTTTCTATAGGGTGACGGTGGTGCTGTCATACCCAACAGCAGTTAAACACTTTGCACATTGTGTTCATTTCTTTCTGGGATGCTTGGCCATGAGGTACGGCTGTGTCACAGCAACAATAAACTGCAACTGCCAGCCCTACACTTGCAGCCCAGTGTCATATACACAGTAACCTGCTAGCAAACCGCTGAAGACTGAGAAATCTTCACTAACACATGGTTATTCTTCCTTCCGTTAACATATTTAATCATGACTGGCAATTTAAAGACTCTGAAAGATGTGTTAGTGCCATAGGTTGTGTAATGTTTGACATTTGACAGCAACACTGTTGACCAGGAGAAAAACACAAAGTTACTGATGAAGAATTACCAGACCCAATCAGAAATCACAAAATATCAACATTTAGCTGCAATACAATTCCAGAACCTCGTTTGCTCTTACTTACAAAGCTAGTTTAACCCCAGGCACCGATGTTTTAGTCCCAAACCAACCTTTAAGTTAATTTTCAAAGTGAAAACTTTGACAGAATGGAAGGAGAACAAAACTTTTGGAGAGAAGGGAAAGAGAATGTCAAAAAATACATAATTGCTCCTCTTTAACAGTAACAAAAATTTAAAAATATATTACCTCCCTTGTTCAACAAGAATAAATCAGACAGCTGAGAAACTGCAGGATGGTGTTTGAAGGCGAGCTGTCCTTGATGCTTGGATGTACGTTGCTGAAACTGATGTATGAAAAAGTTGCATCCTTCTTTTATACCAGTAAAGCTAGATCATATTCCTCGCCCACATCTAAGCCATAGGATCAACTGTACATTTTATCTAATGACTGAACATTACTTTATGTAATTACCAGCCCACCATGCTGATCTTATCTTCGACCTGACTTTCATAAAGATTATTTTTTTTCTTATATAATGAAAGAAAGGTCAGCTTGCGAGCACAAACTAAGTGCTGTATGAGTTTCCTGGGGAACTCAAATAGCGAGCATCCAGTCATTTACTGCAGTTTTCAGTGAACAGAATCTCATTTTAAAAAAGGAAGAGTTACTAAGGTTTCCCAATGCTTCTTATTAAACTGGAGAATAATTTAAAAAAAAAAACCAACATAAAACCCTTCTACAGCAATGGCATTGTTTTAGCAAAGAATAACAAAATAAAGAGCAGCAGCGATCTATATAAACATTTAAAAGAATAATCTCCATTTGAATTTAATGCCCAGAGAACGAATGCATGGATAAATATAGAAGGATTACCTTTATAAAGATAAGATTTCTGGCAAGATCTCATCTTGTTTTTAGAGTAAAGCTAATGAAATGGAGGAACTTCTGAAAACTGTACCAGGGTGCAGATGTTTAAGGCTTAGGGACTTGTAAGTCCTCAATTTCAAGTGACAGAGTCTGTGTCGATGCTGGCTAAATAAGACAGGTCCCACTCTGCCTTCTGGCACCCAGGCCAAGCGGCACAGCAAGGCTTGCATCCCCTCAGCTCTTCCCTTCCCCTTCCCAAAGGGGAGGCACACATCCAAACGCCTACTGGGAACAGCCCCTGGCAATGCAGACAGTCCTGGGTCGGTGCTCAAGGCCACTCCTGCAACCCTATTGTGTTTTCAAGTCCTGGAGACTTGAGGGAGATTCACTTCAGATGTCAGAAGTTCACTTCAGAAGTTAACTGCCTAAACCTGAGTTACTGCTCTAGACTGCCTTTATAGTCAATAGAGAGAAATAGCCCTAAACATCTATTCTGATACAAGATTAAGTCACTTTTCCAGTGTGCCTATTGTTCACCATTGAGAGCCCAGGGTAACTAGCTTGGACTGCTCACTGTCCTACCCTTAGAGATTTACAAATATTTTATAGCTTTAAGAAACCTCTAAACATCCAAAGGTTTAAAATTACTTTTTAAGCACCTACTTTTTTGTCACTCACTGTTGGAGATGCAATATTGAAAGAGACCCCTATAGCTTCTTGTGTTCCTATGAAAATGAGGCTTTGATTCACGATTCAATCAGTCTCTTCCAAAACGTTTATTGTATAGTTGTATTTGGTGAATCGCACCTGTCCAGATTCCTGCTGTTCAGTTTTCTTGTCCCTTGCCTCGACTCTTTTTTTAATAACAGCAGCACCCCCGGACTCTGTTAGCTATTTCAGACACATTTATCGCAACCTTATCACCTCTGCCTTCACTAACATCCTCATCTGCTTCAAGGTGTCGGACACCTTTTTCTCTTCTATTTGTTCAACTGATCACTACAACAAAGTTAAACTCAAAACAATTGTCCCCAGCCTACACTTGGCTTGAAATTGGCTTCTGTTTCAAAACTGAAGATGGATTTCTGCACCTGGAAGTTTGTCTGGTTTTTATCCAACAATATGGGCTGGTCTAATAAAAGAAAAATAAAAAAAAGTCTCTCTCCCTACAGTCTTGCTTCATCCAATAACAAAAGCATAAAGTTGAAATTTGAAAGCTATTGGTAAACATAGTTTACTGAGAAATATTCCCCTGGAAGACAGAAGCTTAATATTTCTTGTCATTCAAAGCAAAATTGATGAAAATTGCTGAAGTTTATAGAGTGCCTCTGACTTGGCTCTGTCCTGCCCATTTCATACTCACCCCAGCTTGCAGTCCTACGGGAAATCCAGGATGACTTGTGATGGATGCTTCACAAAAACCAGAAAACTATCATCTTCATCATCAGGAAAATAAGTAATGCTTGTATTGTATATTCATATTTGGTACTTATTTTCCTATGTATTGCAGCATGTCATCAACTAGTAAAAAGGAAATGCTACACAAAATAGTTCTGTCATTAGAAGGACTCAAGCACAGTGACATTGTTACCCTCATAGCATAAAAGAAAAATAAAAGTGCCCACAACCTGGTACTCTCTTCCTATCAGAATGTATTAGGAATAAATCTTGTGAAGTCAATGGAATTACACTGGTATAAAAGATAGTTTAAAAAAAGCTCCTATTTTTATTAAGAGGATTTCTTACTTTAGCCGCTCCAAATCTCCAACTAAAAATACTTGGTCAAATCTGTCTTAATGTGTGACTGAATGAGAAATGAGAGAATGTGGCTCACTCTTTTGGGGGGGGGGGAACCCTCTAGTTTATTAAACAGGGTATTCTTAAATCACTTAGCAATACTCTCACAGTTTTTTGCTACGCTCTGATATTATGATTTTATGGTGTATATAAGTATATGGATGAAAAGATAGGTAAATATATACGCCAAATTAGACCATTGAATATGCTTTGCCAAGATCAGTATTTTGTTTCCTATTTGTAGGAGCAGAAAAAGCCATTCTGAGGTGGAAAAAGGCAACAAACTGCTAAAATTTTCAAGTT
Source organism: Gymnogyps californianus (assembly GCF_018139145.2). NCBI lineage: Eukaryota > Metazoa > Chordata > Aves > Accipitriformes > Cathartidae > Gymnogyps > Gymnogyps californianus. The sequence goes on along the minus strand of NC_059473.1, from coordinate 87,961,664 downwards.
TCTTTGAGGCCACTATGTTCCTAAATTGGACTGGGACTCTATTAAGGAACATAAATGCAACTAAATATAGCACTTGTTAAGACTGAAATCGGTGCGAGCTCAGCACCTAAACATTATGGAGTTTCAGAACTTTTGGCTCTTTTCTAGGAGCTGGGTCCCTACAGTTCCTTCTCTGCCTTTCTCTGGAAAGGAGAGTTCATGTCTCTTCCTTTGCTCTGCCAGATGCTGTCTCAGGGTATCTGTCCTACTTCCCTACTTAGCGATATCTGCTTATCCACAGGCTGCTTCCTGATGCTGCCTCTTCTTCACTGGAGAAAAGCTTTTCTACTTTGCCACTCAGCACTGACAGTGCTGGGCATCCCCCAGCACTGTCAGTAAAAGAATGGGAAAGGACTCCCTTGCTTCAGAAAATAAACCCTTCTATTCAAAAATAACTCCACTCAATCAATAAACAGACACCACCACCACCCTCCCCCAATTGTCGTCACAGATTAGCACTATCAAACAGAATCTACCTACTTTTAATAAGGGCAATACAAGGTTTGCTATCCCTTACCCCAGCAGAAAAGACAGTACAGAGCACACCTACTTTTTTTTTTTAATCACTGCTGCATTCATCAGAACCATTCCTGCCTTCTTTCTTGGTTTTCCTATTCTTTCTGGATAAGCAAATGAGAAGAAACAGCCTTTAAAATGAAGTTCTGATAGCATTTTTGGCTTGGATGGACAAGCAGGTTGAGTTCTGGAGGATCTTTTTTTAATAATAATTAAATCACATTTCAGAACTTCCTCCAAATGCAGCCAAAATCCACCCTTCATCATTCTTGCAAACACAGAAAACAGCAGCCCCCTGTCTGAGAATGGAATGGCTCACCGAATGCCAGAAACTCCTCCTTCCTTCTCCCTTGCAATCTTTCAATACCTCCTTGACTTCTTTGTCCAGCCCTGCCCTACAAGCTGACACAGCACCCACAAATCTGAGCCCGCACCAGACCCTGCGGAGAAGGCATCCTGAAGCACTGGTACTATCTCCTGCATTTTGGGTGTCACTTCCTTCATTTCTCGTGTTATCTTCCAGGAGTCCCAGGAGGAGAGAGGCTCCCGCATACCACAAACCACTCTGCACTGACACAGGCAAATTATCAGAGTTGCTGAAGAGAGATAATGACAAAAGGCCCCACCAGAATGAGTGAGAGCATATCCTGGAGAGAAAAAATTTGCTGGGGACTCAAGGAAAAAAGAAGTAACTTGTGTGTTAAACAAAAACATATGCAGGTATTTCAATATTTCACTGAGTCTCACTACTCCTTCCCAGTTTGCTCGTATCTTTTCCAGTCGCCATCCATCTATTCGCAGAGGCAGTAACACCAGCTCAGTAGATACACACTTAAACAAGGCTCCCCAAGGCAACAGAAAATACAGATATACACCATTTTGAAGTCAAGAGCTCCTGTCTGCTGAAATACTTCATACCGTATTATGCAGAGAGTGAAAGTCAAGTTTTCTGTTCTTTTACAGATATTTTCAACTGATTATCTAAAATTATCTCTCAAAGCAATACGTTTTGGCCTCATCCTTCTTCACTTAAAATCAATGGGAGTTCTGCCATTATTCCAAATGACACTGGATCAGGACTTTTAAGATTAGCTATTAGTGTTCTCAAGCTTTAGCCAAACATTGATTATTCTGAGATAATAAGGCTTTCAGTACTTATTGCACATAAATAATTGACTGCAAAGCCTCTCGTATTCTAAAACCATAGTGTAAAGAGAGTTCACTAATAGAGATCTTTTTTTCGATTTTTAAAGGAATTAATATTACAGATGATGGCACTTCAGAAATATGTGCAATAATCATTATTTCACCAAAGCCAAGTAAAAATTGTGCCTCTGAAGAAAAATAGTAAGATTATAAGGAATACATATACTTTTTTCCCCCTTTTTACTGTAACTTGTCAAGGTCAAAATCTTCAATCATGGTGTGTTATTAGGCAACTTACAGTACTAACAGGATGATGGCTTCTGTTTAGCTCTGTTTTCATGCTTCTTTTTGGAATAGGTTTATTTGAAATCCAATTCCTTTGAGCAAAATGAGAATAGATAATATTACAACTGTCACAGCATTGTGGAACAGCAAACAAAATGTCATTAACATGTAGGTTTGACCTCAAGGGCTTTAGAGATTGTATTTCAATATTCTTTTTCTCTACTTTTAATTAATAAAAATAACTACACCTCACGTAATGACTAAACCGGCTCACAAGGTCAGGAAGGACTATTCCTGTTACATATAATGTTGCTCAGTTGAAGTAACCAGGTTTGTTAGACTCCTGAAACATTAAGTGCTTATTATCAGACAGAGGTAAAACACTAGACTAAATAATAGACTACTGATCAAACTGATTATGTCAATGAATATGTTCCTGCACCATAAGGGTAACCCATGAAAGACAGATAATGCAGCCTTACTTTAAACATATTTCAGTATTTAGCTTTTTTCATGAAAAAAAAAAAATACCATATGAATGGATCATTGCATGTCAGGTTTAGATCTGATAAATAGCCATGTAAGAGTGAAATGTATACTTCCAGTGCAGCTAAAACAAAGAAGCCTGATCAATAATGCAGGATGTCTCATTTATACAACTAGCAATTTCAGCAACTCTCATTATCTAATACAGAAATAATTATTCAGACAATTAGCTATTATCTTTCTCTAGCCCCAAATCTGAACACTTTCATATGCTCGCTGTATCACCTCTTCTATTAGTAGAGATTTCTATTATGAATTGCTTTCACATTTCATAGAACTGTATTTCTTGCTTTTTACAAATGAAAGCAGAAAAAACGCTTAAGTTCATCAAATTCCGATCAAATTGCGGCAAGCAAGAAGTAGCCTACAGTGCTGATAATAAAAAAAATGCACTGACATAGAAATGTTCTGGAAAAGGGATTCTGAAGAAAACAGCTTATTTCTATCACGTTACCAAGAGGTTCATTACCAGGTTGCTGTTACCCTCTCTACTGTCACTGCACAGAGAAACCTGGCCGCCAGGTCATTCAGCTGAATAAAAAATTCACTATATTTACGATCCATATTGCAGCAGCACCTAAGAAAGCCACACCGAGACCAAGCAGAGATGGTCCCCTGCCCCACAGAACTCACCATCTCGTACCGGATTTGGAGGAGTAAAGTCGTTTCCCCAAACTCCTGTTCCACCCCACCTGGGCATTTTTCTGAAGACATCAGATCTCAAACTGATGTTCTGGGCTTCACCAAAATTTCCAGATGAGGTTCTAGGTCTACGTAGTGCAGCAGGTCAGTTCCCACACTCACAGTGGTCTCTTCTGATCACACATCTAAGCAATCCCTTCACACAGCCACCTGACCCTCTGGAGGAACTGTGCGTAGCATATGTTTCACATTTGCCAGAGACTTTCAGAGCAACGAATGAAGGGAATTACATCGTATTTGGTTATCAGCGTGACTCAGCGCATGGAAAATGGGCTAGTGCGTTATAATTAATGCCATATTGGAAAGTAAAGCAGGCCAATGTTGCCCACCTCCATACAGTTGTCTTTCAGAAATAAAAAGGGCTTACATTTGCACGATAACACTTCAAACACAGATCTTACAGTGCTTTGAAAGCTGGATAATGAGAGTTGATTTCCCACGTTGCTGAAATATACCCATTCTCAAGAGGCAGAACAGTAGCCATTCGCTGCCAGCAACATTACACGGCTGTCCTCAGAGGGCCAGCAATGAATCATAGTTACATCTCAAATTTAAGCTCTAAATGTCTCTCTAAGTAGACTGTAAAGGTCTAAGCTGTAAATTTAGGGGGAGGGAGAGGGCAGGGAAGGCAGTCCGAAAACCAGTAAAAATTTAAAAGATGCTATTTTATATTATTTTGTGGTCCAGGCTATTCCTTAAACTAAGCTTAGATTATAAAATGAAAGAGCTGAGGAAGGACTAAATAAAATCTCCTAGTTCAAATGGTCTAGGTGGTGCATGTGTCCTCTTTCCAGACGTCAGAAACAGAGTGGGAAATGCTTCAGGGGATCACTCCCTGCTTCAACACTCAGGAATTATTTTGTTCATGCAAACTTCTGTGTGCACTTCAGTAATAAGCTGTCAAGAAGTATAGGTTATTGATATTTTACCCTTGCACAAGTGCACAGAGGGAGAAAAGCTACCACAGTGGGATTCAATTCCCCCCAACTTTAGACATCTGCGGTACAGATGGCCAATGTCCAAGCTGGTTGCTCTGGCTATCTCTACAGTCAATGGGAAGACACAGGCATTTTCAGGGTGCAGTTCATCTAATCTATTTTAGCACTCTTCTTAGAATGAAATGGGTGATACCTTACAATTGCTTGTTTCTCTCCACCAGTTATAGAGGGGTCAAGAAAATTGGCTTAGATGATAGTCATATCCATTTTTGAAGATATCCGCACTTGACCAGATGAATTCAGCCCAAAGCATCTTTCATTTTATGGCCAATATGCCAGGAATAGATACAATCATGCTTTTTTTTTACAATTAGACAATTTGAGGTCCATGCTGTTTTCCAAGTTCTCTGTAACTTCCTACAGCCCACCCAGGAGGTTAGGAAGGAGAGGAACGTGAGAATTGATCTTATCTGTTAATTGTCTCCTAGATTCTTTCCCTTTGTCTGTGCTCATTTGTCATCTCTTGTCTTATTTGGTGTTTAGCTTGAAAATTCTCTGATGCAAAGGCTACCCTTATTCAAACTATTTTTATCCATGATGAGGGGTCCTAGACAGTATAACTATTACAGACCAACACTCTGCTTGCTTGATACTAAGAAGGGAATGCACCGCATCCTTTTAAAGGATGGTGCTGCAAGTGCGGCTGCTGTGATGACAGTAAGCAGACTTTCAGAAACACAATCACCTTCCCAGAGCTATTCCCAGGTAGGGATAACTTCACAGAGACCTAGAGCCTGATAGGCATAGAGAAGCCCACAGACTAAAACCAAATGCATTTAACAGTACTTGTTTTGATTTCACAGAAATACGTATTGAGGTCCTTCAGCTTTTAGAGTCTTTGGTACAGGCAGATACTCACAGACTGGTGAAAAACTATGCTGGCAAGTGCCACACAAGATCCTGCAAGCAAACCCTCAGCTCCAACTTCAGGATGTTGATGTCTTTTTCAGGAGTGCCCTACACACTACTCTAAGAAGGCAGCCAGAGCTTTCGGCTAGCAAGCTAATAAAAACATTTCAATGCCACCATTCGTTAACTGACTGTATTTTTTCCCTGGGAATATCCTTTAGAGTTGTTTTGGTATTTTTTAAACATTTAAAATGCCATAACTAAATGTTAGATGGGAAATTCAGAGATAGCACAACTTTGCTACTTCTATTGGCTAGTACCACATACTACCAAGTGAAGTATGACTAGGTAACAAATGTTAATATTTGATATGCCTTATCAAGCTGAAACATGCATTTTTTATTTTGAACAGAGCTTCACTGCAGCACTGAAGCAGGCAGAGTGCACCGGCCAGTGAAACCAGATTTGCTGCCGTTTGATATGCTGCAGAACATAGCAATACAACTGATTCATTACAGCAAATAAGGTCATGAGTTTGCCATTGATTTATTGGTTTAAAGGGTCACGTGTGTGAAATCAGCTCACTTTGACATGGAAGAGTAAAGCTCAGTGCCAATGTCTTTGTGTTTTAACAGTTTCCTGGCTGTCTGCTTTAGTCCTTCCACCAATGTTGCTTTAATGTGCAGTGAAACAGAGAAAGCAATGTCCTTGGGAACTTTTTCAGCCCTGATACCCATAGCAGTGCGTTTTAAAGAGCTATATGAAGCAAGTCATGAATTAGGACTCACAGACATATGATCAGTAGTCCTCAGAGCACAACTTACAGAATTGCTTTGTGCAAACGGGCAGGACAGGGAACGTAGTGAGCAATGGGTTCAGTTTCCTGGGGTGTACAAAAGAGTTCTCTGTGCCTAACTTCAATTTACGTTAGAGTTACTCATCCTGCTGTCTGTGAACCACAAGATATCTGGGTGGTGGTCTAGCAAATGTTTGCAAGAAGTTTAAATCCTATGCACGTGCTTCCCCTCCCACTCAACCAAATCCTACATACAAAGTTGCAATCAGTACCATCTACAAGTGAGGAATGAGCAAACACTAACCACGGAGAAAGTGATTCATCAGTCTAGCAAATTAAAGTCTAACAAAATAAAATTGAATGCAGATGAAAGAGTGGGGAAGAGAAATGAGAAAAAAAGCAGGCGTGGATATGAACTGATACTTTCATTATTTACCATACCTGGTACGTGTCTTTGAGGGTATGGCTACACATATTCTGCAAAATTTACTTGAGTAAGCCTGAGATTTGTCTGATCGAATGCAGGCAACTGCAATGTCATATAGACATCTGAACTGACTGTCTAGGTTCCCTCAGAATCAAAAGAGAAAAAAGGCATTTTTTAGACCTATTTTTGACAACTATCTCAGGACAAGATAAACTGACCACTCTCCTTGGTTATAAGGGGAACCTAGACAACTAGCTCAGATGTAGGCATTTGGCCAGATAAAGCTCACAGCAAGCTCTGAAAGACCAAAACCTCACTTTTTAGCAGCCTGCCTAAATTTACTCTATCTATTCCCTATTTCAACCACTACAGCTTTTCTCAGAGCTTCACTACAGATACTGAGGTTCTGAAAGCAGGTTAAAAAAGGCCAAGGAGGGTATCAACACAGGATCTAGAAGCATTATGCAGGCACCGAATGGCGCCAGGACATCCACCGGCATGGTGTGGCCCTGTACGAACACATCAGCTCGGTCCCAAAAGAAGTAGAGACACACCAGTGTGTTGCCACATCTGAATTACTAAGTTCAGCTGAGAAGCAAGGCTTGTCACAAGAGTCACAGAGATATCGTGGTGCAACTGTATTGCTCCTGTACCTGGGACCAGCACAGCTTAGGCGCCTCTGCACATGCTTCCCTGCTCGGCGTGGAGCTCACCCCATCAGTCTGCCCGAGGCCAAAGACAAGACTCGGTGCTTGAGAGTAGGCCCCAGTTTAACACCTCGACACGGAACCCGCTCATGCCCAGTGGTGACTATGCTCACCTATGCTCCCCACCAACACACTCTCCTTCTATCCTGATACGCAGAGAGCGAGAGAATTTCCAACAGCAAGTAGGCATTCAAATACAATTTAGGGCAGGGGATCACAGCAGGTCCCCGACTGAGCCGTCTGCGGTTGTTTGCAGAGCAGCCACTGGTGTGAAGTCTCATTAACTCTGGTAATGTAGCAAGTCCCAGTGATTTCAGAAGCATTTAATCATGTACTTACATGTTGGCTGAGCAGAGGTGTACATAAGCATACATGCTTTGCTGGTTACAACAATTTTTTTGACACTAAGCACACACACTGCAGAATGGTATTGGGATTGTCAAGTACAAGCTTAGAGAGTCCAGCCCTTGATTCCATGATACTTAGGAAAAAAAAAAAAGTTAGCGGTGTTTAAGTTAGTGGGCTGTGACAAACTTCGCCATGAATGTTCGGAGAACTAGCTGAAGTAATGTTTGAATCATTGATGATCAAGAAATAATAGCAAGCAAGGAAGGTTCAAACACTGGAAAAGTATAAATGCAATACTTATTTTTAAAAGAGAAGATAGAGGACTTAGAGCATTTTATACCTGTCAACCTAACTTTTATCCCTTGAAACGGAACAAATTATTAAATGAAGAATTTGTAAATACCTGGGAAATGATGATAATTATTAAAAAATAGTCGAAACGGGTTTGTCATGAAAAGAATCATATCAATTGATGCTAATCTCCTTCTCTGACAGGATAATTGCTCTAGCAAATAAGTGCAAATAGCAGATATGATGCATCTTGACAATGACAAGCTTTTGACACTGTCCCACACAGCATTTTCCTAAGTAAGCCACGACAGTGCATTCCAGAGGTAATTAGCAACCCGGTAGGTGCACAACATTTGAAAAATTGTTCTCAGAGTGCAGTAATTCATGGTTTGCTGTCAATCTGGGAAGGTTTCTCTGGAGGAGAGCCACAGGACTTTGTCCTGAGGACAGTTTTATTCCCCACTTCCATTAACAGCCTGGGCAATGGCACATGGGTGCACTGCCACAGTTTGGCGGTGACATCAGGCTGGGGAAAGTGGCAAAGTGCTTTGAAGGATGGAAATAGCACTAAAAACAGACCTCAAAAATTCAAGAAGCAGCCTAAAATCAACCAGACAAAATACAAACCAGATAATGCTTTGGAAAGAGAAATCTAATGAAAGAAGAAAGTTAAATATAGAATAGGAAATGACTGCATAGGGAGAAAACAATGTGGAAGATCACAAACTAAAGAGTCAACAATATAATAGATGACACGAAGAATAATTATTCCACTTAACTCAGCTCTGGCAAAGTCTCAGCAAGCATAGTACTGGGTTCAGCATTGGTCACTGTACTCCAAGAAAGATAATGGCAATCCATTGCGGGGGAAGTATGACAGCAAGGAGAGTTTAGGAAATATCACCTGTGAGGAAAGCTGAAGGAACAGAGTTTACGTGGCTTAGAAATAGAGCAGTAAATTGAGAAATGAAGAGATCAAGGTGGAACATTATAGCAGCACTCCAAAATGTAGAAAGCTGCCATAAAAGATTTGGTGGCCATTGTTCCACTGTGACAACTAGAGAAAGGACAAAGATCAGATGAATTTGCAGCAGAGATTTAAGTTGGGTATTATGAATCCATTCAAACAGTTAGGACTGCAAAGCATTGAAAAAGGCTATTTCAGAGGCTGTGAAATCTTCCCTCCAGAAGTCCTGATCCTACTTCTTTTGAAATAGCACATAGCAAATTTGTTTGCATGAATAATAAAAAAATACTAAAGGTGTACGTGGTCATCAGTGAGTTTGAAAGGTCTGTTTGGTCTCTGTAAGCCAGAAGTTACTCAATTCCTAATAACTCTACATCATTGCAACTCCACATCACAACGATTCAATGTTTCTGTAAGCACGGACTTGAAACGGCAACAGGATCAGACCTACATTTTTCCTTACACAATGGTGCCTAAGTAATGGAATGCGCGTCTCATCTTTTAATGTAACATAATTTAATGCAGTTTTTGTATTTGAATAGTATACATAAATCACTGCAAAAAGAACTGCTATCTCACTGTAAGAAGAGAGCTACGAAACTGTGTGTCCTAGACAAAGGAAATATTTTTCAAGTGGTTTGCCTCAGGGGGGATTTAACAGAGGAAGTTAATGCATTCCAGCAAGAATCTCCATCACTATAATACCAGTGGATTAATTGTAAGTAAAGCTAAAGCTGTGAGTGAGGAAAATTTGCAGCATAAGGCACGTTGATGAAAAGTGTGGGATGGCTGTTGAAGATAAATACATAATTTGAAATGAATTTTATTTAAAAATGGTTATATTTTTTCAGCATTTTGTTATTCCCATGACTAACTCTCAGCTATGAGTTTTTCATTTTATTCCAAGAAATCATTTTTGAATCAAGAATTCATTACATTTCCATCTTTTCATTTTCACTGCAGTGGTTTCTTTCTCTGTGCAATGATTTTATCATCTGATTGCAATCAATATTGCTGTAACAGGCAGTACATGTAGTTCATCATCAGTCAGAGAATGGTAAGGGATTACAGAGCATTTATACTACCCATGCTTAAAATCCATCCCTCTACCTCCTCCTCCTGCCCTTTGCAGGCTGTACCTTTTTTGCTTCTATTGACACTGGGATCTGTATTACACCAAAGGTTTTCAGTATTAATTTGCTGAAAAATTCAATGAAATACTCTTTTTAAAAATAAATAGGTTGCTGTAAAACATACTCTCAAGAAGCATTTTTATGCTTTATCACAGCGAAGAGCTGTGTGCCACTACTAGGTAATAAACTGATTATAAAATAGCTAAATTGCAAAGAGTCAGGAATGCAGAATGCAGATCAACATGAAAACCAAAATCTTCTTTTAATTGACCTCACGCCTACCAGCAAATTCTTCCTTTACCTCTTAGCAGGATATTCACAGTTGTTAATTTAAATAAACTCTCTCCCCACCCTCCCCGAGTTGTTCACAACAACTGCCCTGTCCTGATGCCCAATCCCTTTTTTCTGTGCTCATGAAAAAGATCCAGTTCTTAGACAGAAAATTAAAAACAAAAAAAGCGTTTCTGTGGAATCCTCCTAATTTAAATGCCTATCTTGTCAAATGCAGAAGGGAATGAAGAAAAGAGTGCAATGATGGGAAAACATATCCATCTCCATATCCATCTCAACAAGAATAAAACTATTGAGGATTAAGGCAGTGTGCATTGGGAAGTGAACAAAGGAAAATGATAGAAAAGATAACTGGAAAGGTAGAAAGGCACCATTAATTACAGGTAATAGTACTGTGGTTTGTATTATATTATGTAAAATGAGAACACAACCACCCCCCTGCTTTTAAGATAGCTCTGAAACTATTTTGTAAGATTCCCTTTTGAGAAAACAGCTCAAGTCATGACCCAGGATGTATTTTCAAACGTGCTGTCCTTCCTCATCATTAATTTGCTCCCTCTGGAATACAAAGATTCTCCATGCAATCTGAAAGTGGATGTTGCAAAAACTTTCTCCTCTCCTCTCCCAGCTCATGCAGAAGACAACCTACAGACCACATTCTGCACAGTTGGTTTTTTTTCTTGCTGAGGGAAATTTAGACCACTTTGATTACTGAGCAATATACAGACCTACATAGACAATGCTTTTGAATACAGGTGAAAATGGCCCCAGCCTTGACAGAAGCCAGCAGTATCATTAAGAAAGATGTGACTATATGGGATTAATTTTCTTCCCCCTTTTGAAGTTCATGTTTCATTTGCAATCAATTTTCATGATCAGATCCCCTTGCACAGATCTACCATTTTACTGTTTTCATAATGTTTGTTTTGTAATGTTGTGGAGGAACACATAAATGCCTTAGAAATAGCACTATTTATTGTCTAACATGATAGCTATGTCTGTTTCGACGTATTCAGCAATCAGTTAACACCAATTTTTCTTCACATGGTACCACCCTTTAGCTTGAAAATCTTTTGTCCTAACTGATGCTTACTTTTTGTGCTTCTAGACTGAAATCACGCTTCTTTTCACCTTTTGTTTCACTAAGCTAAATGAACCATTTTTATTCTCCTCTCATAAAATAGATTCTCCATTTTACTGATCATCCTTCGAGTCCTTCTCCGTACCTCCTGCAGTGCGATCTAATCTTTTCTGAATAGTAGTGACCAGAATTGCACAAATTGTTTCAGATGAGACAAGACTAATGTTTTTATCTGCAGTATCTAATGGAAATAGCTGACCTGTCGTGTCGTGTGATTTTAGTAACTTTTTTTTGCAGCTGGATCATATCTATGACTTGGTCATCATCAACTAATACAATAAGCACTTTCTACCTACTGTCACTTCCAACTAATGAGGTTCCCCCTCTAGCAGAAAGGGGGACCGACTGCTATCGGTCTCCTTGCATGTTGTGTTATTAAAATTAATCCATTCTATTATTTAGGTTCTCAAGGTCATCCAGTCTTGATCCCTCCCATATTTAAAGTGTCTCACTATTTTGTGTCATCAGCGCATTTCATTATTACAGCTCATATTTTTGCACCTACATCATTAATGGAAATATCTGGCTGAATAAAGATCTTCTGATGTTTCAGATGGGTATGCGATAGGTTTTTTGCTTTCATCTCAAATGTGGAAACATTCATTTTCATATCTTCTTTCTCATTAGCCCCTGGTTTAATTTCCTTTGTAAGGAAACTCAGCTGGGCTTCTGACAATTCTCACTTTATTCTTACCCTTCTTAATATTTTTCAAGCAATCATTTTGTTCCGTTCCTTTCAAGCTTTTGATTGTCCCCAATAACCCTTTTGAAGTCGCTATTTATCCAGCTGGGACTGACTGTCCTTCTTGTTTAAGATATGAATTCCAGATACTTTTTTGCAGAGAGACTTGACAGATGCCAAGCCTTCTCCACATGCAAGTCCTCGACCACCTAGACGCAGTTGTCATCACTAACTCATTCCCTTAACTTCACGAAGTTTGACCTTTGAAATTAAGAACGTTAGTTACCAACCTACTTGTGCTCCAAGTAGTATTTTTCCTAATAATCTTACAAAAACTATTTCTCTCCAGACTTGAAACCAAACATCTCTAGCATGTCTTCATGCTCTCTAACAGAAGCTCTTTGCCACTTTTCTCCAATACTGACTCAAACAAGTTCTACTTTATCTTTCCTATCGCTGTTTCTTTCTTTAATATCTATCACACTGCAAATTCTAATCCTCCATCAATCCCCTTTGCCTCCTGAACAGCATGAGTGTTTTAATATTTGTGTGTTCCTGTCCTAATTTCTATTGTCATATCTTCTGTTATCCCTAAAGGATTTTGTTTTGTTGTCTGAGCTCCAATGATACACAAACATCACAGTTGTTTCTTGCTGACACAACATTCTCGCTGGAAGAGTTAATAGTCCTCCTTCCAACAATTGGCTACATACAGTCTAAGCAACACTCTCATCACTATTCCAACCCTTTCCCCTCGCTGTCCATCATCCTAACCTCTTGTAACTCCTCTTGCTATTTGCTTGATTTTCCTCTTCCAGCATCTTAAAACCAATAGCGGGACATCACATAACTTGTTTCTTTTTTTAAAGCTATTTCAAACCACTGATAGGTAAATAACCCACATACAGGGGAGCTTAGATTGTGAAGAGTCCTTCTCTTACGCATCTCTAGCCAGGCCCAGCATCTCAAAACATACAACCAGAGCATCTGTAGAGCCATAGGATATGCCTCCTCTTAATGACAGGTTTATTTGAGACAAGAGAATCAAAGTGTGGAGCTAGGAAAACACCACACTGTGGAAATACTGAGTCAGTCAAGGAAGTGGCAAGAGTAAGAAAGTGGGGAAGAGTGTACCTGAATCCCAAAGGAATTTTTGATGATGAGGAATCTTTACTGCCACAAGCCCTTATCTTAAACCTTTATTTCTGATACACCCTAGTAATAAGCCTGTCAATTCCTCTTAACAAGAAATTCCATCTTTGTACTGGTGTAAAACTCAGGTCCTTCCCCTTCCAGTCTTCCATCCTTTTTCTGTTCTTTCTCACAGTCTCTACCCTCTTTTTATTCCTTGGACTGTTTTGGTTGGTTCCCCCCCCCCCCCCCCCCCCATGGGATTCATTGTCCTTCCCCATACACACGTCTTCCTTCTGTGTCCCTCCCCATACACACATCTTTCTTCTCTGTATTTTCCAGTACAGCAAATGCCTTCCTTGACTATATTTCCCCTGCAATAGCAAGCCTCCTCTCTCTTATATTCACATTCTTTCACTGTTGCATAGTCTGCCCACAAGTCCATGGAGAAAACAGGTATCTGAAAAGACTGTCTTCTCTGCACAATCTCTTTCTCTCCTCTCACCATCAGGCACCAGCTCTTCTCTTCCATGAGCTCTATCTACCACAGTGTAATTTCTGTCAGGATTCAAAGACAGGATGAATACCACAGCTTTGTATCTGGTCATGCCCAGCATTTTTTTCCTCTTCCTCAGGCCACCGCCACGCTTGCCTCAGTAGCTGTCATCATATTCTCACTGTTGTCAAACAAGAAAAGATAACTCCTCCCTTATTCACTGCTGTTTGTGGTCATTCCTTCTACTTATTAATTCCTTCCTTGGTCTCCTAGGTGTAAGCTTAGCAATTAACTGCCTGTGAACCATGATTAAAGACAGGAATCCTCCCTTGCACAAAGCCCCTGGAGGCCTAAGTGCAAGTCCTCTTCAGGGTAGGACAGCTGAAGGACAGGCTCCTTTCCACTTGATCCTGATGAGAACAAAACAAACAACCCTTACCCTACCATCTCCGAGTGCTAATCTTTTGCATGAGCAAGAAATTCATGCTCCACATTTCTCCTTCCTTCCTGGCCTGGGCTCAATTCAGAAAACCCTCTGGGCAAGGAGGAAACAAGACAGCAAGCTAAAACAAGGACAGACTATGAATATGAATTTGGCTATTGCGGTTTACCCTTAAGTGAAAATAATTACAAATAGCGCAATATAGGACTGAAAGAGTTATCCAGAGGAGAAGCTATTTTAGCTCCTGGAGATAAATTAAGTGATTGAGAAAGAATAAATAGGTCTTTGTGCAGTTGTTTCTAGTATTTGCATCACTCATTAGTACTGGTGTTATAGGCAGTTTGGTGGTGAGGAATATGTGCAAACCACTCAGATTTTTCTGGTACTACATTAAGCCTTAAATGGGAAAGCTAAAAGTTTTCTCTTCTGGTTGGAACAGAATGGGTTTTATGTACAGTAAAAATCAGAAACTTAAAAGGTTTCAGGCTTACAATGGCAAATAAGATATTTACTTGGTTACTTGTATGGGAAACTAGAAACATACCATTTTGGGTTTACTGCTATGACCCAAAATGTGGTCATTTTTGGACCAGACCCCCAGGCCTGTCTCCAAAATGTTGCATATTCAATGCTATCACTGTGAATGTCTACACTTGCAGGCTAACATTTCTGCAGTCTTGGAGGAACCTTTCTTTCCAGCTCCGATTTAGTGTTCATTCCATCATACGCCTCAGCTTTCAACTGTATGCAAGAAGTAGGTAGTGCCACTTTTCCTTTGTGACAAAAAAAAGAGAACATAATCATCAAATCAGTCCGATGGTCATACAAGACAAGTCAGCGGATGTAGGATATTGTATTAAATCTGGGTCCGAGCAAGACTGACTGACATAGTGAGGAATCTGCAGCTACAGTCTCTTCCAGCCAAGAGTGTTACACCTGATTTAAGTTAGTGCAAAATTCCAGAGTGTTCCTCATTTTCCAGATGATGTGAAATGCCCAGCTTAACACAGTGCACCTTCTCTCACTGCTGGCTGGCTAAGAGAAATGATCCAGTCCCGACAGACAGTGCTCTCGCTGCAGTAACAGATTTCCTCCTCACTTCCTTGAGGAACACTGGCAATGCTAAGAGTGTGAAGCCGTCAACCTGTGTCAACTTAATCAGCCTAGAAGACTGCAAAACATGTATCCATGCCAATTCAGTGCCCATGAGATCCGTGTTTTCCTCCTCATCAGATTCAATGCTTCAGGCCAATCTCCAGTATTTCCAATACTTGTGACAGGTGAAAGAGTCTCCTCAGCTTCTCAGCCAGATGCAGAGGAGGCCAATGCCCTTCACTGGAGCTTTCCACTGTTCTGAGGACATCACCAGTGTGTGAGAGGGAGCTCAGCCCAGCACCAGGACCGCATGGGCAGCAAAGCCCCCCACAACCTCCAGATCTCAATTGCTTCATTTGAAGACCAAAGCCACACTTCTCACTTCCAAATGTAATAAAAGCAGGTATGAAGAAGACAACTCAGTGTCATCCTTGAGGCTAACACACCCCGTTACTTCCTACAAAGGAAGAAAGAAGAGGGAACAACACACAACAAAATTCCCGTGGTGTTGACCACGGCTGACCCAGCAGCAGTTGGTGCCACGCGGCGCTCTCAGGCAGGAGCGGGGAGGAAGTAACTCATTCAGGCCCCTGGGGAGAGCTGCAGCCTTGCAACGACGGCCAGCGAGGGGGATGCAGTTCTGGTACAACCAGGCCGCACGTAAACTGTCACCGCCTTCAGAGCCTGAGGGACAGCGGGCGAGGGCCGCCCCAGCGAGGCCCTTCCCCGGCAGCCCCGGGAGGCAGGGCCGCCCCGGCAAGCCCAGGCCACCGCCATTTGCTGCCATTTGCCGCCAAAACCCGTCGGCGGGAGGGCGGGGAGGGCCGTCACGTGGCCGCGCGGCCGCCGGGCGCGTGGCGTCGCGTCACGTGACGCGCGGAGGCGCGCCCCCTTCCCGCTCTCGCCCCTCCCCGGCCCAGTCCTGCGCCGCGGGGGACGGAGAGCGCGCGCGCTCCCCCGTCTTCTCCGGCACGTGACCCCTCCCCGGAACGTGGCATTGTGTAATCACGTGACCTGGAAACGGAGCGGGGGGGGGAGGGGGGGCCGGGAGGCCGAGGCAGGGAAGGGGGGGGCTGCGTACGCGACGGAGCGGGGTGCGAAGATGGCGGACGAGGAGGCCGAGCAGGAGAGCGGTAGCCTAGGTGGCGACCTCCTGGAGCTGCGGCGCCTGCGGGAGCGGCTGGTGGAGCTAGAGACGGGGCTGCGGGAGAGCCCCGAGCCGGCGGTGCAAGCGGCTACCGAGTACTGCAAGCAGCTCTGCCAGGTCAGGCCGCCTCTTCCCTTCCCTTCCCTGCCCCCGCCCGCGCTCTCCCCTCCCCCGCGGGGTGTGTGTGTGTGTGTGTGCCCGGGTAGAGAGGGAGCGCGGGGGGCGGGCGGGAGCAGCGCCGCCCCCGCCGGGGCGCCGGGGGGGGAGACGGAGCCAACGGCCCGGTGCGGCGGTTGGCCCGGGCGGGGTGGGGGGGGCGCTGGGAGTTAGTGCTCCGGGCCGGGCGCCGCGGGGCGATTGACGCCGCCGTCGCTGCCGCTCATTGTGGGCTGAGATGAGGCGGCCCGCCCCCCTGCGCCGGGAGCCGCTCCGGCCGGGCCTGTAATCCCTTTCCCCCGCCTCTCCTCCCCCCCCCTCCCCGGCGGCCGCCCCGGTTCTCGCGGTCTCTAGGCCCCTTTGTTGTGCTCTGCGGCTCGGCTTATCGAAGGGCCCTTTGTTCCTGGCGGTGGCGGACCGAGGGCCCCCCTCCCCGTCCCCTTCCCTCCGGCCCCCCTCCTCCCCTGGAGGCGAAGCCCGGGGCGAAGGGAGGGAGGCGGCAGTCCGGGAGATGGGGGCTCCGCTTCTCCGCCGAGGGGCCGGGGAGGAGCTGAAAGTCCGTCCCGGGTCCCCTCTGCCCGGGGCTCCTGCTCTGTGCCCGAGCACCCCCCTCCTCCCCCCGCCCCTTCCCCTCTCCCTTCCCTATCTCGTACCCTAGAGGGATAGCGGAGTTTCTCCCATCCTGGGAAAGAGAAGGTGGTGGAGTGGTGGTGGACTAAACTAAGTCGCCAGTGATGGTGGCAGGTCTGTAGGTCTGCGATGCTGCTCACCGTTTTCTCGCCCTGTCAAGGGAGCGCAGTCCCCCCTCAGGAGAGGGCTCCTGAGCTGGCACTGTTTGAAGAACCATTGTATGTAATTATTCTGGCTGTAACTGCCGTCGGGAAAAGGCCTGCTTCCCGAGGGCTTGGGCTGGTCCTGGAGCAGGGATGTTTGCAGGTGTTTCTTCTGAACTGATGACCCTGCTGAATATCCCTGTCTAAATAAACTTTCTGGTGCTAGCTCTACAGTTAAAACAAACTGCTCCGTTTTAGTCACATATGTGTCTATACGTTGCCCTGATTTCTCTTAGCTATCCTTTCTCAGCTAGCATTAGGTATGACACAATGTATAAAACAAGTTCTTAAATATTTTAGGCCACAGAAATTCTCAGAAACCACTACTTCTGTGGCTTTACTATGGGTTTAATAGTCTATCTGATAAAAGTGATAACGTTTGTTTGCACATTACTGTCACCCATTCATGGAACGGTGGCAAATTGTTAAAAGGTGGAACGGATAAGAGTGAATTCACATGGTCAGTTTGAATTGTGTTTTATTGTGATTTTGTATCTGTTTTCTTAAAGAGTTGATTCTTGGTGGTAGCCATTGTAGCATGCTAATTTACATGTCTGTCACTTCTGGATTAAACTGGACTCTACTTTTTGCTAACCAGGGAGATTTGCTACTAAATATTTTGAGCATATTCCTTTTTCGTATTTTATTTCATATATACAGGAGTCATATTTCAGGTTTTTTTTCCTCCGGTCAAAATTTATCATATCGTATTTGGGCAGAAAGTCCATGTAGATGCACAGAAACAACATTGATTTATGCTGGTTCAGATCACTGTGTTCTCAGTCTATTTAATCTTTGTGCCTACTTTCTTAAATTCATACACTGGGAGGTGGAAGTTTGGCTTTCCCTGGCTCCGGCTCGACTTCTAACTTGTGAATGAGCTGTTCATTGAACTGAAGTAGTTCGGTAGGTGGGAATGGAAACGCCATCCTTGACATGTACAGAGTAGATTACTGGTGTCTAAAGCAGATTTATCACTGAAATCATGGTTGCATGTGCTTAGTGAGTGGGTTCAGTAGTTGAAAGATTGATTTAAAGTTTAACAAAAATTAATATTCTTATTTTAATGGCTGTTGCAAAAGTCCATTGTAAGGCCCAAGTTTATTAATTTTCTTAAACATACACCTGTTAAAAACAAGTCTCACAGAACAAAACAGTTGTGTAGAAACTGACTTAGACAAAAATCCATGCTGTTTCGAAATGAGTTTCTGTCCCTTCTATACCAAGATTTATAGGAAGGCTGTATCTGTTTTTGCAGGCTGAAGACTGAGGTGTGACACTGGGAGTTGAGACATGCCATTCAATATTGAAAGAGCTTGCTTTTCAAATTTTAAACCGAGGTCTAAACAGATGCTTAACGTAGTAAATAGTGGTGGTGTTGGGTGGATATTTTTTATACTGGTTCAACAGAGATTTTTGAAATCTGTTCACCTGTGCTGGTGATGCCAAAATACTTATTCAGCCTCTTCTACAGTTTTAATCCTTTATTGGGGCTAACATAAAATAGTATCCACAATTGAGATAGTAGGCTTAGCTACTTAGCTTGCACTGCATGACAGAGGTTATAGAAAATTCATGTAATAGTAAAAGCCATCTCAGAAATCTCTTTTAAATAACAGTTTAAAGGAGACTGCCATGATTTCTAGAATAAAGTCTTTGAACATATATGCATGAAAGAATAATCTGACTGGTCCTATATACAAAACTTAGAGTCTTATTTATATCTTAAGTCTGGAAGTGCAGTGCTGAAGAAATATTTTAGCGTTTATCTTGGTATGATTTTACCTGCTTTTTTTTTTTTCATGCTTAGTTTCTAGGCATGAAATAACTACACAGAACTTGGAAAGTCTTGTGTCCTTATTTTATTTTGCCAGGTAGTGGCTCTGGAGCCCAGCAACCACATAGCTTGTTGCCATAAATCAACTTTTTAATTTTTTTTTTTTATGTAAAGTGGGTAGCATGATGTTCGAGAAATAAGCGTATTTTCATACTGAAGGAAGCTAAAGAATGTGCAGCAGAGCACTGAAAGATCGTTAGGTTCAAAGGCGAATAAGGGATTTAAGTACTTTACTCTCGCTAAATGAAGTGGGAGTTGTACAGCCAAATCCTTTATCTGGTTTTGAAAAATCTCAATCTGAACTATTTCAATGTTTGTAACCCAACAGTGTAGAACAACTGTTACAAACACAGAAAAAAAAGACTGCTTGTACCTTCACAGAAAATAATGTTATATAGCTATTTTCTTTTGTAAGAGTAAAGTTTACTTTGATGTATTTTATATGCAGCATTTCATTAGCTATAAGTATTTTTGTGTTTTGCTGCTGATTGCACTGTGAAATGATGCAATTATTCTTAAATTTTAAGGGGGTTATAGGCTGGACTGTAATCCTGTACCGTATCTGTGTGAATGTGGTTGTGTTCTCCATTGTCAGCATGCAATAGAGAGCATTACTTTTAATTGTTATCAACTGAAATTCACATCTGCATGGATATATGTAAAATGACTTTTTAATTGTGATTCATGCTCTTCTGTTGCAATTTGGTAATTAACAAATCCGTGACAAACAGTTATGTTGTCACAAACAATATGTGTGCAGACTGGGGCAGACAAAACAAGTATCTTCAGCTGTAGTGACTAAAAATTGAAAGTGTGAATTTTGCAAGAATTCAGAATGGTCCAAAGAAAGATTGCTGTTCTTGTCACCATGTGGTGGCTGATTAGATTCTTTTCAAACTTTGCTCTTAAAGGTGATCTGTTGATTGTATTCAGTTAGAGAAGACCGAAATGTTTGGGTGTTTTCCCTGAGAGCTAGGTGAACGTGATGCTGATGGGTATATCAGAGCTCTTCACTATGAGCTGTGTTCCCTTCCAATTGGTCATTACTCAATGTAACCTTTATTTTCTTAAAGACCAAATTGCAGGCTGGTAACAAATTTTCTTTTGTTGCTAGTTAGTTGTGAAATCTTTGTGGTACCTCTACTTATCCTGACTGTTTTTCTGTAGTTGACATGTTTCATCTTTGAGCTCATTAGTCTTCCCTGCATTGGTATTTCTGACTTTTCATTTCTTTTCTGAATCGGCTTCTGAGGTTTTTTCTTTTTTTTTCTTTTTTTTTTTTTCCCTTTCTTGCTGTACTTTATGGTACAAATTCTCCAAAACTGTAAGGTGGTCAGGTTTGTTGCACTAATGTACGAGTTGTGAACATATAGTGACCTATATCAAAAACACAAGAAGATATTTGGACTGTTGTGTGCGGTGCTTCCTCAATAACTTTGCCTGTACTTTTTGTCTCATCTGTTGGTTGTCTTGTCATGTCTGCCCGTTACGAGAAAAATCCTGTGTTAACATATTTTAACAAGTGTGCTTAGCCATTGGTAGATACGTGAATATCCTTCTAGTGTAGACAGTTTACTCAATAGTAACCTAGGATCTTCTTAACACTAGCGGCAAAAGTGTAATGCTGATAGAAAAATGGCAGGGGGGGGGCACAAAGGTTTCTAGCTACTTCAAAAGAAATCCCAAAACTTCTTTTAAAAAGAGCTTGTTTTCAACTGATGTGACTGCATAGAGTTTGTTCCTACTGTTTTAAACCGATTTTTATTGTGTGTTGAGGACCTTAAGGTCCTACCCTGTTTTTTTTTCCTGTGTGCTGACACACTAGAGTAGATCTCAGTAACGTTGGGGAATATATACTGTACTAATCTGAATAGAAGATGTCCCTCCTAAAAGCAAACATGCATAGCTCTACATAAAAAGCTTTTTTTATTACATACCTGTAATCAGTATATAATAAAGTTATAAAGTTTTCATTAATGATTTGTTTCTATTGGAGGTTAGTCTTATTTTCTTCTCTTATACCTTACTACAATTGGCTTTCAGTTTTTACACCTCAGGGTAAAAACTACAGACTTCTCAACTTTCTGGTGCTGTCACCTTCTTCACTGTCGTCATCTTCCTCCCTTTTAGTCTCTGTATTCTCAGCTTCCTCTTCAGACTCAAGATGACAGAAATAATCTTCAGTTCTGTACATAGAATTTGAAATAAAGCCTTTCTTAAACCTTTTAGCTACAACTTCTGGATTTATCCAAACCCAGTCTGTCTTAATCCAATGACAAAGAAGCGTTTCAGTGGGCTGCTTTTTTTTTTTTTTTTTCCTGTAGGAGTTAGTGTGATCCCTTGCCAAGAGTCATTCTGTATATAAAGACCTCAGCAGTCTCTGAAGGGCTTATTTGCTATTTCATCAAGCACCTGCAGTTGTGATGTCCTTCCTCCTGATGTGACCGTAAGATTGGTATTCACTGACAGTGAAAAATACCATGGCCAAAACGTCAGGTGTCCTTTTAATACAAGTAGAAGACATTTCCTCTTTTTCTTAATATCACACCTGGTTTCTTACTCCAGACAACACTCATCGAACTCCTCATTGAGTGTGTAGATAGATGTCCACCCTTGATTTTGTTTGGCTCAACGGCTAATAGTGATTTTTATGTAATATAGTCACAAACTGCTAGAATGTGAATGTTGGTAAGGTTGCTATTTTTTGAGCTTTCAGTTTAATGATTTCCTGTGTAATCAGGTCTCTGTCTCTTCTTTCGAGTATGCACAAATTTTACAACTTCTTTAAGTAAAAAATGTTTTCTTTTGAGTCCAGTGAGTGATTTCTACACTGAGCTTAACCCTACCCTTAAAAACTTCTGTTTTGGTGTTTCTGTCTTTACACATTTGCCTCTACCACACTGTGTTTCTTCCTGGTCTCCCAGTTGCTAGTTTTTTGTACATACATTACTGCAAGTGTAAGATTTCCATCATGGCTTCTAACACTTTTCCATTTTGCTTTTGTACCTGTGACCTCCAGATGATCTGCTATTCAGGAAGAGATGTACAGATGCCAGAAATCACAAGGAATCTGCTAAACTATGGTACACCACACAGATTCCCAAGTGCATGAAGAAAAACAACTGTCATCACTGTGGTGTCTCATGCAAACTTTGAGCTGCCTCAGGCATTTTTGTGCTCCTTCATCACTGTAAGACCTGCCATGTCAAACAGTCATACTATCTTATTGACCTGGGGGAGGTGGAAATGACACCCCCTGATTTTTTAAGTTAAACTACAGGGAGTCAGGGAAATTGTTTTGTTTTAAAATAAAATGATATGTGTGCAAATCTGGATATGTGTATGTGTTTAGAAAAAACCACCCTCACTGTTTAGGGTAAGTCTAACCAATGAGCATAATTGTTTTAGTCCTTGTCCTCAGTAATAGCATCAAGCCTCAGCATCATGCCAGATTGGAGCTGGTCTTCATTAGAACTTCTGAGCTCTGTACTATGAGTTTTTATTAATACAAATTTTCCTGTATCAAAGTAAGTCAGCTAGACCATGTTTCCAAAGCAGAATTAGTTATTGGTAAGCCATAGCTACAAATGCTTGTTTAACCTGTTCTCAAAAACTTCCAGTAAGAAAGATTGCAAAAAACTCCCTGGATAGTACATTTTAGTTCAGTTATCTGTGCTTTCCAATGTTTTTTTTTTTTTCCCCCTTGCAGTCTTAACTTGATCTCTAATCTCTTGTTGCTGTTTAAGACTACTGTGATTTATCCTATCCCATGTAGACATTGAAAGTAGCATATTCCTTTTCTGTTGGAAGCACCTCTTAGATTTTTCAAGGCTATTTTCAGTCTTTCTCCAGTTTTCACTTTTGTGAACAGAGTGTTTGCAGTCCTTGATTTTAAATTTTCCTTTTTTTTTTTCCCCTTTCCTTTTTGCTTTGTTACTATATCCTTGGACTCTATGTGGTTTTGGAGTACTTACCTACAGGGAAGGTAACAATCTAGTAAGAATTCGGTAAGAAGGTGACAACCCATGTAAGACTTAGGATTTAAGTACCTTTCCTGTAAAACATACTATTTATCCTTGTGAGTACCAATAGTCCAGAGAAGAGTGATAGTTCTCCAAAGCATAACAAATTAAGGTGGTTAAGAAGATGAAAAAATGTAGATGGAGGGATTAAAATTAATAAAACTTCAGTATCTTGACAAAAGCTCACCTTTCCATGTAAGGTGCTGCGTATGATACTGAAGTGAAGCATTCCGCTTAGTTACTGTGGGAAAGAAAAAAGCTTTCAGTTCAGCAAATAGATACTTAGTTTCGTAGTTACCCTGATGTACAATTTTTGCTGGGTTAAAGTTACTTGATGCTTTTACTGAAGTTGTTAAGAAAACCCCTCCTATCAGCAAACTACCATTTCTTTAAGAAATACTTTTAGCCGGAAGTTAATACAGCGTATGAAGTGTGGTTACAGTTAGTTTTCCTCCATAATATCCTTGATTCTTATTGCCCATTCAAAGACTGAGAGGCATTCTGCTTTACACAGTCCTTCAGCCATTTAAAAAAAAAATCTGAAGACCTTATTGTAGATTTCAATTTACCCATAGTAGTTGGCTGTAACAATAGCTGCACATCTATGCTAGCATAACTAAACGTATTAGGTACTTTCTGTACTGGCACATATATTCCTGCCTTTACCTTTTCCCACAAATTCAAACTTTATTCCCCACTTTTGAATAACGTATATCAATAATGTTTAGGTTGCTTTCTAAAACTACGATTTTTGAAGATTCACTGTTTAAAAAACATGAAATATTGACTATGGAAAATATCTTCCTTATTGTGCGGGACTGTACAAGGAATATGTATATTTGTTAATATTAATGTTCAGTAAGGCATCTCATTTTATCAAAATAGCCACATTGCATGTCCCAGTTTTTTGATAAGGAAGTTTATTTATTTATTAATTTATTTATCTATTTGAATGTTCAGTCCATTTTCTATCTCTCTCTCTTAATTTTTTTATTTTATTTATTATTTTGTTAGAGAATGAATACCTCTGAACCACAGACCTTGAGGGAAGGCAGCAAGGAAAAAAAAGTGCTCTTTTGGGGAATCTTTGCTTCCATTGTGACTGAGAATCAGGGAATTTCATCTGGCCTTTTCCACTTACTCTGCCATTTAAATGTCATAATATTTTTTTACTCTAGGCTTTATGCAGACATACTATATATTGTAGTGGTTTCTACATAAGACTCCCCTAAATTAGGGATCAAACTGGAACTGTTAGGAGACATCAACATATTGTTTCTTCAGTGTGATGTATTACCTAAACTGGCACACAAGCCAAAGAAACTATTTCAAATTCATGTATGTATGGAGCATATCTTCAAGAAATAGTGCTGCGGGCATTGATTTATATCTATCAAAAATTTTTTGTTAGCATTGTTTTTGAAGGCCTCTGTATAAATCCTTGAGCAGTTACAGTACAGTGTGTATAATTCTTTAGTTTTCATGAGGGAAACTAGCATGACATTCTTATGCCATCAGTTTCTCTAAAATGATGATATACAACAACTTGCAAATTTAAGTTTAATAACAGGTAAACAATATGACTTGAAACTATCTTTTGAAATAGTATTCCCCATTTTATTAGGTCTCTGCTTTTGCATATGTTAAGAACTTAATGTCTCGCGTTTTAAGAAGTGTGCAGGTGGTTTAGTTGAGGTGTGGAATATTTTTTTTTTCTATTTGTCTTTCCAAATATGCATTAAAGACAACTCCATGGTATTATTTCTGGGATCTTTCATCTCTAAGGATGAACTGCACTGCTTTCATTTGGGAAGAGTTAATCTAATAACACCTAGTACTTGGCAGAACAAAGACATTCAGAAAGAGGTATATGTAACATCAAAAAGGCAATGGAGCTTTATAAAATTATTCTCTGAAAATAGGCCTGATCCAATAGGAAATTGGACTAAACTTGCAAAAACGTGTGCCTGTAGTTTTTGGTAAGAATGTTTGATCAAATTTCTTCTCTATCTTCTCTTCTGTAACAGTTGTACAGTCTTCTGATATGTAAGATTTCTGGCTTCATGATTCCCTGTATGAAGCTAAAGTAAATTAATCTTTCATCAGAGAATCAGGAAAATCCTTTGCTAACTAATGTAGCTCTCACTTGATTATTTTATTAATTAGTCTGAGCTAGTCACACAATTCTTTGTCCTTATAGGGACTCATGTAACATGGACAACATCTGCCAAAGCTCCATCCGGCTTCAGATACTGACTCCTAGTGTTCATTGTCTCTTAACTGCTGGATAGATACATTTGTTGCTTTGAGAAACTTAACTCCCTGGAGTAAAAGCTTTAGGATTTCTTTAGGATGAAGACCAGTCTTTATTTTGTAACTCTGTGTTGTCTTTTGGGTTGAGTACAGCAGTTACCTTAAGAGAGTTTTCATTTGAGCTGGTAGCAAATATGGTGTTGCTGTCTCAGTCTCTTGTATATCATAAAGAACAGAATTTGGTACGACTCCTTTTGTCTTCTGCTATTCAAAATGATGGAGAGAATTGATTCTGGTGAACAGATAAATCCTGTTTGATATTTATGTATCTAATACACTGAATACTGTTTTGATGAATCAGTAAAGTACATTCAGTGATCAGGCGTTAAATCAAATTACGAGTAAGGAGTTCTTCAGTCTTGTGATTCCTACTTGTCTCAGGAGCTTGTGATAATACTCTGTTTTATAACAGAATGAACACAAGGATGAGGACAAGAAGAGATTAAATGTTCAGAATCACAAAAGACATAATCTGAACTTCACTTTTACTTTAATCATTGGAGAGTAGCTCTTATGAAGAGAATAGCTTGGATTAAAAAGTAATTTCTGATTACGAATCCATAATAGTGAAGATGATAAACATCCCAATTCTACAGACCTGGAACATGCATAATGTTCTCGTTGAAACTGGCATGGCAATTGAACCCTGCTTTTCGATACCAGGCAAACTTTATGAACCACATCAGTGTGGTGGCAGGAGCTCCGAGTTCTGCTCAGGGTTGCTGACATATTCACGAGAAAGTATAATCTTGACTCCTCTCCTTCCTCACACGTGGGCACAGTGGCAGTACTTTGACACTGGTATAAGGACACAGTTGGTTATTAGACTCTGTGTGAATCAGGTAGACGTTGCCTTGTTCTTTCCCAGGAAATATAGATCAGATGGGAGCATCCTTTGGGATGCCAATTTGACTGTGCTGAATAGACAAGCTTAAAATGGCAATTAAGTAACCTTTCTACTGAGGAAGAAGATTATCAATTAAGTTCTCATCAGAATTAAAAAGGTTTGAAGTAGCAGTGGGAGAAGTTGAATTCAGCTGATAAAGACAGCTCATACAAAAATGTAACGCAGATGAACTACAGAAATATTTGTAATGTCTCATTTCACTTGACTGAGAGTGTCACCTATATTGCAGGAAATGCACATATTTTCAGATTAGACACAGTTATTTCTGGCTATCTTCCTGTTTTTAATCGGCCCATATGCCAGTCTGATAATTAAAAGAATAGGTAAATTAGATTTCCTGGCAGTGGATAAAAGTTTACTGTAATGAACATCCCACCACATTCCTGAAATGCCTGTTTAATAGCCAACTGCTGAATATTGTTTTTAACTAAACAGACTAAAATATGACGGTTGGGATGACAACATTAAATTGAGACCTGAATTGAAACCTGAATAGAGAGAAATGTAGCCTAGGACTATGACAAGTTCACTTCTTATGTAAGGATGCAAGAGAGAAATCAGATACTACTGACAAGATCAGAAAAAGCATATTGAATGTAACATGTTGAAAGATTTGAAGAATGTTGAAATGTTGAAAGCCTAAAGAAGGATAACTTCTACTACTGTACATGACAAAGCACGAGGCTTAATGAAGTTATTTCCTGGTATTTTAAAGAATAGTTTTAAAACAGTTTATGGATGTAAGCAGAGACTGTCCATTCTTTTCTAGGTTTTTCTAGTTCTTTGTCTAAAACTAGCTGGGTTTTGAATTCTAAGCAAAGTAGTGACTAAAGAATAACGAGAGGAATAGCACCAAGGTAATTTCTCCTTTGTTTTGCCTCTTTCAATTTAATAATTATCATTCTGAGCTCATGCGGTATGTTCAGCATGCCCAGGTGAAAAACATACAAATTGCTTGTGCCTTTTGACTTAGGTTTGGGGAGAGAAACATCTCTTTATCAGTTAACAGAAGGTTCTATGTTTTGGTAATTAACTTTCCAGAGTCAGTTGTCTCTCTTCCTTGCTGTGTTTTTTGTGATATTTTCTTGGTGACGGTAGATGACACAATTACTACTCTGAGAGTTGTAGCAGAGCCCCACAAGCTTTTCTTCTGTTTCTGCTTTTGTATCTGCTGAGGTGTTTTTTTTTCCAACCTTCCTCCAATGTAGACTCTGCTTTAGAAATGTAAATGTATTTTTTGACAGCACACTTACATCTGTCTTGGTTTTGTATCTGTAAATTGGGGGCAGTGGTACTTCCCTGCTATTCAAAGTTACGTGCATTAGAAGACAAACCTGGGTTTTTTTGTTGGTGTTACTTCTGCCTAGTGAAGTAGAAATAGTTGGATTAGAGGCATGGTTAACTTTTTATGCTTGTGTGCTGAAGACTCAGGGCGCTAATGCCCTTACAAATTGAATTGTAACAATAGTTTAAAAATCTTCAAAAAGTTAATCTTAAGGGTGAGTTTCTTTATATTATTGATCATCATCACATGGATTCTTCCTGCAATTAGTCTTAACTCTCTTTACCAGAGATGCGCAGCCATGAGAGTGCGAGTTAAAGTCAAATAGTTGTAAAGAACCATCAAAGTCATTAACACCTTAGGTGGTGTAAATAAATGTAGGGAAAGGAGGGGGGAGTTCAAATAATCAATGCACTCTTGCATTTTCAGAAGCGTTGAAATCTGTTTAGTTATGACATATTCATGGTAACTAGAGTTGCAGTGAGATTTATTAAAAAAAAAAAAAAAAAAAAAATTCCATGAAGGAGACCTAAGTAGACACGGTTATTTGGGGAGAATCTTTCTAGGCAAGAGTCAAAAAGTAGCTAATGATAATTCTTATTAACTTTCTATCTTTCCTCAGCTTTTGTGTTTTGTAATTTTCGTGGAATGATAGTGGATAAACTTACTTTGCATAATAAACTACTATATATGGTGTGTGTATATATACAGTGTATGAACTGCTATATAGATGTATGAATGTGTAGGGATTGAACAAACTGAGAAAATGAATCATTCATTGCAGGGTAATTGATCACCTTTACTGGATTTCAAATGTATTCTAATTCTTTCTATTAAATCAAAATTAATTAGAAGTTAGTATCAATTCTTTAACAATTACCTTTTCCGTGTGTGTGTGTTTCTCTGAACGAACTTACTGTTGTCTCTGAAAATCTCCAGGAGAATAGCTTTCCTTCAGTATGAATATACGCATGAGTTACTGCAAGATAAACGCGTGAGACTTGATTTCTTGCTGTTTCTGTGCATCTCCTTTTCCCTTTCTGGTGAGAGTTGAGCGTAAAACTTGGATCTGTATCTTTATATTTTTGCAGTTCTGCTGCAAGAAAATTGTGCAGTTATAATTCAGTTTATTCTTTGTGTTCTGGTTTGATGGACAACGTTTCAGATTTACATGGTGGTTCTGAAAACAGACTGAATAAAAAAATGAAGAGGATGGTGAGAGGAGAGTGCTTATTTAAAAAAAAAAAATGAGGCTTGTAGATGGGTAGAATTTTGGAACACTTTTGCAGATTACCTTTAAAACTGTTCAGGAAACTAGTACTTGAAAGTATTTGAGTTTGGTTTTTTTTGTTTAGATAACACCTAAACACGTTGGTTCTTAATAAGCAACGATTATCTATACCAGAGAGTGCATACCTATGTATCTGGGTACTGAAGATACCAATAATAAAATCAGTGCCATCATGTAGGTGGTACTTCACTCTGAGTACAGAACAGAGCGTGGGGGTGTTTTTCCCATGGAAGGAGAAACACTGTAATAGAGACAAGAGTATAAAAACATACATGCTTATACACTATAACAAAACTACTTTTATTGTTCTGAATATCTCTCTTCAGTAGATGAACGAGAAAGTGAGTGGCTGAAAGAACAGTTTTCAGATAATGTAACATATCTATAGAAGATATATGTGAACCAAAATAGCGGGCGCCTATACATTAACACTCTGGGTCAGACAAGAAGTTCACTTTGAAAGTGATCTTCTGATCATCCCCGCTTACCACACTTTGTTTTACATTGTGGAGTGCCTTTGCAGTGTGGAAATTGAATATATTTTGGGTGAAACTAAACCACAAGCTGTGCTTCAGAAGCAATTGCAGGCAGTCTGCTTCAGCCACTAATAGGTATCCAGTTAATGGAACCACCTGAAAGCTAGTCCGAAATAAGATCTCCTGTGGTGTATACACTGGGGACTTGGGTTCTCAGCACCAGCTTTTCTGCTGCATGGATCCGCTCCTTATGCAGCGTATTACACTGAAGTGCTGTAGTCATTGTGAGCTTTTTGTGGACCAGCACTTAATTGCAAACTCAAATTTTGGTTTTGAACTTCATCTCTGAATGAGTCTGTCTTGACTTTGTATTTCTTGGACTCACTAATTCAGTACTCACTAATCTTGACTTGACCTTCATTTGCTTTCAACTGCAGGATAGAGAAGCCGACGGTGTTAGGATGGGGGTGTAAAGTGTAAAAGCAGCTGGAGTTTGCTGTTTGAAGGAAAATGAAAAAACAGTGAAGAAGACTGGAACTGCAGCCTATCAGTGGAGAAGAGGAGTAGTAATGGGAAAAAAAAATTAGATAGCTTTGCACCATGCTTGCAGAAATTGAGAATGAAAACAATTGCTTAAATACAATCTTGTAGTAAGTAATGGAATTAAGAGTCTGGCTTCAGTCCTCTCTTCTGGGCACAAGTCAATATCTCCATTAGATAAGCATCAGCTGACTCTTCAGCCAAAGGCATCTTGGCTTTCTAGAGCTATACTTTGCTTAAGAACTTTATTGTGAAACAATTCAGAAGGCACTTTCAAAGTAAAAATAGCACATCAACAACTTACAATCTTGAAAGGTTTTAAAAACTAAAATTGAGTAAAAATTGGGATTGATGTTCTTTGATCACAACTGTGATTTAAACAGTACTTGTACACTAGAAAAAATAATAAAATTTGATTACATCATGCTTAGTTTTGTAAATGCAATCTCGTGTTCTGTACTTGCTGAAGCTTTGCTGTTCGATTCTGGATTGTGTTGTATTATAACAACTAACATGTAAGAGCTCGTATTCTCGCAGCACTTGTCTAGCTACAAAATCAAGGTAACAGTGCTAATCCTTGGTAAACAAATACTGAATCAGTTAACTAGTACCAGTTTTAATTTGTTTAATTAAACTACTTTTGTACTTCTAGTTAATTTCCATGCTGTGTTGGCTTGTAAAATGACCTCTCTGTGCACAGATCTAAATAAATAGAAACTGATTTTCTTGACTTATATTGATATGACCTGGTCCTTTATTTTGGCATATCTGTGAGGGCAGCAGTATTTCAGATGGTGCTGTTCTGTCTGATGCTTGTAGTGGACAGATTTGAAATATCCATGGTTTTCTATGTAAGTTTTGTTCTAGTCTAAAAATCAGTTTGCCTGTAGAGCATCCCAACTAAAAAAACAAAATGGAAACAGGTCATTTATGTTTGAGGTTCTTTGTTGGAGGCAAAGGTGAAAGGGAAGTAAAGATGGATTATGATTATGGTGATAGGGAGAAATGTCTTGATCAGAGGGTTGTCACACCACAGGAAAGGAATAGATACTCATCTTTTTTTTTTCTTTTTTCTTTTTTCTTCTTTTTCCCCCTCTGCTTTTTAAAATGTGCAGGAGGTATGATGGTGTTCATACTGTATGTAAACATTTAGCTTACTCTAAATGCTTTAAAAATCATATGTCATAGTATTTGTTTCTAATGCCTTAAATAGTGAAGTCTCATGGGAAATCTGAAGTAGACTTGGTTTAAATTAGACATTGTATTAGTAAGGTGTTTTTAACATGCAGAACTAGTTCAAGAACTATTAAAGTTTTTACTTTAATATTCTATTCGATTGACATCTTAGTTGGGTAGTCTGTCATTGTACAGTGTGAACATAAATGGTGGTTGCATCCCAGCTACCCCTTAGCTGCCTCTAGCCTTCTCCAATTAAAGTGCCTTTCATGGGAACCTTAACCTAACAACTTTTTAAAAAAAAAAAAAGTTGCAGCAGTTATCGAGACTCCTGCTTTTTACGTGATGAAAGGCTTGTTCTCCATCTTCTGGTAAAATGCTGAACAACAAGGAGGAGAGAAAGATCACAAAAAAAAGAACGTGGTCTTCAGCTCTAGGAGCTGTAGATCAGAGAGGCTGAGAATAATGGTATTTCATCATCTGTAAAGATTGTTTTGGTGTCCCTTTAGGATGTAACTTTGCTGTGGGACTTCACAGAGAGATCATCTGGTACTGATGCATTGGTACCAAAGCCTCTTGACTGCAGACATGTCTAAACTGGGGTATCTAATATATTTTTGGTATCCCAACTACTTCATTAAAAAGAAAACATGTTATAAGGCTGTTCTCAACCAGTCAGTCCATTTTCTTCATGGTACAGAAGAGAGGCATCACGGGCAATGTTGCTGCATTCACTTGATCAAGTTCTGATGGTCTGGAAATGCTTCTTGAACCAACTCCTTTTTAGATGCTGTGGGGCTTTGAGGACATGACTGCCCAGTGCATCTTCTTTTGCTCATCGGTCGTGCCTACTATCATCCTAGTCATCTTCTAATTTACAGTGGGTTCTTGTGGCAGGGATGATTTCGGCATTGCAAACCAGGACTAATGCTCCACTTTGAAAGGAGAGATCTATTCACTTACAGGTTTGTTTTTATTTTACCAGTTCAGTTCCATGACTGACTTTTCATTTGATTCTGTAATGATACTGGCACAGGGCTGGAGTTGCACAGAAGAGTCGAGGCCAGAAGTCCAGCTTAGTTTGTAAACTATCATAAATTGCGCCTTAAAAGTAGACTGTTAGCATTGTTCAAATTCCTGGAAAGCTGCTATTTTCATCACATGCTTATTTCTTTAACGGTTGTAGCAGCCAGTGAGATTATGCTTCAGGCTCACAGAGTTTTACTCTGAAAAACACAGCCCTGAAAAATGAAATTCATTTGAATGAGATGAATGTCTAGCTCCAGCCCAAGAATCAGCGTATTAGCTGTGTTTCCCAGAAAAAAACCCTTTTTATTCCTCTATTGTTAAGTCAGAAGACATCATCAACATCACGACTGTATACGTAGCTACTTGATCAAGAATACAGATCAAATCATCATGTTCCTTGTGTTTCATCTCTTAAGATTCAGGGGCTTTGCCATGAGCTAAGCTGTCTTGCAATTTGTAGCACTTGATGACTCTCCAGTACCCATGCTCTGTCGCTGTTCAGGGGCTTGTCACCTCTGCATGCAAGTTGAGAAATTGCTTCTTGCCTATCCTAAAAAGAATAGAGAGCATTTCATCCTGTTATCTTTATTCCTGGAAAGCAGTGTCTTAGACAGTAGACATTGAATGTTTTTTGACTCCTTTGGTAAAGGCGTTTTATTTCTCGCCGTGGTGTTCTGTCCCTGATCTGAGAAATTGGTTTATGTATAATAGCTTTATTTTCATATCGGAGTTTGAAATAGTCTAACCCACTGATCTGTGAAGTACTTTTTGTTTATATGTATCTCCTGTAGATACTTCACTGGTGAATCTGTAGATATTAAAAAGCACCAATGTATTCATTTTTTAAAGAAATGTGTTCGTCTTGGATATCTCAAAGCAACCTTATAAACCTGTATATTCATGAAATGGTTTTTGAAGCTTCTATATCTGATGGCCTAGCTGCTAAAATTATACTGAGATCTCAAAATATTTTGGTGTCCCTAGTATCGGATGTGTGCACACCCTTAGTGTGAATGTGTCTAGAAGAACTGTGCTTGTCACAGTTGCCTTGCATGCTTCTGTCTTGGAGTGCTGCACATCTGAGATGCCTCAATATTTCTTCTTTAAGATGTTGGTCCCAAATGCAAGAGCTTTCAGTGAGCATATTTACTGTGTAGAAGTAACTGGTGGAGACTTTTCAAGTTTGAGCATAGAGTTGTGTCTGTGTGTTCCAGTACTGATGAACAATACCTCTTGCAGAACCATGGGTACTGCAAGAACTTTACTAGTTCAACAAGTATTTCATGGTGCTTTTAACTCCCCTGGGAAAGGAAAGTTAACGGCAGTTTCAAATGTTGTTCTATTTTCTTTTGAGTAGTAGTTAAACATAAGCAATTAGTTGCAACTCATGACTACCATACCTAAAAGGTCAACAATGTGAAGCATATACATGGAAAATACTTTTTCAGGGAGAAGCAGATAGGTTTTAGTTTTGGAAGTGAAAACTGACTTAAGATTACAGACCCTTCGAGTTAGTATTGGGCGGGGGGGGAGTCTTTAATCTTACTAATTGGGCTATCTTTGTAACTGAATAGTAGAAAGCTCCTTTGTTGGAGAAGTAATACAGCAGAGAGAAATGGTCTAGGCCTATTAGTCAGACTTTTAAATCTTTATGTTCAGTTAGTGGTTATCTGCAAGGTATGGAGATAAATGAAAAAGGCAACAAAATGAAATACAGATTCATGAAGGGGACAAAAATATTTTTTTACAAGAGATACAGTAAATCTCACTTGTCTGAGCTTCAGTAAAATTACTTTTGAACTGTCAAAAGCAGAAAGATGGCAGTTCAAGAATGAGGAAGTGCATAGGGTACTGGATATTGGGATACAGTGGCTGACGTTTCCATTTTAATTTCAGCTGAAGTTTCGGTCAGGGTCTTATAGCTTACTTTCAGGACTACATTGCAACTTTGTAACACAGAAGAGAGGATTGTGCTGGTAATACAAAATTGGGAGGCATCATCTGTTCTGTTTTCTTCACAGGTCAGTATGGCTGCATTGTCAGTGTTCTTCCCATTCAGTAGCAGTCAGTTAGCATAGGAAGACTCTCTCAATAGGCACGATAAGCATTTTCATATCCTTACAGCTGCAGTGTTTGGCTTTGCCTAGTTCACCTGGCTCATCGTTGCACACTTCAGTAACTTGGACATTGACAAGCAGGAGGTATCCTAGATTATTATTGTGCATTACATTCTTAAAATACAGTTGTGTATATTTGAAAGGTAGTTCTTGCTCATCTGAAGTATTACACAAGAAATTTGAGGAAGTGAGAGTTGAAATAATTGCAAGCAGATAGTAACATGGAGCTTTTAAAGGTCAGAGTATTAAAGTTACCACTCTTTTTGTGCTGTTCATTAGCTGACCACAGACAATATATTTCATGATCTGAAGGAATTAAATACATACAGCCTTGTATTTCTCTAGTTTGCATGGAAAAAGAAAACTACACAGATGACGAGTAGGACTTGAGCAGTACTTATGTGGAGGAAACAGTACATGGTACTACAAGTTCTACTCCCTTTCACTTTTGTTGTATGTTTTTAAAAGGCAATGTCTGGCAATGGATATGAGTTTATAACAAGATCTAATGTAGAAGACAGCTGTTTCCAAAGAACATCTATTTAAATCATATCAATTTGCATATCTTGCTCTCCGTGCCTTATAGTCAGATAATAGTATTGCCACAGTAAGGTGATTTATTCCTTCAAATAAAAAAAAAAATCTCTGTCTTTCAGGAGACTGACTGACCATTTACTTATTTCTGAGATGTGTGTATCTCTGGCATTCCAAGCTAAATTAAGAGAATTGTGTGCTCTTCTCAGGGTCTGAAAAGTTACACAGGATTTTGACAAGAAACATCTTTTCATGTACTTTTTAGAAAAGGAAAAATAAAGATTTGGCAGTTAATGTTTTTGAACTAACTCTTTGGCAAGAATAATTATTTGAGATTTTTCCCATAGCAGTCTAGTAAACTCGAAGTCTTAAACAGACAAACTTTAGGCATTCAGATACAGAAGGAAATCATGGATATATCTCTTCCAGTGCTTTTTAATTTCTCTTCCCTAGATTATAGTCTTCTAGAGAGGAAAAAAAATGCCACAGATCAATTCTATGTATTGTCTCACTAAATCAAGAATAATGAAAATTTATCAGAACTGTTTGAATGTAACGGTATTCATACAAGATTGATTTGAAAATTGAGAAGTAAAGCAGGTACAGACTGTACAAAACCAGAGAAGGGGCCTGTCTAGTGCGAGGGGAGTAACTCTTTGGGGCTTGTATCTAGTCTTGTTGCTTTGCAAATGATGCCCGAATTAGTTGCTCCGGATAGGGTGCAGTTTCTGCAAGAGAACAAGCAACTGACACTTGTCTTCAGCTGAGCTGGTTATTAACATACTGAGGTTGCCAAAGAATAGTGAAGTGAATTAGAAAATTAACTCAGAAGACTTCTAAGAAAGCAAAGAGAAGAATTTTAGCTTTATGACTGGTGAAGTTCTTCGTAGTTTAATTACTAGTCATATTCAATTCATAAATCGTGAATTGAATGTATATGAAACATCTGTGGCCAGCTCTTAATTTTCATACTGTTTTAGAGGAAATTCCGGTTGCTCATTTCAAAAAATGCATTAAACAAAGTGTATTTGAGTTGCATGTTTTACAAATACTAGCGTGTAGGGGATAAAATTAGGGAACATAGAAGCAGTGCACATGTCCTGCAAGGCATTTTTCATGAAAGTCACTGCTTGTGTTAGTGCCATTCAAAGAAGAAATCAGGTAGATTTGCTCATGTTGTCCTACTGATTTCATGCAGTAGTTTAAGAGTCTTAAGACAACATTTTCCTGAAAAGAAATAATTCTGCTTTCTTTGCTTTGTGCTGGCACAAGCACTTGAGTCTACACACTGCACATGTTTGGGGAGCTGATAGGAATTAAAACTTGTTTCTTGCTGATTAAGGATTAGCTCTGGTCATGGATTTTCTCAAGGTCCTAATAGCCCTTACTCCATAAACGTTAGTTAAAAGATGATAAAGAACAAACATTAGGAAAATGGTTGTGCAGAGTACAAGTGAAGCTGCTAGTAAGCAGAGAATCACAACTTCTTTAAACTGTCACTAGTGTCAGTAATGCTGAAAAAAGGAAAAAAAACACTACACTCTTTATGGGAGTTTGATTTAGACTTTTTTTATCGATGAAGGTGTAATTCAGTATTTTGGACTAGTGCAACCCATAAGAGTGGTATAAGCTATTTTCCTTATTGGAAGCACTGGATAAAATCCTTTTAACTTTACTTTCAGTCCTTTTTCTTTAAAGCATATTGAAAACTTGCACTGCAGAGAGAA
The DNA here is from genome assembly GCF_018139145.2 of Gymnogyps californianus. Classification (NCBI taxonomy): domain Eukaryota; kingdom Metazoa; phylum Chordata; class Aves; order Accipitriformes; family Cathartidae; genus Gymnogyps; species Gymnogyps californianus. Next base: position 87,925,249 of record NC_059473.1, on the reverse strand, counting down.
ATTGAAAAAGCTGTTCCTCCTCAATTTGTGTAAATCTGTGCAAAGCTGTTCTTTCCACCATGGAGTTGCATGTGAAACAATAAAAGAATGAAGATGTTGCCATACCCTTAAATTGGAGGAGACAGAAAGACAGGGCAGTCAGTTGGGGTCGTGTCTATCTTGGTCTGTTGTGGGAGCTGGTAATGGTCTTGTTTTGGGTTGGTTCCCCCCCCCCCCCCCCCCCCCCCCCCCCCCCCCCCCCCCCCCCCCCCCCCCCCCCCCCGAGTGTTGGAAACTAAGCAATAAAGACTGTGATGTTTGCCTATGCAAGAAACTAGAATTACTGATTTAAATGATCTATATACTGTGCTGCTTCTTCCAGCTACTTCTCAGGCTTTCAGATCAGAACTGGTTTTTTGTGGGAAAGGGCAGGTTGTATGCCATTTGGAGAGTTGAACATCTATCATTATATCAGCTAACATCAGAAAAAATCCAAGAGCTAGAAATGGTTTTCTTTTAAATGAAAGCCAAGACTTCTGTGGCCTGTAGGCCTGTGGATCAGGCTCCAGGGTCAATTTTCTGGCCTGGATCAGTGTATTGGGACCTGGTTTTGCATATATTTTTGTGCACGTGCATGTACAGGAGGATGTTGATTTAGTCTTCAGCACAAAATTAGCTCTGTTCTACTAACTAATACTGGTGTCTTGATAAATACCTCTTTCTGAGATACTCTGTGTTTTACGTAATCATAAGCCTCTATTTCAAGTCTAGATCTTCAAGAAAATACAGGCAGTGACAAGATAAATATTTTCACAAGATGCTAATTCTTAAATCAAAGCATGTGTTATAATAAAATATAAATGCTGTGATAATAGATTTTACATGAAGTTGGAAATTTACCAGGATACCAAAAATCTGGGTGGCTTTTGATTTAGACAGTCAACCAAAATTTTTTGTTCAAGTGTGACGTGTTATGACATCACAAATTAAATAGTAAATAGTCACATTTTAAACTAATGTCTACCTTATGTTCTTGCAGTTGCCGACAGCGTGATGTAAATAATCAAAACTCCTTTAACTTTTGTGATGCTAGTACTTATTAAACCTGGAAGATCTACCCCTGTACTGAACTACTTGCTGGTCACATTGACAGGTGGAAAAATGTCAGGATTTTTTATTTAAAAATTACAGATGAGTTTTGATTCCAGGCAGTTTGAAGTGAAAGGTCATAAGCTTGGCTTAGATGCTTCACTGATACACTCAGTATTTAACTGTGTTTGGACGGGAATAAAGACAATGCCAAAACTTAAAAAAAAAAAAGTGTCACTGAACACCCTAGGGTGTCACACCCTCCTTGATAATTATTTTTATAATTATGTAATATTATTTAGCTTAGCTGTTTAGATAATGTGTGGATTTGATGGGTTTGTGTTGTTTCAGAGTATAGGTGTTAACCATCATGTTCTGTGGCTGGTGTCTGTGGGTTTACACACACAATAAATGTGAAGAATCTTCCCTCTTTTTTTTGTTGGGATTTAAATTACCTTACTTCCTGCCACACTGAGGGGGAACACAACAGTCTTATCTGAGAATGGAGGCGCATTGGCATAGCTACTCCAGTATGAAGCATGATGTTTTGTTTGCATTCATGTAACAGTTTAGCAATAATTCCTGTGCATACTAAGTAGCACGACTCCAGAACATACCAAATTTGATAGGAGTCCACGAGAGAGGTTATAACTTGGGAATTCTCTCATGCTGTTGTAAATGCTTTATTCTTATTATCCCCACCGCCAATAAATATCTCAAATCATCTCCTTCATCCACAAAAAAGTACACACTTTTTGAAATGATATAAATTATTCCCTGTTTGGTTTGGCTTATTCCAGTACTGCTGAACTTAAACTTCTTATACACCATAGAGTATACATTTTGGTGTATAAAATTTTCAGATGCCACAAAGCTGAGTTTTGAACTTTACTCACATGGTATGCTAGCCAAAAATGTTCACCATGTATGTTAGCCAATGTGGTTGTCTTTGGTTTTTCAGAGTAATTGGTAATGTGGAATTTAGAAAAGGAGTAGTTTTCATACAGAGGAACTGTAAGACTCAAGTAAGTCTTTTTGAGTTGTTACAGAAATACTTTACAGATAACACACCTTACGGCTGCCATCTCTGAAACTATGTTAATTTCTTAAATTTACTTATATAACCCCCTGTGGTTATGTAGCTTATTTGTCCAATTTGTTTGTTCAGGTAACAAAAAAAATTGTTTGATTTGAGAACAACAAAATTATCATAGTCCCAAAGCAAGAAAAATGTAACTGAAAGGTGATTTGTCTTAATATGATAGCCTGTGTATGTATTTGCACATATGTGAATTACATATATATTTATTGAAGACAGAGAAACTTCTTTATCCTTGTCGCTAGAGGTTATGCCCCTGCCCCATCCAGGTCAGCATTTGGGTATGTGAAGGAGACTTCACCTAGTCTTGTTTTTTCTAGGAGATTTGTCAAGATGAAGTGTTCCAGGGTCATTGCTGCAATACCTTAGTTCCTTTGCTCAGACTGCTACATCTTCCATCGTCACTTCTGGCAATCTTCGTTGACATTCAGTTCTTGGCATTTTCCACTAACAAGCCTCGTGTAGATGGGCTTTCTACCCAGGGGTGGAATCTAATGGACCTGGACTGCACACTGACGGTTGCAGCATGCTGCCTGGTGACATTGTGCATAAGCTATTCTTGAATACCTGTTTGATGTAGGTGCTCTTTGTATATGAGTCTTGCGGGTGACTGCCTTCATTTTGCAGGTAGTCTCCCGTTCAAAATGTTTCTTGTTCTGAATGATCCCTCACAATCTCCATACAGACCTATTATGGCTACACATTATTCCTGACATAGCATATTAAACCACGTTACTGTGATAGACCTAATCTGCCATGCTGCAGTCCATACTTTGGGGTTGTTGACGTTCCAAGGCATTTAGCAGAGTTTAGTAAGCAATGTCAGCTGCTTTTCTCCTGATCTTGTCTTTAGGATGTCTTTGTTCTGGTTCAAGTTATGGTATATGTCTTCTTCCCCTCAGTCCCTTTAATCCTAAGCATCCAACTCTAAACCAGTCCAGAATAGTCAGTGGAACCTCATTTGACTGAAGTAGTTACGGTGTCAGGCTCATTAGGGCGTACAGCATCTCTCTGCATCTTCCTCTATATGATGATACCAAACTCAGGATCGCCAGTTCATTTTCATTTGCTCATGATCCATCTCATTGATACAAGCTGTGAACGGCTCTGGTCATTAGAGTATACCTGCCTTCTTCATAGGGGAGAATCTTAAGCCAAGGAAGAGGTTCTTAAATCATGTGCATAGTTGATATGGGAGACCTGCTTCACTGATTTTCTTATGTTATCCCCTTTCTTGACTGTAGCCTTCACTGTCTATTGAAATTTCTGTTGGTGCTAACAGAATTGTAGCCATCCTTTACCACCTTTGAATAAAGCTTGCCCTGTTTTCTTGAATCAGACTCTTTGGCAGTTCCTATGAAAGCAGCTGCCCTTTTGGATCAGTCAGTTATTGACAGGTACTGGAGGAGTGGGTAGTGGGGTTGTGCCAACCAAAGGGGAGCCCTGCCTGTGTGGGAATGTGGCACTTCATGTTCACATGGAGCAGAGCGATCTCACTGGGAAGTGCTGTGAGTCTTGAACTTGGCTATTCGCATGGAGCTCCGACATCACTTAGCTACCTCTGCCGCTGCGGACGTTGACTTTGTGGAGAGCATTCTTGCAGCCACTCTTTGTGTGCAGCTCCTAAAGGCTCATCTCCAGATAACTTGATTGTATCAAGCTTGTTGCTTGGACTCTTCTCCTGTGTGGATGTGCTTCAGGAAAGTCACTGAAATGGAGGGTTTGCTAGTTACTGGAGTGGTTTGAGAGGTGCAGCTTACCTGTGTGATCACTGTCTGTCATTTTCCCTGCCTCTTAGTCCCTTGGGCTGAGCAGGGAATGGAAATGGCAGTCCCAGGCACGTTCTAACGTATTTGAGTAAGCTTGCCCTTATCCAGATACCTACAGGGGTGAGAATCTGATCTTAAGAGCTGAAGAAACATGTAGATGTGGACTGTACGTGTGAAACTCTGGTTAATAGTAAATAATGCCACCTTTTAGTATGAAACATGTTTTAACACAGGTTTGGTATTGTAGGGCTAGTTTTAGCAAAGAAGGTTGCTCAGTATAACTTTTGAAAGTAGAAAAGCATCCTCCAGTGGGTGCATTGCTACTGCAACATGCATGTAAGGATTCTGATAAAGATTGAAAAGGATAAAATGTATTGTCTGAATATTACCCATGACTAAATCTTTTCCACAGTTTAAATCACAGCTAAAATACTTATTAATTTTTATTGTACAAATTGAGATTATTCCATTTTTGGAGCATTCTTGACTGTGTAAGCTGCTGCTGAAATAAAATGCCGTTTCAGCCTCACAGAGGAACAAAACTTTGCTGCTGTGCTCTGAATACAGTACTTGGCTTGATTAACAAGCATGTCCTGACTAGGGAGATAAATAACCTAATGAGGCCCAGGGCTGGGGGTAAAATTCTTTCTTTTTATGGTTGTAAGTGGAGCACAACAATGATACATTAAGCAAAGCAGAATGAATTTGCTTTTCTTTGTACAGTGGCAGTGCTGTATAGTCTGGGGACATCCAGACAAGGAAATCTGTCATACTGATGAATGCTTTTGAAGGGCGTGGTGGGCGTAAGTGCTTAATATAGTTCATGTAATGGCTTGGAAGTGGCTGATCTATATATACGAGATAAAAATAGCACTATTTAATGCTGAAATTAATGCCACTATGTTATAGTGCAAACTTCTCTGCTGGCTTTATACAGTGTGTTTGCATCTGTACACGCTGCTTTTAAAGGACAGTATTGGTAGTAACAGTTCACCAACATACCAAATATTTTTTGTTAGGTGGTGGACTCTGAGCATTTGCCAATGTGTTGATTATATCTACTTTTATTTTGATTTTGGTTAACTACTACTAAACCTCATATTTTCAAAATTAAATTTTATTTGCTTCAATTTGTCCTTATTAATCTGGACGTGGATTGGAGTAGTGTTGATTGGGCTTTCATAGGTTCTGCAAGTGCTTCTGTAGTTCTTCACCAATCCAATTTTCTGGTATTAATGACGACATAGTATTTCTGTAAAGTTCCCAGTCATCCGGGAGAATTCCAGCTGGGTTCTGTCATAATGGGCCTGCATCTTCAATATCCTCCCTTGTGCAGATCGGATGGTGATACTGCCTAGCTGGAGGTGGTTTAGCATGCTGACTACCTATAAGATCTCTCTTTCCTGCCCCATGAAACTTGAGATCTTCTGATCTGGTTGTTAAAGGTCTCCGTGGTCACCTGTCATGGCTTGCTTTATGAATCACTGTCTCTCTACTGAGGCTGTTGGTTTCTTCTTTAGATTCTAGGTGTTGCTGTCTTTGCAACAGCTGGTGAGAATCCTCTTGATAATTCTTCAGTCACGCTTCTTGGATGACCAATTGCTTAGTTACATCTCCCCGCTTACTTCTCCTTCCTTACCCCTTTCTGCTTCCCTCTTCTGTTCAACTTAGCACTTTGAGACTTTCAGGATATGTTGTCCTGGCTTAGTAGCTAACTGTGAAATGTCCTTCACTTGCCAAAGCTTGCGTTAATCTTGTTGCTTGCTGCGGTCTTCTGAAGAGGACACTAGTAAAGGCAGATGGGCCACATTCAAAATGAGATTTATATCAAGTCTTTAACAGGTAAACCTAGTGTTTCTAGTATTAAACAGGATTCACGACTTCATCTATCAACTTCCTAAATAAAAACTTATCTTACTGGCAGGAGCTATTTGGCAGATTTGTGATGGCCAGGCCAGCTCTACCAAGTTTGGACAATGAGCTGGATAAAACTGAATGGTAGTTTATGCAACCTGTTACTGCCTTGGTCTGATAAGTTAGCTACCACTTGGGTTTTTTTGGTTTGTTTAGGCTGTTTTTTCTTCAGCTTTGCTGTTTCACTGCTAGCATCCTTAAACATGTCATCTATGACAAGTCAATAACTGAAATCGTAGTACATCTGGTTATGTGAGTATTTGGGCGTAGGGAGACTTTTTACTGGAGCTTCAAGATTCTTAGAAGCAGACTCCTTTGTTCTGATCTGATTATTCTAGTGCATTGATCAATATGCCAAGTGGTACCAAAATAGATGTTTGCTAACATTGTTAGCTTGTTTATCCAGTCCTCCTTTGTTGCTTCTTTCATGCTTCTGCTGTATTTTACTCTTTCTTGATTTCTCTTCCATGATCTGTGGTGCCTTTTTGCTGCTGTTAGGAGACCATCATATTGGGTATTACAGTAAAACAGACAACATTCCAGTTGAGTTCAAGGTTCCAGTAGTGAGCACTGGATGCTGCAGAAGCATCTTTTGCTGCAGCAGGAAGGTAGAGCATGTAGCTTCTTTTAAGGTGACTGTGTATTGAGACCTCCTTTAAAACCAAAATAGGTTTTAATGCAACAGTTTGCCAAAAACACCATATTTCTTACCTGTTACGTCCTTGACTGGGATACCTTTGGTCCGTTTCTTGTCTGTGCTATAACCTGGCAGCAGTATTGTGACTGCGAATAACCACATTAAACAGTTTTCTGATTCAGTTTAATATAGTTGACTTTTTTTTATTGAGAGGGTTTATTTTGGACACTGCCAAATACGAGAATTTGAAGTATGTTCTTCATAGTACCACTAGCTAACTCAGTACAGATACCTAACATAGGGCAATGCTGAATTTAACTTACACTAAACTTAGTAGAGTTGAAGACAAGATTAAACCTAGTTTTGTTTTGTCTTGTCCTTTAATGTGACTGACTTGCCTTTCCTGAAAAATTACTGTTCCATTTTCTTACTTTCTAATACATAAAGTTGGAGACAACTTGCTCAAAAACTGATTTTTATAATTTGAGTTGCATTATATCCCAGACATAGCAAGTTCATTAAGATTGTTACCTTTGCATATTAAAAATTAAACAAAATTTTAGTGTTTGCATGTTAAAATGTGTTGAGAACCACTTTGTTCTGTTTTTTGTTCAGATATGTGTGGGATTCTGTAGCAGAAGAGCTTTATTGTCCAGAGGGCTCTGATTTTTCCTTGCCAGAACAAACCTTGTCAGAATTGAACCAATATTGTCAAAATTGCTTTAATGACAGCTGACGTTAATAAAAAGGGGAACCGTGACTTTTGCTGAATGGCCGTGACAGTATGAGCTGTGTAAAATGCTTTCACACTGACAAACCTGATTTCCTTCTGTGATGAAATAGCTGGTTCTGCAGGTGAGGGGATAGCAGCAGATGGTTTTCTGCCTGATGTCAGCAAGGCCTTGGACTTCGTATGCCGTAGTATCCTTATAAACAAATCCATGAAATAGTCCACTTATCCAGGCAATATAACGAGGTGGCTGAACCATGGGTCTCAAAGACTTGTGCTTAGTAGTACAAAGTCCAGATGGCAGCAGGCTACTTGTGGCATCCTATCAAAGCTTGACACTGGAGCAAATACTGTCTAACTTCCTTATTAGTGAACTAGATGAGGGGACAGAGTGTATCCTCAGCGTGTTGGCGGATGATACCAAATTGGCGGGAGCAATCGATACATGGGAGGTCAGGGAGACTATTGAGAGGGACCTCAACGTCCTGCGGGAATGGGCTGACATGTAGTTCAGCTAAGGCGAGCACAAAGCCCTGTGTATGGGAGGGAGTAGCCCCATGCACCAGTGGAGGCTGGGGGCCAGTGACTGGGGAGCAGCTCTGTGGACACCAGCCCAGCTGTCCTCCTGAAGAGCCAGCCCTTGTGGCAGAGCGTCAGCTACGCTCTCAGCTGTGCTAGCACCAGTGTGGCCAGCAAGTTGAGGCAGGTTATTCCCTTTATTGAGAACCTGTGGGACTGTATCTAGGTACTGGTGCGGGAAGATCCCAGTAAATGGTAGTCAGACTCAGAAACAGGTTGCCCACAGAGGCTGTGGAGTCCCTGTCCTTCAGGATACTCACAGCTCCATTGGTCATTACTCCAAACAGCTTATTCTAATGGCCCTGCTTTGAGCAGGGTGTCAGACAACTAAAATTGCTATCTGTTAGTCTGAGCTTTTCTGCCTGTTATGCTCCCTAAGAAGCAAACAGCAAAATTGATCATCCTAATATGACAGGCTGCGACCTGCTGTAGTGTAGAAGTTAGTTTGCATCTCTTAAGCTACCCCAGGCTTGAGGGCCGAGATCCAAGGGGGATATGGTTTGGATGTTGACATGAGAACCTTACTAGCTACTCCACCTTAGTGTGTGCCTGAGTCCGAGTCCCCTGCCCTGACTGAAACAAACGGAAGCCTTTTGTACTTTGTGTGGTGGTGATTATTCCATCACTCTCATGAGTTTTATTTCGAAATCGCTGTTTGTAGGTATTCATGTGGCAAGCAGGAAGACAACTTTTGTGACTAATGATTTTTTGGTGCAAAAACGGTGTCTTTAAAATGTGTAGTTCATATTCCTTTCAGGACCATGTAAAAAGCAATATCCTGAAGATATCTGTAGTGGCAAGGTGGCAAGAGAGAGGAAATGTAAAACTGTTCCTGAAAGTAGAGAAGTTAAAATAAAGGCTACTACTTTCAAATTTACTTGCTTTAGAAGCTGAACTGTAGAGGTGAATGTCTAAAAAATATGAGTTTTTAGTCCTTTAATTATGAATTTCTGAAAAAAAGTTAAGTATGTATGTTCCCAGATACACTCTTCAGGCTTCTATATTTGGAAAATATGAATGTAAAATGAATTGTATGGTGATACCATGGCGGGAAGTGTCAGTCATAACATTTTTATATGATCAGAGAATGATTGTGTGTGGAATTTAAGTTCCAGTTGTTAATGAAACAAGATATTTTAAGGAAAAAAGGCATGCTTTGAGGATATGTAATTCATGTTAAGGAGATAGATATAATCATTAAGAAGAATAGTCTACTAAAGAGGAGTATAAAACTAAAAACTTACATTTGTTCCTGAATTTTGGGGTTGTTTTTTCCTTTTCCTGAACAGACTTTGCTGGAATATGCAGAAAAGTGGAAAACATCGGAAGACCCTCTGCCCCTATTAGAGGTGTATACAGTTGCTATCCGAAGTTATGTTAAAGCACGACCTTATCTTACCTCTGAGTGTGAAAATGTAGCCTTTGTGCTTGAACGTTTAGCACTGTGAGTATGTTTTTCGGTTACTAAAATCAACCTGTATGGTATTAACTTTTCACTGCCTAAATGCTTTCCCAATCCAGTTCACAATCTATAGAAATTCTGAATAGGTTGGGAGGCGCCTGCCTTCCTCATGGTGAATGCTGTATATGAGAGAGAGTATCTTTGGTTGTTGGAAATGGGGCAGGCTTGAGAAGGACTCCTGATCTAGGACAAGCCAACATCCCTGGCTTGAAACGCTTTGCTACTATTGATCTGCATGCAATCTGGAAGCACATCAATTTACACAGGCTGTTACAGGGTTGGACTTCAATGATAAACCCTTTTTTTTTTGAAAATCGGTGTTCTTCTAGAGAGCTTGCTTTTACAGTTTCTGCAAGAGTGTCCATCACCTTCTTTTCTTTATACGTTCAAAGAAAGCAAACTGTTTTGTGACTTTGGCATTTCAAACAAATAACTATTTGGATACTAGACTAAAGAATTGTTGATTATACATTTTAAAAGCCAAAAATTGCCTTGAATAATATTCCCATTTGACTTCCAGAAGCTGTATTGAACTTCTGCTGTGTCTGCCTCTTGATTTACCTGAAAATAAATGGGAAGAATTTCAGGCTTTTGTACAGGTGAGTTTGATTCACGAAATGAAGACTTAATAGCTTTTAAGAATGGTTTGGAAACCTAGTGATATTAAGTACATAGCATGTCTGAAGACTTGTTTCCTGGTGGCTCATAAAGATCAAGGCCTTCAGCTGGAAATCCTGTGTACTCTGCAGTAATTGCTGTCAGTCATATCATTTGTCTGTCATAGTTCATGTAGCAGCTGTGGAGAAAAAAATATTTTCAGATACTTGAAAGAAAGCTCATGTTTTAAAAGATATTTGTCTATTAACACTGTTAGAAATGAAATAATATCATCTAAGTCATTCTTTACGATTTATGATTGTACATTTGAGACTTATTATGAATGAAAGATCTATCAATACTGCAGGATTGTTAGATCTCCCACAGGGCACTAGCTCGTTAAGGATCAGAGCTCTGCTTTAAAGGAGGGTGTTGAAACAAGTTCTGCTCCTCAGTATTTATCAGAAATATGTAGTGGGAGGTCCTGCCTACAGTTTTAAAAAAAAAAAAAAAAAAAAAGTGGAGGTTAGGGAGAAGGAAGGAATAATAGTGAAAAAGACCAGATACAATTACCTCGGGATTCTCAGCCTAAATAACATAGGAAAATGCAAGGCTGATTTTTAGAGTGAATTTTGACTAGCAACTGCCTGATGTAAATCAATTCTGAAGAGGTGTGTTTGGTGCTGGGAGGTTCCACAGCCTTCAGAGCAGGTGGAGAAGTAAAATAAAAGTGAAGAGAAAGAGATGAGCCCTTTCTTTTTTTTTTTAAGGACCAGTGTTAGTTGTGCATTGCTACTTAAGCCACAGATTTTTGCAGGTATTTAGTTCGCCCCCAAGCATACATCTGCTTCCAGAATTTATTCTAGTATCTAAATGCAGTAGAAACTATTTTAATTGATTTTAAGACTCCAGCCTGCCTTCATCATATTTGCATAGAACCATGCAGTGAGGTCTTACAGCTTAAATCTTTCGCCTTTACAAAAATATTTTTTTCAGTGTCTCCAGTGCATAAAAATTGAGCTGCTGAAGAGTCTGAAAAGAATAAGAGTTTAGACAGCTGGTGCCAGACCAATATGTGGACCAGAGAATTTGCTCATCCATTTTTAAAAGGGAGGCCTATTTCAAAATTGAGTTTCAGAAATGTAAGAAGTAGCCCTGTTAATAGATCTCAAGGCGAGTTTGGGGCACTCAATCGTTTTGGTTTCTCAGCCTAAATCTTAGGCGACAGAAGCAGAAGTAAAACCTATATAGGCTGAATATTGTTTTGTTAGACATTTAACTCTTTATCTGGTAAGGGTTTTTTTTGACATAAGGTATAAAGGAATATAAAAGACACATATTCTTAATATCTTTTTTAACAATACTTTGTTCTGTAAAATATGTTCTTCAGGTGGCTCATAAAAACTTGATGGAAAATGGCAGCCGGGAACTGCACATTTTAACTACACTTACACAAGAGAAGGGAGTGTGGAAGAACCCAGTGTTGTGTGATATTCTTTCCCAGGAACAGTTGGATCCAGATAAAGGTAAAATTTAAAACAATGATTGGGATAAAACATGCCTCATTTTTATAATACATTGAAATATTATTATGATATATGGAAGTCTTTTGTTGAATATAGTTTATGTGATAATTTATAAGCTATATACATATACTTGTAGCATTGTCTGAATTATTAAGACAGTATGTTCCTAGGAATATACAAAGAATGTAATGTTGGTATTTTGCATAAAACGTAATCATACCTGGAGATGTCTTGCCATTTTCTTTATAAGCCGTGTGAAAGGAGATTACATACAGGCTATTTTACGATGGGGTAAGTTCAATACTGGTATACAAAAATTATTTGACATAAAACAAAAAAATAAAAAAAACATTTTTTTTTCTTTTTAATGAGAATGGCATTTACTCAGTTACAAAATGCAAAGGGCCATTACCGAAGATTCATTTAGACCAGAGTTCTGAGAATGGCTAACAGCAGTTGCATAGGGAAGAGTATATGATCAGCAGAGGCTTACAATGATATTTTCCTGATGTATTATTTCCATTGTTAATGATTTGCAATTCAGAAGTGGTATCCTTGTGTTAATAAGTCTTAGCTGTTTTTTTGATTCTTTGCCTAATTGGTTTTAGAATCTGTATAAACTGTCACACCTGAGCGTCTGTGGCAGAGTTACGCAGTTATCACATCAAGTAAAGTAGCTCCTCTTACTGTCTGCCTCCTTTTAGCCTGATGCTTGCTTATTTTTGTGATATTCTCTATTAAAAAGTAAACTATTCTCACGTCTTTTAATGAAGGCATCATAAGACATGATTCGTTAGACTGCTGTCATATCCCAGCTTCTCTCTTGTGTAGTGGCTATTCCATACTATCTTCTAGCTTTACTGTCCCATTCCTCGTATGGGGGACGAAAGGTTTATCCAGCAGTCAACATGTAGATGTACTGATTTGCTGCTTCATTCTGCATTTCTTTCGTAATATTTCCTAACATTAGACTTGCTTCTTGACTGAGCATTGAACCTATGTTTTCTTAAAACTGTCTGGTTTAGTCCCGATTTCTTTCTTGAGGAGTAGTACCTATTTCAGTGTTAGGATTTTCATCTAACACACAGCCTATTTTTCTGTATGTACAGTTCGGATTGCATTTTTTCCCTGTGAAAATCACTTTGGGGTTTTTATCAACATTTTGATTTTGTCTGTTATGCCACATTATGGAGTGCTGTTCTCTTCACTCTTTTACTGTTGGCATGTTTTTACTACCCTGCTTTTATCAGCATGTTTTGTCACCTTGTTCTCTACCCTTCTTTTCCAAATATTTATAAAAATGCTGGACAGCAGAGGTCCTGGTACAGATCCTCGGGGAACCCACTGAGAGTTTGTTTTCTTTTTTCCTTTAACTGATAATTTATCCATATAAGGATCTTCTTTTTACTACCAAGATAGGTTGGTGTCTTTAGGGGTTTTGAGGGACTTCTTTTAATGCCTTTAGAAAATTAATTGGATCTCCTTTATTCATATTATCACAACTCCCTCAGATAAGTCCAGTAAATGTGTAATGTGATTTATTATTTTTTTACAAAAGTCGTGCTTACTCTTCCACAAGATTTGCATTTTGCCACTTCTTTTAATAATTTTTTATGCTTCTAATACCAATTCTGGATTGGTATGCAGTTCTCGGAGTCCCCCAGAGTACTCTTTTACTACCTTCATATCAACCACCTTCTAGTCATCTTAACAGTAAGGTACTTCTAAGAGAGAGGTTTAATTAATATTTTACTTGCCTTATATTTGAAGTTTTTTAAGAACTCCCTCATGAAGCTGGTTTTGATGACTATTCGTTTTATCAGTGTTTTCCTGCGAAGTTTTTTATGGACATTTCAGGATTCCTTTTGCTCCTGAATGTTGTTTACTCAAGGATGCTTCTGCCTTGGACTTGACTGACTGACTGTGGCAAGATTGTCATACTACATATCCCTATTTTTGTTACTCAGTTGACAAGCTGTTCCCTAGCTATTGTCATACTCTGTAATACTGCATTGTTTTGTGTCATCATCTTGCTAATATGAAGGATATTTTAGTAATTTGAAGGATATTTTAGTAATAACAAAACTCCATTGCCCAGAGAGCTGGCTTTCTTGTCTGTAATCCAGCACTCCCACTGGCTACCACTTACCCTCTTTCAGTGGACAACTGTCTCTCAGCAGTCTTCAACCTTAACTCCAGTCTTTGGAATATTTGTAAGCTTCGCTTACAGGATTTTGGCTTTGTTCTTAATGTTGCCTTTACCATTTGTGATTTCAGAAGTTCCCAAGTATTTAAGTAGTCAGCTTGTTACACTGGGATGTTATCATTCGGTAGATTTGATCAACTCGGTCTTTGAGTAATGGTTAGTGTAAACATTTATCTGTTGGAGATGAAACAACTAGTTGAGGCTGGAGGTGTTTTTCCTAATGTCATCCTCTTAAGCTTTTGTTGCCTGTATTTGTTTCAGTTGTTTCTTCATGTTTGTTTTATTTTATTTCAGTCTTGGTAGTCTCAATTATGACCTATTCGGAATAACTATAACCTATTCAGAATCTGTGACATAAGTGGATATCTGCTGAATTTTAGGTCAGTGATAATCTCTTCTCAGAGGCCTCTGTTGTTGACTCCTGAAGGTCAGTTTGCCTCTTTACGTCTCCTGTAGGAAGCGCAACTAGGTGTCTGTTTCATCTCAGAGACAGATCCTTTTGAATTCCTATATTTTCAAATTGTAGAAACTCAGGACATAGTGTGAGAGACAAGCTCATTTTCTCTGACCACACAGCACAGCTGCTTTGTTCTGATTACAGTCAAGCAAATGCAGGCCTGTCTGAACTGGACTATTCTCTTGTTCTCCTAGTTTTGGGAATGGACTGTTGCATGGGTTCCACCTAAATATGAGCAGGAGGTACTCGCTTCCTAAGATGTTAGGGAGACTGTTCTCCGAGTGCCATGTCATTAAGTAATTGCCTTACTCCTGACTGCCTTGGGCACAGCTCAGTTTTCTGATGAATGTATGTCTGTAAGGATTCATGCACTAAGGAGCTCAAAAATGTAGAGGATGGATACCCAGTTGTTTGAAGCACTGACAAGAACAGTATGCCTGTCACTGATTTCTTTGCTGATGGGTATTACTGCATTAGTACAAGATGCGCATACAGTACTATGGTGTAAAATAGTAAAATCTGTCTTGAACTGTACTGCAGGAACTACATGCATACAGTAGATACAGATTTATGTTTGTGTGCACATATAAAATCTTTTCACACCGGAAATATTCTCCGGCCACTTGATTTGTCACCTGCTTGGGTGACAAACGTTGGCATTGCCCTGGATTTTTAGCCCATCTCTGACCATGAATGTTGGGAAACCTGGCTTAAGTTACCAGATTCTGTGCAATAGATGTCACCAAATAAAGGAGAATCTCCTTTTGGGAACTATTGTAATGCTGATAGCCCATGTGAGTTGTTTCTGAAGAAAATTTATCTCTCTCCCCCTGCAAGTGGAACATCAGCATTATCATTTGGGGCTGTGGTTCTTCCCACAATGTTAGTCTGTTTTGTATGGAGGACTAGCCTGGAAATGGGAATTTGGATTCCTAATGGGCTGAGGAATATAATTTTTTTTTCTTATTCTTGACTGATGACTCCAAAGAGAATTTATTTGCAGAAACTTAATTGTCAGCAGGGTCTTTGGATGTCATTTGTGGGCCCCCTAAATGGACATCTGGAGTTGATAGCACTACTCGTGGCTGCCATCTGCGAGATTTCCTGAGAGAAACTGCTTTTGAGTTTCCTGAATCTGTTTGGTATTGTGTCATGGATCAATCTACATTCATTTGAAGAATGCTCAGGCAATCTTCCACCCCTCAGAGCACTTCAGTGCCAGAAAGAGAGATCCTTCCCCCAGTTCTGCATATCTTGTTGTTTCTTGCTTCTGTCCCTTGCCTATGTCTTTACCCAACAGGACCCGTAACAATTATGTGACTAGGCCTGCAACTTCTTGATTCAAATTCTGGTTCCTCCACAGTATTATGTCTTAAAAGTGTGCTCAGGAGCTGTAAACTACTTGTTTGTTCATGTAAATTTTCTTCTTTTTCCACCTAAACCTGTCTCCTGTGACTTTAAAGAATGTCTGTCAAATTTTGAGTTTTGTGTATGTAGCATCGTGGACATTCTAGACTTGAGAGATCACCCAAAGTCACATGATCCCATTGGGTCATGAGGATAGCAAAGTACCAATCTTCTCATTATTTCAGAGATGCCTTATGAGCTCATTGGTAACATTCTTTGCTGTGGAGCACTGCTCAACCAGTTTCCATCGACCTCAAATAGTGGGAACAACTAGTCTCGGTACCAAAGCAGAAAGAAATCGGGAAAGATATCCTAGACATGTGAAAATAAAATATCTTATCCGCATCATTAAATTCAAGATGGCAGTATTAGCTGCGATCACTGACTAGTCTGAAAGTAAATGGTTCACCTGCTTCAGTACGTGTCAGCTGTTTTCATATTGCTATCAGATGTCACATTGCATTTGCATGTTGACTGGACCTGCTACTACTTCAGGTTTCAGCTGCATGACTGCTTTTTTTCTTGAGATTGCATATGATGAACAAGAAGCACTTGTATTTGGAGAGAGGAATTTTCCATGTTTCTCTGCTTCATTAATAGGTTAGGGAAGGAAACCTTAGTAAGATAGTCTTAACTCTTCACATGATAGTGGGTCTTTTGTCTTACTGGCTTCCTCCTGAACTACCAGATAGCTTAATTTGAGATCAGGACCGATTTTAGTCTTGAATTGAAGCTGACCTGAATTCGTGACAACCAGAATTTATGCTTCTTGAAGTCGAGTGGCTAATCTGTTCGGCCTTATTGCTTAGTGTACCAAAGACTGAAAGTTGAAGTATGCCTAAGTGTTTTGGGTTATGTCATAGCCTATACAGTGTTAAAACATGCTACTGCTGCACTTCCATCTTCAATTTCTGTCAGTGTGGCTTGTGCTCTTCAGCATGAACCTGTTTTTCCATCCTCAAGGTTGTCGTTTTCTTGTAGTGATGGTGAAATCCTTCAAAGCTGTCATTGGTATCTCCTCAGCTGGTACTGAGGGTGAGTGGAGGAACTGTCTAGAGGAAAAGGATCTGAGATAACCCTACAAAAAGCCAGGCTGCTGCTGCTTTTTTAAATCTGATTCTGATTATCCTTAGAGATTTAAACCTGGATGCCAAGAATTAAGTTCTTGAATTTTTCGTAAGTTTAAACGTAGTAGGCAGACTTCTGAAGTATGTCCCACTGAAAAGAGGTTCAAGGATACAACCATCACTATTCAGAGATTATCAAGGTGGATAACAGGCATGTTAGAATTTAAACAGCCAGTATGGAACTATTTTCAGTGATCGAAGCATTTGCCGCCACAAGTCAAATGGTACCAGCATCCTCACTTCAAAAAAAAAAAAAAAAAAAAAAGTGTTTGCATCCTGGGTATATTCAAAGCAGCCACCTGGAACTTCTTTTACCCTTTCACCAGACAGTATGCCATCGTAGAAGCATCCAGGATTGGTGCTGCATTCAGCAGAATTGTGCTGAGATGTTGTTTGCATGAAGGATTCTGAGACCCAGCTCCAGGTAAATATGAAAGTATCGAGTACAGTTCAGAGTCACCCACAGTGTGAACGCACATGTGGACTAACACTTGAAGATGACTAAAGAGGTTACTGACTAGTAACTGAAGTTCTTTGAGATGGATAGTCCACATGTACATTCACCTCCTGCCTTCATCCTCCTTGGCCAGAGCAAGGTTCAGAAGACTCAAAGGTCTGTGATAGATTAATCTATACCTACCCAAGAATTGGCAAAGGGTGGAGTAGTAGGATTATGAGTGCTTTAAGTAAGGCAAAAATTCTTTGCTTTGTGCTCTACAAGTCCTCCAGTCAGCCAAAACGTGACATACATGTGGACTGTCCACCGTAGAGAACTTATTACTACAGAACTGTGCTTGCGGCTTATTCATGCTCTTGTGTGCTACTAATCTATGGATTACCTTTTCTCTTTTTTAATTCATGTATGGTAGAAGAATTACCTGTAATAAAAGTTCATAATAGTTCTTGTGGGCTTGGCATGGAATCACTTGGTAGTATGACCTGAGACTGCAGCTATGGGATTTAAGGAAATAACGGGGAAACTGTGTCTGAAAGGTTAGATTCCAGTATCTCGAAGTTTATTTGCCAGTTAGTAGATCATAGTACCATCTGTCAGATGTCATCTGCTCATCTTTTTTCTCTCATGTTAGCTCTGAAATTTTATATGAATTCTGCACATGCCTTGCACAAACATAAGTTTGTGGATTTTAATGAATGGTGGAGCATTGCACAAAAACGACATTTAATAAATTTTCTAAGAATCATGCTATTGATAAACTAGCTCATTCTCATTAAATACTATGTATTAAAGTGCTCATAAGGTTTTGTGCTCATAGAGGTTAACTGACTTGTGCTGAAAAAGCACTTGTGTCTCACAGCATTTTTATGAAGTTATATTTGTTATGGTAAACTAACAATTTGTCTACAATAACTTTTGAAATAGTCATTGGACTATAAAATATATTTATAAAATATTAAAAAAAAAAATCTTATCCTTAAGACTCTTCCCCATCACAGACTTGCTCCTGCAACCTCGGCACCATTTTTTGTCTTAAAATGTCATACATAGTTCAGTTACAAAATAAATATAATTAAAACTTGTGTTTTGAATGAGCTTTCAAATGTTAACTGTAATGATTATAATCACTTGGATTAGAATAAAGGCTTAAGAGCTAATATGTAGCTTTAACCCCGAGGTCTTCCTATGTCTTATTGAGAAGATAACAGAAAATGTTCTGATGCTTATGCAAGGTAGGCTGGCTGAAGCAGTAAACACTAAAGGAAGGGGATTACTGAGGACTAGCAGATAGAACAGAGTCTCTGAAATATTAAATGCAGTAATTACAATAATAAATCAGAGTGAAACGTCTTGGGTTACCAATATAGCTTAAGGTCTAAGGTCTTCCTGTATCTTGTTACAGAAATAAGGTAAAATGTTCCAATGTTATTCCAGGCAGACTAGCTGGGAGTAAATGCTGTGGGTGAAAGGATTACTGACACCTGGTAGGAGGAAGAGCAAGGCTAAAACTATTGAATGTAATTAATCACTGGGTCATTTGTGGGTTGACAAGAGTATGAATGTTTTTTATAAGGCATTGGTAATGACATTAAAGGAACATTCATTCTGCTGCTTAAAAGGCAAATGTCCTCTAATAAACACAAAAATGGTTACCATCTACCAGTTGTCTGTTAGTGCGCTCTAGTTTTCCTTTGTTCCTACATGAATAAAAATCTGGTCATATCTTCATTGACATGGAGAGAGGAAGAACGAACTTGTATTTGCCTGAATATTCTTACACATCAGTGAGCCATGGCTGATCATTTGTAATAATGCACAGAGATCCTGAACAAATAACTAAGAAGCTGGTTGAAATGACAATTCAACCATAAATCTGAAAATGCGTGAAAGATAATGATGGGGTCTAACAGGCCTGATTTCTGCAAAAAGCAGTATTTTCTGCCCTAAAATTCTGTGTGCTAAAATGATAAAAAAGAAAACGGTTGACCTAATTCAGATTGCAAGGTGGGCTTTTAGTAATATCCTGTATAAGTAGCTAGAAGAAGGAGAAATCATGAGATAAAATGAAAGACAGTCATGAATCAAAAACTGACTAGGATGGGAGGAAGCAAAGAATAAAATGAGATGATCTTTTTTTCTTTCGGTAAACCTCATGTTTGGTATACCATGTTTGGTATACTAATACCCCAAATACTAGAGAGGTAATTAATTTTGCAGATGCTGAAACTACTTAATTATTTCATCAAGACCAAAGAGGACTTTGAAAGTCAAGAAAATATAAATTAGGTGAATGAGCAACATGATTCAAGTGAAATTCAAGGCGAGTAAATTAAGAGGAATATAATGAATGCTTCTACCAAAATGCGTCAGAAAGTGAGCACTGCGAATGCCCAGAAGGTTTCAGGAAGGGGTGATGAAAATACTCAAAGACTAGGAAAAAAAAATCTCATTTAGAAAAGATCAAGATTTTACACTAACACTGAAGGAATATCGTGAATCTGCTGTTTTTCACTCAAGAATGGAAACAAAAAACAGTAGAAAATTCTGTTGTTTTTAAAAGATGAGAGAATGTGTCATGAAATTAAGATAATTGAAAACGAAAAAGATTTTTCATGCAGTGTGTAACTAGCTTGTGGAAACAGTTGTCACAAGGAGAGGTTGATGTCAAAAGGATTAAACAAAATCGATTGTCTCTGTGTCTATCTAGTTTTAATAACTGTGACTTTAAATATTTTGGAGGTAGTACTAAACTTCATGCTTCAAAGCTGAAGCAATTTTGATCTTGAAGATCTGCATGAGACCTGAGATGTATATGTTAAGAGTAGGAACATTAACCTGTGCTTCCCTTTTTTGTAGGATTCTTATGCTTTCCACTGAAGCACCTAGAGTTGGGTTGTTAGAATAGACAGTAGAGTTTTAACTCTGGTAGCAGCATATCTACAAAATACAGTTGAATAAAATACAGCCATTCCTGTTTTAAACTATACGCAGTCAGTTGTATACAAGATAAGCCTCTTCTTGTAGGAAACTTATTTGCTAAAAAACTTTTAAAGGAGTTTGACTGCATTCTATGGGTGCTTAATATGAAATATTTAACACCAATAGAAAGGACTTCAGATACTTCTAGACTTGTCACATTTATCCTTTCATAGCAAGGTCTTTAAAAGGCAACTGTTAGCAAAGGCGGAGCACAAATGTATAAAGAAGGATGTGAGAGTAGTGGCTTTGTGTTATTTGTCTTTCTGTAGAACTGTAAAGAAATGGTATCTAATATTTTAATATTTATATGCTTTCTAAATCTGTTTTGTGTGCAGCTATTTTGCCAAGAAATTAGAATGAATTAAAACCTGCAAGTAGATGAAAGGCCTGTAGCAGGGAATCCTTATAATAAACAAGTACCGTTCTCAAAGATGCTTTTTCTCGTCTTTGCTTCATACCTTTTGTACTTTTTTTGATTTGTATAAATTTTAGGCGTTAACCATGAATGAGTAAATGCCATCTGTTAACTCTGTAACCTGCTGTGAAATGTGTATGTAATATTTTGGCTTGTTTTTCTTTGAAGTGAATGAATTTTTAGTGTTTGAAGGCCCCGTCCTGCTGGATATGCGTATTAAGCACCTAATGAAAACAAAGCAATTAACGCAAGCTACTGCCCTGGCAAAACTGTGCTCTGACCATCCAGAAATTGGTGCAAAAGGCAATTTCAAGCAAACCTACCTGGTGTGTCTTTGTTCAGGATCACCAAATGAAAAGCTAATGGAAGAAGTAAGTAAAAAATGAAGAACTTTTTTTAAGACTTATTTCTTTAGTGAATAATAAAATACTAATAAAATTAGCCTAATCATAGGCTGTTTTTCCTGTAGAAGAGGTTTTTCTTTTAAAATATGATCTAAAATATTTTTGGTACTTTGCTTTTTCTTTTCATTTAAGTCACTTTTAAACTGACTAGTAATGACTTGACTAAAACACTTGTGGAAGTGTAATACTAGGTCGCTAGTAGGCATTTTCTGGCTCTGCCACAACTTTATGTTTGATTTTGCTTGAAGTATTTTAAAACTCTGCCTCAGATCTTGTTAGTAAGGTAAAGATAATGGTTTTCCCACTCTATTTTAACTATAGCTTTTTGTGTAGTACCTAGTACATAGAATGGGGCCCTTTAGTTGCTACTTTCAGTTCAGAGAATAAATGTAACCTTTTTTGACCCAAATGCCTGGGTGAAATTGAAGGTGAAATCAGATATTTGGTCTGGTTTGAAATATAAAATCTTTCTTATTCAAATGCAAAAGTCGAAGAAGAGATGACAGCTTTGCTCTTCTGCATTCTTTCAGGTGACATCTTCATTTCTCACCCCACCCCAAAGTTTTATCTGAGCTTTTTTTCCTTTTTAAAGGAAAACTAACTGCTGAAAACTACAGTTGTCAGTTTTCTTGACTGTCTGCATCTCTCTGCTGTCTTTTTGTCTCTGTCATCTTTTTATGTTAATAATAAGTATTAAGCATGTTGAAATTGATCTTAAAGGGGTGAAAACTATGCAGTGATTAGAGTTGGAAGTGTTTCCTACCCTGGATGTAGACTAAATTCGAAGATGACAGCTTCTCACTGGGCACGTTCTTCCGATGCTCAGTAGGATCAGATTGGTCTTACCTTCCCAGCTCTGGCTGCTGTACGCCCTGCCAGAACAGGCTCAGGAGGAGCTGTGACAGGGCTGTGCAATCTCGTGTTTGTTTGCTGAAGACTCTCAATGGAACTTGGAATTTGTGACCCTGCAAACATGCTTCATTCATTACTCAGCCCCACCGCGCTCCCAAAGCAGAATGGGCTTGGTCAGTGAATGAACCGTGAATCCTATGGACAAAAGGAATGGGGTAGCCTTGCTTCTTAGGATGCTGTAACATACAGATAAATTCAAACTGGGTTATCACAGAGAACCTAATTCAGATATTTCCAAACCTTGGATTGCTTGGATTGCTTAGCTTTGCAGCTGCAGCACAGTTTGCAGTATTACTAACCGTTCTGGAAAGCTCATGTGTTACCAAGAGAAGGCAGATATGCCATTAATATGTCAAGGTGGACTTCTGAACTGAGGAGGATAGTCGTTTCGTAGTGTGAGAACAGTAAGAAAATAGGAAAAAAAAGGTAAACTGTAAAGAAGTACAGCTCACTCTTTAGTGGTATGGAAATTTTTATATCCATTCAGAATAGGCAGAAAAGTAGCATTTGAGCTCATTTTCAGCTTGGATTAGTCTAATAGTTGCTTCAGTAATGTGAAGAATTCAAATCTGCAGTATGTGAAATGCTAGACTGACAGACTTGATGGCTGGACCTATACAGACCTTTTCTGGAAGCTGGGTCCCTTAGGAACTCTGAGAGACTGGAAAAACGTTTCAGAAAAAAATTGTCTGTATTGTAAGTTCAGTTTCCTGTATTCTTCCCTAAGCTTTTAACTAACTGATGGTCCCTGTCTGAGATGGGGCACTGAGCAAAGCAGACCTTCAGTCTAAATTGGTATTAGTTATGTTAATCCATCCTCTCTGAGGTCTTGAGAAATGCAGTTTTCTTTAGAAGATGACTTTGAGGTTATTAAACCTCAAATGATGTTCACTGAAGGTTTATTAGTATATTTACAAAGTGTCAATTTAGAGGAAAAAATGACTTGGTGTACTCTTCAAAATTGTAGTTTGATTGCTGGACCAGTAACTGAATACCATGGTGCCCAACGAAGCTGTGCTGCCACCTTATCCAAAGTGCCAAACTAGCTGGGTGTCTGGGTGGGTGCTTCTGTTTCTTGCTTTGGGTAGTCTTGTGATTTCTCAAGAGAGACTTCCAACAGTGCTGTTGCAATGGTCAAGTTTTTCTTCAACTGCCAGTGTCAAAGAATAAATACCAGCATGTCCTGTCAGATGTGCTAATTGATATAATCAAACCAGTCTGCTGGGAATCAAATTAGACAGTAGTTGTTACAAGTGCGCTGATTCAGTACTGACACAACTGTCTAGTACTACCCGGTGACTGTGGTTTTTCCTTTGTTGCTACAAAACTAAGTGCTTCCATCGTTGCTTGAACAAATAAGTTACGTTGCAGAGACTATAATGTTCTTCTAGAAAAGCGTTCAGTTGACCTGCTTCTTATTGTACAGCTTCCCTTTTCTTTTTATCTTTGATTTTTTAAAAGTACTGGAACATTCATGTTAAACTTCGGATTCATTAATCGCCCAGCTATTGTATTAAAGCAGTAGTAACATCAGTGACTAGTAAACTGGGTTAGAATTTCAGGTAATAATTGTTTTGTGTTAGGCTGCAATTTAAAGTTATAAATCTGCTTATTACAATTATCATAGGTATGTAATATGTATGAATAGTTAATGTACATTAAAATTTTTAGGTGACTGGGACAGTAGATACAAATAAGTCTTATGTCTGAGAAACAAGTTTACATTCACTTTAATAAAACAGTTTTTTTGGTGGCATAATCAGTTTTGACACTATCTAAAAATGCACTGATTTTCTTTCAAGCTTATCTCTGCCTGATAGAGTTAAATATTCACTAAGTTCTAAATTACTGTCTTTTTGCAAAGGATCAGATGACTGTATGTCTGAAAATGAAACGACTTTCTTAGTCTTGGTCTTGTTTTCTCTCTTCTGTTCTAGATTGCAGAAGTAGATTGCAAAGATGCTCTAGAAATGATCTGTAACCTAGAATCTGATGGAGATGAAAAAAGTGCTCTAATTTTATGTGCAGCATTTTTATCTCGCCAGCTGCAGCAAGGAGAGATGTACTGTGCCTGGTGAGTTTGAATATTGTTTTCTGTCTAGTGGAAGAAAAATTAGTTTGGGGAGGATAGAGCTGATACATAAGCCATAAGTTAACTTTCTTTAGCTGATAAAATCTATGAGCTAAACAGGAAGGAGATAAGGCTCTTGGAAAGCTAAAAAAGAAAAAAAAAAAAAGTATTTGACAAGATTAGCTTCCATTATAGGTGTTTGAAGGCTGTATGTATGATGAGGCATTTACAGATACCAGTAGCTGGTTAGTAATTTTTCTTGACAATAATCTTATGCTGTAGAAATAAGGAATTTAATATCTGCAGCAGCTAGTCAGCATTATGTCAACATTTAATGCATAAGTACTGTTCCCATCTGTCCTTATTTCATAACACGGTATTTCTTTCTCTAACAAACTTCTAGAAAAGGAGGAGTTCTTTACTACTAAAACCAAAATAATAAGCTAGATGAAGATACTTATTGTTTAGAGCTTGCTTTCATTAATGTGGGAACAAATAACTGGTCTTTGTTGGTAGATATTTGAGCCGTTAGGATCTGAATTTGCAACTGCTAACAGTTTGGTTGTACTTCCAAACCTCTACAATTCCTGAAGAATTTGCTTTGTTTGTGCACCTCCTTGTTACGTGCAGCAGCAGGAGAACATCTGCTAATGCAGGATTTTGCTTTAATAGATTCTGCTAAGGTTCTGGGGGTTACACCATTCCACAAGGTACTAAATACTCTTGGCTATTTGCACCTAAGGAGGAATGAACTAGTGAGTTAATGTAGATACAGTAATACTGTTTGGCTTTGGGGGCTAATTTCTCACTACATCACAGTTAGATTCAGCTCTTAAAGCAGAGCAGCTCAAGAAAAATTTGTCTACCACAGAGAAAAGCCATCCTCCTATAGCTGTTAGTAATTACTAAGAATTCAGAAGTGTAAAATTCCAGTCTGTGGAGTGGAGAGTATACTACTTTGTAAGCCTTTTTTCAAGGCCACATCATGAGTCTGTAAATTATGTAGCACAAATTGTGGTAATACTGGTTTTATTCTGACCTGTCCTTCTGGAATTGAGTCATTGTAATAATTTCGAAAATTAGATACTAATAGTGTGGATATATTAATAAAAGCTTTTCTCTGTAAGATAAGGTGTGAATAAATTCAGATTTTTTTTCCTTTCCCAAGGACAAAATAGAAACTGTTCTCAATCTTGCGTTTCTTGTGATCAGATTAGTGGTTGTATTGCTGGCCCTGAAATATTGTTCTCTTGTTCTAGGGAACTGACTCTTTTCTGGAGTAAACTGCAGCAAAGGGTAGAGCCTTCTATTCAAGTGTATCTAGAGAGATGTCGTCAACTTTCTGTGTTAACTAAGACTGTTTATCACATTTTCTTCCTGATTAAAGTAATTAATTCAGAGGTAAGGATACTCCTGAAAGAATATTTTTGGCACTTTTAATGAAACTGTAATCAGGAAAATTTATGAAAGCTGCTTAGACATCCTGTCTCTTTATGTAGCATCAGCTTTGAGGCAATCCTAATTGGTTTTAGGAAAGGCTGTAGCAACTTCCTTCTGCAGGTAAACTATAAGCTGATTCCTTTCGAATCATTAAAACTTCTTTGTTCTTTTGGACAAAAAATTGGGGGATAAACAGAAGAGCTGGATGCCACAACTGAGATGAAGGAAAAACTAAAGGTGAGGTTATAGCCTCTACTGTTGTCCATGTCCTCTAAATGAGGTATTTTCTGTTAGCAGGTCCTAACATTCCTCTTCATTATTTTCTGTATATAAATATTATAGAAAATGGAGAGGAAATGTAGGCTGTATATTAATATATAAGAAAATTACAGAAAGTTTTAAAGAAAAAAAAACCACAAAAAAAACCCTTTTGAATTGCCACTTAAGAATGCAGTTTGTTTTGATAAATGAAATAATTGCCTTTTGTGGACTTAGATCCAATGTTGTATTAAAAACTCCGTTCATCTATCTCAGCTAACCTTGTCATCTAATTTTCCTAGTTTTCTCTCATTAGTACTTGCACTATTTAATGTTTATAGCTAAATTGAGCTCTTCGAAAGCTTTTAGTTGTGAGATTTCTGTAATTCAGTATATTCTAAGAATAAAACTTCCTTTTTTCCTTTTGCAGAGTTCTAGTATGGCTAATCATGGGCTTCTAATCTTAAAGATTATTTTTTCTAAAGATCTGAACTAAATTGGAGTTAGAGAGGGGGAGGAAAATAACTTTCAGAGAGTCTTGTGATATTAAGAGCTCTGTCTGCTCCATGCCATACTGATTTTTCTCTAGTGAGCTGTGGATCATTTCATTGATGGCAGAAATTGGAGACCATGTGGGTAGTAGACTTGTGCATTCATAAATTCGCTGGACTTGATTCTCATGTGTACCATAGCCTCACTGTGCATCCTTGGCAGCATAAAGGGACTGTAAAGTGGACATAAATGTAATTTACGTTGCCTGAGGGTATGAATGAGAAAAGACCACATGACCTTTGGAACACTTAAATGATGAAACATTTAACTATACTTATTACTTTCAGTTGGAATGAAGCCATGTGTTCAGTTGAGGTCAGTTGACTTTGAAGTGGCATAATCTTTAAAAATAAAAATAAACCTTTACACGTTAAGTGATTTCCAAATTATCGATCTTTTTGAAGATCACATGCTGCTTTTACTTTAGCTTAGCACTTTTTACCATTTGAATTCTACTCAGTGTTAAGTTAATGCTCCATAGAAGCTCATCTCAAATACCTGTCACACAACTGGCAGGCTTTATTTTGCGGAAAAGGCTCAATATTGCTCTAATATAAACTGAACACCTCTAACATACAGTCCTAAAGTCCTCAAACTAGACAGAACATAAAATTAATTTGTGTTTTAGTTGTATGTAAACTTTCACATTTTTTTAGTGGCATGAAGACAAATTATGCAACTTCAAGAATAGCATCTAAAGACAAACCACTATGTTTCTTAAAGTAAAAAGTATTATTATAAACTCCAGGTGCATTTTTTCTGACACTTAGGGTTAAATAATATCTTTTATTTACAAATATAGAAAGGGTTATGCTAAGCTGCCTTACTAAAATTAGTCTTGCTTTGCAGATCGATGGTGCTGGACTTGCAACCTGCATTGAACTGTGTGTGAAAGCGTTGCGCTTGGAATCCAGTGAAAATACAGATGTCAAGATATCTATTTGCAAGACTATCTCCTGCTTGCTTCCAGATGATTTGGAGGTTAAACGTGCTTGTCAGCTGAGTGAATTTCTTCTCGAACCCACTGTGGATGCATATTACGCTGTTGAAATGCTATATAATCAGCCTGACCAGAAGTATGATGAAGAGAATCTTCCAATACCAAATTCTTTGCGCTGTGAGCTCTTACTTGTACTGAAAACTCAGTGGCCTTTTGATCCAGAATTCTGGGACTGGAAAACTCTCAAGCGTCAGTGTCTGGCACTTATGGGAGAGGAGGCATCCATCGTGTCATCAATAGACGAACTAAACGATAGCGAAGTTTATGAGAAGGTTGAGAATTGCCAAGAAGAGACAAAAGAAACTTCTGTGAACGGGCTTGCTGGCACTTTTGATGAAGCTACAAGCCTTCTTAAGGGTATCAGAGATGAAAAGCAGAAAAAGAGAGAAATTAAAAAACTCAGAGAGAGGGGGTTCATATCAGCTAGATTTAGGAACTGGCAAGCTTATATGCAGTATTGTGTGTTATGCGACAAAGAATTCCTAGGTCATAGAATAGTTAGGCATGCACAAAAACATTATAAAGATGGAATTTACAGTTGCCCTATTTGTGCCCAGAATTTTAATTCTAAAGAAAACTTTGTTCCCCATGTAACTTTGCATGTTAAAAAATCCAGCAAAGAGAGATTGGCTGCTATGAAACCACTGAGAAGACTGGGAAGACCTCCTAAAATAGCAACTGCCAACGAGAATCAGAAAACTGATTCTGTATCCAAACAGGAGCAGCGACCCATTAAGAAGAACAGTCTCTATTCAACAGACTTCATTGTATTTAATGATAATGATGGCTCAGATGATGAAAACGATGACAAAGATAAACCTTACATACCAGAGATAGTGCCAGTTCAAAAGCCACTCCCTGTCAATGAATTCACCTGCCCTGTAACATTTTGTAAAAAAGGCTTTAAATATTTTAAAAATCTAATAGCACATGCAAAGGGGCATAAAGATAATGAAGAAGCTAAACGTTTCCTTGAAATGCAAAGCAAAAAAGTGATCTGCCAGTACTGTAGACGACATTTCGTAAGTGTTACTCACCTGAATGATCATTTACAAATGCACTGTGGCAGCAAGCCTTATATCTGCATACAGATGAAATGTAAGGCTGGTTTTAACAGTTACGCTGAGCTGCTGACACATAGGAAAGAGCATCAAGTCTTCAGAGCAAAGTGTATGTTTCCTAAATGTGGCAGAGTGTTTTCTGAAGCCTATTTACTCTATGATCATGAAGCACAACACTATAATACCTATACCTGCAAAGTCACAGGCTGTGGAAAGGTATACCGTTCTCAGAACGAACTGGAAAAGCATGTTGAGGATCACAACCAGCAGCCTGAAAAAGTGCAACAGCCTGAAAGCCAGACTAATCAGCCTGATCTTAGTCAACCTTCTAAAGCTAATGAAAATACCGATGGAGTTGCTGTTAAAGAGGAATTGACATCTCCTCCGGCCGACAACAGAAGTAGTTTTACTGAAGGAGAAAACGTTGTTTGGAATCAAATCAAAGCAGAACCAGTAGGGAATGAAAGTGTAAATCCATCAGCAAGTATACTGCGGCAAAGCGATTCCTTGCCTAATGCTGGTTCAGAGCAGTCTCCTACGGGTTCAGTGAAGACGGAAGTGGCAATTCCAGCAAGCAGCATTAAGGTGCCTGCCGTTAACCAGAAGATCCGAGATAACTTTGTAAAAAGAGGTAAATTGGCTACTGCTGCCAGTAAAGTAGATACCACTAAACCTGGAGCCCAGCAGTTGTGCTCATCGGTTGACTCTTGTCTTCCAGTTTTCCAAGAGAGAAAGGAAGAAGACTGTTTCAGTCAGACTCAGAATATTCAAAATATTTCTGTGACCTCAGACACACTAAAACCAGAAGCCCTTGAATCAAAAAGCTTAGAAAGACAAGTGAGCGTTGTAAATCCATTCAGTGTGCAGAATCAGGCAGGATATCGAAACAGTGTACCCATTTCCAAACTTGAAATTGAAGACAGTATTAAGGCTGCAGCTAATCTATATAACCTGCCTTTAAAAACTTTAGAAAGTATTACGTTTATTCCTTCGCAGCCTAACATAAATAGCTCTTTAGTTCCAGCTGCGTCACCAGCAGCCCCAATTCAGAAATTTAATTGTCAGGTTGAGGGGTGTACTCGAACATACAACTCATCACAGAGCATTGGCAAACATATGAAGGCAGCACACCCTGACCAATATGCTGCTTTTAAAATGCAGCGTAAAAATAAGAAACCACGAAAATCTACCAATCTGCAGAATGTGCCGAACGATGGGAAGATTGTATATCTTATGCCGTCACAAGTGGGCAATCCCAGTGGTGCTGCTTTTACTGCACAGAACAAACCTAATTTGAATCCCACCTGTTCCAGTCAAGTGCAACACGTCTCAAGTACACTTTTTCCAACCCACCTAGAAAATTTGGCCAATCCTATGTTGCCTATAGTGGAAAGTGTCATAAATCCAAGTTTGTCTACTCGTATTAAAAGTGAGCCTGAGAGTGTTTTATGTTCACAAATGGAAAATCTGTCTGGTGCGACCTTACCTTCCCAGTTGGATGATCTGGCAAAAACAGTTATGCCTCTGAATATTGATGGCAGTTCAGATCCTTTTCTTCCTTTGCCTGCAGAAAACGGTCCAATGTCTCTCTTTCCTTCATCAGCAGAGAATCCTCCAAATTCAGTCTTCTCACAACTGGAAAATAACACCAATAACTTTTCATCGCAACTAGAAGGAAACACTAGTTCTGCTTTCCCAAAAGAGGAAACTGTTGATCAGATATTTCCCTCACGATTAAGTAATGAAAATAACTTCAATGAAACTAGTTCTCAACATCCAGCTTCAGAAAAGGTGAAAAAAGATCGTGGCCGGGGCCCAAATGGGAAAGAAAAGAAGCCAAAACATAACAAGCGGGCAAAGTGGCCAGCAATAATTAGGGATGGCAAATTTATCTGTAGCAGGTGTTTCAGAGTTTTCACTAATCCTAGATCACTTGGTGGTCACTTATCTAAGAGGTCTTACTGTAAGCCTCTTGAAGGATCAGAAATTTCTCCAGAAGCTCTGCAGGCTAATGGACAGTCTTTGCTTGCCAGTATGATTCTTTCCTCAAATTCATTAAACTTGCAGCAGCCCCAGGAGTCTGCCTTCAATCCAGAGACGTGTTTTAAAGATCCATCGTTCCTCCAGTTACTTGCAGCTGAAAATCGTTCCACAGCTTTACTGCAGACTATGTTTCCACGGGCCAACGTGACTAACTTTAATACCAGTGGGAATGAGGAAGGAAATCAAATTATAAAACAAGCCTTGGAAACTGCAGGCATCCCGAGTACCTTTGATAACACAGAAGTACTTCCACACGTAGTTACAACAAGTTGCGTCACTGGTACGACTCAGATAAATGCAGCTGTTCTCCCCAACTCAACCGCATCCCCTCTGCTGCAGACAGTCTGTAACCCCACTGCCCTGCTAACAGACCAAAACAGGACCCTCAATGCCAAAATTCCTCCAATAAACGAATGCAAGACTTTGCCTGTTTTTGCAACAGAGGACTTAATGCTAAAGACTATTGAAAATGGCTTATGCCCTAGCTCGTTTTCTAATACTGTTGCAGCAGCGCAAAACTTTGCAGGGAACAGTTCACGAGTTTCAGTTATAAGTAGTCCCAAGAATTCAGGATCAAGCAACTTGAATAAGAAGGGAACCAGTGCTTCAAAGAGGAAGAGAAAAGCAACTACGCCCTTGCTTGCGCCCAATACATCACAGAAAGTAGCAGTAAATAATACAACAACGATGGGACTTCTAACCAAAAGCACTGAAGGAAACGTGCAAATACAGGGAGAAAGTTTTCAGTCCAGCTTGCTGGCAAATTGTGGCGCTCAAGTGGTGGTGGAAAATCTCACACAGAAGCTCAATAATGTTGACAATCAGTTATTCATGGCCAGTATAAAAGAGAACTTCAAAACAAATCTCGAGGCTCATACAACGCTACCCCCTTTAACAGTAAAAACTGAAAATGGTGATTCCCAAATGATGGCTGTAAATTCTTGTGTGCAAGCAAATTCGGAGGAACAGATTTCAGAAGACAACGTTATGCAGAACTTTGAAAAAACTCTGGAAATAATTAAAACTACTATGAATTCACAGATACTTGAGGTGAAAACTGAAATTCAGGATACTGTCACTGCTTCAGGACAGAACTCGCAAGTAAATAATGCACAGGCTTCTTCGGGAAATTCTGCACATAGTGTAAAACTACCCACTCCTGCACAGTTTGCCGTGCATGCGGGGAATGTCACCGCTGCAAAGAGTAGCTCTGCTCAGTCTGAGACATCTCAAAAGGATGATACTCAAATATTGGAAATTTTGGAGGGCTTGCAAAAACTGAAACTAGAAAATGATTCACCCATTCAGGTCTCTGAGACTGTTTCCCAGTGTCCTCCAGCAGATACACTAGCACCAGCAGTTCCTGTTGTATCAACTGAAAATAAACCCCTTGTCCAGATATCTTCAGAGGCAAGTAACATTCAGTTTAGTGATAAAGTTAATAAGCCTTTTGTATGTCAGGATCCGGGCTGCAATTATAGTGCTATGACAAAAGACGCATTATTTAAACACTATGGCAAGGTTCATCAGTACACTGCAGAAATGATACTGGAAATTAAGAAACATCAACTGAAGTATGCCCCGTTCAAATGTGTTGTAGCTACCTGTCCAAAAACATTCACAAGAAACTCTAATCTCCGAGCACACTGTCAGCTTGTACATCACTTTACAACTGAGGAGATGGTAAAATTAAAAATTAAAAGGCCTTATGGCAGAAGATCTCAAAATGAAACTGTAAACACAGCCCCACGACCTGTTGAAATAAAAACTTTGCAGACACTAATAATAGAAAAGAAAACTGCGGCTCCGTTGGTCAAAGAAGCTCAGATAAAGGAAGTTGTAGAGCCTGTAAAAGTCTTGGAAAAACTTCTACCAGAAAATAATATTCCTGAAAGACTGGAAAAACCTCCCCAAGTGGTTTCTGTTCCACCGGAGCAGCATAATGCAGCCTCTTTTGGTAGTACACAGGCACAACCCAAAGTACGCAAGGTTAGGAGGTACAGGAAGGAAAAAGAGGAGAGAAAACGTAGGAAGCCTGTAACAAAATCTCTGGAGTTTCCCACTAGATACAGCCCTTATAGACCATATCGGTGCGTCCATCAGGGCTGCTTCGCGGCTTTTACGATACAACAAAACCTAATCCTTCATTACCAAGCTGTGCACAAATCAGACCTCCCTGCCTTCTCTGCCGAAGTGGAGGAGGAGAATGAGCCAGGCAAAGAGGAACGCGATGAGGTGGAAACCAAACCCGCCGTCAGAGAGTTCAGGTGTGAGGTGAGTGACTGCTCTCGCATCTTCCAGGAAGTTACCAGCTTGATACAACACTATATGAAGCTTCATGACATGACACCAGAGCAAATTGGAAACATGAAATCGCCTCCAGAGGCGGGAAGGTTTTCTTGTGATCAGTCTCAATGTAAGTCTTCATTTACAGCGTATCTTAACTACATTGTACATCTTGAGGCAGATCACGGTATTAAAATAAGGCCAAACAAAGTAGAAGATGACGGCGTATTCAAGTGTGACTGTGAAGGCTGTGACCGTATTTATGCTACTAGGTCTAACCTCTTGAGGCATATTTTTAACAAACACAATGACAAGCATAAAGATCATCTAATAAGACCCAGGAGACTGACACCAGGTCAGGAAAACATTTCAAGCAAAGCAAATCAGGAGAAACCATTGAAGTCCAAACAGAGAGGACTGAAAAACAGATCGGGAAAAGAAGGTAACAGGCTGTCAGTGAAAACAAAACGAAAGAAAAACGTGAACTTGGAAAACAAAAACTCAAAAGGAATGCAAGTTCAAGAAAACAAGGCTTATTCACTGAAACGCGGCAAGCACGTGTATTCAATCAAGGCTAGAAACGATGCCTTATCGGAATGTACGAGCAGGTTCATAACTCAGTATCCATGTATGATAAAGGGATGTTCGTCTGTAGTTACAAGTGAAAGTAACATAATAAGGCATTATAAATGTCACAAGCTGTCCAAAGCATTTACTTCCCAACACAGAAATCTTCTTATTGTATCTAAAAAGCACTCTGTCTCACAAGTAAAGGAAGCCTCTTGTGAGCAAGAGGAGACTGACAAAAAAAGTGATGTGAAAGAGCCTGAACCGAGTTTGATAGTGAGCAATAATGATTCAAGCACATCTACGTTACCGCAAAAGGAAACTGAAAAAGGTGAGAAGGACGAAGTGGATGAACTGACAGAACTATTCATTACTAAACTGATTAATGAGGATTGTTCAAGTGCTGAAAATCAAGCAAAAATCTCTTCCAGTATAAATAGTGACTTGCAGGAGACCAGCTCCTGCCCCTCAGAAAAGCAAAAATCAAACAACTTAAAAAGAGCAAACAAAGAAAAAAATGTATCTCAGAATAAGAGGAGGAGAGCCGAAAAAACTGAGGAAGTACTGCCCATTGACGTGAGTAGCATGCACAGGGAGGAAGAGACTGCTGTTGCCATTCAAACGGCCGAAGAGCAACCGGCAGCTTTCGACTGGAGCTCGTTTAAGCCGATGGGTTTTGAAGTGTCATTCCTCAAGTTCCTTGAAGAGTCTGCTGTGAAGCAAAAGAAAAACACCGAAAGAGACTACCACAGCGGCGGAACCAAAAAAGGATCCCATTCAAACTCGCGAAAATCCAACGAGAAGACCTCTGTAGCAAGTAATAATGTCACTTGGTCATGTTCTGAAACTGAAACCCTTGTACCGTTTGCCAACCCATCACGGCTTCCGTGTGGTGATAACGTAAAGATAGTTTTAGACAAGACTCTTAAAGACTGCACTGAGCGTGTGTTGAAGCAACTTCAGGAAATGAAACCTATCGTCAGTTTGAGAAAGCTCGAAGGACGTTGGGAGGATAATCCGGAGGTTACAGCTGCAAAAGTAATTGTTATGGGTACCGAGGAAGGGGAGTCAAAATACTGAAAACCTAATGTGTTTAACCGTGACCTGTAATAAAATTTATTTTGAATAGGAAGCCATCAAGCATGCTAGTAACTGTGGAGCTCTTTTATTTTGAAGTGATTTAATCTAGCAAAAAACATGACATGAGTCATGTAAATGTCTTATTTGTTTTTATCCCTATGGGACTTGAAGAACAGAGTAATTGCTTCAGTTTTGTAAATACTTGATCAAAACCTCAACTTTCTATCAGATTGTCCTTTCCATGAACTAAATCTTTGTGAGTTGTCTGTGATTGGTATCTTTCACCAGGTCACTGCTCATGTATAACAGTACTCTTTATTTGTAGATACATTTTTTTTGTATATATTTATTATTGTAAATCATTTGCTGCCACCAGCAGTCTGTAAGTCTAAACTATTAAATGACACATTTATATTCGGAATTTTAATTTGTAACTAAGTGAGCAAGTTTTTAAAACTGTCCTTTAATCATTTTAAATTAAGAACTTTTGAACTAAAACTAGCTAAGTCTGCCATATCCAGTTTATTTTGCATAAAGCATTTATTTACAGGAGAGGAGCTGGATAAGATCACATTTCATAGGTTAAACGTACTGACACGCTCTCATTTTTGTAAATTTTAACATCCAGTATCTATGGATGATATTCATATGTAGTTAACTCATAAATATAATAGTTTTCTTATAGCTACATTTTTCATTGCTTTTAATTGGATACAAAGCATTTATGATTCCATAATAAAAATGGAAATGTGAATAAAAATAGTTTGCTACATTGGAGATTTAAAACAATATTTGGTATTAAAGAATCCGTTGTGAATGTGATAGAAAATTAGTAGTGTGGAGCAGTGTATATATTTGAGGTGGTGATTTGTGAAGTAGCCCAGTATTGCCTTAAATAAAATCACATTTCATTTCTTGTTTTATACATGTGATCTTATAAAGGTTATTTTTGTTTCTGTAACTTAGATTGGTGTATAGTTTAATTTTTGTTAAAAAAACAAAACAAAACAAAAAAACTTCAGAAACCGTTTTTGTAAATAGTGGGTTTATAAAACAGATGGTTTATTTTGATAATACCAATTTGGTATCTATCTATAAAATACGTGAGTCCTTATGCCATACCATTAAAAACTGAATAAACAAGGCACTTTCTGAAAGGGAAGTGAGATTGTGATCTTGCAGATAAACTCGGTGGTTGTGCTCTATTGATGGCATAGGCTCCCTCCGCGCTCTTCTGCCTCTTGCTGACTTACCTGGCAGCACTCTCACCACCTCTCTCTTTTTCCACACTGGAACGAGCCTCAGAAGCGGTGCCGCTTGTAGTGCCCGGGATTGGAGCAATTTCTCTGTATGCTGCTAACCGAAACGACAGGTATCCAGTTTGTTGAGTAACCGAAAGCGTGAATGCGTTGGTGGGAGCTGTCAGTACCCAGGAATCTTCAGTGTTGGTTTTCGTGCGTGATTATGCTTAACTCGGATGGGACAAGCCAGCTGGATTGTGTGGTACCAAAAATTTTTCTTGGATTATTCTCATTACTGGATGTGACCTACCTTCAGTAATATAAAATAGTCTTTATCTTGGGAGAGATTAGCTTGATTTTTTTTTTCTATAAACTTGTCTTGCCATGTAAAGCTTTGCATTAAATACTACACTTGATTGCTCTTAAGCTATTCACCTGGAATCTTTGACAGTTTACTTGAATATCAATGCAGAGGGCACATTCCTACAAAATGAAGTGACTTGTGAGAGTGAGGATTATGTATGAAAAAGCGGAAAGGCAACAGCATTTCAACTTGGGCGCAGCCCTTGGTTTGCTGTCTGGTGCTAAATTGCATACCTTCTCAGAAAGCCTGTGGTTCCGTTTGAACGGAGCCCGTTCACTCCTCTCGCTTTCGATCCTTCCCGAGTGACTAAACTGATAATTCTGCCAAGTTAGTAAATCAAAGGCGCGGTCTGAGAATGATAAAACCAAAACGAATCCTTGCGTTTTAACTCTAGGAGAGATCATTATAATCATTTTAAGCACATGATGCCACGTTCTACCTACCAGAGGCTGCACGGTCTCCCTGGATGGAGTTGCTGCTGGATGCCAGCTGCGGTGATTGTAGAGGGGATCTTCTGCAAGGGAGAAGAGGGCAGAGGACCTCCTCTGGAGAGGATCCACAAAGCTCGTCTGAAATCTCTCGTTTTCAGATGTACCTAACCACTGCAGTCACTGTCGACAGACCTCACAACTGTTAATTTTTAGAAGAATTTGTGTAAGTTAAATAGTTTCAACATTGACATTCCCGATGATAGATATCGCATCATTTGCAGTTTTTAGACTGAGAATGGCTACACAGAGCTATACTAGAATGCTATTTTAAAAAAAAAAAGGGAAAAAAATTCCAATGTCATAAATATTCAGGAAATAATTTCTGGTTTGGATCTGAATGTAGGGTCTGAATTTCTGAGAATGAAATTTTTAATATTGTCTCATTCTTATCGCAATTAATCCAGTTAAAGGTGCTGTACCAATATAGTCAGTGCCCTCCATGGCACGCTCCCTTTTAGGTGGGTACTGACAGCCTGTCCAACAGGTAAGCTAGTATGGTATTTTTTTTTTTCCTTTTCAAAAAAAAGTATTTTAAAGCAGATGACCAAAGGCAGGGTCTGATTTAAGATGTCATGGACTGCAGAGGGTACTGTAGTTTGGTAAAGCCACCTGCAAAAGTTCCAGAGGAAATAAATTTGGTATTTGCATTTAGATATTTTACCTTGAGTGATGTATAAAACCTGCTATAGCTGCGGTAGCATGCCTGAACTGACAGCTCCTCCGGAGCCTGGAGCTGTACCCCTGCCCTTGGGGCTGCCGGGCGGGATGGGGCTCCAGGGTGGCCGAGCCCAGCTCTAGCAGCACTACCTCAGCCTGTGGGGTGCTGCGACACCCACGGGTGCTGCTGGCCCCTGCCCTGCTGCCCAGTCTCTGTCTTCTCCCCTCTCTCTTTCTCCTTCCTCCTCTGTGCCTCTGTCTTCCAGCATGTCACCCGTGAACTGTGGTGCATTTGAGCAAAGATGCTTTCTTTTAAACCCCTTGTCGCCATCAGGAATGCGCTGACTAAAACAGCAGTTGTTGCTGATGGGGAAGCAACCAAATCAAGGAGTCTGGATGGAGAGTACAGACTGTTTTGTGATTGAAAGACGTCCTTAAACCCGCAGCCTCTCTTGTGGTTAATTATGTTTATAAAGAAATCTTATGTTGTCTGAGCCCTAATTCAGTGTCAATAAGACTAGTGGGTTTGTCCTCACGTGTTTTCAGGCGGTCGTTCTCAGCAGGATGGGGGGGGCTGTTGGTCCTAGAGTGTTCTGCTGGGACGTCCTGTCTACGGCTGTTTGATAGCGAGGGAGCGATCCTTGTAAAAGTAACGCTGAAAACAGTCGTTGGTTCTGGTGAGGAAAAGTAGTTGGCTATATTCTTGCAATTAGTTTCTGTGCCAAAGAATTAGTTGGTTGAGGCTCCCACCTGCGTGGGCAGGGACAAGCTACCCTGAGGTTTAGGCCCCCCAGGCTAGGGGAGCTCCTGCTCGTGCCCCTGCTCGCCCCTGGCTGGAGCCTTGCTGTGGAGAAGATGGTCCTATTGAAGGGGTGGGAAACAGGGCCAGGGCATTGGAGATGGGAGTAGAGGGAAGAAACTATCAGCAAATAGGGAAATATTTTTTTCTGTGACACTTTTTCGAACCTCATCTGTCACAAGGCAAGGAGATTACTTGGGTTTTAAAGAAAATGAGGATCTATGTAAAACTTGGATCTTTTAATGTTTGCAGAGATGTTTTGAAATATGAATGAGGTAAATATTTTTGTATGAATGTGCATGGAGTGATCATGTTATTTCGCCATTACAGTATGGGCTCAGATCAGCTTCCTACCAATTGCTACGTGCTTGAGGAGACTGTACTTTTACACTTTAAAAAGAAAAGAACATAGCGCTTGAATTGAAATTTTAAAAATTTTGCCTGTTTGAGTGACTTGGAAGTTGAATACACAAAAAAGCCCTTAAACCTTTAGTTAGGGACTGAGCCTACAAACTCATTTGAACCAAAAATGTAAGAGCAAACTATTTCAGGGATGGATGGATGAGTGAAACTTAAACTGGAGCACAAAGGAGTATAAAGGCAGGGAAAGGGCTGTGGAAGGGAAGGAGCCAGTAAAAGACCAAATGCTGGCCAAGAGCAAGGGTTCAGAAAGTAGATGAGTTTGTTTCTGTTCTCTCAGGTTAAGTAAAATCTGACAGGGCTGCCATGTGTGATGCTCATTTCCTTTTCATTAGTGACTCTGTCAAACACTCTAATTTTGCAGCAAATGATGTAAAAGCCACTTGGTGATTTGCTACGAGTGAGTCGGCGGTTACACGGAATTGGTCCGTAATCATTTTTCAGAATATCTCTCATGTGAGGTACTGGCTTTGTCAAAACTGAAGTATGCTCCGAGACTTGAAACCTGTTGATTTTGGAATTTACTTATCATTTCATGGCTGTTGAAGATAGAAATAAAACCTTGAATATACATTCCAAAGAATTAAAGTTCTTGTTTCACAGGAAAATTTTTGGTCTAAGCAGGAAGCTCTGACCAGCCACAGAGCTTTAGTGGATGCTCTAAAACCCCTCAAGCCCTGACTTAATATACTTTTTTATTAGAGAGCAACTAATGCACAAATTTAATCGGAAACCTGTGTTGGCTAAACTGTGTTTGCTTCTCTTCGTTTTCTCTCAAATAAACCTTGCTTTTAAAAAAATGAATAAATACTTTTTCATTAATGTGCTGTCTTAAAATCTGTCCTCAATAATTAAAAAACAGTCATTTTGGAAGTGTTTTTTATTTCGATAGTGTTTCCCTTGTCTTAAAAAATGATGCATTAAGGTACAAAAGGGCCAAGATAATTTTGGGTTTTGTTCTCAGTTACTCAAACTGTGGCAGTCACACAGGGCTGATGGGCAATGGTTTTGCTTCATGCACTCCTTGGTGGGTTTTGTCCAGTAGCTGCAAAAGAGTTTCTAACTGCATTTCTGTCATGAGCCGCATTCTGTGTATGTAGAGATTTAACAGAAAATGTTCTGAATTGTGTAAAGTGCATTATCTCGATACATACACTGATTCAGCGTCACTCGGGATGTAAAACTTTAACTGGCCACAAGCTGGCAAGCTGGTATCTGAGGGACTGCTGTTTCTGTTAAGTTCAG
Source organism: Gymnogyps californianus (assembly GCF_018139145.2). Classification (NCBI taxonomy): domain Eukaryota; kingdom Metazoa; phylum Chordata; class Aves; order Accipitriformes; family Cathartidae; genus Gymnogyps; species Gymnogyps californianus. Next base: position 87,885,929 of record NC_059473.1, on the reverse strand, counting down.
CAGCAGCAAATGTATTTTCACCTTTTATAAAAGCAGGTTTATTTTAGCAAAAAAGCTTGAAAATCACAGTCAAAAGCACATAGTTTATTCATTAGTTCTTAAAGTTAATTCTGTAACTCCTACCCCAGTACTCATAATGCTTTGTAACCAAAGCTGGGGGTTTTGGAGTGAAAAAATAGTTCACATGCTTTTGCTACTGTTTCCTCCTCTTTATCCTGGCACAAACAATAAAATCGGTTTAACATTCAGGCAGCTCTGCTTATTGCAGGCGGTGTTTTTCTATAAAGGGTGTATTTTGATCAGGCTCAGTACTGATGATCAATCTTTCATCCCAGCAATGGAAAGAGAACACTACCCTGAAATAAGTCTTTTTAGGCACTAATTTCCGTTGTCTCGGAAGTCTAGGTTCAACAGAAGACACGTGTTAGCTAATTTCTGTCCCTTTCCTGTTAGCCCAAGCAACACACATAACGGAGCAGAGGTGCGTAGTGTTTAAGAGAGATTCTGAAATTGGGGGAGGGAATAGGTGATTCTTTTTTACTTTGTTTCTACTGGAGGCTTTTTGTATTTTTAGATTTCACGTGTTCTTCTATGGCAGAGACATCTACTGAAGGAGTAGCAGTATTTTCAGCCTCACTAAAGGGACCAGATTCCAGGCTACTGAATACTAGGACTACTGGCTACTGTTTTGCCATATTGCATGGTCTACATTTCCCTACTCAGATCCTAGGGAATTAGGAATGGTCTTTTCCCTTAAATGCCACAGCGACAGAGCAGAAGAAAATTTTAATGACTCGGGAGCTGCTCGGTACTGGTGACCAGGAGTTAACTCTGTAGTCTGGTATATGCTGCCTGCACGAGTTTGAGCAAGTACCTTTTCTTTCAGGATGCGTTCTGATGATAAATACCCTAAAAACTGTAAAGGGCTCAAATACCTCCAGAAGGAGGTGCTCCACAAATAGCTAAATAACCAGGTCTGTCTTTATCACCATGGGCTAAACTAGAAGTGTCTACCTCTTCTTTTCTTTTTTTGAGATGTTTTACAGTAGTCCAGTGGAATGGGCTTGTGACCACCCAGCTCACTTCAAGACACCAGCAGCCACTGTACGCCAGCACTTTCCGATCGCTATTTCAACAGTTATCAGATCCACCCACCTGACAAATGCTGTACATCCCCTTACTGTTCAGCGTCTCAATCCCAGGTTCTTCCAACTCTGCATATAAAAAGCCTCTTTTTGCTTGTACCAAAGCAATTCTGTGTAATATTCAAAACACAATTGTTTGAGCAATTGTTTCAGCATGATTTATCATAAGCATCTGTGTTTATATTAAAACTTCATGGAATTTTCAGACTTCTACACCTCTTGTTTCAACATGAAAAGATCTAGATGATTCTACGTATGACATACATAACGCAACTGAATTTATCCGCTCAAGTAAGGGGGAACTAATAGAGAAAAAGTATTTCCTACATAACTATCCTTTCAGTTCTGTAAAGCACTGATTGGAAAAGCAATTTGCCAAATACAGCTTGTGTAATGGGAAGGTGGTCTCTAGCCGCCTTTCAAGTCAACGAACTTTTTTCACATTCGTCTTGTATATTCAGAGGCAAGGCCAGGGAGCTGTTGTGGAATGCTCCTGCAGCTGCTGGTCTGTTGTGACCGATGATTTCTGGCTTGTGGCAATCGCTTCTTGAGTCTTGACGTTTCTTGATGTACCTCTTCAGATAACATTTTATGGAATATTTGAAAAGGAGGTAACTCAATTCACTTAGATTTAATACAATGCACAGGCATGAAGTTGCCACCAGAAAACAGAGGAAAATCATCTTCTCTGTGGGTTTGGAAATATAGCAGTCTACGGTATTGGGACACGGTCTTATGTCACATTTCACAAGACGGGGTACTTTGAATCCATTGTACAATTTATAAAACAGAACAAGAAAAACTATTTCAAGTCCTGTTTTTAAAATAAGGCTGATAAGGTAAGTGCACAGCAATCCACCATCTATCTCTCTTGGACTTTTATGAAGTTTCTGGTTGTGGTGTTTCTCTCTGTTCTGTCGGTAAGCAACATGAAAAACAACCAAGAGTGAAGGGGTGGAGACCATGATTAATTGCAAAGCCCAAAGTCTGATGTGGGAGACAGGGAAAAAATGGTCAAAGCAGACATTTTCACAACCAGGCTGCTTGATATTGCATTCAAATTCATCATGTTCATATTTCCAGATGTTTTCTGCGGCCGCAATGTAAACCAGTAAGCGGAATATGAACACAACTGCTACCCAAATTCTTCCAATTCCTGTTGAATATTTATTCACTCCACTCAGCAGATCACGTAGGAATCCCCAGCTCATTTTTGTCCTCAAGGAAAGAAGGAAATGCTGTATTGAAGAAACACAAGATCAGAGAGATGCTTCCTCTTGGATAAAGAAGAGTGAGATGTTCATTCAAGGTGAAATATAACCAGTAGCTGAAGCAATTTAAAATTATTAAGCATTTAAAAAGGAAAACAACAACAACAAACTGCTCTTAGCTCTGATAATTTGTACCTTCTGAGCCCATTACACAAAATGTATTTGCTGTTAAAATAGATCTTGTCAATTAGGCTGAAGCCTAATCGTTCTGTTAAACTGTCCTCTGCAAGTAAATGTGCCTGTTCTTCCCGAGGGTCTCCTGAGCGTCAGGTAGAGCTTTCTCTGGCAGGTTCAGGCTAGCACTCTGAGGTACACTCAACTTAGCCCTGTCAGTTATGCAAATACTAAGCACAGTCAAATCAGATTTCACTTTCAAATTTATGTATAGGAGCCGTGTGTCCCATAATAAGTTGACTACCAAAATGCAGATTGTTTTCTTTTTGTCTGTGGTCTAACTTCTCGGTAAACTTGTGCAATATTTTAAATCTTGTCCTGCTTCATTGGATTTTATTTGTTGTATTTCTTATCATTTAAGAAATGCACTAAACTTTATTCCAAAAATGTTTTTATTTTATAGTTTCTTTTCTGCACAAGTCTTCCCCTGTCCTAACTCTGGAACACTTCTTTTGGAAGAGCTGCCTAAGGAGCCATGGGCAGCCAGACACTCCTCAAAGTCGAAAGAAGACCTGAGATAACCACCAAGAGCATACAGTCACCTTCCCACCTGGCCCCACTCCGAGGTCTGTGTGGATCTTTGAGGATACCAAGCTCCTTTGTTTTGTAAGAGCAAAAAGTAGATGTATTCCCAGGATGCAGAATGGCTGGGAGACTTGAGGAGGGAAATCTGAGAAGTTTTGAGATCTGTGTGTTCTTTTAATGTCCTCATCCCATCTACTGCTCCTCATCCCATCTACTGCTCCTGCAAGCTCTGCCTAGCAGGAGAGAAAATGTACCCCTCTGGCTGCACTGGCACATGCAAATCCCGCTGCCACTGCCATAGCTGCAGTTAGTACTGACGTATGGGCAAGTTCATCAACTGGCAAGTTGGAGTACAAGTAGTAATCGGGCCACAGCGTCACAAAGCTCAACACAGACGGAAAGCTCAGTACTTCTTTTGCTGTCCCTTGATTCTGCAGCCCATCATGACCTCTACCTATGGCCAGACTTCCACTGGAAAACAAGGTTATTTGCCTATTTGGGTATTCCTACATTGCTACCATTGGAGCTGGTGAGCTGGTCACTTACTTGAGGAGCTGAGGGACAGCTGCAGAAATTAATATATTGCTGATTTATACTGGGAAGGATGTTGAAAAAAGATGTTCTCACGAAGAATGGTTACCAAGCTACTCCTTTATGCTGCAGGTAAAAAAGAACAACAGGGAAATATCAGTTGGCTTATATCCTATCAGACATATGCTTATATGCTTTTAAATATGTTTGGCAGGGTGGGGACTTTGTCATTAAACAGCTATTTCTGTCCTCCATGTCCTCCAATTAAAGCTCAAGCAGAAGTTTAAATCAGGCTCTTTAAGACATCAGCACTAGGGCTTTAATGCTTTCTAGATATTAATACAAAGTCAATACATCAGTGTCAAAGGAGCTGAATAGCAAAGCATGAAGGTACTACTATGTAATAAAGCAGAGGCAAGGAAACAAAACATTCACATGAGTGAGCGTGAATATCAACATGTATGAACTCATCTTGTGGATGAGCTGTCCTCTGGAGGAGATTTGAAGGAAAACCTCAAAAGGCTTTTCCTAGGATTTCAAGATATGCACAAGCACTATAGAAGGGAAGACTGAATTTTGTTATTCCATGGAAAACGAGTACAGCTGTGAGTGGGCTTTTGCTCATGGCCATAAGAACTGCACCATCCCTTTCTAATGTTAAAAGCCTAATGTCACCTATCAATCCATGACTGGAGTTACACCAGTTCTGAGCCTCTAGCTGAACAAGTTGGGACAGAAATGAAAGATATGCTGGGTCACCAGCAAGGCACAAAAATCAGTGGGAACCAACACTGATGGAAATCAGACCATGGAGATACCTAAATACAGATTGAGAAATTTACCTTGGGGTCTCTTTTCCCAAAGCTGAGCTGCTACTTCCTTACCTGAGCAGCAAAAGAGATTAGAAAAGAACAACTTTATACCTTCTTTTGCCAATCCCACATTGAGGAGAAGGATGTGAAGGGGAAAAGAAAGTCCTACCCAAAGAGAATGGGGATCAAGGATTTGACTAAAATCTCCAGCACATCCTGAGCAATGGGCAAATTCTAGCCAGCCAGAAGATCAGATGCATGACATTCCTGCAAAGCTATTTCAAAAGACAGCAATGCATTCTGGTGCCTAGATGTCTGGCAGTGAGGCAGCAGGGATTTCACAGAACTAAAGATGGTTCCTGGTCTATGTGCTCTGTTGATGAGAAACTGAAATTTATTAAAGGACTGCAGGGCAGGTCTTGCAGCCAGCCGTGCTTCTGCAGCCAGAAGTCTGCAGAGCTTTGGTTACATTTTTTCACTTGCAGCCTTCACTTGATGTTGAGAAATGGTTGTATAGGACAACCTTCAGCCGCAAGCCTAAAGGGCCACAGAGCCTGTTTCGTGGTATTGTTTGGGTTGTAACCGGCACATCTCCTCTGTTCAAAGGAGCTGCAAATGTGCCTTTAAAAGGTTATGTTTGCTTTATGCACCACTGTTGCTATAGAAGATTGTGGATGTTAACCAATGCTTTTGTATCCTTTGAAAATACAATTAATTCACTGAAGCATTGCAAAGAACATATGGAACAGAAAAAATAAAATGGACTTCAAAGATAAGGAGTCACTCAACAGGTGAACAAGAGAAAATTGACTGACTGATGAGAGATTAAGTTAGCTGAGGCTAGAGAAGACATTATATGGGCTGTATGAAATTCAGAGCAAGGTCAGGACTCAGACAACAAAAAAAGAGAAATCTTCAAGTAAGCACACAATTGAGCAGTAGGAAAAAGATGACAACGGTATGAGGTTTTGTAACACTTCTAGAAGTGGCAGCACACATGGAAGCAGACGCCAAGAGTAGTGTCACGGCATGACGCTTCAGCAAAATTATATTCTGACTAACGTAAGGACAAAAGAGGAAAAAAATGTGATCCAAATCCTTGTAGCCAAAGAGAGATTTCAACCTCCGGCATTCAGAGGAGGTTCATTTTGTGCAGAATGAATCAGAGGGGGTCAAGAAGGGAAACTGGCTAAAGAAATTGAGTAGATTGTGGAAAATGTAGATGAGATCAATTTGCATCAAGGTAATGTCCAATGTTGAGGCTAACAATGAAATGACTCAAAGGTTTAAAAAAGCAACAAAAGGGTCAAAGGGGGATCTATTTGGCACTGTGGACATAAAGACCCCAAAAGGCTTAGCCTCTATTGGAAATTACAAAGGAGGCACTAGAGAGTCTTAAACGGTAAAAGAGATTATTTGCTCCAAGTGCTTAAGAAAAAGTTGAATGGAGCAAGAAGTGAAGAGCAGGGATTTGAGGTTAGATTTCCTTCAACCCCCTGCTCCATACACATACAGATGCGCACACCTCAACTTGGACAAAAGCTGAAGATTAGAGATACGTCAATTTGTTGTACTCATTTCTAGCTGAAGTACTAGGGATGAGCATGAAAACAAGTGCCTGGGCTTCGTCTACTACCAGCCAGGAAATGGAGCAGGTAATCTCTCTTCCTTCTTACATATATCGTTTATTCCCTAGATGTGACTTAAACATCCCCCGCCCCCCCCCAACACGCACACGCTTTGTCCTGCTCACTAGAGACACAAATGACCAGAACAGCCTCCACACCCCGTGTTTCCCTCAGACGTACCAGTGACTTGGTTTCCTCCTTTAAGGCTGCACACGTGTTCTGCTGAGCAAACAGACCAACCTGAATGCACCATTAACTTCTGAGTGTGCTGAATGCAATTTATTGAGCAAAGTGTTTGAATAATGCTATTGTTGTTGAATATATTCATCAAATAATCATTTCTGTCGTTCAATGAGGTCCACAGAAGGTTGGCTAATGTGCATTGAGTAATGCATCCATTGAAAAGCATAGTGCTCAGAGAATTAGTTCACCTAGATTTCAGTCAGCTCTGCTAATTTAATTACTTTAAAAGCAGAAAAGGTATCTTTGTGCAGAGGAAAATGGGAAAAAAAAAGTAAGAAAATGCAAGAACAAACTGCCTAAGTAGAGAGGAAGTGGGGAGAGCATCCAAAGTGTTAGGGGCACAAAGAGGGCAGGGAGCCTGGAGCTCGGAGAGCAGGCAAATTACAGGAAGAAGGCGCAGTGTTATGGGAAATGGAGATGGAACGGTGAGAAATAACAGAAAGAACACGAGCCTGGAAACGGTGGATCTATGAATTTTGTACAAGCAAGCTGAATTATCCTCACAGGCTGAGATATGGAAAAACTCTTTTTCTGATATAAACATTGCTAATGGGAGCATTTTGCTGCACCTACAACTTACCCTTTTTTTTTTTTTTTTTGGTCAGGAAGAAAGAGAACCATAAATAGTGGCAAAAATTATAAAGCAGAGAGCAGAAGTAGAAAATCACAGAGAATGATATAGGATCATAAGAAAGTAGAGCTGTTAACAATCTTGAGAGTTCATCCTCTCCATTTTTTTTACAAGTTAATCAAAACATCATCGCAGTGCTTTTTTTTTTTAAACACCAAGGATCATCCCACTGTTATGAGGAAAAGAAAAAAAAAGAAGCGTTGGCACAATGGTTTCCATAAACGACCAAATAATGAAGCTTAACTTCAGATGTTCATTTAATAACTGCATCTTCCCCTTATTTTATTTGTTTGCTGATATAAGGAAGTGCACATCCATTTTATGGCTGCTGAGTCTTTGTGCTTGTTTCATGGACTACCAGCTGCTTCCTTACTGACTACCAGAGGTGTAAGGTCCACAGGCTGAGAAACACTGATCTGCTTCATTCTCTGGCCCTAAGAAGGCTTTGTTGTGCATATACTGTTCCTGACAGTTCAGTCTGCTCTTAAATTGATGGAAGCTCGACTAGCCCCCACCTCCACCCCAGTATGGTGCATCTACTCCCGTGCTCTGCTACAGAAGAAGAGGGAGCAGGAAACCTTCTGGGAATACCAAGGTGCAGTACAACTCCATTCAAAGTCACCCTGCCAAGCTGGGCGTGCATCAGCTATTCAGACTGTTGCACGTCTGCGATAGGAGCTGAAAAACTATTGCTACAAGTCACTAACCTTGCAATGCCTTTGTTGTTCAACGGTGAGAGTGCCGATGTAAGGTGATTTCCAGGTCTTCATGAAAGAGCCAACAAGAGAAAACAGAGAGGTCATAAAAATTAACCTTGCCTTATTCAGACAACTCATTTCTTATCATAAAATAAGTAAAGCTGTAACATTAACATAGTATTAATACTCATTGCTTTTTAAGGCTCTTCAGAAACAAGCCAGGTAAGGCTTGACAACCCATGAGCAAACACAGCCTTTCTGGTCTGCGTGCTGACCAAGTTGTTCACTTCTGCCACGACCGCTGCTAGTGGTAGTGCAGCAGAGTCCGTCGTTCTCAGGCTGACGTGAGCCAAAGGTTTCCCAGCTATTTCATCTTCCAGATGCTTCCACTGGAAGTGGAGGCCCCTGAATGGCAGATGTAAAGGTACTGGCAATAGCTTGCTCTTCTCTCACAGATCGACAGAAAGTAATCTATAGACATTTTAGACTGAACTTCATTGGTATGAACCCTTCATTAACGTGTGATAAGAAATGGAGTCCTCTCCTCAAAACATCAACAATCTAGGCAGAGAAAACACGTGCTGTGGAGGAGGAGATGTCCACCAGAGAGGTGATGTGGTTTATCCAGCATCACCTAGCACATCAGAGGCAGAGCTAAGAAAAGAGCCATGGTCTTTCATAGCCCCATCCCTTGCTTTCATCTTCCTTAGCTTACTGATTCTAACCTCTCACTGTTTCATGCCTATTATTAAATTTTAACTCCTCGGAGCAAGAAATAAGCCCTTTGATACATTGGGAGATAAACCTCTGGGTGCTGTGATATTAAAAGTAGAATTCCACGAACAATTAAATAGTGCTTAAAATATACATATGGTGTGTAAAAACATCAGCCTAGGTATTTATTTGCCAACTGACTACAGGAAGGAAAAGAAAAGACTAGATGGAAAAGGGCTCAGCTGGTCATTTAGCACTAGACCGGAGCTGGTTGGTTTGGCTTTTACACCTGACTTTCGCATAGGCTTCTGCAATGGCTTGGGCAAATCTCCTTCCTTTCTGGGCTTCAGGATCTTAGCTGCCAAACATTCACTTCTCTGAAAATATCACTTCTAAACTACATCTTCAGTAGGCTTCATAACCTTAAGCACGCTTGGCGTTCTTTTTTATAGCCAGTGGTGGCAAAATCCCGTCTTGTTTTGTATTTAGGGAAACCGCAAACACCACTTCATAACCCAGCAGCTGCTGAGTGTGATGCTTTGCCAGCTGCTAATTGCTGTGGTCTTTCCTCTGCAGCAATGAATGGGTTTTGAGAGAGGGCAGACACAGTTCACTGTTTTCTTTGTTACTTTGGTAAACTGTGTAATTAAAAAAAATTAAACTCAGAAGTAGCCAAAAGGACTTAATTTTTTTTTGAAGTCATGATGTCTATATTTTGCCTACACAACTACTACTGCATTTCTCATCACCTTCGTGCCAAACAGATAACCCATCTCTCCCATGCTCTCCCAATATAAACAAAAACTCTCTCTGCAGCAAAAGATCTTCAACATTAATAAGTATTACTGCTCCATTCAGGCAACTGTTGTAACGCTTTAGTCAACTTGTAAAAAAAATGAATTGACAAAGTCAAAAGATTTCCGCTTGAACAGTGATTGTCAATGGCCACATTACAGTTTGTAACTCCTTATTAGTTATAAAGTACTGCAATAGTGCAGAAAAGAGGATTATATCTGTGGTTTATGCTGGCTGATGGGACACTTTCACGAGGCTATTATCAAGCCTGTTTAACATTAGAAAAACAACTTCTCATTCGGTAAAACTATGTTTTATAGCAAGAAACTCTAACTTACCTGCATCTCAGTGAACGATTACAGCTGGACCCCAGCTTTCTAGTGGCATTAACAATCAACGATTCATTTCCGAGAAAGGATGTTACTGCTTTAAGCCTTGAAAATGGAAACTGCTCGTCTCCTAGGTAATATAAACTAAACGAGTGAAACCTGATCATCTCTCCTGGCACACTGTTCAAACTAGAACCATAATGCATCTTGTCTCATCAGAAAGATACAAGGAAACTAAGGCATTGTTTAAAGTCACAGGCTTTATCTGCATCTTTTGAGTGCTCATCGGCATCAGCTCTAACGCTGCACGCTTTGCGCGTTCACATTAGCGATGGCAGAACCCGAAGAAACGCATGCTGGGCCGTCCAAAGCAGCAGGCAATGATCAGTGACCCTCTATGAGACACGTGTAGCCTGTGCGCTTGCAAGCCAAGAAGTCACTTGACCACATCAATCTTGCATGAACACGCGCAGAAGGCTCCCCGCGAAGAGCCTGCCTTTCATATGCCATTCCTACAGGAATGACCTGGAGGATCCGGCTAGCTCCCCATTTCACATGCTGCTTCATTACTAACTTTTGTCTCATCCAACTTATGCTCTCTCTTCAATATTAACTTTACTGCAATATCAAAATAGCAAGAAAGGCCTTCATGAAATACTTCTTGACTCTTAGCACCCCTTCATTGTATGGCTTCTACATTTTTTTCAGAAGAACTTTGTCCATGTGAAAAACTTGAAACCGCTGTATGGAATTACAGTAACCTTCTGAAATCATGTAACTGACCCAAGAGCCTTAACTCCCACCCTGTTTGCTCTTTGACATTTTACATCAGATTTGTATTTCGGGTTCTCTTGGGCAGGTAAATTGTCCGCTAAAGACAAATATTCTTTTAGACACATTACTCCTAACAATACATTACAGAAATGTTCAGACAGGTCTTTCTATTAAAATTTGAAATTACAGTGGTTTTCCCAAGTAACTGAAGCCCGTTTTTTGTTATTAAAATGTATTTTGGTTACTGTACATGCTAATCAGTTCCCACATCGGACTAGGCAGCTGAGCCACTCCCCACCAGAAAGGCCATAACTTTATTTTTAATGACTAAGCAATGGAGTAAGTGTTTGTGTCCCGCCTTATGCATCTTATCAAGTGTCAATGCTTTGGCACTCATTTTTACCTGGGATGTGGCTATACTGCTGAGTAACATTACAAAAAAAGCAGAAAGACTGAACTCCTTGCCTCTTAAAGGTATTCTTCACAGTATAATTTATTTAACTTAAACTTACTGTGTCTTTTATCTGGGAATTATATGTAAATGTTCAGTAGTTTTACGGAGAGAAGGGTATCACATAGCCTAACACATGTGCCTGAATCAGGACCTTGGTATTGTCCCCCAGAGAAGCTGATGCCTCCAGAGGGTGACCAAAGGTGCCAGAGCTTGGAGCTGGACGGCAGGTAATGCAGAGCCTCCCAGCTGCCTGCTGGAGGGAGCTACCTGCCAGGCGAGCGTCTTCCTCCCGGTACTGCTGCTGAATGCCTGACAAAAGCCACGGCTGGCTGAATAAGGTTCAGTTCACATCAGTAAATCTAAGGCCAAAATCACTGTAGGAATATTGTGATTACCTGTAGTACTGAGAAAGCTAAAATTTAACTTTAAATCTAAACTTTATTATGGCATTAAAGGCATCTGAGCAATTGTAACTGTCCTATAGAGATGGAAAAGAAAAAAGCCCCAACAGCCCATTTTTTATTAATCGGAACTGTGTGGTTACAATCCCATCACTTAAATGTGAAAGCTGTTTAAGCATCTTTATGACACCCACAGTTACATCCCCATCGTATCTAGTATATAAATGTTAGACACTGCCACTCTCTACTGTATTTTGTTACGTGTTGGTATTTATATATTAAAAGACAACTGTAAGGTGCAGAAAATCTGAAGAGCTCCAGATTACAGTGTCAGAGTCCCTTACTACAGAGTTCATTCTGTTAAACCTGTGAAATTTCTACCCTCCAGAGTCTTCCTAGGAGCTATGTTCCCTGCCTGAGATCTGAACGGTGCCTAGATCAGAGAGGGCACTAGCTGAAGGATTTTAACTTACCACAGCTTAAGCTGACTGGGAACACCAGTGTTGCAGGCAGAGGTTAGTCCTGGTCTGTGCCCCCACTTCCAACTGCCTTCCCAACTGCATTGCCCTGCTTACATCAGTCTCACCCATCCAATTGAAAAAAAAACTTTGTTCTTCTTTTTTCTTTTCTGGCAATGTTAGTTTTCAGCTGGACCAGGGAGCAAAATGGGCATACTCCAAGGCTGAGCAATTCTGAGTCCTCATGCAAGGAAGGCCACAGCAACCACAAGTGAAAACAGGTCTCCCCTTGCCCCCCCTCTTTTTGGAGGTGCAGTCTTAGATTAGCTCAAGTTTGTCTTTAAACCCCACTGTAAGGTATCTGGCTGGGTATTGTAGTGAGCAAATTCAGTGCTGCACATGTTTCTCTGCTCTTCCTTTTTCGTAGAAACGAGCTTTTTCTTTCCAGAGGGGATGCTTTGGGTTTTGATATTATTCTGTTCCCAGTCGGAAACAATTTGCTCACTCATTAATGAAAGTAGAACCAAACAAAGTGCCTTTTCCCTTCCATATTGAATTCCATTAAAAAGATTTATAAGCTTGATCGGTATTTGAAGAATAACAATTGCTTTAATCTTTGCTGGAAAGCACAGCTGGGTGATTTGTTTGTCTCTCAGAGACACAGCTGGCTAACAAGTGTTATAAAAGACATACACATAATGTTATGAAACACAGAAGATTCACTCTAGCAGATTTTTGTTTTTAAAATGCATATTGCCTTAAAACTGTTTTGGATTGTGAGTGGTAGGGTCCCAACCACTGCATGCTGATGTCTGAAAACTCCGCTTTCTTTCAATGGGAACGACACAAACGAGCAATAGCAGCTGAAAAGCAGCGTAAGGGCTCCTGAGACTGACATGAGCTGAGCAACAACCACACAGAAAGCTCTCAATGCCACCTCTGTCTAGCTGGAGATCTCATTGTTTCTTCTTCTGCATTATGTCCTTAATATGGCAATACTGTTTCACATGCCTCAGTGCAATAATGGTTCCCCTCACCATTAGCTGTGAGTAAGGTGGAGGAAGTACTTGTAATTCCTAATTTTTGCTTTTCCCTTCTCCCCCAGACTTGTTCAGGACAAAAAAAGTCCCAATTGTCAACTCTAATTAAAATATCGTGTATTTATACAGTGTATAAAACATTGTAAAAACCAGGCAAAACAGGAATGCAAATACACACTACACATTCACGTATGAAAACCCTAACAAACACGTGATGGAAGTTGCTCCTCTCACTACAAGTCATACCAGTGCTGAAGTCCCAATGTTGAGGCAAACAGAATTTTTTCTGTCCACAACAGCTCTGTAACTGTGTCTCTAAAGTAAGGATAAGCTTATCGGTAGCTTGAGGCGTCCTGTCTTTGTTTGGAAGACAATGTGAAGCTCTGTTCTTGTGCGGTACTTGAAATAAGCAGGAGCTGTGAGGTGAATCAGCAAAGACGCGGAGGCACGCTCCTCCTCCCCGGACTGCATTAGGCTGGCTATCGCATGCTAACGACGTCTGCAGGACACAGCATCAGATTTGCTCTGCTCCCTACAGAGGCTCTTCGGCAGCTCAAACGATAAGGGGATGCGAGTCCCATGAAAAGCAGAAACTGCTATTAAGTTCTGAATGGCCACGGCATACAGCACAATACTGAATGCAGAATCCCAAAGGAATTTATTTAAAAGGAAAATAGATCTCAGTAACAGCCTCAGGTTTGGAAAAGGAAGGGTTTTTTGCATGGTTACTTTTCAGGAGAGATACTCAGATATGAAGAGGATGGGTGACTCAGAAATACCACAGATGTTCACAATTCTGCCCTTTATAGAGTCTCTTCTATAACAAGATGCCAGACAACTTTATAAACCTTGATGGATTGAGCATTTCAACATCCTGTTAGGTCAGACGATAGCAACATAATATTCACATTAAAGATAAAACAAGACACTTTCCCACAGTCACAAAGCAAAACTAGAAACAGTAAGCAGTCCAAGCTTTTCCTCGCTGCAGAGTTAATCTGGTTAGTTGGCACCTGCTCAACATATGCCAAGTACCAGCGTTCACATCAAAACCCAACACTGTTTCTACGTCCCTCTCTGCTTCTCTTTCTACGCATAAAGCCTTATCCCACAACTCTTCATATGGAGAATATTTTCTCTCCAGCTGATGGTGTTCTTTCTACTGTGTATGATTTCTTCCCCCATCAATGATGTCTGGGACTTACCTGTCCTTTGTAAGAAAGATGGGAAGTGCTAGAGAACTAGCAGCAGCCTAACCTTCCTTGCCACCATTATCAAGCAAATGTGTTCTGGCATAAACCCATCCTACCACAACCTGGAAAATACTGTCATGACCCTGGCTGACTTTGGGTCAGAAGTTTTATCTGCATGGATGCAGTCAGTTAATGACAGTAACTGCTGGGAAGAGGTGCACGTGCTGATAAGCGAGTGCACTTCTCAGTGTGACGTAAATGTTTTGCATTCCCATATACAATGCGTCAATTACGTGGAAGCTGTATGCAGAACGTCTCCTACAGTACTGTAAAAACTCCCCCTTCCCTCAAGAAAACCAAGCTACCTTCCCAAAAACCAAGGCTCATGCAAAAAACTTGTATCGGCCTCTTTCAGTTACACAAACATGAAAACAAACAAGAGCAGCAATGGTTTCCAAACAAAATCAGCTGTGTGGCATATGCTGCCAAAACAATAGCTACCAGATTAGCAGATGGTATGTTGTGAATTAAATGTTGACACAAACCCCAGACATACCACTCAATCCTCTCTTGACACCAAAACTTATTTCCCTACTATTTTTCTCACCTCATGATATTTACACACAGCAAAAAAAATTCTTTAGATACTCTGTCTGGATTTAGAAGGGACAAGTTAACCTGCAATATCCTATTATTCTGCCATCTTTCAAAAAAAAAAAAAAGTAGTTTGATTACTGCAAAAGAAAACATGGAGCAAGCAGTTCTGACAGCCTGCATACTGCTACATTTATGTTTGTCCTCCTCTGCCGCTGTGACTGCAATCACCAGACGCTCCACCAAAGTCCTTTCACACACCCTCCAGATATGGCAAAGTGTGAGCTGGGGTTGGTGAGTCCAGAACTACATAGGTACTAGTTCACCAGCTGGCTGCAGCTGAATCTCTGTCATATTACCCATCACATCTCAGTTCTGTCCGCCTGTTACCTAGGGGAGCACTAATCTGGGTCTCTCCCTACCTCCCAGGTATTGGTTTTTCCAAAGTTTGAAGTTTCTACCCTTCTTTCTAACGCGGCTGAAACCACCCAATGGCATCAAGTCAGCAGAGACAGAAATGGAGGCATGAGCAGGCAGATGCGATCGCATGGGCTTTGTTTCCTCTGGACTCCGGGTAATTTTATTAATTTTACTGTTTACCAATAATAGAAAACAAAACACTGCCGCAAAGCAGCATTTACGTAACCAGGAGTTTCCAGACGCCTGAAATCTTGAGTTCAGATCTAAATACCAGAAATTGGATGCTTAAATCGCAGTGTATTTTTCTGCTCAAGCAACTGCACTCCCAGAGATAGATCTCTGCATTAAACACCCCTCCCGATCCCAGCACTTGGGATCAACAGACGGGGGAAATCTCACTGCTTCTCTTTTTCCATTTCCCATTTAAAATATAATTGCTGCCAGCCTGAGTACCAAGATTTACACCAACTGCACGAATCTTTTGCAGCTCTCGGGGAGTTTGCAGGGGATTACCAGGGACTGGCCATTACCGGGGGCCAACAGTCAACGCTCGCCAGCCAACACCTGCTCCCGGGCCGGGGGGTCACGGGGGACCGCACCTGCCCAGGCGCTGAGGAGTGGCTCAGCGGTGAAGTGCTCCTCTTCCGACCGAGCCAGCGTCTTCCCCCACCTCCCGCTTATTATCTGGAGCTGTGCTTGGGGAGGAAGACCCACAACAACGTCCGAGGGAGACATTTTCCTCCTACCCACCCCCGCTCCGCCGGCCGCCTGAGGGGACTGGCGAGGCGGGGCGGGGCCGGGCGCTGTCCCGGGCGCTGTCCCACCCCTCCCGCCCGCGCCGGCGGCCTCCGCCCAGCAGGGGGCGCAAGCGCGCAGGCGCAGGTATGCCCTCTTCCACCCCCCCCCCCCACCCCGACGGGAGGCCCCGTTCGCGGCGAGGGGTGAGTAGTGGTGCGGGAGGGGGGTGAGGGGGATGGCGCGCGCTGGCCGCGAGGCGTTAACCGTCACCCTCCGCCTCCTGAGGCGCCGTTAGAGCACAGCGGGGGTGGCGGCGGCGGCGGCCTGGCCTTGCTCGTTATGTCCCGGGCGTCCCTGCCGGGCTTTTCCTCTGGGAAAATGCCCCCTTCGTCCCCGGCTTAAAGCCGGTAGTGGCGGCAGGAGCCTTCTCACCGCCCTGGGGGAGGTTTCTGCCCTTTCCCTCGCCGCCCTCGCGGTTTGTGCTGCTCGGGGGCCGGTACGGGGGAGTCAGGCTGAGCTGCTGGTCGGTTGCGCCTTGCGTATGGACTGGCGGTTTGCCACCCTGTGCCTGGCAGTGCCTTGTGCCCGTGTGGTCGCCTTTAGCCGACCTCCGCGCTGCCCTGACCTCCCCGCTGGGCCTAGGGCCTTGCGGGAGGAGGCCCGGGGCAATTGCTGGATTGAGTTCGTGAATCCTGTCCCTGGATCCCGGCTGTGCTCCACTTGTGTAAAATGCGGGGCAGGGGGATCCTTAGCACCGTGTCTCTGCTGCCCCTCAGTAAGCGGGGTTAACCAAGGGCGTGTTTTGTTCACCTTTGCTCAGGTGGCGTCTTGCACGTCAGCTGCCCCTTGTGTGTAAAAGTGAGACCTGAGACCTGAGGCTGCTGGGGTGGGTGGATAGAGTGACTGCACTACAATGGGGTGTGGGCTGTCCTGTCACATGTAAGGTTTAAAAAAAAAAAAAAGTTCCCTGGCATTGTCTTTTTAGCCAGTGGTCTGAAGACTGCAGCTTGGTCCGCAGGTAGCTAAAGCATTAGCCAAAGGCAAGTAAAAAACCCTAAGCCCGTTATCAGGATACTTATATTTGCTGTATAAAGATGTGCATCTCCAAAAGTTAATTTTAGGATGCACAAAATTGGCAAGATTGAAAATCAGTGTGCTTAAGCTGGGAATATTAGGTAACACCAAAGGCAATTGTTAATATATACACAAACTAAAATTCATGCTGTAAGAAGACAAGCTGAGTGTGAACTCGTATTCAGTGAATGTAGTTCTTTCAGTTTTTTATAAAAATGACATCTATTTTTCATTCTGTTTTTAGGAAGTATTCAACATTAATTAAAATGTCTTCCACCAAACCTCCAAATGAAAATGAAACACCCAAAGAGAGAAAACCAGGACTGAGGAATGTTCAAACAACTATGCTCTTCCGAGCTGTGAATCCAGAGCTTTTCATTAAACCTGTAAGAGGCTCATTCTGAGAAAAACTAAATATGCTTGGAGAGACGCGGTTGCTTTAAAATAATCACTGCCATTCTGTGTGCATTATATAACCATCTCTCGTTATGCAAACCACTCAGTAATGTAACTAAAAATATTTTTACTTTTTTTCCACTCTGATTGTTAAGAGCCCAGAACATTACAGTGTTTATTCCAGCTTTTATTTCACTGTTACATTGTCTGATTCTTTTGCACCTAGCCAAGTTGCTTTCAGAAAGACTGTTTACAGGCATGTTACCTGTGTAATTTGACAGGTTAAGTAATAAGAGTCCCCTTTAATATTTAAAAGGAAACAAGTCATAAAATGCAAGCTTTTTGATATGAAAGAAGAGCACTTTTGGTAGCTTTTCAGTATTCTGGATTTTTCTTTTTCTTGCTTTTATAATTAAGTTGATGATACTCAGGTTTCATTTACACTTGCAGAACCCAGCAAGACTGGTTGAAATTTTGTGCATATAATAAAAGTAGGTTTTGTGATGATAATACATGATCTGTTTTAGAGGAATATAATCAAGGTTGCTTGGCAGAAGCAGAGTGCATTGTCCCAGTAGTATATCCAGATGAATTCTATTAGAAGTTTGTAGTAGTTACCTTTAGTAATTGGTTTTGGCCTGTTCATTCATGCTCAAGCAGCATTTGCAACCAGCAAAAGACAGAGCACAGGGCAGTGCGATGTTCTTTCTCCAGAAAGAGTCTTCTTTTTCAAAGGGAATGCCTTTTGCTATCAGAAAGTCGAGTCTCCCTTCTTGCTTGACTTTGTTATCAAGTCATTTGGATCAGTCTGCAAGAAGGCAATGATGATTTTTGGAGATGTCACAATAGTTCACTGTTTACTTTCTAAGCTAAGATAGAAGAATGTAATGTTTGTGTTGAATGAAAAACATTTTGACTAAAAACACATACTAATTTTTTTTTCTTGTCAGAACAAACCTGTGATGGCATTTGGACTCATAGCAATTACCCTCTGTGTGGCCTACCTTGGTTATTTGCATGCAACAGTAGAGAATAAAAAGGACCTCTATGAAGCAATCGACAGTGAGGGGTCCAGGTATATGAGGAGGAAAACTTCCAAGTGGGACTGAGAACATAAGGAAGGAAATCAGCAAATCAGTCACAGAACTTTTCAAGGCAACTACTGTTTTTTTCTCTGTCCATTGAAATAATGGATGTCTGTCTTGCTATATAATCCAATTTAAGTTCCTTTATGAAACGCCATGCCTGTACAAATAAATTGCAATTAAGATACATGCGAACATAAAAGTGATTTTAAGAACTGTTGTCTGCGATCTCCATAGTATGTCAGAAGATGTGAAATTACCTCGGATGTGCAGTCAAGACTGGTAAATGCCTTAGAAATTTACATGATGGTTCAGCTCACTTCTCTCTTTGCTTTGATTAAGTGAAAACAGGTTTTTCTTTTATTTTTTAAACAGAAAGCATAACGTATTGTGTGTGAAAAGAACAAGTTGATCTCTTGATCTGTTGAAAGTTGATAATTAACAGTGGTGCGAGTAAAATAATTTTAAGGCAAGAAAGATCTGATAAAGCAGTCATTGAAGGGTTTTATTTAATAAAGGAATTTGTAAAATACTGGCCAAAATAATCTTTGGATGCTAATATAATCTTCCTTAAAAATGAAAAAAAAAAAAAAAAAAAATCAGTAGCTGGATGGAGGAGAAAAAGTGAAGTGAGTCCTTCTGCCAAGAGAAAGGCAGGAAGAACTCAGCCATTACCTTTCCTGTTTGGCATCGGACAGCAGATCAGTGAACATACCAGTATCAGTTTGCCAATCAATATGTGTAACTCCAGGTTAGCCAGAGCTTGTGGGGTGTTCTTGACTAGTCAGCAGGACTAACTTATTTAAGCTGCATTCAACAATTAAATTTCTCTATATTGCGAAGTACATTATATAACATTAATTTATTATAGGTTACTGAACTCGAAATAAGGAATGGAAAGTCTAAAATCAACAGGTTCTTACAGACACAGAGAAAAGAACGTATCCACCCGAACAAGCCCAGTCTTGCCGAACAGCCCCACGCGTGGGTTGGAGGTGACCCGTCGGCAGTATGCTGTGAGCGTGGCTGGAGGGCAGGTGGGCGTTGTGGTGTTTCCTTAGCACGTGAGGCAGTCCCCTGTGAGCCTTTACCTTGAGCAAACTGTACAGGTGGGTGCTTTCCTGTTCCAGCACTGAGGCCTTCTCCTAGGAGCTTCTCTAGCTACTTCTGTGTGCCTGACATTTCCTAGATGGTATCGCATTAACCAAACTCCAGAACACGTGGTGGGAGGGCACATACCAGGCTGTGCCCTTTTTCCACCATGGACCCGTATTAACATTCCGGTTGCATTTTTCCATTCAGCTCCTTGTATTTAAAGCCCCGTCAAGGGCTCCCAAGAAGCTGAGAGACCTCTTTGTTAACCCTCTTCTGGCCAAGGTGGCTTCTGTCATACCAAAGAAGAAAGAACATGCAGGGACATCTGCGTTGCCACTCTGGGAATTGCTTTGGGTTTTGTTATCGAAAGATTCTGTTATTGAGGATAAAAAAGGTGACCGACTGCCTTGAGGGACAGCAGTTGCTCTATGGGATTTCTCTGTATCTCCCTCTAAATCCTTGGCTTTGAACCTGTGATTTTCTTCCTGTACGTTTTATAGTGACCTGTATCCTAAATTCAGCTGGGCCTTGATTTGGCTACCTCCTTCCTGAAAAGGGAAGTGAGCTCTCTACCTTTGATAAAGCTATAAAAACCCAGCATTTTTACAGCCTTTAAAAGGATATTCCCCTCTGTGAGCCTAGCTGCCTCGCAACAGCAAGGTCCTGAGGAAATCCAAAAGCTTGCAGGTGAGGAAACTACTTGCCTTTTGATTGGTGAAGGAATTTCCAGGTGAACTGATGAAATACTCAGAGCTGTTACATGCTGTGCATATCCTGTAGAATATGTTTTGTTTGATAGGATGTGATGGAGCTTTAGAATTAATCTGTTCTTTTAAAAAGGGTCACACAGGATTTTAGCTCTCTTCAGTTCATTAAAATGCACGAGTCTCGTATGTTTGCATGAATTTAACTAAATTATTCCAAAATCAGTGCTACAGTAAGCATTTTAACCTGTTTTTCTGCAGGCTTTTAAAATATACACTTTGATCCTTGTACCTGCAGATGGTTCGAACTGAGAAAGCCCAGTCTCTCATTTTCACATGTTTGGGAATAATGCAGGGTTTGGGTTCTCAAAATTCTGAATTATGTTTTGTGAAGTGAATATGGATCTGGAAGTTACTGGGGGAAAGGAAGCAGGGGGTGAAAGAGAAAGGTGTGGGACTGACCCGGGCAGGCTCTAGGCGATGTGCATGCCAATGGCACTTCACAGAAGAGCTGTCTGAGATGTGGCCCCTTATCTGTTGGCTGGAGTCAAGTCCTGTTAACCAGGTTAATTTAGAGCTGCCCAGGTTGAAGGAAGAGTGAGTCTTTAGACTTGTCCTTATTATTAAGGAGCTTCTCCATATTTATTTGTGGCAGCTGCTGTACAGGTAACTCTCTTGATGCTACAAAAATTATATATTAAAAGGAGATAAAGCAGTGCAAATACAGAGAAGAATGTAGTAAATTAGTGGGTGTTATAGTATCAATACTGGCATTTGCTGTTTTAAGTACCTGATTTATATCATAAAAACTATGTGTGTATAGGGATTAAAGGGAAAAAAACCCCACCCAAACAAAACTACATCAGTAACAAAATTTGTTTGCTCAATTCTGAAAGCATGGCTCCCCTTATGCATCTGGAGGATAAGCAAACAGCACCGATACAATTTCTTCTGTTCCGCTCTTCTCAATTTCATCTTCAATATAGTAATAATTATCTACAGTGGATGATAGCTGGCTTGACAGGAACTGTGAGTCAAAATGATTTCCCAGGTAGAGGCTCTTTCAGGTTTTTGCCGATTCCTTATTATCTGTGCTGGCTTTCACATCTTTACCAAGAACAGCGACAAAATGCTATGGTTCAAATATCTGAAACAGTAGCTATTGTACTGCTCCTAAAATCTCCTTAGACTGCATGGTTTGAATAGGAATTGTTGACATTCAACACCAAAAAAATGCATTAAAAAACCAAAGCCTGCTGTGATGCTGCTTAACTATTACCAGAGAAAGTTAGTTCTTTGTGAGCAAAGCCAGCCCTGCCCAGTAACAGTTGCTACGTAGGGAGCTGTATTAAGGCTGGAAGGGGTCACTTCGTACAACCCTCCCTCATCATCTGCCTACAGCATGTTACTGAGTTGTCAGCATGTGTGAATCCTAATCTGAAGGCAAACGTTTCGGTTGGTAAAAAGTAACAGTCAATGATTTTTCTCTCTTCACCGGTGTGCATGTTTTCTGTATCAACAATAAGCATTTTGCCTGCAAGCAGAGATCTATCAGGAATAGAGTTCTGACATTTTAGTAACTGTATTACAGAAAAATATGAGAATACCACAATGATTAGAAGTCCCGATCTGGACTCCTTTGTTTGTTGTGCTGTGTGTTCAAAAATAATACCACCACCACCTTCCAACGCTACTTTTGATCGGATTCGGGAGTATAAGCCTTTCAGAACACGATATTACACTCATCGTGATATATTGGGTAAGTTTGTTTCTGAAATCCTTTCCTCGCAATCTGTGATTTAGGAAAACTCCTTAAGAGCTGTTTATCCATCTGTTCTTGACAGTCGTGAAGGTATTCACATCTTGGTAAGAAAGAACTGCACTTACCTTCTGAATATTAATAAATGCAGTATATTCAGAGAGGGGACAGGGTCAGTGTCCTGTGGTGCATGAAGGGATTCAGATTTGGGCTTAATGAAGTGCAAGAGAGAATTAGCTGTAAGGTGGTTAGCAAATGTTTTCTAAGGCTCAAGTAGTTTGGGAAGAATGCTTGACTTAACATTTGCAAAGATCATCCCCTCATCCTTCAACAGGACACAGCTGGGATGTTTTATCCTGAATCCTGCCTTCTTGTACCTGATTCTGGCTGCTGACCTTAGATTGAGGCTCTGCAGAGCCTCTTGAGGTTTGATTTTTTTTCTGGCATACCACAATCATAACCTCAACGATGAAGGAAAGCATATGGTAGCATTCATATGTTTGAGGATATAGCAAGAATTGAAGTATCTTTATATGCTATGCCTAATTGTCATAGAGGTTTCTGATCAGCAGTGTAAAGTTTTGTAGAAATCATGTTGTGCATTTTAATTAATGTACGTTGTGAAGAGGAGTGTGCTTGGTTTCTATTTTAAACAATGTGAAGAGATTATCAGCGTACTGAGAGCCCCGGCAGCAGGGTGAGTGCCATGCATGTCTCGGAACACGAGGCTTCAGCCCTGCGTTGACACACGCAGTGTAAAGCAGGTCCAGAAGGCCAAAGACAGCCTCTTCTTAAATTACTTTCTCTTCACTGCTTCATATAATGGACCGGGGAAAAGCTGTGCAGTCAGAGCACAACATGCTTGTTGCTAAGATTTATGCACCGTTGGACTTCTGTTTTGCTGATTTAAATCAGTTGACCCCTTTGTCCCATCCTGCTACTGTTTTCCGTGTACTTCGTGTCAGCTCCATGAGAGGACTCTGCCCACCCATGTGGAGTGGGGAAGAAGACTGGAGGGAAAGAGGGAGACTTAATCCTCCAGTGGATGTGTGAAAGCTACATCTCCTGTGGCTCTATTCCTTTTTCGTTTTCCTGTATAATAACTCAGGAAAATCTGACACTCTGGCCCTGTCAAGCACAGAGAATGGGATCCAAAGCAATGCCCAGGCTTGGCACTGAGTAGGAA
This sequence comes from Gymnogyps californianus, assembly GCF_018139145.2. Lineage (NCBI taxonomy): Eukaryota > Metazoa > Chordata > Aves > Accipitriformes > Cathartidae > Gymnogyps > Gymnogyps californianus. The sequence continues at coordinate 87,863,062 of NC_059473.1, read as the reverse complement.
AGGCAGAGGGGGAGGATCTGAAATTCCTCTGTTTGGGAGGGAGTTTTGGGTTGCAGAAAGGCATCTTTATCCACCTCCCTCTGCAGTGGCTTCTCTTCTGGGCAATCCTTGGTGCTGAAGACCAGCCTTTCAAATGAGTTAGCAGGGCTACCCGCTTGCTTTCACAGCATGTCCACAGGAGCAGAGGGTGATGCTAACATCTTACTTAGAGCCCATCCATGTTGCTAAAGGGAGCGTCCCTGGCCTAGGCCCTGGGAAGCAGTGTGGCTCACCTCCATGCTGCTTTGCTCCCCCTTTCTAGAAGGGATTAGCTGTGCTCCTGCAGCACTGGGGCTGCTTGGGCCCTGGACAGACACAGCAGCCCTGGAGACAGAGGGACTGCTTTGTATGTGCATGCTCTGTTCCAAACACCCGAAATATTCTGCCATATCCCCCTGAGAATATTTATTGTGTGCCCCAAGAGTGGCATGAAGGAATCTGAGGGCATCGCGGGGCAAGAGACCTTGCTGAAAGCCTTGGAGGACTCTGAGGGCACAGGGAGCCAAAGAGGGTACCGTCTCACCCGTAGCATCTAAAGGGAGCAAAGCCATCCCCTGAGCTGCTGCGAGGTTCGGTCGCAGACAGAAACGGGTGAATCATTCCCAAGAAAGCTGAGGACTGACCTATTGCTTGTGCCGCATGGATGGCCATCAGGACAAGGAGTCGGGAGGGACACCTGTGATGCTCTCCTGTTGTGCAGCCTTGCCTAGAAGGTGAGAGTTGGGTTCAGCACCTTCCTATTACATTTATGGAACTGCACAAGCAGTAATAATTGTGTTTTCCTATATGTGAAATGAGAGTGCGTGTTTTTTAGCCTTTTGATTTTTAATTTTAAAGGGGTCAGGAGGGAGGCACAGGTTTCTGCACTCTGGTTGTTTGCTGTGCATGATCTGCTTGTGTTGATTGTGCAGAGATTGGAGCAGACATTCAACAAGAACAACATGAAAAGAAGGAGGCAGAGATACAAGAGCGCATTGAAAAAGTAAAAGCTGAACTTTGGTCTCAGGTAAATTAAATTACACTCCTGTCATTTAAATGATGATTATTCTTTGGAATAATTGCTATAGTGTAAAGGCAGTTAATAAAGAACTTTGAGGTCACTCAAACTGAGCTGTCATTAATTTCAGCTCCTCCTTTGTCCACTGATTTCTGTGTGCACATATTTCTCCAGTTTCTGATCACAGCAAAGCATACTTTGAATTAATAACGAATTTTACATCTGGTCTGAAAATGGCCTCTAAAGCACACAGAAGTTATCGGTTGTTAAAGCTGTTCCCCATAGTGCTATGTAAGAGTCTGAAACTGCCCTTTATGTTATATATATGTATAGTGGTTACAACTGTGGCGGCTCAATGCTATTGTGTGGCCATATTTTAACAGGAATCACTGCAATAAAATTGCCAAATGGGCCAAAATGTGTTTTGCCATCTGGTTTTAAATTTAACTTGCTCTGATTTCTTAAATAGAAAATACAGAACTATTGATTATGTAACCTCTGCTTCATCTTAATAGGATGTTAGAATGTGAGCAGCTATACTCAAATAATAATTTGTTTTAAAGGCTGAAATGCGCAAGAAAGATGCAGTGGATAAAGCTCTCAAAGAGGCAGCCGCTAACCACAGTGCCTTTGTACAAGACCTTAAACAAAAACTTGGAAAGGAATTAAGGGTATGAACCAGTTTGCTTTCATTACTGTGGAAACAGCCAGCATGACAGACCCATGTGTTTGACAACCAAGAATGCCATTCTATGTAAAAAAAAAAAATGTTTTTTTTTTTTTTAATGCTCGCCATAACCAGGACCTTCATTCATCAGAGATTTGAACTCTAGTGCCAGGAGAAGTACTTGGCCTGAAAGATGACTGGCTTTGTGCTAGATGAGATGTCAGCTTGAGCTAGCTGGATTTTTAATTCCCTCTCAGCACGTTTCACTTTTTTTTTTTAATTGAATGATGTTTGTGAACTTTGTTGAAAATTCCTTGTCAGGCCTTGATTCAGCTAGCCACTGAACCTGATTAGGTGCATTTCTTAAGGGCAGTTAAATACAGGCTTAACTTTAAATCTGTCCTGAAGTTTCATGTCCATCGAAGCTAGAAAGGTATTTAACTGACTTACTGAACCTGGAGCCTAAGTGGGGTGGAGGAGAAGGAAAACTGCCAGCATATGTATATTCCTAAATGAAGCACACCAACTGTAGCTTTAAATTTCTATATATGCTTAGCACATGCTTTATATGGCTGTTTGGATATCTGAGAAAAGAGGCAGAGATACACAAAGAGAAAGGAAGGCAACTGCCTTCTGGATCTGAGCCTTCCCGCTTTCTGCACCGCTTCACAGGGCTTTTTACCCCTAGAGCATCCAGGCACTCCTCAGTCAGGCAGTATGCAGTCCATCTAACACCTGTCATCCTTAGTCTTGCAGCCTCCCACCAGCAGATGAAGGGCGCACAAAGAATTGCTGGAGTGTTTTGCTTTGGAATTTTATTTTATACAAGTTCCTAAATAGCTGTCTGTTTATACTGCAGGAAGTCAAAGCAATGTGCGTGGCATCTCAAGAGGAAAAGCAGGGAGGTTTACAGTGGTCTTAAGTTTCTGGCTGAGTTCATTCCATTTTATGGAGCTGTTTTCCAAGGGAGCTCTGTCTTTTGCTGTCATAGCATCTGCCGACAATAGTTGGCAGAAGCTCAGTTCCTCATGTTTAATCGTTCAGTTACTTTCCATAAGCCTATTATATATCTTTGTAGACCTGGATGCTCAGGATTTGAACATGTACCGTTTGTCCTGATAGCATTGGCTCCAGTGACTAGGGAGCAGATACAGAATTCCACAGGTGAAACAAAAGCAGAGGCAGATATACCTAAAGTAATTGCAAGATGGTTTAGATCTGGTGGTTTGTGTTTCTTGCGGTTCATTTTAAGAGGTGTCTTAACAGTGAGCTAACTGCTCACTAGCAGCCAGCTTGGAGAGGTGGTGGCAGAAAATTTACTCAGCATCTGTCTAAGCAAACAGATAGTGGCAGCCAATAAGACGTCTCACTGAATGAGTGATTGAAGTGTTTTTAAGTGTAGGATAGGCCAAAGACAACTGCTTTCAGCTGATAGTCTCAGGAATGGCTTTTTGCAGCAGTGCTGATGTGGCTGTTCCACCACCACTAATTGTCAAATGGCTTTAGTTAGGCTTCTTGTAGGCAGGTCCTATTATTTGTCACTGCACTTGTCAGCAGTAGAGAAACAACCAGTATCTACAAAAATACACAGAATACAGAGCTTATAGTTGGGCGTGCAAAAGGTTTACGGCAAACCTCATGTAACTCTGCTCATCCTGTATTAGAAAACTCATCAAGAGCTAAGCAGCCAGAGCTTTCCCAATAATGTTTTGCCACTTCCACAGAGGATGCACTTGTCAGGGGTCTTGGAAAGAACTGTGAATGGTGGCAAAGCAGCGTAGATCATTGGGCAGCAAGTTAAGTGAGTTAGATTGCTTTCCTGGATGGTCAGGCTTGGCATGAGTTTGACATGGCCTATAATGGCAACAGAGGTATACTGGTATATATTGAGTTGTCTGAGATTCCAGATATATCTATGTCCATCCAGACCATCTAAGATTAGCATTGTCATACCTTTGTTTATCAGCCCGAGCAATATCTTGCTGACAGGCATACCAAGGACCAGGCTGCTTCTCCATCTCACTCTAAAACCATGCCACCGGCCATGTGAGCTTGTGAAGAAAATATATCAGGGAACTTCTTGCACCTTATGTAGAAAACGTGGATGATGTGGAATGATACTACAGTAAGTCACTGTAATTGCCCCATAATATTTTCCTGAAGTCTGTTCTGCTGGGCTTTGCTGGGGATTGTTTAAAGACAACTGACCAATAAGCTGTTGTCACTACTTACATCTACTTTTAACTTTGCTTAAGGAAGAGGTGAGGAAGGCAAAGGCAGAGATGCAGCAGTACATGGAGGATGAGCAGAAGAGAGAGGCTGAAGCTGCAGAGCAGCGCATGGCTCACAGACTTCAGTGCGCCCTTATGGAGTGTGCCCGGGAGAAGATGCAAGCGGTGGCCGAAGCCAGGAGACAGGAGAGGGAGGCAGCCCTGAAGGAAGCAGCCAGGCAGCACAGGTGCTTTTAGTGTTTCCCCTGACTTTGCTGGCAAATATGCTCTGCTAAAGAAAATGACTGGAATTGCATCAGTGTTGCTCAGATGCGGGTCTTCTAGGAAAAGATTGATAGACCCTTTAGAAAAAATCGTATTTGGAAATGTCAAGTGACCAGCAAGAGCTGCAGGCTCACTCTCTCTTGCTGACACCCCATGTAGAAATAAAACATATTTTGTTCCTAAAAGCAACTATCACAAAGCCAACCAAGGATCCAAAAGTTTTGCTTTTTATGGCTGATTTAGAGTCATCAGAAATAAAGATCTCAGGGGCCTATTGTGCCATTCATGACATCTATGCAAAACTAAAAAAGATGTGTTCATATGGAGATCTGCAGGGCGCAGGAAATTCTAGCCGTATAGATTAAGCGTTGTGAATTAAACAGCTTTGATGTCAAAATAACAACACACCCCTCTCCCTTAAGAGTAGAATACATTTCATTTTTTGACAGCACAAACACCAAAATAACACTATACTCTCACAATGAAAAGATCAGTTCAGGTGTGTTCCTTTGTAAGATGCTTTTTTTTTTTTTTCTGAACAGAGTCACACTTAAGCTTTGATCCATTGTTTAATACCGTCATTTTCACTACTAAAACATGCCCTTTCTGACAAAGATGAATTACATTCTGCATAAACTTAGCTGGTCTCTTTACCTTCTCATGTTAGCAGAGTTCTGCAAAAATATCTCCAGCAAAGTGGAGGGAGCAATAACAGAAGGCAGAAATTGTTTTCTCTATGTTGAAGTATTTGGCCCAGTAACCTTAATGGATGCCTGATGCACCATTCTTTACATGTCCCTGAGCCAACTCTGGTGAATAGCACCCAGAATGTTTTGACTACATAATATAAATTATATGTTTTATTACTGACGTGCTAGCACAAAGATGTTCTCAGTACCACTTAAAATTACAGATGAATCTGTAGTCTAGAAATCAGTTCTTAGATTTCACTTCAAGACAGCATTTTTACTTGGGGGCGGAATTGTTCAAAGTCTTTGAAAATCAGTGTGTACTTAAGTGCTAGCTCAAAGAGAGACCTGAATCAAGAGTGAAATAGTAATCCTTTATATCTTTCATTTGGAAGCAAGCATCATTAAATTATCGCTGGATGCAACACATGCAGAAATAGAATCTTCTGCAGCTGCCTTTCTCTGCGTCATCAGTGGCCATCTTTTACCCTATTTTGTTTCAGAGGTCCTACATCAAGTGCTGATTTCATGTATATTTATAGTTGAATGAGAGGTTTTACAACAACCTGAATAGACTTAAATTGTTTTTTAAATAATCTTTAATAATGAGTGTTCCCTACAAATCTTTTCTTCTTTTTCTTTTTTAAATAGAAAGCACTTAGAGCAACTCAAAGAAGAAAGTATGTTAGCTGAGGAACTGTATCATAAGAGTATAGAGCAATTAAACAAAGAAAAATGTCATGAGATTAATATTGCCCTGAGTATCACACGAAAAGAGAATCAGATTGAGACTGAAAAACAGCTCAAAGAAGCAGAGACCCTACATCTTGATGAGCTGGAAAAAGTGATGGTTACGCTGAAAGCAGCAGAAGAACATGTAAAGACTCTCACGCAAGAACTGGAAAAGATGACAGATTGGAAGGACAGCCTGGAAACTGAAATACAAGCAACAAGACAAGCTTTTCAAAAGTATATTGATGCCACATTTCCTAACCTGTCCCCTGGACAAGCAGATTTTATTCTGCCATTCAGAAAAGCATTTGAGCAGGACACCCCAGAAGAAGCAGAGGACAGTGACAAGGAATATAAGAGAACCAGTATTAGAAGCATGAGATTCACAGCCATGGGTAAACAGAACTACAAATAGGTGATGCTGAAAAATAAATTCATCTCTGTTCACTGAATTATATGAGTGTGGTTAGAATGATACAGAGAAAAATAACCACTGTTATATTAAATAATGAAGTGATGAGCCATGCTTAGAAATTATGCATTAATTTTTGTTTTGCAAATGCTAGGGCAGAGGTTGGAACATGTAGCACTTGAGGAGCTTCCCACTGAGTCCTTCTTGAGAAGGAAAAAACCTAAAAATCTGATCAAAAAATCTGTTGCTTAGTTAAGCATCAGCGCTTGGACTGTGAGGACTGTTGGCTCTGCCCCTGAATACTCGGGTGTGGAGTAAGACACACAAGCTTTGAACACCTGCAGCTCGGGTTCTGAGATTTATTGGGTGGTTATTCTATGTAACAGTGTGTCTGTCTATGTAGAGTACTTGCAAGTGAGTGGTTACATGATCTGAAAACTCACCTAGCTTGAGAAACAGCCTTTGGGAAACAAGTGTGTGCCAGCAGGCATGCAAAATCATTTTCCTGTGGGAGGACTCAAGTTTGTTTATGCACACGTGCTTGAAGCCTGTGTGGCTTTAGGCCAGCCTCAATACATTGATTGGGTCTGAGATTCAGCCTGTCTAAATGTCTGATTTGTCTTCACTGTGTAATAAGACTTCTCACAGCATTCGCTTAATATTCACTAAAGCTTTATGTCTATCTCACTTGTTACCTGTTAATCTGAAAACACTGTATAGCATCTTGAGTGTGAGCTGAGGAATGTAAAGGAGCTGGTCTTTACTGTAGGTGATAGAAAGTATAATATGGTGAAGGAAACTCTCCATAGGCATCTTGTTTAAGGGAATTTTTAAGAGAGCAATCTGTGCAGACTTCTTTTCCTCATGCTCAAAAACAACTCCAGAAAACAAAAAAGCAGAATAATCTCACAGGTATCCATCAGTCTACCAAACTAAGAAGTGAAGACAAGTGAAGTCACTGGTTTCTTGTGGAACAGTTTAATTCATATAAATACTTTGAACAGATATTTGGCACACTCTGGCACTATTTCTGACATAAATGCCTGTAAAACCTTACCTCACTGAATTGTGGAAGCTCTTTTTGTAAAGAGCTGATGCTCCCTGTTCATTTCCCCTCTTACGCTTCCGATGAAAAGAATCCAAACTTCATGTTCACAGTTGTCTAATCAAATGCATAAACTGCACAGAGCCCAAGATAAAACTCTTGTTTACATCTTAAAAGTTCTTCAGCAGTCTGAGATACTCCATAAGCTCTATAAACCATTTTTTAAAGAAAACATTTACATGTGCATTAAGCATAAAAGTCTTTTGAAACTACAGGAGTAAAATACTGGAACTAAAGTACTAGCAGCTGCATCATGAAATACCTAAAGCTGATGAATGCTCTCTGTTGGGTTAGCTGATTAAAGGCTTACCTCAGCACACACCGTGGAGCCCAGAGGCACAGCGGCAGCTGGGGGAACCCCAACAATCCAGTCCGAGGAACGAGCCTCCAATCCAGCCCCTCCCGGGGCATCCCAGGAGGGCGTCAGCCCCATGGACTGGGGGTGAGACCCATCACCATGAGTCAACTGGAGAGGCTTTCTGGAGCACCTTGCAGACTGAGGGTGGATACAGCCTGGAGGTATGCAACTCCTTATGGGATGCAGGGAAGAGCATCTTGGGATTGTACAAAGGCTTATTATGGGATGTTTAGGGAAAGAACCAAAGGTGGGGAAAGGGGGATCAAGGTGGTCTGGGGAAGAAAAAGAGTGGGAAAAGAGAGGGATAAGGGGATAAAAGAGGCTGGTTACATGTAAACGGGCTGGTCATAGCTGACCATGCCCTGCACTTGATCAGTGCAGTCTGTCCTGTCTTCTCATTGAACTCCATTTCTGACTTTCCCGGCGTGCAGGGCTTTCTCTGTGTGCATGTGTATGCATGGAGGTCTACCTGCTGGCAGCTGGAGTTGGACCACAAATGACAGGGGCTGTGGGCTGAGGGTGCCAGCAATTGGAGAGACTGGAGTGCGTATTATGTGGGTACGTATGTCAGTGTGTAATCACTAGCAAATATCAAGACAGGCTAGCCGACAAATAGGGTAAGAGGCGTGGGGGCCAAGTGACGGAGTGGCCATAAATCTAAGATACTGGAGAGACCAGGGCATCTGAGATTTGGCTGCTTGAGGTGGCCAAAGCCAGTGACTGGAGAGGCTGTGAGGTCTGAGGGTTGGCTGCTGGTAAGGTCGTAAGTCTGGACCAGCTACCAGACATGCTGTTTGCATGCGTGTGTCTGTGCATGAGGCAACATGAGGGGCAGTTCTGCATCTTGCATGTCAGAAAACCAAGATGATGATGAAGTGCTTCAACTCCCCTTGAACAAACAGTTCAAGTTCTCTTACAGTGATAGATAAGTAGATTTTTTTGTTCTCTGCTGGGAAGGATATAATATAATCATATACTTCTGCAATGCCTTACTGTTAGCATTGGTTTCAGGAAAAAAAGAAGTCACCCTGTCTTACAGGGTTAGCCCACTTTTTGTCTGGGATACAGTGGCAGTGACTGATACAGACCATGGCTGTGTACAGGGATAAGTGTTCTCTGTGGTGGACCTTAGTCCTCGGTACCTCAGTCATCCAGAGACCAAGGGCCCCTCTGAGTGCACATCCCAGGCCCCTCCTGACCTACAGCCTTGGGGGCACGTTTGGAGACAGGCGGCAGGGGCTCAAGATCTGATCGGCTGTGTCTATACACACATATACTGCAGGCACGCTCTGGGGTGGACTTACCAATGTATGCACAGCACATACAGCATATAACAGTCTGTCAGACCCTGGCGTTGCTTCTCATTGCCTTTTGGGAAAGGAAAAACATTTTGGTTTACTGCTTTCAAATGTCAAGGTGAAGTTGTGTTGGCTCTGCCTAGAAACAGCATGTCCTTTTAAGTCTGTGCACTTGGTTGTGTAGAGATGAAAGGAGCCACAGTTTGGCCTAAGTGAACAGCTCTGCAATATAAATGGATAGACAAGATAGCAAGCAGTAGAATCACTATGGGACCTGGAGAGCCATTTGCCATGGACACTGTTTGGTATTTCAAGGAAATATTTTAGAAAGTAAAGTATCTAACTAAGCCTGATTTAAGAGGTTCTTTTTTCTCCCTTCTAGTTGTACTCACTGCACAATATTAATTATGGTTGACTGGCAAGCTGAAAAAAAAGGCCATTTTTCATATTCTGTAAGTTTCTGCATGTCAGATACTTAACTAATGAAATCCGTGAGTATATGAGCTATTGGTAGCTAATAAAAATCGGGAGTTCAGACATACAACTAAGCCTTTCATTGCATGAAGCAGAGACAGCATATGTTTGTTGGCTTGATTTTTTTCCTGTTTGAGAAGGATTGCAGCATGAAAAGTAACACTACCCACTTTACTTGCACTCTGAATCAGAGAGAGCGTGAATACATGCTTTTTGACTGTTTGTCTGAATGATGCAAATAAAGAAGCTTTCAGATAACATCTGGACGCTAGGGTGCCGCTGATGGCACATATTGACAGTGGAGTGCATGAGACAAAACCTAGAATGGGGAGCTGTAATGCTGCAATGAATAATACAGAAAGCAGGATTTCTCTATTAGTCATTCAGGAGATGTCTAAAATTGCCAGAAAGTACCACAGTCTCAGGAACAGTGAAACTTTCTGTCTAAGGCAATGCTCTAAAAGACTGAAAAGTGGGTTGTCTAATTACTGTAGCTGAGCAGCTGAACTAGTAGGGAGCTGTGGAGTATGGCTGATAAGCAGCTAATTAATAAACTAGAGACATCTTGCTCGTTAGTCCCTCAAAGGTCTGCAGAAGAGATCTGTGATGTCTTAAAAGGAGGATATGCAGATTGTGAAATCTCTGAATGCCTGGCATGGAGAAATGAAGTGTGAAAGGAACTAATGATGCTGGTAGCATTTGGAGCGTGAGCGCACGCTGTCTGTGTGTGTGAGGCAATTAAGGAACCGCGGCGCCTCACGGGCAACAGACCGCAGAACGAATACACTCTGTCTATGCATGGATGTAGTGTACCTACACAGATATAAACTGAGTAATTGTGATTTAAGTTACTGATGTGATTTCCTTTGCTGGGCTTAATTAATAACAGTTCAGCGTTATGTTTGCTGCTAGTTAAAATACAGATTGAGTAAAGGAATATGAGTGACTAATGGCAAAATGCATCAAGTGACTGGTGGGAGATGCAGATGCTGGAACAACTGGCATTGATATTGGCTAGTAGGTACAGTACATGGGTGTTTTGGGGATACCTAGGCAGGGTTTTGCCTGGAGAGGTGTTGGCAGTGACCAGAGGGAAAGACAAATCCTAGAAGGAAGACTGGGACAACAACGATAGAAACATCCTGGGGAGTGAGGAAACCTATGCCTCCTCCATTGCAGTGTACTGGGACTGGCAGTTAGCGCGTCACCTTAGCTTTCTTTGGGCCAGTGAGCAAACCAAGAGTTAGGTAAACAGCTTGACTAACAACAGCTAGTAAACTAACTCCAAGTAGAAGGATAAATAAAACTGCTGTACCACAACTGTGACATGGCCTGCCCAAATCTTGGCTCTTCTTCTAGCTGATCATCAACAGTTTGTCTTGTTCTTATTAAAACAGTCTCTAGCACTTTGTTTTGGCATCTTCTAAGAGTATGGCTCTCTCGTTCTTACTACTGGATCTTGCCTTTCTTTTGCGTACTTGAACTTTTCCAATATACAGCTGCAGTCCTCTGTTATGCTTGTCCTAAAACTTGAGTGACTAGAGAAAAATCCTACCCATCAAGGTGTCTGAGCACCATATTTTTCCATTATTTTTCTTGTAAGATTACATTCTTCCTTCCTCTAATAAACTTTCCAAAAGGCACAGGCACTTTCAGTTTGTTTATGTGAAAACTTAAGCCACACTATAAATGGAATATTGCTGGCCGAAGCTCAGTTCCAACTTAAGTTTGCAACTCAACTCAGGAACTTATACTGCTGATGCCAGATTAGTTGCAGGGCTCTGGGTACTACTGCTGCTAGCCACAAAAGCTGCAGTCCCTTCCCTGTGCTGCCTATGGCATCCCACAATGATTCCTGATTTTTGTGGGTTTTTTTTTTTTTCCTTACCTGCCAAGTACTGCAAGTATTACGTTTTGGAAAAGAGTAGTTTAACTCTGAGGGTAGCATCTGAGTGACTTTGACTCTATACCTAAGGTGTTAACCATCTTTGATATGTTTCTGATAGTCCCTCTTTAGTATGAGGTTTATAATCCTGATTTGTACCCAGTTCTGATTTTCAACGTGGATTTAAAAGTCAGTGACCTGGACCTTCAGCTTAAACTTCACCTTGAAGAATCTTATAATTTCATTATATCAGTAGGAGTCTGATGCTGACACGCTTAGCTATTCTAGTGAGCCCCTGAAGCCCTTCTGTGACATTCCCTTTAAAATACTGAATCTGTCTGTCTGCAAGAAATGCTTATTTCTGGGTCAATTGACTAGATGATTCCATCTCATCCATAAAACCTCTTTTCTGCTTTCCTGCTTCTAGCTGAACAACCTCACCATTCACATTTGGTGACTTTTCAGGTGTTGCATCTCATTTCTCAGTTACGAAGGACATTTCTAATAGCAATAATAATCTTTACTTGAATGTATCCTTTCCTGTATTTTGAGGAAACTGTTTTTCTGTATGCTGTTGTATTATAAACACCTCCTTTGTATATAGGAATGACATTTGGAGACTTTTGAAATAAAGGTCATTGTAATAAGAGGAGATGAATTCTTAGAAAGGTTACCTGGACCAGAACACTTAATTGCATTAAACCTTTAGAGCTGACTGTCATGAGAAAATGACTGAGGAGTTGACTCTCAAAATACTGTTCAGTGGGATGCACATTGTCTTACGTTCCCAGCCTGACTTGATAAATGATCTACATAAGCTTTTGTTTACAGACATAGCTTTAAATAGCCTTGGAAAGTGTCTCTTGAAGGTCCCAAATCTCTTCCTCTAAGGTCTAGCATCTTACTTCTGACCACCAAATACTTGCTCTTTCTGGCTTGTGACTTTCACTGGCTGCAAGGATGGAGGAAACAAAATGCCAACACTTGCTAACTAAAGTAACCTAGCTAGAAGGTCTCCCTAACCATATTTTCTAGATGCAAAGCTTAATTCAGGGGTGTTCAACAGGTTTTCATAAAACATTAATTCAAACAGAAGTGTTCTTAGATGTTGCAAGTAATGGGTGCACACGAGTGAATGCATTACTGCTGCGCTTGTGCCCCATTCACTTTAACCTGACTTCTAACCCAGGAGATATGGTGAGGACATGATAAGTGTGTTCCTTTGTCCTCTGTCTCACCACAGTGAATTCTGGTCAGACCACCTGGATACAAGCATATTCTTGCTTATGAGTGCATGGTTATGAGAATGTGAGTGAAACCAATTTTGTTTTAAATCAAATTTGCCCATGAAATGTAATACACAAGAGAAGAGCCCTTTGAGGAAGAGGAAGGTATAACACTGAAAAGGTACCGCAAAGGGAAATCATAATGCTTCTTTGAGTCTTTTCATCAGCTTATTAAGTAGAACCAACACAGAAGGTTTTGAGTAACTGCACTCTCAAAGCCAATGTTCTCTCAATTCTTGTTTGGCTAGATTAAAAAAGGAGCACTTTTTCTTTTGGGCACCAGCTCACAGTATTTAAGACACTTTATGGCTAAGGTTGCTTTACAGTCTTTATAGTAACACACATGGGTACCAGATAATGAGTTAGAAATGAACCATTTATACAGCTTACCTGGTACTTCAGCAGAAAAAGTATGAAAAAACCATAGCAGAATCTTGTGGAGGCTCTTGTCAAGTTATAGTAGGAGCTGTCATGGTTGAACATGCATGCAAATCATCTGAAGATGGGCAGTCCTAGAAAAAGGAAAGTGTAGCTTATGGCACTTATGAGAGGACCTTTATGAAGAGTTGCTGGCAAACACTACAGGAAAGTGTCAGAAAATATCTGAGGCCTGAAAACTCGCTAACCCAAAAGAGCCAGGGTGCATGTGTCTCAGGTATGTCAAAGTACTAAACTAGGCTTGAAACACTTCCAGCATTGGCAAGGCTAATATCTCAATGCCAGCTGGGTCAGCACTGAAGCTCAAGTGTCAATGTTCCTCAACGTAATGCAGGGCTACAAGGCAGCATTAAAGATAGGATCCTTTGGGGGTAACTCTTAGTACAGTCTCTCCCCATTTGTACAAAAGGAGGCTTTCCTCATTAAAACTGGAAAGTTACTCTGGACTTGGAGCTACATGTTGAAAACAGATTGCGCCCCTTCACTTTCTGAATCAGGTAATAAAAAGTACCCTCACCTTGCTAAACAGACATTAGCATTACCTTCAAGTAAGGCCACATTTTCACAGAATGAAGTGTCCCATAATAAAATTGGATTGAAGTATTGTCCTCCCCACCCTCTTCTTTTGTTCTGGCCCAACTGTTTGCTGTGGTGCTGTGAACTGTATCAGGGACCTGATTCCTCTTTAGGAGGGCAGAGTTGAGAGCCTAGACAACACAGATATAGGTAGGTCTTTTGTTATAAAACAGGACCTTTGCTCTTGATTCAATAGAGTACAAGGTAAATGCTTGCTGGCATGTTTAATGCATTATCATCAGTCATGTGGGGAATGCAGAGGAGCAGCTGGCCGCTGCTGTAATGTTTGTGTTAAGCTTTTCCTAAACTCTTTCACCTCTGAGATGATTGACTCTGTTTTGTTTTGTGTTGGTTTTTTTTTTTTATAAAACTTGTTTCTCCACTAGAAACGAAAAGTCACATTAGTGATCACTTGTGAGTAATAACTTGTACGAGTCTATGTTTGAAGTTAACTACCTGAGGTGTGTTTCTTTACAGGGCAACTCTTGAAATCCACAACAGAAAATAAAACAAACTGTAAATGTGTTTGACTTCTGACTTTCATCTATAAATATATTTAATCCAAACATTGCATCCTTGTGCTAATGAAGAACCAGAAAGCAAAGACAACAGATGCCATCACTGTGATGAGGAAGAGGAGGCAGTTCAAGGAAATAAAAAATAGCTGCATCTCCCATTTCTTAATGTCTTTAATCAATATCAGAAAATAGCTGTTAAATCATTATTCTTGTAACCAGCTTATATTAGTTACCCATTCTATTTAGGGACTGATTAAATATAAATAGTAATTTGTCTATAGATAATTGAGAATGTAAACTGGGTAACATTCAAGAATATATATACATTCAATAATATCCATCTCTTGGTTATTAAACAGATAGTGCTCTATACAAGACTTGCTGACCTCTCCTGGATAAAGACTCCTAAATGTTTGGAATACTCTATTTGTTAATGAGAGAAATCTGATCTCCATCACAAACCGGACTGATCCTTTCTTCTGTTACAAACCACGTTAGATGAAACTGATTGCTGTAGGCAAGAGCAGAAACTTCCCATGCCATCTCACAAACCGTGTGAAAGAAACTGTGTTTCAAAGCATGACTCGGATAAGGCTGTAATATTCAGTTCAGTTCAGTAAGCTGAGCTTTGTAAGTGAAAGCTTGGAATTACTAACTTTACTGCCAAGGAAAAGTTCTTATGCTTTTAATTCTGCTGCCAAAAGGGGCTGTATTGGCAGGGTACAGGAGAGTTCCTGGCTGACTTTGCTGGAAACCTTGCAATGTTACAGAAACCACCAGCCACCCAGTCTGCTGCACATGGGACATGAACTGTAATTCACTGACATTATTACTGGTCAATTAGACATGCACCCGTGTGACTGAGACCTTGATCTGTGTCTATGCTGTGCAAGCTGACACATGCTCTTGCAGGCTTGCCAGTTCTGAAATGAGCTCCGTAGAGACCATCCTCTGCAGGGCTTTCGCTGAGGACAATGAGAAGTTGGATTCCTTTCATCGTGTGACGCGGGACCACTATGATCTCGCCAGAGGATTCCTGGAAAGCTGCCAAAAAGACAGCAAAACTTTCTTTTATTCCATTCAGAAGGAAAATAACCTGGGATTCTCTACACACACCACACCAGCAGAGCTCTTTCAGTACGTGCCCCCAATCTTTTTAGCTTGAAATCCAAGGTTAAGATGTTGGAATGTACATTGTTCAAAGATCCTCCTGAACAAAAAGCTTCTAATACTGTAAAAGCCTGAAAGCCTTAGTTTCATCTGTTCCTGTGCTTCGTTCTATCTAAGCAGCAATATGTCGAGTGACTTGGAGTGGGTCTTGAAAATCTGGCAGTGGAAGAGGACATTCATGGTGTTGAAAGACTGCTTGAAAGAACTGAGCTCATTTGGAAGTGAATAATATGGGTTCAACTCTATAAGCCCTATAAGTTTCTGAAGTCCCTGCTGCTTGCTGCTTTTTTTTTTTCTTTACTGAAATTATTTTTCCTTTGAGAATACTAAAACTGCGTATCTTTCTTTTCCTCTAGTAAAAAAAATGGCTTTTGGATACTGTAATCCTGAACATAAAATAGGTATACATCTTATTTTAATTGCCTTGCAGCCTTACTTAGGACAAAAAGATCTGTGCTTCTGCAATTTACTCATCTGTTCTCAGCCAAATGCTGGCACAGGAAGCAGACTGGAAAACCTGAGAGGTACATTACTGTGTAAAGCCCAGGGGAACAGCAAGAACCATTACGACCCCACAGGGAGAATGGCAGCTGGTGTTAGGTGGTGCCTTTTTCTTGGTTCTCAGTATGTTCCTGTCAGGCCTCTTTCCTCTTGGGCACGAACTGTTTTGGTAAATCCAATTTATGGCATTAAGGAGTGTCTGAGTTCAAACATGCTGTGCGGATTTGTCACTGTGAGCAAGCCTCCCAGCGCTGCTGTGGATCTCCTTCCACAACTCCTGCCACTAATGCTCTTACAGCACCTTCTAGTGAATTGTCTTTTAAAAGTTGGAATCATCCTTCCAGTAAAAAGTCTTGCAGGCATGATACTAACCATAATGTGCTGGAAAAGCTGGATGTCAGCTGGTATCAGCGTGACTTTTTACTGAGGCTGGCAAAACTCTTCACCTTTCCCCTTTCCTTGCAAGCTACCTTAATGAATCTGATGTGTGTGGACCAGACAAGTGGTGAGTCCGCTGAGACTGTCAAAAGGATTGACAACAGTTTAAGAGCCACCTTCTTGAATGTATGCTGGAGGCAGGAACTTCTTGAAGAATATTTCACAGCAGTTTCTTCCTCCCTCTCCCTGGAAGTGACCGTCATGCTGTGTCACTGTTATGTGCACACACAGTATGTATGCAGAGGGGAGGTACCACAACATTTTTTTAAAAGTATTTCAATGGTTTTGACTAAGCTACTGGAGTCAGAGTCAAGGAAACCAGAACCAGCACAGAAATGTGTGAAAGCTGGCAAACTAGCATCTTTGAGGAATTACAATACACATATACAGTCATCTCTTAGCTTTATTTCACCCTCACACCTCCCCCCCCCCCCACGCTGTACGCATAGCCCATTTTTCTTTCCTATTGTATTTTCTTCTTCTCTTCTTGGCTCCAAATGGTGGAAATGTTCACTCTGCTACCGTCAGTACAGATAAGAGGGAAACATCTTTCCTTTAGCTGCAGGCCTCTAGTTAGCCCCAAGTCTTCCATGGGACATTGAAAGAGCTGTTTCCTGCACATGCTGGTCAGAAGCCCCTTCTGCAGCTCATTGCAAGGCTGCTCTGAGTTACCAAGGTAGGGAATTCCTTACAAGCAAAGTAGTCCAATGACTACCTCACCCCACAGATAACCACAGATGTGGGTGCTAGGAGTATCTGTCTTCATTAGAAGTAGGGGATGCAATGCAGGAACAAAGCAAGAGGCTATTTCATGCCTGCCCTGAGCCCAATAACATTCCAGGCTGGTATTGTGTAAATGTTTGATCTGCTGCTCATATTTTAAGGTGTGGCTTGGGTAGTTTCTACTTGATTGGGACATAAACAGGTTTACTGCCAGATATACTCGTTGGTATGTAGTTACTAACTCAAGCTTTTGGGGAAGTTTTACATTGTGGGTGTTTTTCAGGTACTTCTAGAAGAAGGCTTATATAGAGAGGATACAGATCTTAGCAGGCTGTAAACTTATATCCTTTCTTTAGATATTCTGTATTTATTTACCCATTTAGATGTGCATTATCTAGAATGCTGTGAAGCCTCCAGCGTAAGCAAGAGGTCAAAGAAACGGCCAGTGGTCTTTCAGCAAAACATCCTTCCAGAGTTTCACAGGTACTTTTGAGACCAGTTTGTGCATTCAGGGTTGTCTACAAAGCTTAGAAATAAACTTTAATGCCAGTGTGGGCTTCCTTCATAAACTCTTACTCCAGGAGGAAGAGGATATTCTTCAGTGTGAAGTAAAAGGGGATGTCCTTTTGCAGAGCAGTAGAGCTGGCTGGAGGGGTTGAAGGTCTTCTGAACTAAAGAAAGTAAAAAAAATCAAGTGCAGCCACCAGGCTTGGAACTGGCATGAAAATCTTTGCTTTGCTCAAAGTGTCCATTTTTATAAATCTGTAAGTTACTGCTTTGGTAGTGTACGTCAAAGCTCAATTCTGAATTCTGTCTTTGTGAAATACACTCGTGTCAATACTTAACGTGTGTTGTCTTTTAAACCTCAGCCTGGAGGCCACTTACATTTTAAATTAATTCTATCCCTAATTGAACTTTGAAAAGAGGTTGTGAAACCTGAAGTTTCACAGTTATGTGTAAGTCCTAAATTGTCTTTAGGTTATAGCTTCCTTTTATATAGGTAAAATCTCTGGAAGTTCTCAGCCTAGTGTGTGCAAGCTTAAAGACAGCTAATGTGGTGTGTCTTTTATTAACACAAATGACTCAGTCCTTCAAACACTGTAAAATAAGAATTTTGCAATCAGATTAAGTTGACAATTGAGAGACTAAAGGAACTATACTCACTTAAGAATAGAGAAACTACATGAAATTGAGCTAGGAGCAGCATTTCAAGATCACTGCTGAAACATCAGCAATATGGTGACACACAAGTGTAGAGAATTAAATGAAGTTCAAAAAGATGAACAAAGCCAGACTAGAGATAAAGCCCACAGAAAACTAACTAAAGTCACAGAAGAAAAGCAAAACAAGAACTTCCTTGTCTGTTCTACAAAGCCGATCATATCCAGATGATCACCCGATGACTCAGCTTAACTATTTCTAAGAACAAGTATCCTTTGTCCATTATTTGGGGCGCTTCAGATGGAAATAACATGAAGTTGCACATGTATTAAACTAGAACTAACCATGAAGAATACTATAAAGAAACTTGGTTGAACAGAGAGCATGATGCTTTATGGTTAGCTGGTTCCAAATTTGTTTCAGTGAGATAATCCTGTTCAGTTTTCAAATGGAACAACACGGGGCTTCAGCTAGTCAAAGAAAATCAGGTTGTAACAGAACCTACTGTGAGGTGCTTTTTTGTACATAAATATTGTGTTTAAGGGTGTTTGTTTTAGCTCAAAAGACCACCTGACAACAAATCTGAATTGTCTTCTAAAGCAGAGCCAAATATTCTATAGTAGAGGAAAAAATCAAACTCAGATCTTCAGAGATTTTAGTGGATTATCTATAATACCTCTTCTCTCACGTGCAGAATGCCCACAATTTGCAACACTGGTGTGGGATACTCATCTAGGTAGGTGAAAGTCCTTACGCCACCCTCAGAGCGGGATGTAAGTAGCTGTTTCAGGAGTCACAAGACTTGCAAAAGCTAAGAATTCTGAAAAGTGAATAAACTATATGCAGTTCAACCTTGAAAGGATTGCTTGGCTCCAGCAGGAATGAAAATGAGAGATTCACTTCCCTCTTGACCTCCCCTTAGGTTACAAGACAGCAAGGGCACTTCTCCTGAGAGGCCAAACGCTGGCCACACCTTCTCTTGGTCCATGTCTGGGTGGGCAGAGGAGTTCATTGTTGCTTGGGCTTGGATTGAAGATTTGGGCTACAAGGTAAGACCTAGAGTGTGAAAGGCAAAAACAGGAATGGAAATCAGGACAGGTGATTTCCGCACCAGTGAGTGAGTTCTGCAAAAATATAAGGAAGGCTGCAGTCAGTAGAGGCCCAAGTCAGGTATATGAAGTCTTTGTTTCTAATGCAGCCAACTATAACCAGTTGTCTAGTTAAAAGACATTTAAATACCTACTAGGAACTCTGGGAGATGTCAGTTAGGCTGCTCTGGGCTTAAAGATATTTCTTACAGCTCTCCGCTTTTCTTGGTTGATGCTTCAGACCAATACAGCTATTAGCATGCTACCTCCCTCACATGCAGGTATCCATATGTGCATGTCAAGATGTGTGTAACTTATTAATAATCGTCCTCCTAGGCACCACTACAGATATCTCTAGAAGAAATTCTGATTAAAATGAGACTTAATGTTGACAAAAAAACAGGGTTGTTGTGTAGAAGTGTGGTCTGCTTCAGGACGAGGGGGTTGTGGTGTTGCCTGGTGACTCTCTTGAAATGATGCCTACCTCTGACACTTCAAGGGAGCAGGGCATGCTCATGGCTGATGGTCATGTCTTTTGCATCCTTATATGTCCACATGGAGCTGTTACTGAGGAAGTGCCAGAGGATGCAGCTGGAACAGCTTTGGCAGCAAGAACTCAATGCGAATGTAGGGATTTTCTTTTTGCTTTTTCCAAGTAGTCCTAGATGTTGCAAATGACCAACTGGAAAGAGCTGCCAGAATGAGGGCTTTTTGGAAGCTGTTGCTTCACATTATATTTCTCATAAAGCAATGTCTTGCTGCAGCACATGAGAGCACTTGTCTTCTACATCTATTAATATTTAAAACTCTCTTAATCTGCCATTAAGACTTACTGTGCTCAAAATGATCTGCCAGCATACCCATTTCTAACTGCCCCAAAACCGTAAATGATAGGTATTCTCTTCTCAAAACCCTCCTGAGCTCTGTGCTGTGGTTGTGCACTGGAGTCAGTCTGCACATCTACATGGCCTCCAGCTTACACTTTGATAAAGACTTGGAGAAAACTCGAGTTTCACTTCAGTTGTCTCCTTGTCATGGGAAGGAGCTGAATGGGAGGTCAGAGAGAGTCAACATGGTAAACTGTCCTAGCAAAGGACTTTCAAAATTTCTAACAAGACATGCCTTTGATTCAAAGCAAAACCAACTGTCCTTCTCAAATGTTTGTGCATGCCAAGGAACAGGACTCCTGTCCTTGTTTCAGCAAGATGGACTTAATGACCATCTCTAAGTCCTTTTCAGTCACGTTTTATGTCTATGGTTAAATGGTTACTTCTATGTCACATGTTTTCTGTACTTGTAATTTCACAAATTGTTTTCGTATCTCCTCAGGGTATTTTCTATCTAAATATTGTTTTCATTTCTATTATCAAGATTAGCTGACATGCCAGATATTAAAAAAACAATCACAGCTGGCCAGTGCTGCGTATCTGTAGAAAATTCTTAGAATTCATTGCTAAACTAAAAGGTAAGAAGTGCTAATTCAGCAATCCTTCTGGTTTTCTAAGAGTTACCAGGCATCCCATGATGTTAAAATACCACTTTTTCCCAGTCCTTAGCGCTGCTTTTGAAGATCGCTACAGGCACAGCTCTCTGAAGTTATTCTGCCAAGTAGTCAGCACAAATTGACAGGATCTTAAGCCTTAATAGCTGCTCTAGGGGAGAGAAGCTGCACTGGGAACAGAATTGCTTTTGGACAACAAAATTCAGAATTTTGGAGAAGGATTTGCAAATTTGTACATAACTGCAAGGGTATCCATTTGGTTCCCAGCTCATTTCTTGACGGGGGAAAACACTGCAGGGAGGGCTCTGGAGTAGTGTGGATAATAATCCTCTTGCCCTCCCTGTCTGATTCACTGATCATTCCCTTCCTTTCTGACAGATGAATGAAGAGCATCTTTGTACATCAGTGAGAAGTCCGTAGCTGGATAAAAGTGAGCTGAGTGAGAAGTTAATTTACAAGCTGTGGAATAATCACATTCCCATTACTAGTGCATTTTTTCTTCTCCACTAATGGAGTCAGAGCCATAGCAGCATATTTCCTATAAGATTCTTTCCTTTATCTGCATACTGGGTAGTTGTGTTTCCGTAACTTTGGAAGAAGTTCCTATAACCTGAACTGAGAAGACAGTCCTCAGTCCTGGATCTCCTGATGGATCCCATCAGTGTGGGGTGCTGCCCAGCAGTTGTTTCTTACACTTGTTCAGCTGATAGGAAAATTACTGCATCAATTTTTTTTTTTTTGTGCATACTGGTGGGATTTGGGGCTGTTGCAGTGACTCATCTTAGCATTGCACAAGAAGGTGATCTCCTGTAAAAAGAATATTAACGTTTCTGAATTATTATCATCTGTACAGACATAAGGACTAGTTAATATCTAGCTAACCCATGAAATAGCAGTGTGTGCTTCTGGCCAAACTGCAGCTCTTTTGAAACATAACTCAGCAGCAATATATGGGAACTACTTGATCTATATCAAGTAGTATATGATAAGTCCTGGGTCTAATTTTCAGCTGATTGTTTTTAGAGGGATGGTTAATGGAAAAAGCTCTTGATCTGTGTTATTTTTATTAATGCCTTTGACTGAAATGTTAATGTAATGTTAATATTGTTTAGGAGCCTTAGGTAGTGATTCATGTGAATACAGCTGAATAATGCATCTTTTGCAGGAGTTTCCAGTTGAGGCACTCGATGATGGTATGTCTGGAATCTCTCCGCTCCCTCTGCACAGCGAATGCCAGAGCTCTCAAGGTTTGAAGGACAAATAATTTTGCTCTGCACCCTTTTCTGTAACCTGACAAATACAGTGCATCCATTGTGCTTGCTAAGGGATGCAGGCTAACAATAGTGCATTTGTTAACTGGGTTTCTACACTTCTGGGGTTTTTTCCAGAAATGCTCAAATGAAGGGTAAACCTTTTGTGCCATGTTATCTGTGAATGAATTTTCTGATAGAAGTTAAAAGCCAAACTGGACTTCTTTGTCCAGCAAAATCTTGCTGCCTTGGTGACACTTTCATCCTGGGAACAACTGTCAGTTTCCCTGATCTGAGTTCCCTGTACAATGAGTAAGTCTAAGCTCCCTGCTAGGTACCCTCATATTGTAGTGAAATTCTGATATAGTGGGAATTAGGAGGAGACACAGCACTAGCATACCCAGACATCCCTTCTTTACTCCAGCAAAATGATGGAGCTGGGAGAAGAAAACAGAAGGGCAGTTGTCCTGGTTTTGGCTGGGATAGAGTTAACTCTCTTCTTGGTAGCTGGTACAGTGCTGTGTTTTGGATTTCGTGTGAGAATAATGTTGATAACACTCTGATGTTTTAGTTGTTGCTAAGTAGCGCTTATTTCAGTTTCCCATGCTCTGCCAGCAAGCAGGTGTACAAGAAGCTGGGAGGGAGCAGAGCCGGGACAGCTGACCCGAACTAGCCAAAGGGATATTCCATACCATGGAACGTCATGCACAGTATATAAACAGGGGGGAGTTGGCCGGGAGGGGCAGATTGCTGCTCAGGCATCAGTCAGCAGGTGGTGAGCAATTGCATTGTGCATCACTGGGGTTTGGGGTTTTTTTTCTTTCTTTCTTCCCCCCTCTTCTTTTTTGTTATATTCCTTTTCATTACTATTATTATTATTATATTTCATTATTATTACTGTTAGTATTATATTTTACTTTAGTTATTAAACTGTTCTTACCTCAACCCATGAGTTTTACCTTCTTTCCCGATTCTCCTCCCCATCCCACTAGGAGTGGGGGGGGAGTGAGGGAGCAGCTGCGTGGTGCTTAGCTGCTGGCTGGGGTTAAACCACGACAGCAGTCTAACATTCCTTTACCATATTCTGAAGGGGAGGCTCAAATCCTTAATGATACCTTAAATAATTGCTATAGATGTCATCTGGGATTCTCTTACATGTGAACCATTAGTCTGTGCTATGCCTCAATAAGCCTGAAATGGCTGTATACCTACCACTTATATAGCTCTCCAGGAGAGTCCTGGAAACTTAAAATAGTGCTGCATGCTCTTGTGTGAATGTGTCCTTAAAGCTGAGCCAGTCAGCACTGTCGGCTGGCACCACAGCGGTGCTCCAAGCAAGGCAGCACAAGCACAGAGGCCTCCGATTGCTGATGCGCAGGCTTGAGGAGGAAGAAAGAATAAAAATTCTTGCACCAAAACATTCTCAGCTTCGAAAATCAGTTTTATTGTGAACTAACAGACAAACTGAAGAAGGTGGCATGACATGTCTGCCCTCACAGTGTAGATTTCTGACCGTGAGACTGCTGTGTGACTCTTTGGAAATAATAAAAGCCAGACTGAGTGTATTTCCCTCTTGAAAGAGACAGGCTTTTCATTCTTGTGTGAATAAAGGCTTTCCTTGCACTGCTCCTTTGGAAGAACCAAGTGTAATCAAGTGAACATTAGTTTCTGCATCAAGGTGCAAGGTAGTTCCAGGACCCTGAAATGTAGCAAACAAAAATCTGCATCACACAGCTTATGTTTTAACTTCAGAGATGAAGAAAGGGACAGTAACTCAACTTCTGCTTGGATCCTGCATTGTCAGCTGTAAATCCCTGCGCTTAGGTGTATCATCTTCAAAGAGCTTTAACTGGTGCCTTGCATTGTTTCTGACAGCAGGAGACCTTCAGGCCAGAGGGCTGGTGCTTGCTCACTAGCTGGCCACCGATCAGGTGAGGCCTGAGCACGGGAAGATGCTAACCGAGCTGAAAGGTCAACTTGATTAGTGTCTATTTCAGATGAGCGATGAGTGAGAATGACTGGAGGATTATTCATTGCAGAATCCCTTGTTGCGCATGACTGTGTAAGTGGAGCTCAGACAGACTCTTCCTCAGCCTAGCCTCTCCACTGGGCACAAGGCAACAGGTTGATGCAGTGGGTCAAGCTTCATAAGGCAACAGTTCTTGCCATCCTGGCAGTCGTGTCTTCTGGGGCGCAAGCTCTCCATTCACCTAATGTCACGGCCAAGAGCTCAGGCTAAGCCCTAGATTCGCCCACTGAGTCACGTTGCTGATTCTGGGTTGTTTCCCCTCCAGCTCTGCAGTGTAAGAGCATCCAGCTGCAACTTTGTCCCTGCACTGGCCAAATGAGGGGAAGTGTTCAGGCTTGAGCAGCCTATCAAGTAAATCCTGTCTTCTGGATGTAGCTGGAGAAAGAGGTGACTTTCTAAATGCGATAGCCAGTCTGATGTGATAGCAGACTCATCAAATAGGTGATATGCTTTCCCTTGAAGAAAGGACTGCGGTGTCAACCTTTGTAGTGATTTAAAAACTACTGTGTCGTTTTTAATGGCTCTTCAACCTAACATTTAAAATCCTTGTATCACAAACCCAAGAATCTTTTTACTATCCCAGCTTTGTTAGAAGTCAATGGCTCAGGCACACCACTAGGGAGCATAGTTTATCTGTCTTTCAAGTTAGTATGCAGCAGACTCTTAGAAGCTGTACACTGAGAATTTGTGAGGAGGGAAGAAGAAGGGTCTTTAATTCTAGTTACAAGAACACTGGATAAATCAGGCCTCCATTTCCAGGAATTGTGTTTAAAACTTAAAGTTAATACTAATTCTAGGGGAGAAATTCAACTGCTTTGATCATTAAATAGTGTTCTGCAACCTAAAGACTTCAGGAGCTTACCAAGTTAAATGAATTTTTGTGGTCTAATATAGACTGCAAACCTCCCCTGAAACCACAGTTTTCTTTGGAAAATATTTAACTGGCTGTCCTTCTCTTTCTTTCTTTCTTCCTTCCTTTCTTTCTTTCTGTAGTAAGAATGCTGCTGGCAGTTTGTAACTTTTCAATTCTAGTACTATCTGAAATACAGGTTAATACTACTGAAAGGCTTCAAACAATAAAATAATTTAAATTCTCAATAAGCTAAGCTGCAAATATATTGTTCTCTCCTTCTAGCCTGCAGCCTAACAGTGTATAGACAGTTGGACATATCCTACCGGGATTTATGGGTGTGAGTTAGCACTGGTACTGGCTTTTCAGAAGTTCCACATAATGTTAGCTTCTGCAAAAGGAATGCAGTAACATTGCGATATAGTCACTTATAATATTTATTCCCAATGTTTTGTCTTCTGAATCAAGTGCTTTTTGTCTTGCATGTGTCCTACTGACAACAGCAAAATTTGGGCTTACCAAAGAATGTCAGTTATTTCAATCGAAGTACGACTTTCTTATATCTTCTTATTCCTCCAGGAAACAGTCAAGCAAACTAACATGACTGCGAATATTGGTAACTCAGATGAGGGATGTGTGTGTGTCAGAGTGTATGTCAGGGTGTGGGGTTTTTTTTATTTAGGATCAAGAGTGTGTTTACGGAGAGAATCTCTTGATAGTCCTCACCTACTGTGCTTCGGTTTGCATAGTAGAGCGAGCTTTGAGCATGTGAACCAGATTCCTTTTGGGTGAAATTAAACTTGAAGGTGTGCTCCAGGAGTGCCCCTAATGCACTCCAGCCGTGAACATACCACCAGTCGCTGGGACCAGACTAAAGCTATCTGAAGTAACAACCCGCTAAAGCATGTATGGTGTGGCCATCCGGTCCTCAGCACCAACTGCTTTGCTCTGCAGAGGTTACACTACTTGCAGATGTAGACGTGGCCACAGATACCAGAAGGAAAGTGAATTTATTGAAATAGTCTTCAAATTGTCTTTAAAAAGTCTTCAAATTGTCAAGCCAAAACTGCACAATAATACAGGCTCTGCATACGTAGTAAAAACCTGGACAAATCCTACCTATGGCTTCCTGCTCTCTCTGAAAGTGTTTGTGTAAGCCTGTGAATGTGTTAGCCATAGGCTCTGACTGTTATGGGATGGGAACTGGCTTTCTGTGGCTGTGCAATTGCAAATTCTACGACCATCTCTACTGCAGATAATGTTTGGTTAAACTCTGTAAAACCGTCCACCTTTAGCTGATAATCTTTTCAGGAGAAAGTGTTACTGTCACTGGTTTGAGCACCAAGTTTTATCACTTACTTTTGAAATTTGCTCTTGTAGAGAGAAACCTGGTAGTGGGACCTTCTCTTTTTTTTTTTAATCCCCAGAACTATAGTCATCTTCTCCCCTTGCTCCTCCCCACCTGCAGCTGCAAAAGAGCTGGGTTTTGTGCGATTTATCGGGAAGCACAGAGGGGAATCTCTGTGACCCTAAGGTCACTGACAGTGACACACTTCTGCTCTGGGAAGGGCCATGAAAGCTTCTCCTCCTGCCATTTGTGGAAAAAGCAGTCCTGTAGATTTTTGTTCTCTTGATAAATGTCTTGCTATAATTGCTGAGCTTAAGGGTATTGATTTTTAAAAATGGGAACGCAGAAGGCATATTAAGAAGCCCCATTAGCTGTGCCACTAGAGTGAAACCTAAGACTTCACAATGTCCTTTGCAGGATTATTTTGATGCCTGCTCCACAGACCTTCCCAAAGTGTTTCCCACAGGTAATGCTGGGACTCATTGCACTGTACCCTGGTAAACATACGGAGAATGTGGATGTAATCCTGCAGCTACTTGCCAGGTAGCATAGTATCGTCTTAATTTTACTGGTAAGAGTCTGAGGTCACAGAGGAAAAAAATTATGATCTCCATCTCATCGTGATTCTCAGCAGAGTACTCTCTTAAACCGAAGGGAAAAAATTAAATCAGTTGAAAACTGGTGTAGTCAGCTCTTATCCCTGCGTTCCCTGTGCCTTTTGAACTTACTTGATTGCCTTTTAGGGACATGGCTTTTAAATTTAATTAACATGCTATTACTCTTTCCTCTATCTGACATGGAAAAGCTTGAATTAATTGCGTATTGACTAACTGAACTAGTTACAGCAAGGCATTGCTGTCATCCAATGGCATGCTCACTGGTGTGTGCAAGAGCTGAGGACGAACTTGGGGCCCACCAGGCTGGTGCTTGCGGGCTGTAACCCCGCTATAGCTAGGGAACTGCCACCTCCAGCAGCAAGCATGAGACCTGAAAGCAAGCTTGGCTCATGTTGCAGAGGGAAGCTGCCTCGTCTGTGCCACCTCTGCCTCCAGCACTCACTGTGTACCACACCCGCATATTTTGTGTATACATATATATGTGCATATATCTATGGATTGTATGCATTTATAGGTGTATATATATTTATCTGCACTGGGTCTGGCTGGGATGGAGTTAGCTTTCTTCACAGCAGTCCCTGTGGTGCTGTGCTTTGGATTTGTGGCTAAAACAGTGTTGACACCACACAGGTGTTTTGGCTATCTGCTTGCACAGCCTCAGGGTTTTCTTTTTCCCACTCTGCCACCCCAGCAACTAGGCTGGGAGCAGGCAGGAAGCTGGGAGGGGACAGAGCCAGGACAGCTGGCCCGAACTGGCCAAAAAGATATGCCATGCCATATAACGTCATGCTCAGCTACAAAAGCTAACGTAGAGGAAGAAGAAGCAGGGCTTTGGCTTCAGGGGTTTTGTCTTCCAGGGTGGCCATTGCTCAGAGACTGGGCATCCATCTGCTTGTGGGAGCTGGTGAGTGAGTGCCTTTGAATTGCTTGGAGGTTTTTCTCTCTTTTCTTTACTTTTTAAACTGTCTATATCTCGACTCACAAGTTTTCTTGCTTTTGCTCCTCCTATCTTCTCCCCAGCCCCGCTGCAGGGGTTGGGAGTGAGCAAGCAGTTGTATGGGTGCTTTGCTGGTGGCTGGGGTCAACCCACCACCATCCTTTTTGGCACCCAACGTGGGGCTTGAGGAGGGGGCTGAGATAACGACGGATTTGATCAGAGTGTGTTAGACTGAATTTATAGCTGTGTGGCGGTTACTTGGCAGAGATTGCTAATGGCTGCTTTCAGCCTTTGCTGTTTGCTGTGTTGCTGTGTTTTGCCCAGGGGGACCTATGATAAAAATGGCCTTGAGCCTGGCGTTTGGCCCCTGCAGCACTGCCGTCCCACCGCTCCGGGGACCCTCTCGTGGAGGCAATCGTCCATCGCACCTTCCTCCTCTTCTCCCTGGGGGACAGGTCTTCCCGGCTGCGCTGCAATGGACCCCTGGCTTCTCAAGCATCTCTGCGCAATGGGAACGCTCACACTGCTGCGTGCCGTCAGCTGGTTTTGAAGCTGGCCACTGCTGGTGAGGGTAACAACAGCGTCCCCATGGCCTCCCGCTGCCCACCTGTCCCCTGCCACCGCCTCGGACCCCCAACCCGCAGTCCCAGTTCGGGGCCCGGCGGTGCCTCGGCGGAGGCCTTCATGCCGCGGTTGTCCTGTCTACGCTGAGAAGAGACAGCAGCTCCTGGCGCTGTGCCGGGGCCTGGCCTACGCCTCCCGGGCCTTCCTCCAGCAGCCTCACAGGGGCAAGCCAGCCTCTGCGTCCAAGCACATGCAAACAGACGTGGCGGCTGAAGCAGAGACCTGGCTGTCGGCTACCACAGAGACCCAGCTCTCGGCCACCACAGAGCCAGCTGTCGGCTACCTCGGAGGACAAGCAGCGGAAGCAGAGGTCCACCCCATTGGTGAGGGAGGAGGAGGAGGGAGCGGGGCAGCCCCGGGGGGCGACAGGAGGCAAGTGGGAGGCGGAAAACGCCTGTCGCCTCTTCCCCGGCGAGGTGTGAGAGGTGCGGAAAGATTTCACCCGCCAGCCGGGCGAGCAGCTCGCCGCCTGGCTGCTCCGGTGCTGGGACATGGGGGCCAGCGGCCTGGCTCTGGAGGGCCGGGAAGTGCAGCAGCTGGGGTCCCTCACAAGGGACCATCCTATCGACGGGGAGATCAGGAGGGGGGTGGCTGCCCGCAGCCTCTGGAGGCGGCTCCTCTGGGGCATGAAGGAGAAGTATCCCTTCAAGGAGGATCTACGAGGGGAAGTGGACCACCACCGAGGAAGGTGGCCTACAGTGACCTAGACAACGACTGGGTCTCCAAAGACCCAGATGACATCTGGTGCCCACAGGCCGTGTGGCAGCAGCCGGTGTGGGCCGCGATGCCGGCCTACGCCTGCGCCCTGGTGCTGAGGGACTGGCTGGATGCCGAGGCGCCCACCATGGGGGAGCTGTCCTGCTGGGCCCTCCGCGCCCAGGAGAGCCTCTCTGTCTGCAGCACCTGCCACCGCCAGCAGCTCCAGCCCCAGGAGCTGTAAATAAAACAGAGAATATACAAATAAATAAATCATAAAGCTGTGCCTGCTGCTCTTCCTGCCTCCTCCTACCCTCATAAACTCCTTTGGAAGATATCTGTGTATGTTTTGCATATGCATATATACACATATATATGCATATACACATATATATACATATATGTGTATATGCATATATATGTGTATATATATACACATATACTTCTTTGTTTTATATATACACATACATGTTTATGTGTATACATACATACTTACATATCCCCGTATATATGTTTTGCATATACGTATACATCCATATACAGGTTTTGCCTATGCATATACATATATATTGTATATATGAGTATATATTTAGGTACATATACCTATGTATGATGTGTATGCATGTTTGTACATACGCATGTATGTCTATTTAGGCATACCTACATATAGCCATAGAGGTCCACATACATGGTTTGTATGCACATATAGATGTTTATGTACACATATACATATATTCCTGTGCCTCTACATACATATGTTTGCTATGTATGCAGGCACATATGTATATATGTTTTGCATGTACACACATATATATATTCTGTATAAACATGTATTTCTCTCGGTGCATCTCTGTGTTGTACGTAAGCTCGTGTTTTGCGTACGCAGATAGGTACCTATACCGCACCTACACCGCTCTCCGCGGCCCCTGCGCAGCAGCGCCGAGGCCGAGGCCGGGCCGCGCCGCGTCCCCATGGCAACGGCCGGCGGCTGGCGCCCGGCTGCGGGCCGCTCTCGCCGTTTGCCGCCGGGCCGGGCCGGGCCGGGCCGGGGGTGGGGGGAGCAGGTGAGAGCGGGACGTTTTGGGGGTGCCCGGGGCGGTGGGAGCGCTGCGGGGGTCGGGAAGGAGGGGGGGTGCCCCGACAAGCGGCGAAGGCGTGGGAGCGGCGGGGCCGAGGGGCTGGTGGGCGGCGGGCGGCCCCCGGCCGGCGGTGTGGTGGAGAGGGGGAACCCTCGTGGAGAAACGTTGAAAGAGGCACCCGAAGTCTTCAATAGATGTTAATCCCGTTAACGTGTGTGTTTGCCCAGTATGTCTTGTGGCCAGACCGAAAGTGTCATCAAGAAAATCGTTCGCGAAATCGGACAAGAATGCGCCGCCCAGGGACAAACCATTTCTGAAGCCTTGGTGGCGTTCATGGTAAGCGCAAATTAAATGTTTAGGGTGGTTTTTTTTATTATTATTATTTATTTCATCTGGGTGTTTTTCTAATCTGTTTTTCAAATTCTGTTGTGATCCGTAAAATATTAAGACAAATATGTATTGATAGCATACAGATCAGAAGTTTCAAACCTGGGTGCCCGTAGCTTGGCAGTTCAGACCGGTTTTAAGGCTTTCGTGAGGCAGGAGCTTAATTTTACATATGATGAATAGTTCCCCCGAAGTTGCCGACTGACACTGCTCGGACTGAATGACGTGAAGTGAGGACTTCAACATTCCTTTGGTCTTACAAGTCAACAAACCTCAAATGGCAGCTCCACGGCAGCCTGCCCGGGCTGGGATGGCGGCAGCCGAGGCTTTCTGGGGTGACTTGAACTTTGAAACATTTTGGTTTCTGAGAACCCGCATTGGGAAGTATAAAGGGGCATTCAGTGATATTCAGTATAGGGTCCTAAAAACCTGAGAAAGTATTTCATTCCTCTGAAATGCCATCTATGTGAATATAAGGCCCTGAAAAGGCTGCAGGTCCTGAGTCCTGGGAACTCTTTGAGCTCCAACTCAGAGTTCTCCCTCAGTTTTCTTCTACAGGCATATAAACCATTTTTTCTTTCTAAAGTGAAAATGAGAAGTGTTCCCAAGTTTTAATAACATTTCTTCCCACTCTCGTAAATGAACAAAAAGGCATGACACATAGGTGAATGTTTATTGCAGCAGCTATATTTATTCTTTGATGTTTACCTCTTCCCTCTGTTGTGATGGATTCTTTTGTTTGTTTCTCTGTTTAGGCAGGGCCAGGTAGTATAAATGGGCTGAATATTTGAAGGAGTGGGCTTGGATCCCACTTAAACTGAAAATGAAATTGAATCAATCTCAGTGTTGTCCTTGGTAAACAACTATAAGTATGCTAAAGAACATTAGACACTTTGGCATCTCCTCTTAGGAGACGCAGCACCGCTGCAGAATATAGTCTGAATGCATCTGCAAATCTGTGTCTGCAGAAAGATGGAGCTAGGTTCTTTCATTATTGGTGGTATAAGAACAGAATCAGCTCTTGATAAACTTGTATATGAATGTAAATGGTTCACAGCAGTACTGTTAGTCTGCCATTTCTCTTCCTAAAGGTGACACCATGGCTTTAAAAAATACATTGGTCTCAAAAGCAGTATTAATCAATTAAGCAAGAAAAATTTCATGGGTAAAAAACTTTCGCATGTGGCTGGCAAGATACCAGCATGCATACCAGCTGCAAACATGCACATATTTCCCCATATGCAGAATACTATGAATTTTTTGTCCAAATGGTAAACATTTATACTGATGCGTACAACACCAACTGAGAAGTCTATAAACCACAATGATGGATTTTTATAAAATTTGACTTAGAAAAATATTTTTCCAGGAAATTTTTAAAGGAGCTGTATTTAAATATTCTTCTGCAAAGTTTGCATCACAAGTAGATTTTTTTCCCACTTATGTCTGAGAACTGAGATTGAACCTGGCAAGGTGTGAAATGAAGTAACTTTGTTTCATTATCAAAAATTGAAATGGAAAAAAAGACTAGTAAAGAAATAGTGACTGCATCTGAGATTTTTCAGAAAACAAAAGGCTAGTTGCAAACAGTATATGTTGAGATATAAATTAATAGCTTTCTTGTGGCAATCTCTAGGTGAAAGCTGTTGTTTTAGATCCAAGAAATGACTTTAATGTGGATGAAAGCCTTACAAAAAAAGATGTCCAAAATCTTATCCAGGTAATTCTGACATGATGTTGAAAGTCAGTACTTCGCTAAGACTATAGCATTATTTGCTACCTGTTCCTGTAACTAAAATGCCATTTTATTTTGATATGAACACTTTCAAAATTTTAATGCTGCTTTATTCTCATGGTTCTGTAGCTAAAGACTGGAGTATGTGTTCCCTCATGTTAGTAAATGCCTTATACTTCATAGTATTCATAGTATGTTGAGATGAATGGTAGGGAGGGGGCTCTACTGCTGTTGTGAAACCCGTAGCATAGTCACTGTCAGTTCAGATGTTTCCCTCACAATGAGAAAGAACTCACTTCTGTCTCTCTTAGCTCTGTGTTACCAGGCTGCTTGACACAACAAACCCATCCCTGAGCACAATTAAGATGCAAGTTTACTTTGATATGAACTATGCAAACCGAGGTAATTTCAAATATGTTTTCATAGAAGAAGTTGTTGCTGAGTTTAGGATTTAATATCTCTCTCTGTAGGGCTAATAATCATTCCTGTTAAATGACTGCTGGCAGTAAAGCAAAATAAAAATCCCTGGAGAAATGTGCTATATAGGAGTATGGTGTTTCAGTATGGATATAGTAGGGAAAAAATGTAGCTTAGATTTGAGAGTACACTCATCTCATCCTGTCTGAGAGACTTACTGAATGTAATGTATTAGATTGCTTGAGAACAGTTATGCTTTCGGTGCAGTGTCTAGCTGCCTTCAGCAAGAAAAACTTGCGCTGCACCTGTGCATCTGAAAGAGAACCAGTACCCAGAACTGCACTCATGTATCTGAAAGAGAACTTGATGTTTTATCAGTATCCCTAATTGAGATGAGCAATCTTGAACAATCAGTTACAGTTTTAACCAAGTATGTTTTGGTCTCGTCAGTGGTAACTTCACACGGTCTGAGAATGGAAATGTGGAAGAAAAATGAGATGGGGAGAATGTCTCTGCTGTAAATGTAACTTCAGATCTCAGTGGGATAGTGAGGGCTGGCTGGGACGCACAAGACAAAACAAAAGTAGACAAAAAATAAACATTTCTGTGTGGGGAGGTCATGAAAATGTTTTCTTGTTAGCATGAATTAAAACCAAAAATTGGCAAAACTAGAAAGCTGCTCCAAAGTCTTCTGGACTCAGTAAGCTCAATAAGTCCAGTAAGATTCTGAGACCCTGAGTAGTGTTCAGATTTGGGCACTTGCTGCTTAATTTGGCCTGAATAGTTCTCTGGACTCTACTGACTGATATTAGTCATGCTAATTATGTTAATGTTTAACTCCACTGTTGTTAATTATAAGGGTACGGTACCTTGAACACCTCTTCCATATATCTGTGCTTCAGAAACCTTAAGTTGGTGGTCTGACTGTGGAAATGAATTGCACCCTCTGTATAAGCCAAATTCCAAAGAATTTAGATAGCACTTTCTAACAGTCCTTCTCTCCTAGCTGAATTACTGAGTGAGCAGCACCGTGTTCTGGAGGGAAGGCTGGCTCCTGTGGTCAGAGATATCACAGATAGTCATCCTCGTGTGCAAGAAGAAATGGAGAATGTGTATCGAAAGATCGTTAGCTATGTGCTGCTGAGCTCTGGCCTGGGATCCCCAACAGATATTGAGGTTGTCAGGGAGGTAACAGGTCAGTAAACTCCCAGCTGTGAAATTGGGCTTTTCTTATTGAAAAAGAACATTTCACCTTTTCTTTGCTGATCTTTAGATACAGATGTGGTAAACTGTGATGAATGCTTACTACCCAAACTGTCACTGCTCAACCCTGAAGCCTAAATTTGCCATGGATTTCCTACTTTCTGCAGTTGTTCAGGAGAGGGTATTTTTGCTTGTTTAATGATTTTCTTTTCTGTTCCCTCATATTGAGGATTTCCTCACTCTTTCTAATGCTTCTAGCTGCCTTGCAGAGTGTATTCCCCCAGACAGAGATGATTACTTTCATCTCACTCAGTAAGAAGAACAAAGAGCAACAGCTGAAAAATCTTGCCATGCTAGTCACAGGAATTCGGTTGTACAACAAGGAATGCAGGAAAGGAGGAAGCAGCATTGATGACTGTAAGTAGACAACTGCATTTGGGCTGTGTATTTCCAATTAATTCCTCCTGGCCTTCTTCACTGGAGCGGCTCCAATAATATCCCATCTCTAGATAAACAGCTTTGACTCAGGGTCTGTAAACCTGAAGGAAAAGTACATATTTGGCATTTAATTATAGGTTTCCATGTAGGCTACTACTTTTTAGCTAAGAGGGAGCCCTATGTGATTGTTGTGGAAGGATTATATGTATTAACTTCATGCACTAACTTACCTCATGATAACTTTTCCCCGATCCCTTGCCATTAAGTGAATTAAATATGTAATGTTTGCCTTTAAAAGCACGTAATTAAAATCTTGAAAGGACACTGTGAATCCAGTTACAATTTTCTGTTGCATATGTGTAATGAGAAGTGATAAAAGTTGCTGGGGCATTTTCTGTATTCTGACAATTTAGAGTAACCTCTTCAGATTCTTAACACGTTCTCAAAAATCTTTTGCATTTTGAATCCTCGTCAGTGGAAATGTTTTTGTGAATATGCATGTAGTATTGTAGCTCAGTGTGGAGACTTCTTTGTAAGAAAGGTCTGCAGCCCAGTTTTAGAAGAAACTGAGAACTGAAAATGGTGCAGATGATTGCCTAAAGTCTCTCAGGAACCCATGTCAGTAGTATCAACTGAACTGCACATACTATAAAGCAAGATTTCTCGCAGTCCTTGACTTGACTGTGATATTTCCACACCTGTAATTCTGACTATTTGGAACCACTTCACTAGTAAGATACAGTGGTTGAATCTAGTATGCATTTGGAAATGCATGAATATAAGGACAAAACTTAGAAATTTTATTGGAAGTCTACTTTGCTCAGATACTGCACTGTAATCTCTTGCTGATGATTTAAATAATTCTTTTTATATATATTCATATTTATTCTATATAAACAGTGCCAGCCATTCTGAATGAAGCCATTCCGTCAGCTACACGGACTGTTGATGAAGGTCTTAATACTTGCCATATGCTAGCCCACCGGTACACAGCTCTGTTGGAATCCATGCAGGAAGACCAACACAGATATATGCAGCTTAGTTCTTTTAAATTAAAAGAAGCACTGTTCAGTGTGAGACAATATGAGGCCTTCCTTTGCATCCTTCTGGTGAGATACCCTCATGTTATATCCTGTGGGCTTTTATTGCAGATGGAACATATTCAACTTACCTACTTGTACAGGACAGAAATATAAGAAAAATGATTCAGAAATCACTGAAATCATATTTATCTCAATATATGAGAACCTACATCATCTGTCATGATGAACTTTGTACCTAACTTGCTGGGTTTGGCTACTGTCATGTGAAAGACAAAATGAATTGTTTGCTGCAGTGTGACTGTGCTTCCATTTCATTTCTGGAGGTTTCCTTTTTTGGTTTAATTTCATTAACAAAGGACTAAAAAAGTAGGACTTTTTTCTTGTTTGCATACTGATACTCACTCTGTCCCAAAAGGCATGTGTCATAGTTTAACCCCAGCCAGCAACTGAGCACCACGCAGCCGCTGGCTCACTCCTCCCCCCTCCCAGTGGGATGGGGAGGAGAATCGAAAAAAAGACGTAAAACATGGGTTGAGATAAGAATGGTTTAATAACTAAAGTAAAATAAAATATAATAATAACAACAATAATAATAAAAATATAATAATAATAATAATGAAAAGGAATATTAAAAAAAAAAACAACCCTAAGAAAAGACAAGTGAAGCACAATGCAATTGCTCACCACCCGCTGACCGATGCCCAAGCAGCGATCTGCCCCTCCCGGCCAACTCCCCCCAGTTTATATACTGAGCATGATGTTCTATGGTATGGAATACCCCTTTGGCTAGTTCAGGTCAGCTGCCCCGGCTATGCTCCCTCCCAGCTTCTTGCACACCTGCTTGCTGGCAGAGCGCGGGAAACTGAAAAGTCCTTGACTTAGGATAAGCGCTACTTAGCAACAACTAAAACATCAGAGCGTTATCAACATTATTCTCACACTAAATCCAAAACACAGCACTGTACCAGCTACTAAGAAGAAAATTAACTCTATCCCAGCCGAAACCATGACAGCACGAGTGAAGAAATCTCCTTGTTCAATCCATAAATCACCTCAATTTTAGTCTGCAGACATCCCCAACACATATGGAGTCATCAGAAGTCTTTGAAGAATACAATTTAAATTCTTGAAACTTGTTCTGTTTATGAAGACCTTTTAAATTGTCTTTTGAGAAACTGCAGGGTTTTATTAGTTTTTCCTGTATATCATAATGCTTGGAAAAATATTTCTCTTTTAAATTTTTTTCAGTTCTCTTCACTATAAAAATGTAGAGGTTTTCTATAAAAATTACTAGTATATGTTTGAGAGAAACACCTGGTTTTATACCTGAACATTTAGGGAAAAATGTATTTTGTGGAAAGTTAGGGTGCATTTCATTCCTTAAAACAGTTGTCTGAAAATAGTTGAATGAAGAGATCCAAGTAAATACTTATTACTAAATACTTGATTTTTTGACTGTCATACTTCTTATCTGAAGTAAGTGCTCTTTCCAGTCTGATGCAATTACAAGTGCTCAAGAAGTTGAAAAGATGAATGTGCAGTTCACAGCAACAATGGAGCAGTTGAAAAACACAGTGCAGAATAAGGTTTCCATAGATACCAAAGAAGTTTTTGTAAGTATTTTGAATGGAAAACCTATTTCTTCTTAATTATAAAAAATTACTAAAGTATTACGAAATACTTTACCAGTGTATTTTTGCATAGTTTGTGTTAAAGAAAAAGGCTACATTATTTTCTTGCTATTATAACAGCATCTGTGATTTTTGAAGGGGCAACTAAACTAAAAGACTCAAGGTAAAATAAAAGCAAGGTACAAACAGGGGGAGAAAGAATTAAATGGTATTTTACTCAAAGTGTCTTGAGTCATCGGTCAGTATTTGTAGATTTACAGTGATATTTTCCTGGTGTCTGTAAATATTCTCCTGTTCCTTGCAGAAATAGTAAGAACACAATGATGACTGATAACAGCACATCAGAGTGTGATTCTCTTAAAGTCCCTTCAGATAGTAATTCCTGTAACTACAGTATGACTCCTTGATATCATTTTTCTAAACAAATCAAGTTTCTGCCCCTCCCAATGGCTTCTGAACCTGTTGGCCAGTTTCAGTCAAATTTGTCAAAGTCCGGAGATCTCAAAATATGTCATTTTCTGCAAGTTTTGTGAAAAACAAACAACTAGAGAGACACAA
This sequence comes from Gymnogyps californianus, assembly GCF_018139145.2. NCBI lineage: Eukaryota > Metazoa > Chordata > Aves > Accipitriformes > Cathartidae > Gymnogyps > Gymnogyps californianus. The sequence continues at coordinate 87,825,669 of NC_059473.1, read as the reverse complement.
TTAGAGCCTCCCTAAGATCAAGTCTGAAATGGGAATGCCACAATTACCTGCTGGTTTATGTGCTGTCTGGCCAGTGAGCAGCCACATACTGCTGCATGATCGATGTTCTGTACTGTTTCACCCTTAGTTGGGAGATATAGGACACGGGAAGGAGGTGTTGGAGGCAGAGGGAATGAGTGATGCGAACTGCAAGTATTGTGAAGGAGGGTGCTCGGTGACCCTGTGAAAATCTGGGATTATTATGATGGCATGATGTAAAGGAAATGGGAGAGAAATATGTCAGAAACCAGCTTCATTTAATTTGCTTTTCATGGAAGAGGTCATTATTTTGTGTGATATGTCTATCATTTTAATTCCTTGTAGTTAGCTGTTGAACTAGCATGCAGTTCATACATATGTTAGGTTGTATTTCATCCTTCCAAACAAATCATTAGAAAGCAAAATAAAGTCTACTGTGGAGGAGGGAGGAAGGAAGATCATGCCCCCCCCCACCTACTCATAGTATTTTTTACACTCCCCGTAAGGGCATCTGAGCTGGAAACTCATGGGAACGGCACTTAAACTGAGGTACATCTCAGATGTGATCTGACACTTCAGTTTATGTGTACTTGTGATTTTATAAGCCAGATGTTCTCATTTGGAGAGCATTTTCCCCTCTCGTCCAGCTGCTCAAAGCAGTTTTTTCTCTTCTTCTGTATCTTCGTGGGGCTTAAGTGACTGATATACATGTTACCCTTTTCCCTAGAAGCTGTCTGCTGTTGTCTGCTTCCTTCCTACATTTTCTTCTCTTTTCAGGTTGATTAGTTGTTTTTTCTTCTCTGCTGAGGACAGAATATGTAATGTCTTTTGATTTCAGGTCTTCTGCAGGCAGAGATTTCTCTATTAACCCACCATTTAAGTAGTTCTTCTTGTCTTCAGCTAGTTGCTGAGAAGCTGGATCCTCTACAAATGTAGAGAAGCAGGGCATTCTGCTTTTTAAAAACCGTAGCATAAGGCTTATATTTGTAGTACACATTTGTTTTAGGAAACATAGTAGATTTCATTAATATTCTTTGTTTATTCTAGTAAGAATGATTTTGATCTTGCTGCCCTTCAAAGAATCATAGAATCATATGATTTATGTTTCCTTTGGTTTCTTCCATTTTTGTAGCCATAACATTTCCCACAGCATTAGTGACGTAGATGAATTCCAGAGCTGACTCTGTTGGCTGTTCTTGTAATAATGTTGTTAACATGCATAAAATATAATGTTGTTGGTGTGAATTTCAGATTTGTTGAATCTCTTCCCATAAATGCTCTGTGTGTTTAGATGTAACAGGGCATGTATTATGTCACTCTCATTGAAATCAGCATTTACACTCAAAGCTCATAGGCTGCTTCTGCGTGTGTGCACACTTGCATGTCAGCATTGCTGCTGGGAATGGCAGCTTCCAGTTTTGTCCTGACCCCCACACCACTCTGAAGAGGCTTGCACCCCATTAATTTGACACACATGATGGCCTGGGGGCTGTGGTACCAAGTCACTCTGGAAGCAGGGCAGAAAAGAAAACCTGGTAGTTTGTTTGTACATATAGGTGTGGTTTTACTTCATTTGGTAGTTAACCAGGTACATTTCTTCTGGTCCTTCTTATTCCTGTACACCTTATTTTCAGTTATAAAACTGTATTGTCAGTGGGGCGCTCAACTCCAAGCATGGTCTCAGAGTAACATATTTGGGAAAGGCTTTGGAGTAAAATGTAGAAAAGTACCATTCTGGCCTACGGGCCTACATGCTGGACGTACGTGCTTTAGGCGTACATGATGGGAGCTCCTCTTACAATGCCCAGGAGTTCCCCTGGAACTTCTGAACGCTGAAGGCCTTGGAGATCAGCCCTGCTTTGTTCATAGCAGGGATTGTTGTGCACAGCACTTGGGTTATGCTGCAGACATAAAACAGAGCTGGATTTCAGATAATTTTCTTTATTTTCTAGCCTCTCTTTGTTGCACTTTCTAACCTCTGGACCAGCTTTCAGGATGAGATACTACTGCTAAGCTTCCTCACAAATATGACTAACAATCTGCAACAGTTCTCGGAAATCCAATCACAGCTTTTTCCTGAGGAAGTGCTGACATCTCTTCTGGAAGGGGTGACTGTGAAAAGTGATGAGGAAAGGATAAGAGAAACCATGGGTACTGGAAGTTATTACTTTTTCATTTTTCTTCATTTTCCAAGATTTTGTGGTTTGAATTTTCTTTACAGAAGGTGCTACACATTGACTTTTTAATAATCAGAATTTGCCCAGTAAATTAAAATGAGTCTTGTAGTGTGTGCATTTATTTTTCATGTAGTGTAGTTTGGGCTTTTATTTTTATATATAAAATTAAAATATAGCTACTATATACAAACATACCTTATAAAATGGCAGAATGATCAGAGAGGAATATTTCTACATTTTTTTGAAATTTCTTAAGTTTGTTTATATCTTTTTATACCTTTCAGAACTTCTGAAATGGAGGGGGGAATAAAAAAGCTAATTTAAAGGGGCTTTGGTTACCAGAAGTATTTGTTTGTAAGATGGTATCCCTATCAACCAAGTTATACTCCAGGGGATTTGTAATGCATGAGTGGGTGAAAACAAAATAGAAGAATAAGGTATTACCTTCCTGTTGTTGTCCCCTGTTTCCAAAGAAGACTAATGCTACTAAAGAAGGCTCCTGCAGGACTGATTTTTCAGTAGGATCTCTCTTAAGGCAGGGCTAAAGTTTGGCTTTTGGGATCTTGGCACTGCACGTCATCCTGTGAAGACCAGAGTAATCCAGTCATCCTGCAACATTATTATATTTTAAACATCTGATGTCTTGTTACTGAAATCCTTCCTTTGTTAAACCTTTTCTTAGGAACCAGAGTGAATATTTCTGATTTCAAGAACCAAGAATGGCTTTTTCCAGAGACTACTGATAATTTTGATCAGTTGCTAATCCAGTACCATGGTTTCTGTGCACATGCAATTGGTGTGAAAGGCCTCACCCTCCCAGGTATGCTTTGTAGTTAGGTCTTTTCCATACTTTCTATGTACACAAGTACTAGGGAAGATGTAAAGACATATTCTGAATGCATCATCTTATGTCAAAGCTGGAGTACTGTATTTTCATGTTTGTAATTTTCACCCCAGATAATTTATTTCCCCTGCTGAAATATTTTTCTTTTAAAAATACACAAATAAACTGCCCTAAATAGAAGGTAGGAGGGCTTCAAGAGAACATAGGCGCAAGCAAGCAGAGGCAGAAACAAGATGGGGTGGATAAATGTTTCCTCCTGTTATATGTGCATCTGTATAATCTACACTGCAGCTGAATGCAGGTTTATTTACTGTTGTTAACGTGTTTTAATACAGGCATAGGAAAATGGTCATTCCTTCTATTTTGTGTATCCATGTGTTGCAAACACACCCATTCATGCCTACATCATATGTATTATTAAATAGTCATTATAAAGTACTAAAAATCTTCTCTGAAAAGAATGCAAAAGTGCACTTGATTAAGTCAACTAATCGTAGGAAATTTTTTGGTGTCTTCTAGGGTCATTTGTCTTGAAAGCAAGTCTTATTTCAGCTGCCCCATCAGTTCATGTTTTCTGTCTCCCTATCCTTTATAGAATTTATCCATATAGAAGTTTTTTAAACTTACAGGAGGCTGGGAGGAAAATATTGCCATTACTTGGCAGCATTAAAAACCAGATATTTTAATGGCAGTGTAAATTACTTACACTATTTAGTATTGCATATGAGAACAACTGTCCTGGGTTGGACTGAAGGTCTCTCTAGCCCTGTATCCGATTTCTGCATGTGGACAGTCATGAACACTTGAAGATTATGAGAAATCAAGTAGGAATGATCCTTCCTTAATTATATCCTTCCCTGTTCTAGCAGTTAGCGGTTATGGGATTTCCTCAGATAAATGTTGAGTTTGTAACCTTTGTTGAGTAATCCTTGATAGAGGTTTTTCATTTATCTAATTGCTTTTTGAATCCATTTAGAGTTTGCCATGGGATATTCTTATTGTCAAGAGTCCCACAATTATAATTATATATACTATGAAAAGGTACCTCTTTTTGAGACGGTTTTAAGCTCTGGCTTGATAATTTCATCAAAAGACCTGATAGTCTTTCTATTAGGAAAATTATCAAATAGTAATTTTATATTGCACGCAATTAATGGTTTTATAACCCCATATCATTTTATTTCTTTTCAATTGCTTCTTTTTAATGCTGAAGAGGCCTCTTTCTTTAACCCCTCCTTCTGTGAAAGGTATTCCAAGCCTCTGATCACTCCCAACTCCCTTCATTTTACTTATTCTGTTGTGTTGGAACAAAATGTAGGATTACAAAGGTAGCATATAGGTTGTTATGTTGGTTTTCTTCTCCCCCTCTGTTTGCATCCTAATAATTCCTGACATTCTTTTTGCTTTTTTGATTGCCACTGAGTAGTGCCATTAAGTATTTTCGAGGCACTGTCCATGATGATTCTAGGTCTTTCCCGCGCAATGACAGCTGAAGCAGAGACTGCCACTGTCCTTGAGCTCAATTTGTGTTTTCCTATATAAGTTATTTGGCCTTTATTGACATCTCATTTTCTCTGTTAATTTGTTGTCCAGCTTCTCAGCTGCTTCATCTGCTTCTTCAGTTAATTTCAGTATTATGCCCTTTGGTATAAATGGACTGCTGATCTGCAATCAAATATTTTCTGGAGATTATAGGGAAAACATTTGTGGATATGGGCTGTTTTCTTATACCTTTGCTATAGGTGTTTTATCTGTTGTTTTTCTGACAGACATGCACTAAGGCATGCTGGATGTGAACTGATCAAAAGCAGTTGTACTGACCTAACAAAATAGACTTTTCTTTATTTAAAAAAGCTTACTTTCAGGGATTTATTCTGATTTCAGAAAAAAGGAAGTGAAACTGACTTGAGGGAAACACAGAATCTTGATTACAAATGTCTTTTGTATTGGATATCATACTGTTGACTATTTTATTTTGTGGGGTTTGTTCTGGGGTTTTTTTAGGAAATCCTGCTATTGGCATTTTGAAGCACAGGGAGAGATGTTATGTTTTCAGTTCCAAAGAAGCTGCATACATCTTTGCTCAAGATCCAGATAAGTTCATTCAACTGAATGTAGAAAAAGCAAAAGAACATGCAGAGCTAATTCAACTGCTCGAGCTTCGTCATCAGTTTGAATACCTTGCTCCGTATGCACAGGTACACATTGACGATGCCTCTTGCTGAACAGCTGTTGGGTCACTGGTTGATCTGTCCTAGGACTTAAAGAGAACAGATGATACCCATCTTTAGGAAAGAAGTATAATCATCTGCCTATCATACAGAATGCCTGAAGGTCCATCTTTTCCAGGTCTTCAGCGTGTCGATAAGAAACGTTTCCCCTTAATGTTGTTCTCACTTTATCTCTTCATAGGAGAATATGTAGAACCAAAGGACTGTGGCAGCAATAAAAGCTGTTTGTCCTTAGCCTAGGAAGATCCTGTGTCTGATGTTTCTCTTCCTCATTTTTGCAAAAGTAGCTTAAAGCTTTTTGCAAAAGTAAATAAATGCAATAGAAGATAAGCCAGATACCATATTAACTGGAGCTTTAGCTTAGCAGTTCATCAGTATGTGCTGGATGAGGGTGTAGTGATATCTGGCAACAGGAATTATGGAATATACTACAAAATGAAAGGGGACTCATTAATAATGAATATGACAGTGCTACTATGTGAAATCCAAACACTTGATTTGGATTCACAGATATTCTCTGTGGTCCATTGTGAATTCTAGGTCCCTAGCAATGGAAAGAATGTAGTCTTGAACTGGCCCTTGGTGAGAAAGATATAGATTATATCCCAGCTCTGGCAGAGATATAAGCACTTCTCCTAATTATGATTTGTGATTTTTAGTCCATTCGTAAGACAAACTGAGGTGCCTGCATTATAAAATACTGGTGGTGGTGGGACCCTTTTTTACCAAAATCGAATGATTAAGCACTCACTCGGGATGTGGGAGTCTGAAATTCAGCTGTGGCCTCTGCTAAAAGGGTTTTCTGTCAGAAATTAAATCCATCAGATACTTCATGGTTTCTTCTTTTTAGTGGAGGCAGGGGGAACAAAAATATTGTTGAATGTAAAAATCATTATCCACTTCTGGTTTGCAGGTTTGCAGGTTTCTATTTGCTTTTATAAAGTAGCATATCCATATGCTATGTTGCTTAGATGTCTGTATTCTTCTCATTAATGCCTTGCTTGGTTTTGTTGTTTTTTTTTTTCATTCAGGCCAGAAATGCAGACAAACGTTTGATGAAACCAACCACAAAATGTGACATTAGTACTCAGACTGATACTCATATCTTGCCTCCAACTATTGTGACATCCTACGAATGGAATGAATGGGAACTGAGAAGAAAAGCTATAAAATTGGTTTGTATTGTTATTACCAGATTCTCATTGTTGGATAACAAAGTTCAGAATAAATTATTGTAAACTTTTGTTCCTTGCAACATAAATCTAACTTTATTCAAAGACGCACACTTCGTTACAACTGGCTCAATATTTTTTTCCTAGGTATTTTCTCTCCTTATTTCTAGACTTTGTTATTCTCCCACTTTTTCCATAATTTTTCCCAGTTTTTTGAGCAGTAGTTCCACTGCTAAGTCTATTCATTCCAAATTTTTCAGTTGCCTTCTTTAAGTAATAAGAGTTTGTTAATTCGCATTGAATTTTAAAGTTGTTTCTCTACACTCAAATAAATTTAACAGGTTGAAGAGATTGCTATATACTTTCTTTGTAAAAAAAAAAAAAGGTTGCAGAAAGGTTTGGGTCAGGCAAAACTTTATTGCAAGTTGAGCAATTTATATTAATATTCATCACCATCAAGTAAGAGGAGGAAAAATGTAGTAACTGGCAGACAGAATGGTGAGGAATACCTTTGGATGTGTTTAACCATGCAGAAGCTTTCTTTGAGCTAACTTATCCATCCTTGAAAGGTATCAAAGCATGAGGCCTTTTTTTTTCTTTTTTCTTTTTTTTTTCCGTAATGAAATACTTTTCATTTTAATCTGATTCTTCATGTTTGCTAAAACCAATTCTGCTTTTTTTTGGGAAAAAAAATAATCCCTCTTTCATGTAGGACCTGAGAGGTAAGAAATAGAGCAAGTAGGTTTTCTGTTGTATATACAAGCCAGAGGAAATGTTTGTTATACTATCATGATGATTTACTGATGGATTGGAAATCACAGTGTGCCCACAGAAGGTTGGCCGCATACATAAAAGCTTTTAAAGTAACAATATATATTTTAAAAGCTTCTTTCTAGGGTTTGCCAGCACATGCAGTTGTCAAGGTATAGCACCTGATTTTCACAATTCAATCAAAATGAACTTGTGAGTACAGGGAATATTGCAGTTACCAATATCAACTGGACACAGAATACTGCAGGGCTGATTTTTTTTTTCTGTGAACAGATGCACTATGGCGGCCTGTGGTCTGCTGTGCAGCCTATTTCCTTTCTGTTGTTCTTTTTGCCATGAAATCTCCGACATGATAAAAGGAAACCAAAATTTTGGACTGAGAAGTCTTGCCAGTGTTAACTGGCTTATAAAGGATTCTAAGTAATAGTCGTTACTGAGGTATGTAAAGAAGCCCGTTAGGTTTACAAGAGGCCTAGCTAAAAGCCTCCTTTGCTTCTGTAATGGACAAAAGTACATAAATAAATGTAAGATGTGGTCAGTGGTTTATCTTTAGCATAAGCAAAGGTGGATGTTTTCCAATAGCTGAGCATGAAGACCATGCACAAGCAAATTTGTAGCTTGTTAGTTTGAAAAATTTAGAGAAAGTACTTTAAAGTACTAAGGGTGTTTTAGCCTCAACTGTCCATATGGGAGATTAGTGACGCTGAGTTGAAACAAAAAATCCCAGATGCATGCAAAAGTGTTTTCTCTACAGTGACTATGCTGAATTTGTAATATGGAGGTGATACGACATTTAGAATCAAAGTGCTAAAGTATCAGAAATAATAGCTTACCAATGCATCTGTGAATTTGATACTTTAGGGGACCATTGGGCATATTTGCGGGTTTTGTTAGAGGATGATCTCAGATGCCTTGGGCTTTTTTTCTGTTGTTCATACTTAGCCAGAAAACTTGTAGTGATACGAAGTGTTAAAATATGAGTTTGTTAGAACACCTATTTGATGTTAGAAGAAAAATTTTCAGCTCACATTTGTTTCTCTGTGCAAGCATAGTTCCTTGCAACAGCATACATTCAGTTTTCAGGAGGGATAAACTTAACAGAGAAACAGTACCTCATGCCTGCTCTTGTTTTAATTGTCATTAAAACCCTCAGAAAAAAAGACTAAAATATTGTCTTTTTTTCCTGCCGTCTCTTCTGTAAGTTCCTTATCGTTCTTTTCTGTATTTTCCTTGATGACACTGTGCATAAGATTCAGTTGTAGATTAAGGTACCAAAATGTGTCTACATATAGGCGCTTCAACTTCCACTCCAGTTGAGAGAGACCTAGCTAGTGGAGTCTGGAGAGTAGTTTGACTCACCCTGATATGAACACCGAATTTGGCCAACTTAATCACTCTCCAGCTTCCACTGACTCCAGTCTCCGCTGACTGGACTGGACTCCAGTGACTTTCTCACTTACATGTAGGGGTCTGGATCCCACCACATGAGACTGTATTTTGTATATTTCGGTGACAACATGATGTCATACGATTTACAGTGTTTTACATCCTTGCTGACATAGAAGGCTCCTGGAATAAGGAACATTTTGTTGCTTCAAGTGCTGACTTTGTAATATTAACACTTTGTGAGAAGTGGTTTTGTTGTATCTACAGCAGTTTCTGTGATTAAACAGAGCTTTAATCATAAATTACCTTACCTTTTGCCCCTTGCCAGGGTTAATAAGCAATGTCTTGAAAGAAGGCATTTTTTCCCTTTTATCTGGTACTTTGTGACACCAGCACCTAAACCTCATCACATTTGGTTTGAAACCAGACAAAGGCTTCATCCTGTAGTTTGGTTATCCACAATATTCGGGATCCTCAAGCTTGTTTTAGGTTTCAGATGCCCGAAGAGATTTATCTGCCTGCCATCCCATCCAGTGTGCTTTCAGACTGATTGAAATTAATTTGAAGCGCTGGAAGAGCTTAACATGAAAACAACATTTTATTCTAAGAAAACAAAGGCTCCAGCATTTAACAAAATTTGAAGCACAGTGACCAAAGGAAAACACGAAAGCAGTAAGAGGCCAACTTAAAATTGTGTGGGCTACATGGAGTGCTGTTCACACATCCCGTTAGTTCAGGAGTTATCAAATCACAGTTGCAACCGTGTATTGATAGTAGGGTGAAGTGGGCCACGTTCCAGGTTTGTGAAGCACATAGATGTAAAATATACAAACACACCTAAGTATACAGTTGTGCTAAAATGTTCCAACAAAATTTTGCTTAATCTGATTCTTTTTGTGTCTTTAGGCCAATTTGCGCCGCAAATTAACTCGTGCCATGCAGGCTGACCTCAGCCATATGAGAAGAGAGAACTCCACCCAAGTGTACTTGCCAAAAGATGTTAGCACCCAGACTAAGCGTGACAACTCAAGCAACGTACCCAGGCCACAGATTTTCTTGGAAGGTCTCCAAGGAGGATCATCTCCTACTACTCATATGGTCAAAGTAGACTTAACAAGAGCATTAGATGAAACCTAAGTGAAAATGAGAAACCTAAAGATATATATTGAATGTATACATAAAAATCCCTGCATATATCTGAATTAAGATACAAAAGATTTTACTGTGTCTGTTGATTCCAGAAGCAGTTGATTTATTTCATTCATCTTATCTGTTGGGGCTGCTGACTGGCATTAAATGATAGAAATGATAAGCCTGAAGCACCCAGATTTTGAACAGCAATTTAGAATCAAGATGTTCCCAAAGACTTTAACTTAAACTAACATTTAAATGCGTAGTGTGTGTTCTGGGATTTTCTTGAGGTTTTAATACAATGATTGCTTGCTGAAACACTGTCGTTAAGAGCCATGTCTTTGGGACATGAAAAGTATAATGTAAGACAAATAGCTTTTATGAGATGTGGGGCCAATGCTGCAGCTCCTACGGAGGCGTAATTCCCATTGGTGTGAAATAAAACTGATCCGAAGGGAGTCACCCGAATGTAACAGCTCCACCCTTAGAGCAGAATCGTCAAGAAGGTAAAACCAGCAAAATGAAATCAGTCTAGGTCCTTGGGCCTGTCCATCTGTGCTGTCGTTAACCCAAGCGTGTTTGCACGGTAATAGGCGTGACGAGCGTAGGCCAAGGCATGCAGGTCGTGAAGAGGGAATCTATCATCTCAGACGGCTCTGGCAGCCTTTTAGGTCTCTAGTAATTTCTGTATTCATTGGCTAAACGGTGTGCTGGTGAGCACACCAGAAACCATGGGAACTTGACTTTGGGGCACCTTTTCGAAAGCTCTGTTTCACTCGTGTTTGAAAAACTAAAGCACAACAGGAAAAGGTTTTTAGCTTTATTTCACTGTGGCAGGGAAGTGTTGCCTCCGGTGGCATGGCGACCTGGTTCAGGAACGACACGGCGGCCAATCTCAGGCCGCTCGGGCCATCAGCTCACAGACACCAATGTGGTGGACGACAAATGGCGTTTATTGGTGAGTAGCACAGCATTATATAGCTTGGGTTTACAGTGTCACTTCCGTCTGCTTACGTCATAGGCTAAACGCTATTGGCTATCCGGAGAGGGGCCCTATATTTCCGTACAACGCGATATCTTCCGACCGCCAAGCCCTAACTATCCACATTTCCCCCCTCCTTATGTTTAACTAAATAGGCTAATTCTTATTTACACTTTATAACAATCTTAAAAAGTATATGTCATAAATTTGAATAAAAAACATAAGGCACAGTAAACGGGTGAAAGTTAGGAGGTAATTGGTAATAATGGGGTATAAGTTGGGGTAACTTTAGGGATAACTGGGGGTAACACTGAGTAGGTATATTCTTAAAGCAGCTGCTGGTGTTCTACCAACATAACGTTGACCTTCTCTAGCCGGCTCTTGACGAACGACACGATTCTATTCAGTATACAGGGCCCAAAGATCAGTGTCATCATGATTATCGCGATCGGCCCTATCAAGGTAGATATCAGGGTGGTTAACCATGGCGAATGGTTAAACCATGATTCAAACCACCCTTGTTGGGCTTCCCTGTCTCTTTTTCTTTTTTCTAGACCCTCTCTAAGTTTGGCCATGGTATCTCTAACAACCCCAGTGTTATCTGCGTATACGCAACATTCCTCTCCTAATGCAGCACATATTCCACCTCGTTGTAGAAACATGAGATCCAATCCTCTACGGTTTTGTAAAACTACTTCCGACAACGATCTTAATGACGTTTCTAAAGCGCTGATCGATTGTTCTATTCGAGCTAAATCTTCATCCACTGTTATTCTGAGGGAATGAAACTTTTGGTTCTGTTCGACTAATGAGGCTATTCCTGTTCCTGCCCCTGCGGTTCCTATAGCTAGTAGGGTAGCTATGGTCAAAGCAGTAAAGGGTTCTCGCTTTTGTATATGATGAGAAGTTAAAAGGGTTTGATAATTATATACAAATTCCTCAGGATGATACATGATTCTTGGAATAATCATTACTTGTACACAAAATTCATTACTTCCATTGAACTGCTTAAGAGATATGCATGGGGTAACTCCAGTTTTTGAGCATATCCATTTAGTATTATTGGCAGGAACTAGCCAATCTGATTTCAATCCCTTTCCTAATGTGGTCTCGTTTGTACATAAACGCCTTTTCTCGAGGGGTATTTCGCCGACACATGTGCCCTGTCCCGATACATATTGCATCGTTATTCCTGGGTTGTTCGCAGTGTTCCATACACATTGTGTAGGATCAGACCCATTCACTAGTTCTGGGTCAGAGGGTATACCTACTGCTTCATAAAAAGGGGGCCTTATGTCATAGCAAAGCCAGCAGTTTGTTGTCATATTTGGATTTGTAGAGTTCAATATCTGGTATGTTGAGTTTAACAGCTTCTATAGGGGGGGCATTTCAAATTCTAAAGTATTCAGAGTCTCGGTGTTATCGGGAGCCGCGTCCTCGGTATTATTTTTGGTGTTATGTATTAAAGGTCTAGATGTTTGTGGGTTAAGAACCGGGTTAGGCCCGATTGCTTGGGGTGCTTGTTGCATGGTCCTAGTGATCTGTATCACTACTCCTGGATCTTTGAAAGCGTTATGAATAAATACTGACCACATTTTTCCTACAATCCAACCCGTATTAGCCGGGTTTTGGATTTCCAAAATCAAATGGGAACAAGTACCTCTTTCAGCCAGTAATCCATCGCGTGCAAATTTTGGATGGTTACACCTATTTGGTCCCCATCTTACCCGCAAAAATTCGTCTTCCTTTTCTGGTTTCCATCTATCGCTTGTCACAATGGTCTCGCATCCCCAATATCCACAAAACCAATATCCTGGATAGTTACAATAACTCTTTCCTGGGTTTGAACTGGGACACCAATATGTTCCCCATATTGACTTAGGTCCTCCAATTTTGGAGAATAAATCGAAATTTGTTATCGTAAAAGTTGGGGCACCTACTGTTACGTTTTCTCTTATCACTCGATCACTTGCAAAGTCCCGTAGGATCCACCTGTATGGCTGATGGTGATGGTAATCTAATTCTGCCTGTCCTATAGTGACAAGCTCCAAAATCAAGATCACACAAAGGCATCGCAGCCCCCCCTTGCGGAGGCTATTCGGCCGTTGTCTGGGTTCTGCCAGTGCGGAACTCCCAGGCTTGGACAGGACGCTTGCCAACTTGTCATCTTCTCTTGTCACTGGGGTGTACGTGTTACGGGGGTGTCCGATGATCCAGCCCTTCACAAGGGCTTCCATCCTCCTTGTTGGTCCGGGAGCGTCCTCCCCGCCGGGCTGGTCCTGCCGCTCCGGCCGCCGTTCACCCAATTCCAGGCGAGTCTCCCGGGTTTCGGCACCACTTGTTGCCTCCGGTGGCGTGGCGACCTGGTCCAGGAACGACACGGCGGCCAATCCCAGGCCGCTCGGGCCATCAGCTCACAGACACCAAATGTGGTGGACGACAAATGGCGTTTATTGGTGAGCAGCACAGCATTATATAGCTTGGGTTTACAGTGTCACTTCCGTCTGCTTACATCATAGGCTAAACGCTATTGGCTATCCGGAGAGGGGCCCTATATTGCCGTACAATGCGATATCTTCCGACCGCCAAGCCCTAACTATCCACAGGGAAGTATGTGCCGGGGCTGATCAACGCAACTGCAGTTAGTATTTCTGTTTGTGAAAACCTGAATCATTTGAGCTTTAAGACGAAACATCTTCTCAAATGGAAGTAGGGGGTATTTTAAAACAGAGAGACTTTTCACAACAACAAAGAGCTCCACAAATGATCTGTATCTGCAAAACGTCCAGGCGTGCAATTGTGATTGCATAGGGTGTGCTAAGGTTTCCAAATCTCTTCTTTGGTCAGGTGCAGCACGGTTTCCTGGGTCATTGTTACACAAGCTTGTGACAATGAAGTTCGAAGATTCAAGCTGCTGGGTCATTTTGCTGTGGCATTGTGCAGGATAGCATTCTCTTTTTGTTTAACTGTCTCCAAGGTATCTGGCTTCACTTTTTAAAGTTACATAGCTGGGACAAATCCATAAAGCATTATTTAAAAAAAAAAGGACCAAGAGGGGAGCACAGAAGGAACTTAGCTAAAAGGTTTTCCACTAGGTGATTTTCTCTGTTGTGAAAATAATCAGTAGCAGCCAGAAGTGCTGCTCCCCCATGTTTTTAAATTATGAGCTGGCACCGATTTTTAGATTTATTAATAAAAATATGAATGCTATTACCAGCTGCAGCTTTTTTTTCCAGAGAAGAATACCCTGTTGCTGCTTTATCAAATACTTTTTGTTGTTGTCATCTCTATATGCTTTTTATCATCATTTGCTTTGAACCTTTTATGTTAAAGTTTTTACTTTGAACCAACAAACTGGTATTTCAAGAAGCCATAAATGCATTTAATTAAAAGAAAACTGATGAGTGAAAATCCCTTTTATCCTACTTACTCTGTTCTTTTCCATTGGAGAAGGTACTGCGGTATTGTAAAATACTGGGGAATACAATTGTAATCTGCATCTCAGTTTTGGCACAGCAGAAACATGTCAGTACCTAAGACCTTACTCCTGGCGATGAGAAATATGTGTGTGAGATTCCTGGGTGTTTACTACCAATAAAATAGTTCAGAAAAAAAGGTGAGGTTACTTTTCAAAATGGCTTTACTCGTGTGAAAGGGGAGACAATGTTCCGTTGATGCCCATTTGAACCTGAGTTTGTTTTTATTTGAATCTGGTTCTTCTGTTCTGCTGGTGCACTGGCGAGCATGCTCACGATGGCAAGACCACGCCATACATAGCCTCGTAGCCAGGGGTTCGGTAACAAGTGCAACGCTCGCAATTATCAGGCTTTAAGGTTATTCAAAGGGTAGCTCATCATAGCCACTGGCATCCTTTGCATTTACAGCCGGTTTTTGGGGATTTTCTCCTTTTTAGGTGTTGCTGGTTGGGGAGCACAAGACAGACACATAGACAGCAGAAGATACGCAGATTGCTGCATATTTCACTTGAATTCCTTAAGCTTTACTCAATAATTTGCATGCATCAAGACAGTCATTAAAATCACCTGGCGGTTTTATGCCTGCCTGTGTTGCTGCACAGATTAAAACACCGCTCCATCCGCAAATCCTTCCGAGCCTCCTCAGCCTCCGAAGCAAGGCACGGCACACGGCCTCCGTTCCCACCGCGCTGCCTCTGCTGCCGGGCGGCCCCTTCTGGGCGGGGAGCCGAGCCCCAGGTGGGCGCCCAGGCCCCCCCCACCCCCCGCGGCGCCGGGGCCGCTCTCACACACCGCCGGGACCCCGGGTACCGGCGCCGCGCCGCACGCTTTCCCTGGCGCACTGGCGGCAGAGAAGCGCATTAGCCGGGTAGAGGTTGCGAGGGGAAGCAAATGTGCGAGGAGGTGTAAATGTGCGAGTAGGTGTACGTACGTGTGCTCAGGCAGCAGGCGTCAGAAAAAGAGCACTGCTCCTGCTGCGGCAGTAAAGCCGCTGCCTCGCCCTACTGCTGCACCCCCCCGCCGCACCCCTCCGCGCCCAGCCCCTCCTCGGAACTTCTCCCCTCCCGGGGGCTCACGGCGTGCCCCGCCGCGGTAAACGCTGAGAGTAACCAGCTCTGACTGACTGACTGACTGACTGACAGGAGAGACAGGCGACAACCCGCCCGCCGGGCCCAGCCCCGACCCATCGCCTACCCGGGGCGGGAAGGGGGAAGAGAGAGGATATCTAGGCGAGACGGACCTCCGACTCTATGGTGAAACGAGGGAGGCGGGGCGCTCTAGGCGGCCGCGCCGTACTCTATGGTGTAATGGGAGGAGCGGCGGGGCACGGCGGACGGCTCCGGCCCGGCGGTCTTGGCGCCTTCTGCGGGCACCATGTCGCCTCCGAAAGGTGAGGGCGGCGGCGCGGGGCAGTTAGAGGGGCACCGCGGCTCTGGGAGGGAAGTACGGCCGGAGAAGGGGGCCGATCCCGCCCCCTCCAAGACGAAGCGCGACCCGCGCGCCGGAGGCTCCCCCCCCACCGCCTCCCCCGCCCCAGAGGGAGTGGAACTGTCCTCCCCGCCGGGGGCTGCGGCGCCGGGCGCCACCACCGCGGGCGCGGGGGGAAGGGGCTGTGAGGGGACGCGGGGCCGCGCCGGGGAGGGGCTCTCCCCCCGCCCCGCCCTCCCGCCGCCGGTGGCGGGCCTGGCCCGGGGCCGGCGGCGGCTGGGGGTGCCGCGCGGCGGGATCGCCGCCTCTCCGGCGTGTGGGAGGCGCCGTGCGGCGGGACAGCGGGCGGCCGCTGCCGCCCCTCGGGGCGGTGGGTGCTCCCGGGCCGGGGCTCGGCGGGCCACCGGTGGCGCCTCCGCCTTTAGGGCCACCCTCAGCCGCAGCCGTCTCCGGAGCGGCGGCGCTTCTGTCGCCGGTTCCCGCTCTGGGAGCGTGTGAACGTGGCGCAACGCTTTTTGGGGCTTAGCCCGAGGCCGTGAGGTCGTCGGTGCGGGCGGGCACCCCCCCTGCTCCTCGGCACCCACCCTGCGGGTGCCGCAGGTGTCCCTAAAAACACCACCGGACCCTGGGTTTCTGTTGGGAGTGTGTGCAACGATGCCAGAGCCCCGGCGGTCCCGAAGCCAGAGCCCTCGGGCGAGCCAGGTGGGCTTAGACCCTTCAGGAGGGCGACGCCGGTTCCTCCGCCAGCTTCCCCCACAGAGGGCCTTCCACAGGGCTCCTCAGCTCGTGGCAGCAGGCTTGGTGGGGACGAGAAAGGGGGGAACCTCGGGAGGAGAAGAGCCCGGAGCAGGAGGGTTTCCCGCAGGGTGGGTGAGGCTGGATCTGAGGTGCCCACCGCCCCAGCTGCCTTTGGCAGGCTGCAGGTTGTGCTTCATGTGCCAGGCTTGGCCTTGGGCTGCCGTTTAAAAGAGCACTGGCAGAGCGGTTAGATGAGCTGTGGAGATGTGTGGGAGGCCCGCATTTGTATCCTGAGGCTTTTGGCCTGTCTGGTCCCTTTTGCTGGAAATCGTTTCATTTGAGTGGGATTTACTGAAGCCAGTGAGAGAAGCTCTGGGAGGAAACAACAGCTTCTTTCAGCTTTTAGCTCTTTTTTTTTTTTTTTAAGCTGGTGTAAGTTCAGACTTATCAGCAGAAGATATGGGCGCCCCAACTATGCTTTCCTTTTGCCCCCAGTGCTGCACTGGTACTGATGCAGACATGTGAGCCAGGCTGGAGAAGTGTTCAGGCTGAAAACTAACTACAAATAGCTTTTTATATAATGCTAGAACTATCTAGTATAGTTACTAGATTCATTATGTCCTGCTGCATTTAGTTTACCCAAGTTTGCAAACCGTTGCCAAATTGGGGCATTTATTTATTTTTTTAAAGAGTAGTTATTATAGGTAAGGATTAAATTTAATTTTAGTTTGGTAGTGCATAGACTTAAAATCTTAATGTTTAAAAATACATTGTTAATATAATTTCTGTCAGCACTAAAATATCATTAGAAAATACGTTTTTGTAAAACTGGACTGGGTTAATTTTATTTCCTGGTTGTTTTGCCCTTGGATTTCCACCCCCCCTCCCCGCAATCCAAACTTAATTTTAAAATGGATTACAGCTTGTAAGTCTCTTTTAAGCGTTGTTAGTCCAAAAACTAATTGGCTCTACCTTTTAAAAGTGGTTACTGACGTGGGTAAGATTTTTATCTATAAGGAACGAGCTAATTTAAATGATTGCAGCAGCAGGAGGTATTAACTGTACCTTGCAGAAATGTTATGCAATAGAAGACATCACTGGCTTGAACGAAAAATGAACCGAAACATCAGTTGGACTGGATTCAGCAATTCATTCCCACATTAAATGAACAAAGTTATTACAAATCTGCTCGGGGCTTATCTGTTAGCTCATTCCCTAATCAGCAGAGGAACATAAACTTATACCGATTGAAGTACGTTTCTTTAGGATATTCAGAACACAACAGATAATGGCCTGAAAGATGCTGCTGAATGACCAACATCCACCCGTCGGATGCCATACGTAACGAAGAATAATTTACCAGTTTGAAAAATGGTTTTGTAGACACCACACATTTGCTGATGTCTCATGTTGTAGGTCATGCCTTCATGCAGAGAAGTCCTGTTTGGAGTCATGCACTGCTCTCTTTACTGGTACGGATGCAGTCTTAGCCATTCTCTGACGTGGGAATGAACCGGCGTGGCCTGGCCACATCCACCTGATGAAACTCTGAGGCCTTAGAGGAGGGCAGCTGTATGAAAAACTGCCTTTCGCCAGTAGACCTGGAACAGGCTAACTCCCAAATTACACAGGATAGTAGTTGGTCCAGGGCAAAACTGTTACAGGAATTGCTACTGTTGTAGGAGTATAGCAGTGGGGAAGATAGAGGGGATAACACAGGTGATACCTAGTCCTTGTATGGTTTAATTTACTTGAATAGCCATGACCTTAGTGTTTTCTACAGTGAATAATTTTTCAAGAAAGCCCTTTGTGCGAAGTCCCATCACCGTTCTGAGCAAAACTATCTTCTTTTACTAACTTAGGTGGAAAATAAGGCTGAAGGAAATGCTGCCTTATTTATTAAGATTTGCTAGATTGATTCCCTTCTTTGCCGATACTGAACTTTTCCTCTCTCTTTGCTTTTACTAGTCTGCCAATGCTCTTTGTCAGACTTCAGTATACTAAGTGGAGAGGATCAGCTGCCGTTTCAGAGTGAGCACTTACTGTCAGCTAAAGAGCAGGAAAGCACAGAAAGGCTTTTTGATTACTATTAGGTAAATATTAGTCTATGATTAGTTCTTCTAGAATGAAGGATGATTATGAGGGCAAGAGGACATCTTATTTTCAAACACCTGAGGTTCCTATACAAGCTTCTTTGAGAAGAGACTTGGAAATTTAACTTAAACTTTTTATAGGATGTGTTTCACAACATTGTAATTATTGTATGCTGCCACAGTAGTATTTGATACAGTCCTCCAGCTGGAGGACACCCAGTTTCAGTTCTTAAATTAAGATGAAGGGCATGCTGAGTCACCATCTTTTTTTTTTCTTTCAGAAAATGTCAGCTTACTGTTCAAGTTGTACTGCCTCACAGTGATGACCCTGGTTGCTGCAACATACACGGTTGCGTTGCGGTACACAAGGACAGTGGAGACGGAACTCTACTTTTCAACGACGGCTGTGTGCATCACTGAAGTTATCAAGTTGTTCTTGAGTGTGGGCATCTTGGCTAAGTAAGTATGGGAATGCTAATCAGTATTTTGAAAACGAATCCTTGCTTCTAACCTCAGATTCTCAGATAGCGAAGTACAGGTACATTTGAGAACGTGGCTGGGTAGTCATGCTGTGGAAGAGTCATTTTAGAGCAGGTTAGAGCTTGTGAGTCCTCCTCAACTGAAACTGCTTTGTAAACAGCACAATATTCAGGTGTGTCCTTTCTGCATATTTTCTACTTTTGTATGCTTTTGAATAGGTTCAAAATGTCAGCATGGATTATCTGCGATGTTTTGGGTCTTTAAGATATTGGTGTAGCTGAAAGCTGGACTGTGAGCCATCGTCTGCTGAGTTGTACAAAATTGTAATGTTCGTACTCATAAATTTTCCCAAACAATGTTACAGACAGCCATTTTGCTGTCTCGGTTAACTTGGGGAATCAATGCTGAAAGACTGTGGTCAGAAAATATTAAGTTTCTGTAATCCCAGGCTGCCACTCAGAACTAGAACTTTAGTCCACATGTGAGCATCTGAAGTAGGGAGGCCATCAGTCTGCTGTCTTTTCTCTCAGCTTCCCTGTGCTGCATCCTTCCTTGGAAGAATCTTTATATTCTGGACGTTTCCAAAGCCCACTTCTTGCTGTTGTGGTAGACTTCGTTCTTTTAGGGTCTCTGCCTATCTCTTTCTGGCTTTTGGTATGTCAGAAGGCTGTCTGTTTTGTGCTAGAGGATCATGAAGTCACATGGTGTACTTCAGATTTTTATCAGATCTTTTCTACTTAACATCAAAATGGCATTTTACTTGCTTTAGAAATAAGACAGTATTTGAATTTGGTAAGGCAGCTGTGGCAAACTGCCTTTTGTTTCACCTTTCATTAAATATAATGCATTAGAAAAGGCAAGTGTGACCGGTGGCAAATTTCTATTTTTCTTTTTATGCACCCTGGGCTTCTCACTCTGCCAGCGCAAAATGTTGGCGGAAGCATCTCTGCTGACGGGTGGCTGCACTGTGGTTCTCACAGTGTTGTGGCCAGCGTGGATCCTGATACAGCCTGCTTTCTGGAGACTGCCGCAGCCCACGTTTCTCAATAGTGAGGGACCTGTGGGTGGCATTTGGTAGCCTCACTTGTGTGTATAATTTCTCAAATCTGTTCTTGTGCGCCTGGGACCCAGGCTGTTTATAGTATACCAGAGAAGCCTAGTTCAGCAGGGTAAGCAATCTGCCTTTTGTTAAGGGTCAGTAATATTGTGTTCATTAAATGTACAAATGGTCTTCTTGCTTGAAATAATTAAGGCGGCAATTACTTTTAATGCAGAAGTCTATTGTGTTTTCAGAACAGCCCTGCACAGCCAAAAATCTGTGTAGCCCATCGTCCTCCCTTTGACAGCAGTCAGCAGAGAATGCTTAGAACAGAAGTATAGGCAATAGGGCAAGCACGGGCTGAACTTTCCTTAGCTGGTGGCAGAAGCTTATGGATTTCCCAGCCTGGATGCTGTGTGCACACTGTGGTTGTAGCGCCTAATGATCCTGTCCTCTGTGAGATTGTCCAGTTTCTTTTGGAACTGTTAGTCCCTACCGTATCTGTGAAATTACTTCTGCAATATAATTACACACTGTATGAAAAAGTACTTTTTAGTAAACACTTTGTCTAGCAGTTTCACTGGATTCTGTCTTCTTGTGTTGACGGACATCGTGAATAATCTTTCCCCCTTCATTTTTATTTTCATATCTCTACAGATCTGTATCGTGTTTTCATCACTCATTTATTTTCTAAGCTGGGAGTCCTAGTCTAATTTTTCCATGATCATCCTAGTACCCCTCTCCACAGCATTTCCAGTATTCTTACAGCCCTTTTGAAACAGGATCCAGAGCTGCATGCAGCATTCAGGGTGTGAACATGCTGTGGCATTAGGCAGAGGGGCGAAGGTGCTTTCTGTCTTGGTCTCGGTTCCTTTCCTAAGGATTCGTAACGTTCTGCTCATTTCTCTGAACACAGCTGAGCCTTGAGCTGGCGCTGTCGGAGAGCTACTCGCATCTTTTTCCCAAATGCCCATAACTGGTTTAGAGATGGTTGCTGTATTTCAGGGTTGTCATTTCCTATGATTCTTTCTCATTTATTGACAACTGAGCTTTATTTGCCAATTAAAATGGGATTAATCTGATTCACTGAGCTGTTTGAAGGTTATAATATCTATTCTGATCTGGTCAGCTAGTGGATTTTTTTCGCCATAGTTGAGAGAGAGATGGGCACCAGCAGACACTATTCATCAGGATGTGCTCATCTCTCCTTGGTAGGATGTCTCGCTTGCTGGTGGGTCCGGCTGCCTTCCTTTGCTGTCCAGGTAACTGTGCTGTTTCTCAGACGATAAA
This sequence comes from Gymnogyps californianus, assembly GCF_018139145.2. Classification (NCBI taxonomy): domain Eukaryota; kingdom Metazoa; phylum Chordata; class Aves; order Accipitriformes; family Cathartidae; genus Gymnogyps; species Gymnogyps californianus. Next base: position 87,804,413 of record NC_059473.1, on the reverse strand, counting down.
AGATCTGGTGAATTCTGCTCGGTGTACTGAGAGACCCTTCTGCAACTATTGAAAGTTTCCTTTTGGATATCACATATAATTGAGTATAATCAGCAAAATTTGTCAATTTCCTAGTAATCTTCCATTTTAGATCACTTACAAATATGCTGAACAGCATAAATTCCAGCATAGTTTCCTTCAGTGTCTCCTTTACAGCTTCCTCCAGTTTTAAAGTCCTAACCAATTTGTCTCACCCAAGGCAAAGTGCCTTTGTAGTTTAATAACCAGTTAGAAGATGGAATATAATCTGTTTTTTCTGTACCGCAGGATACATTTGGGTGGGTACGTTTTTCTTTTTGAAACAGCCAGCACTGATTACTGCAATATACAGGATACCGGAGTATGACTCTTGCATTGTTCCGGCTACAGAATTTGTTTTCTTACATTCTTACACTATGCCTTCACTGTGTTTACTTTTAAGGTTTCTCCTGGAAGACACATTGAATGGATGAATGCCAGAAGATTGTGTTTCAAAAGAGAAGTTTATGATAGTTTAAGCTGTGTTAATTGTTTACTCAACTGTACTCTCAACTTCTCAGGTTTATTTAAAGTCCAGTTCACCATCTGGTAATTACGTTGTCTACATTCTTAGATGGTACATAATTACTTAGCAATGGATGAAGAAAAGTAGAGCTGATTTGCAAGCTCTAGTTTTAACTTCAGCTTTTCTAACAAATGCATTTTTCTGTTGCAGAACTGATTGTGATTAGTATCTCTCACCTATTCAGACCTATGAAGAAAACAGAGTATGTTTTTTAAGTTGAATCTAGATCAACATCAAGAACGCTGAATTCAAGCTAGATCATTTTTTATTTTCTTATTTGATTTTGCAGTGTACATCTGTGGGCACCTTATTTTGCATTATCAGCTGTACGCAGAGGCTTGTTTTAAATTCTTTTTTATGTAGATTTAAATCTGTCTCCACATGATCTTTGTACGGAATTCAACTTACAGTTAGAGATTCTTGATAAGTGCATGCTTCAGAAAGCACATCTGCTGCAAAGGCGAACTACTAGATAGTTCATCTTCCTGTTCTCAAAAACTGAAGTGAAAATGGTGCTTACTGGACATCTGTTGTTCTTCATTGCTGAAATTCCATGCTAGAAGTCAAAGTAGACAGAAACTACTATTACTGCTGTGATTTGAATTTAAACTTGTGATCAGGTAATTCACTGAGCATGGTCTGGAACAGAAGCATGTATAGTTTAAATATTATTTTCTTGTTCGACAGCCCACCTTAGTATCAACAAATAGAAGAAGCCATTACTGTGTGGTATTTTTTGACTTCTTGTTCTCACAGAGTAGAACTGTGTCTGTGCTAATTATATTTTATTTGCAGTTAGACATTTGAGATAGAAGCACTTCAGTCCAGCTGTATTTGGGTATTACCAGGAACTCTAGGTTTTCTTGTACATCTTATCTCCCAATGCTGGGCAATATAATAAATACATTGAGGAATAATTAAACCAACAATTTTGCCTATAATGTCAATGACTCATAACATTTTATGCAGTTCTGTATCTAGTGCAATTAACCATGGTGAGCTGTAGCATGAACTCTTCCCCTTCCTTGTATTGCCAACTTTGCCTTAAGTGCTACTTGTCTGTAGATTTTTCACGTCAATGGTTGTCCCTTGTGACCAGACGCATCTTGCAAAAGACACCTATGTGACATGCTCGGTGTCACCAAGTCTGTCCCAAGCAAAGTATCCCCTTAAGTTAGGAAAGAGCTTTGCATGTGACCTCACTTGTATAACAAGAATGTGGGAAACAGTACTCATCTGTGTTTGGTAACTGTACTGCCCCTGACTCTGTTTTTTTTGTGTGTGCTCTCTGTTATGGGAAAATGATAAAAAGAATCCTTGCAGCTGCCGGTATAAAGACTGTTCTCACTAGAAAAAAAAAAAAGGAGAAAAGGAGGTATATGCTTGGTGCCAGGCAGGGAGGAAGGCAAGGGAGGAGAGAAACTTGGATGGAAGGATCATGAGAGGAGAGTCCATAAATCTTTGGAGAGGAGAAGTTTAAGAACCTGGAGCACAGAATCAGGGGGTAATCAGGAATGGAAGATATGCGGGAACAAGGTGGTTAATGAAGGTAGATGATGTACCTTTGTGGAAAAAGAAAGAAGTTGGGATGTGGATGAAATGTGGGGAATTGAGCTCCTGGAGCGCTGAGGAGGATACGAGCCATTTGTTCATATGCGTGCGTAATGGAAGCAAAAGGAGTGTTACATTCAAGAGCAATACAGGTTGCAAGTTGAGACGCCTGTGGGAGGGGACAGGAGTGATTTTGGATGTTGGCATTTGTCAGTGGCCAAGCGAGAGAAAAATGGAAAGGGGGAATATGGGACTTGGGGAGAGCTGGGAAGGGAACTGGAGGACTTGAGTAGCAGTGACAAGTAAGCAAGAAATGTCAGATTGATGTACAAATGATAAGGGAGAACTAGCAATGCAGAGGTCAGCTTTAATAAGCTGAGGAGCAAGCCACAACAGGGGACAGCAGCAAGAAGCAGCACGTTCATCCCCATTGCCTGCTGTTGTGCACGCTGTAATTACATGAAGAAGATGCAAGGCAACAGGGAGCCGCCACACGCCCCGCCAGACCTCTTCACATGTGTGCTGGTGTCGGTCCAGCATCTCCCGCAGCACAAGCGAGAAGAGGAACCCAGGGCTGGATGAGGAATGAGAGGTGTTTCCAGCTCAGTAGTGTGCAAGAGTACAATCTTTTTTGGCTGTACTGTGAGGCCCAGTTTAAAGGGGATCTGGAAAACCACAGGCATTTGACATCACACACAAATATTAATACCCCCCAAAAAAGGGGGGGGGGGAAATGACAGCGTTCTGTGCCAGTGCCTGTACACTTAGCGACTTATTCCACTGTTTACAGTATTCATGGTGGTTGTTTACTTTATTACACATTAATGCATCTAACCTCCTGATTCCAGAATGTCTTCTTCACCTTCAGGGGTTTCTACTTGTTGATAACCTCACTGTTTTTTCCCAGTTAGTTTTTCTTTAATGAGCAGAAAGTACAACTGATCATTGAGAACAAATTTGCAGCCTTCCCAAAGGATTCATTGATTTGATTTCTGTTTTCAAGTATCAGTTTAAGAGAGCCCTTAGTTATATTAATATTTTATTTTGCAGAGAAACTGGAAGTCTGGCAAGGTTAATAACATCTTTAAAAGAAAATGTATTCGGAAGTCCTACAGAATTGCTAAAATTAAGTGTTCCATCTTTGGTGTATGCTCTCCAAAACAATATGGCTTTTGTGGCTCTTAGCAACTTGGATGCAGCAGTCTACCAGGTAATACACGTTTTTGTCAGTAACTGATCTGTAAATACATTTCTCTTTACTGTTTCATGAGGCATGCGTGCTAGATATCTCTCTGCCTAGCACACAGTACCCTCTTTAGCCTCAGTGTTAAAAGCCAAATGATGCTTTGTTATATTCAGAGCATACCCTCTGTTGCAGTACTCTGGTTTTCTGAGCTAACCCACTCACTGCTAGAGTCACTTCAAATTCACTTTGTTGTAACTGGTGATGGTACGAACACCCCAGGATCTGTAGAAAACTGATGAATATAAAATTTTATTTGTCATTCTGTAGTTGAATTCTCTCTTTTATTTTCTTGTTTTGGAGGAGTTTATAAAACCACATCCTCTACACTATATTCCCATCTTTTTTTAGGTGACGTACCAGTTGAAGATCCCTTGTACAGCTTTATGTACAGTCCTAATGCTAAACCGTACCCTTAGTAAGTTGCAGTGGTTCTCTGTCTTCATGCTGTGTGGAGGTGTTACCCTTGTTCAGTGGAAGCCCGCTCAGGCTACGAAAGTACAGGTAAGAGTGTACATTTTGCCACTTCACAACGACGAATAAACTGCCTTATGCTTTGTATTTCATTTCACAGCAGCTGGGATTAAGGTGAGGTCTCTTACATTCCACACAGCAGTATCCGTTTCCTATTTCCAGCCACTTCATCTACAACATACCCACTGGTTTGATCATTCACTTTCACGTTTATTGTAAAGCAGTTCAGGCAGGCTTGCGGTATTGCTCCAGTCTCACTTGTTAGAAAGGCAACTGATTGCTACAATTAGTATAAATTACCGCAGTCGTCATAATCAGTCTAATGCACCATCATAGGAGTATCTGAGTAATATATTGTTTCCAGCAGTTGGCCCTGGTATCATTGTGATTGTTGGAGCAGAGAACTTGGCATCACAGCACTTGGCGGAATTAGGAGTGAAACTCCAATGCCGTGTGGGTGTGGGTATGTCATTTAAACACGCCGTTCAGAGGCACTGACCTACTCCCGTTCTAGGAAGAAACAAGTGTCTTCTGTTTCTTAGGTCTTAGCTGCTGGTCAGCGGCATTAGTGGGAAAGGGAGGTCATGCAGCTGGGAAGACTGGCCACAGCCACGTAGACAGTGCCTCTGAGCACTGCAAGGGTTGGTAAGAGTACACACGGAAAATGAAACACCACACAGCTACGCTGAGCTAATGTGAAGGGCAGCTCTAGCTAAGCAAGTACGTTTTATACTGTAATGAAATGCTAATAATTTTTCTGTACTTAACGAAGTAGCTCTGGAATTGATTATTGTAAATTACTGAAGTATTGCGTCCTTTTCAAACTAATGGTTGATGTTGCAGGTGGAGCAGAATCCATGGCTAGGGTTTGGAGCGATTGCTGTTGCTGTATTGTGTTCAGGATTTGCAGGTATAGTATTATTTCCATACGCAGGTCACATCAAAAGGACTGGCGAACTCATGATGTTTAAAACAACGTTCTACATTAGTTAAATGTCTTTGTTGATTAGATGTCTTTGTTGATTAGAAGATAAAAAAGGACTTTATCCCCTCTGCCCATAATTACCTTCTACTTGCAGTAATTATGGCAGATTCATGACATGATTGCTCCAGTTGTCAAGGAGCATGTACTATTGGTTTTACGTGATGCAACTTAGAAGGCTGGTTTGCAAGCGGAAGCGTCTTTCAGATGCTTAGAATAATACTGTAGGGAACATCCATAATGACTCAGTACAATTAATTAATGTACATCAGTTTTATAAAGCTGGCTTTACAGTGAATAGCTCCCTTATGGTGATCACTTGAAATACTTGCATTTTTTTTTTAAGGGGAACTGAGCTCCTCACTCAGTCCTTGTGCTAGCTCAGCCCTGAAATACACATTGCTGTTGTCCTGTAGGTGGTAAATCTGAGATGCAGAGGGAGCATGAGTAAGGCAGAGACGAAGATGAGTAGCAGGAAGCCTAAATAAACTGCATGAAGGATTTTTGGTTTGGTTTGGTTTTGTTCTACAACCAGCGTTTCCCCTCAGAGTAGTTTTTCTCTGGCTTCTGCAGAAGGAGACCAGAACTTGAGGACGAGTGAGCTGGTGCTGAGAAATAAGGAAATGAAAATTACTACTTAATTTGAAATTTGGCTCACAGGGACATATTCCCCTGGCTGTAAACTGGATTCTTCCCCCTCCCTCTGTAAGAAAACAAGGTACTATCACCCACCTCTAGTACCATACAATCCTGCAAGAATAATCTTGTGCTGTGCATACATGCTTGTTACTTGTGGGAAACATTCTGGTTGGCAGGGGAGGAAGGGAGGAGGGTGTCGTTCTTGTTTTGTGTCTTTTCAGTGCAATGGGCACTCTGAAGCAGAAATACTAAATAAGACTGTGTAGAGCTCAATCAACTTTTCCTGGAAGGTTATAAATTTACTCATTTCAATAGATGCTCCCAAGCCACAAGACAAAATACAGCATTCACAAGTGAAGCCTTCAGAGTCTCCTAAAGCTGTCTAGCTTTCTCTGACAACGTGGGTAGACGGCTGTGTTTCTAAAGGTGTGCAAATTCAGACCATTGAAAGGGCTGATGCAGGCAGCTCTGGAGGATTTAGACAACATATGGCTTGCTTCTCCTGCAAAAGGATTGCAGCTTGGGTGTTTCCTCACTGACAGCTGTAGCTTTGAGGCAGCTGGGAGGGCAGAGTATTTCATCCATGGAGCTCCTTGTGCCCTTGGGGCTTTACATGTTGAAAACATAAATCCTATTCAAACTCCTTTCCTCTTCTTCCTTCCCACGCCCACAAGAAGAAGTTATTTTGGCATTAAACCTTCAGTTTCTGGACTGACTGTGTTATGTGTTTTACATTATTCCAGCAAAGTCAAAGTTACGTGTTTTTGTCCCTCAGAAATGGAAAAGAAGTTTTTTCTTCAAACTGCTGATCCTGTGATAATTTCCAAGTATCCGGGGGCCCAACAATGCTTATAAAAGCATTGGGCAAACATATAATGGCAGATCCTTTGTGACTTGAAACAGTACTGAAGAGAAATTTCTCCTAAACAGCACCCATTCTTTCCTTCATCTTGCCTAGTGGAGTGATTTTTAAGCATTTTCAGAAATCTGAAAGCATAGTTTCATTGGTTTTCTTAGTTTATAAAATTTACAAGTATGGTTCATACTCAAGCCAAATTTCTGGTATGTTGATTACATCTAGTTGTGCTCTGTGGGTCTTCCCAGCGGGCAGAAATCTCGAGATAAAAGAACCCGCAGTAATCTAAGTACTGCAGTCGTTAACGATACTAGTTTTTTGTTGATATTGTTGTTTAGACTTTAAAAATGTGTATTCATATGAGATAATATCATATTTCCTTGGGTTTTTTTATTATTTGAACCCCTGAAATATAAATCTGTTCTTTAATTTATTCACCATAAATATTCACTATACTGTATGAAATTATAAATTGCATTTTTCATGAATAAAAGAGTAGCAAGACTTGAAGCTAACTCGGGGATTTCAGGAGGCGCGTGTGCCTAGGGCTTCTAACCCACAGGTCTTTTCTCTGTGCCATCTTTGTCAGTTCCGTGTACTTTTCTCATATCGTACGAAGGATCTTGGGTGACATGAATCAGCAATAAACTGTTAAGTCGGTAGGGCTCACACCAGAAGGTCATGGGAGCGGCTGAGAAGATCTGAGTCCTGCAAACTGCTGTCTATGTTTTGAAATGCAGAGGAGATGCCAGAGATCAGCAGGGTCCTGGTGTGGGAGCAATGGTTAAAAAGGCAGGTAGCGATGGCCTTGTCAAATGTCGGCCTTTTAGCCTGACATACACCTCCCGAGTAGAATAATGAAAAAGTATTTGGGGAATTTCAGTAATGCAGAGCATAGAAGTAATGCTCATCAGCATGGTGCTGTGAACAAGAGCTTTAGATTAAAATGAATTCTGTTTCCTCAAGACCAATCTGTAGTTTCAATTAGCAGAAGGCATCCGTTTTGATTTGCTCTTGTAAATCCCCTGAAGCTGTGGTTTCAGAACGTTGCCGCTCTGCCAAGTACTCTGCAAGCACAAGGCTTCTGAGGAATTTTCAGTCTCAGTACTGAGGTAATATAGTCCCACCCCCATTTTTAATTTTTTACTGCTAATTATCCCAATGGGGCGGGGGGAAGGAAGTTCTACATCATACTAAAATACATAAATACTGTCCTGGGGATAAAATACCAGGTGCCAAGGTGAAACGCTCTTTTTCTGGTGTAGAGTTGTACAGAAGAAACTCTGCTGGACAGAAGCCTGGCAAACCAAACAGAAATGAGGAGTAGTTTCAATTGTCGATGAGGTTCATTGTTACAACAACTGTAAAGAGAAACAGAATCTATTTTTGATGTTATGTACCCGTTAAAATGATCCTGTTGTGGGTGACACACGTTATCAGGATGTGTTGTTTGGTCCTCGGCGTTAGAAACTTCTGTGAAACTTAACAGTCTGTAGGACAAGATGATTCCAGTTGTCTTGTCTGGCTTTAAACTGCTATGAACCATGACTCATGAAGGATGACACTTCATCTCACTGGAAACTTTTTTTTTTTTGTCTTTTTAGGAGTTTATTTTGAGAAGGTCTTAAAGAGTTCAGATACTTCCTTGTGGGTGAGGAATATTCAGATGTACTTATCTGGGATTGTGGTGACTTTATTTGGTGTGTACATGTCAGATGGAGCCCAAGTTCTTGAGAAAGGGTTTTTCTATGGCTATACATACTACGTCTGGTTTGTCATCTGTAAGTATCTTGTGGTTTTAGGGTCTTGTTACATTGTTTTGCTTTTTTAACTATGATATAACTGATTGCACGAAGCTACAAATTCAGTCTGACACACTTTTTTACTGTGTTCTGAGGGATTTTATTTTATATTTAAAATTGTGCTGAAACAGCAGTCTAAGTAACTGAGTAGTGAGTAGATCATCTTTTAAATGAGTCGTATCTGATCTACTAGATGCCACGTAGACATCCCATTTTGCTGAATGTTGTGTTAAATCACCAATTAGGACGACGTAGCCCAAACAAGAAGTGCACCAGTTGGAGTAAAATGCATCACTTCCAGAGTAACCTACTGCACCTTTACTAATAGAAACATGTTATCTGCTTTCCAGTTCTCGCCAGTGTAGGTGGCCTCTACACTTCGGTCGTTGTTAAGTACACAGATAACATTATGAAAGGCTTTTCTGCAGCAGCAGCCATTGTTCTTTCTACTGTGGCATCAGTCATCCTCTTTGGCCTCCAGATAAGTAAGTGCCTTTTTGCCTTTGATTTGACCGTACGTGCACGTTTCCTTCCTGGCTAGCAGGCTGCGCACAGTTCACACCAAAGCGATCATCTGCGCCTCCTTTGAATTTTTCTGGTTTTAACTTCAAGTCTTCTCCAGGACTCCTGTGCACTAATGTATCATCCCTGTTGTGCTACATAAGGTGCCTGATGATCCTGTGCTTTCAAAGGCATTCACGGTCTGCTCTTTCAGAGGCATCCGACAACCTCAGACGGAAAGGTTCTTTCCGATTTAAACAGCTTACGAGTTTATACAGCTTTATTCATGAATCACTTTCTGACACAGTTTAGTGTGTGATACAAGTGTTTACCCAAGACTGCTGTTAAGTTACCATTTCTTGTTGGTTTTAGTACAGCCAGTGCCAAATTAGTTCCTCAGCGATTTCTGCAAGGGCTTTACACATCCCTGTTAAGTTATACCCACTACTGCGTCAACTTTTGCCTTCCCTATTCACTGTGGACACCACCACGTGAGAGCGAGTCAGTTATGACCCCAGCTGCTGTTTGATGTGGTGAATATTTTTGAGAGGAAACAGCAGATTGCTTTGGGCTGTCCTGCAACTACAAAGGATTTTCTCCCTGATCAAGTCTGTGTCTGATACTGTACCCAGTAGCTCCTGCTCAGTCCTTCACTGTTTAGATTTGGGTATTTTTTTACCTTCCTACCATAATCCAAAGATGGTATGGTGTAGTGGTGGAAAGACTAGCTTTCTGATGTGGCATTAGTGAGATGAAACTTAAGGAAAGTTTGCATAAGGAGAAAATCGTCAGTGTTTGGCTGAAAAAGAGCACCTGAAAGCAAGTGAAGAAAAACACAACTAGTTTTAAAAACTCACTTGGGCAGAACGTTTTCTTGATGGTTGACACAAATGGAACCTGGACTGGCAATCTTTCTGTGAAAGCCTCATTAATAGTGTTTCTTCACCCTGTCTGGAAGTGGAAAGGCAAACAAAATGTGTCATCACAGGCTACTTTATCACATCCACTGTGTACTTATCATTGAGTTTATTGTAACATAAACCCATTGGATGGCATCTGGAACTGCAGGAGATGTTTCACGCTTGCTTTTCTGACCATCACCACGTTCCTGCTGATATGAGATTAATTGAAGTGGCGTGGGGATTGTAAATGCTCAAGAGTTCTCGGTGACAGAGGGCGAGTCTAGATTCTGTGAATTATTAACAGCTTGTTGTCCTGTTTAGTTTTGAGTAACTTCAATACTGTCATTCAGATATCATCATAATTTATATAGCTTAGTCTTCTGAAGGTTTCTTCTTAAACGGAGGTGTTTGTTTAAACTATTTTGTCTCCTTTCAGCTGTTACCTTCTCCCTGGGTGCTCTCCTGGTGTGTATTTCTATTTACCTCTATGGATTACCTCGACAAGACACCACAAAAATCCAGCCATCAGAGACTAAGAGCTCAAAAGAGAGACTTGCTACTGTGTGACGTTGTCCAAAAAATGGACAGACAGACAAGAGAAAAAATGGACTTTAAAAAAACCTGCATTTTTTAAAAATTAGCCTTAAGCTAGTCATGAAATGGTTTAAGTGGGATAGACTAGAAGCAGAAGTTAGTTCTGTTTTACATGTGAAGTTTCCAGTAGCTGACGCTGAGGCTACATTACAGCCGAGGAGCTGGATGGGGATTTTATTGAAGGTATTCTTCATTCCCCTCGGACAATGAAGAGCCCCATTTACAAGGAAAGCAGAATGAAGGAACTGAACACTCAATTGTATATAATGTATATAATGGAGGGAAATTGGTTCTTTGTGTATTTGATAAACTGTCTTGCCCTTTGAGGGCAAAAATGCCCAAAAGCTTCATAAAAATCTATTCAAAAGAGCAATTACTGCCAGCATTTTCTGTTAAACTAGTTGGCAATTGCAGTTTGATTAATGACGGGAAAAGTTTCTCTTCTAGGTGATACATATGCGATGACACAACCCCACCAGGAATAACCATGCTTCAAGCATCACTTACCTGGAAGTGATTAGAAGGAGCACTTGCTGTTTGCTTTTAAAAGTCGGAATGAAAAAGACGGGTGTTTCTCTTAAGTTGCATGTTTTCTTTCACTTTTCAAATGTTTTTTATACCTGCTGTAGCTGGTAGAGGGATCTCTTCTCTTCTGTTTTGTCAAACCCCAGTTGTACAGGGGAAGGTTCACCTGTGTTCTTGTATCTCTGGCTTAAGTATGAATGAGTCAAAGTCTCAGACTAGAAGATTTTTATCTGTATGTTTTCTCTCTAAACCTTTTTATGCATACAGAATGATGCTTGAAAAGAGTTCCTGTAATGCATGTTAGGCTTTGATTTAATTTGAGTGCCAACTGTATAATTTCAACCTCCTCCCTCATTTTCTGAGGCCTTCCAGAAACTGCAACTCTGCATTGAGGGAAAACTGACTTTGGTGCATTTGGGCAACTCGTTTACATTCAAAGTGGAGTCAAAAATGTGACCAAGTTTATATCCTGGTTAGATTCCTTCAGACATGAGTTAACCAGCTGGGGTATGCTAAACACAGCAGCAACAAACATGCTGAAATTCTGTTCCAGTGGGAGAGGATGCTCCTCTCTGTTCTGTGCATCTACAACAGTGTGCCACCAAAATGCTGCTCACGTGAGTCCAGGCTGTGGTGGTGGTGGGTATTGTCAGGCATTTCAGAGGCTGAAGCAACCACCTTACACGTGATGCTCCACCTCTCTTCAGCAGCGTGATGGCTCAGGGGTGCCAAGCAGCACCTGCCACGTCTGACTGCGTGTACGGTGCTGCGGGAGCACTGTGGTTCCTGTTCCACCAGCCGGGCAGCAAACCCTCTTCTCCCCGGTCATCATGTCGGCGTGACAGAGGAATGGGTGAGGAACAGGATGTGACAGAGTTGGCAGCTGGTCTTGGCTAATGTTGCCGAAGGGGGAGTGCAGTACAACACAGGAGAAAAATTCTCTGGCATGGTCTAACTCAGTTTGTCACAGTGTACAGAGCACCTGTAGCTGTTGTACCATTAGGCCTAAGTACACAGTAGGAGCTGCAGAAGGGTAGAACTTTGATCGCTTAGGGCAGCACAGTTAACACCACTTCCTCTACCAAAAGGATGTTATATTTACAAAGGTAAATACAGAGCAGTTCTCTTTTATGGGAAATACCAGGTAGACTGGTGTCTTAAGTACACTACTGCTACCCACTGCCTGGGAGAAAGTGATTGTGACAAGCCTGGCCTCCCCCAAATGGCTGTGCCGTGCAAGCTCTTCTGCAGTCGGCACGATGGAGCGTACAAACCTCAAAGAGCGGACAGAGTTTCCAGACTGCATTAGCAATGACACGCAGGAGAGTATTTATATTATCTTGAAAAAAATTCTTTTACTAAGAGATGTGACTTTACATTGCATACAGCCTCATCACATTTGAGTTACAGGTGTAATGCCAAGAAGTTTCATTCCGTTGGCTAGAACCGAGCGTGCAGCTTGAAAGAGACAGAGCCTTGCCTGCAAAACAAGAATAGCCGTCAGCTTACGGTATGGCTACAGAACAGGGCGTAGTTCTCAGGACAGCAGTTAGGAGCAGCCTGTCAAAGGTGGGAATGCTGTGCACATCCTCTGTCCCCATGCAGGGCGCTGGGATTCAGACATACGCATAATCTGAGTGCTAACACATCAGTGCTAGCAGAATTCACACCAGCTGTTGCTAGCCCATTGCAGGGTCAACAGAGGGACACTTTTGTCAAAGGGAAGCTGGAAAGGGGTGTCCAGCCTAGTCTAGTACCCTGAGGGCAGAGCAACCAGAAGCAATGCCTGCAAAAGAGTTAGCAATGACTAAAAAGTGAAAATCTTTCATGCACCACCGGCTGTTACAGCCTGAGGATGCTGCTGGAATCCCGCCTCTCACTCTGCCTGGGTTAGAGGCTGTCAAGCAACTATGGGCTGCTTTGAAAGTTTCACTCCTCCTTGTCAATGTCTTTGCTGTTACACCGCTGGCTGTTTGGGAAGGGCTTTATCAACCTTGCTCCAAAAAAATAGTTCTTGAAAGCTGTCACATTGTAAGATATTTAGAATTTTTTTTTTTTTTTACAGGATAAGGAACTGAAATTTTCCTTGTAGCTTGGACTGTCTTAGTCCATCTTCAAAGGCAGGAATACCTACAGCATCTAAGCTGAAATACAGAGTGCAGCTCCATCAATTCCACTGATTTTTTTCCCCCACAACACAGCTCAACACTTAAATGTGACTTCCTACCACAATCAGCTAGGTAACTGCTTTTGAAATAGACGAAAGAGAAAGTAACAAAGGCACTATAATTAGTATATCATTTACTGAGCAGTTAAGGGGTCAAACATTGCCTGGGAGATCAGCAGAAAATAATTTACATCTATTTGGAACTGCACATTAAAAGTTGTCAGGCTCTGTGCCTTAGCTAGAAAGGCAATACAGACAACTTCGGATGTGTAGGTGGCAAGAGGGAGGAGACAGATTCAGTTATCTCCTAATTCTCTGTCCTCCCACATAACCACTAAAGGAAACCATTAGAAAGTAACCAGCAAGTTAAATGCTCAAATGTTTACTTTTAGAAAGTTCAGAAGGAGAGGTGATGAGAAGGAAAGGGGTTTGGGTTTGGAGCAGTTGTCCTTATGGAGCATTCTGTTTTGGGAAGATCAGGCAGAGCAGCCCTTTCCAGAAGGCACAGCAGTGAACAGCAACCCTTGCCTTCCCGAAGCGGTGCCGCCCACGGGAGAGCCTCTGCCTGTTGGCTCATTAGCCGGCAGGTACGTATTCACCCAAGTGGTTACACAGCTGGGTTGGCAAAGCCCTAGTCGATCATTCCTCCGCGACGCCCTGCGCAGGCTCCAGCCACGTAACAACGCTGTGCCGTACCTGGGCTAGTTCAGGGGCGCTGCCTTTCACAGGAAGAGTTTTATGTGCCACGGCTACAAGATGGCTGAAATGGAAAACACGGTGAGAATGGTGAGAACGAGCAAGTCTCTTGACAAGCGCAGTGCTATGGGCTACAGAAAGCAGCAGAACTGGAAGAGCCACAACTGCAGCATGCCAGAGACTTGTTTCCAACAGCCTCCTTCACCTGGCTGAGGGAGGGCATGGTTTTCTGTAGCCTGCACGTTGTCAGGGCATGCCATCAACAACTTAATGCTCCAAAAATAACCCCAAAACAATCTCTCCACTCCCCCCACCAAAAAACCCCAAAACTGGTCTGGGAAGATCCTTGAGAACCTGCCCTGTCATTCCCAAGGTGTGTGATTCCTTATACAGTTTTCCTTAACTTGTTAAAGCCTTCCCCATACACAGGCTCTACAGCTTCCTCCAGCAAGTCTACTCCAGTGTTTCACTGTGCTGTAACATTAGACAGGTCCCTGTGGGGACCCCCCCTATGGAGGTCACATTTGCAGTATGACTTAGAGTAATAATATGCTTTGTCCCTCTCAACGCATAGGCTGAGATCAGTGGTTAAAAGGGGTTTGGACAAAATTTCCTAGCTGAATTTTTGAGATTTGAGAGCATATTATCAGCTCAAATCTGCTCTTTAAGATATGGTTAGTCCAGCATGATTTTGGGTTCAGACACTGGGATACAGCCAAGTGATTCTTTTTTCTTGAAAGCAGTTAGTTTCTGAGGAGGCTCCTGGCTCCTTTGTTCCTGGTTCCAACCTCGATCTCTACTATTTATTGTATTATTTACTGCCCTACTTTATACTTTTCCTGCTCCAGAGAAACTGTCCCCCAAACTTACATCTACCCACTATTTTTACTCTTCAAAGCAGCACAGATGTGAGGGCTGCAGAGCCAGCTCAGGAAGACCTGTCCTTACTGGAGATGGACGCCAGTATCAGCAATCACCTTACCTAAGTGTGAGGAGGTAGCTGACAATGTGCTTGGGTTGCAGATCCTGAGAAGATCTGTATAGAACCTCATCATACCTGTGAGGAAAGAAAAGGATTGTTTGGTGTTAAAGTGGTAGGAAGGTGTACTCAGATATAAGGCTGATCAGACTTGCCTAAGTCAGAACAAACACACAACCACAACTGCAGAATTCACAAAAATAATCTTCTGAACCAGACCTAAGCCATGTCACTGGAGCACACAATTGATTATTTCTTCCTCGTTCACTTGTTATTGAAGGAGACTGCTTCTGCTCCTCATCATGCAAACACTGTAGATGGCAGAGCTCAGAGAGGCAGGCTAGGGCAAAGAGAACACAAGAGCTATATTTGCTCCTGGAACATTATGTCTGGTTTTACATTTCAACACTAATTGTAAGTTCCTAGGAGCAAAAAACATGTATTAAATAACCAAGGCAGTCAAAATAGTCCCTTAGAGGATGTTGCCTTTAGTAAATGCAGCTTAGAATTTTAAGTAGCTAAAGGGAATCTTGTAACATTAGAAAAGACAAAAACAAAGTGGGTTTACATAATCCTGGAATAAAATTGACTTATGTAAGACAGTATTAAACTGGGTAATACAGGCAGAGTCACGGAGATCCATGTTTTTTTCTTCATGTGTTCTGCTGTCCACTTGTGCACATCCTCTTTTTCACAGCCTGCAAGAAGTTACCAACCCCTCTGGGGCTGAACAGATTTAAAATTCAAAGTGGGGAGTGGACTTCCTGGTCTTTGCTCAGCTCCCAGGCCCATCCCCACCAGCATGCCCAAGCCGAACTTCCCTGGGATCTTCCTCCTTTAAAGGCAAGATGCAGGAGAACTGGGGAGTGAGCTCTGATACTGAGGGCTCAGTGGTCACGTAAGAGCTATAGCACCAGGGAGGGAGTGCTCCCCATTCCCTTGGCGGGTACGCTACAAAAACATCTCTTACACGTGCGTTCAGCAGCTCATCTCAGCCAGCACGCCCCAGGTGGCCACTGTTCAAACAGGGAAGGTCGCTGCCTTTATAGCACTGTGCAAGAGATGCGAAAGAGACAAAGTCAGGGGAACCTCTGCATTGTCTCA
Organism: Gymnogyps californianus; assembly: GCF_018139145.2. Lineage (NCBI taxonomy): Eukaryota > Metazoa > Chordata > Aves > Accipitriformes > Cathartidae > Gymnogyps > Gymnogyps californianus. Next base: position 87,788,815 of record NC_059473.1, on the reverse strand, counting down.
GGGACAACATAGATACCAGCAGCTGTTGGCCCCTCAGAGACAGCGACGTAGGTATAGAAAAATTACTATTAACTGAACAAGCACCATCAAACAGCCATTAATAAAGCTTCATGAAGCAACAAAGTTGGTATCAAATGAAGGGCCCTCTTTTGATACCAACTTTGTTGCTTCATGAAGCTGCCATTTCAGTGTTGGCCTATGACAACTTGTTAGATTATTCTGTCAGTTAACTAAGTCCACTTTTGCAGGGATATACATGCTACCTTCAATCTACTATTCATTAGTCTGCAAAGTTAACGGTATTCAGAACTGGTCAGCTGATTTTAAGGGCAAATGGTAGTTGTTCAAACAGCAGAAGCAGAGCCACGGGAAGTGGGCTTCTGACAACTCAGGAGTGTTTATCATGGAAATGAAGAATCTACTCGTGGCAGCTCACAAGGAGGACTGAACAGTAATTGTTACTCCTGAAATCATGGGATATTTAAACGTCAGTTTGTTAGCCACTGAGTGCCTGGTCTAATGGATAACCTAAATACTGCTTTCTGCTGGAAGTAAAAACCCCAGGAGATGTTTCATACAGATTCCATATGGTGCCTGGCCAGACTAAAAGGCCTTTGCAATAAGCAGACCTGAAGCTCTATAAAAACAAGAGCCCTGCAGTGGAGCAACCACCTCTGTTTGAAAATGGACACATGTTTGGGATGCAGTGATCCCTGCAAATCAATGTGAAATACATTAACCCTGTCAGTTTTCACACATAAGACAGGCAGCTATACGCTAATCTGATAAAAACAGACGACCCACGAGTTTTCTGTGAAATACAATTGCACTGGATAAATAAGACACTACTGGTCTTATTTAGAGTGCTGGCTGGTCTTGCTGTTGCTCAAGAGAGCGTGCAGCATACGATAAACTGCAAGCAGACCTCCTGAGGCAATTACAGTTAACGGTAGGACTCTGCAACCTACAGATGCATGCTGAAAGGAACCACCTGGGACTCTGGCATAACTTCTGGAAGTCCGAATTTTAAACAGATGCTCTCAGGAAGGCCTTAGTGTGACCAAAGGAGTTAACTCCCTGGCACTGTGCAGTGCGCAATGCGGTATATACGACCTCTCACTAGGAATTCTGAAAGCCTCAATTACTTGCAACTCCATCACAGGCTGTGCAACATGGACAACTCCCTTGTCTCTGTATTTTAATTACACACCTATGAAACAATGAAAACAGAAACTGCTCAACTTTAAGACTGAATTAATGAAAAACATTACTGCTATTAACAGGTACGAGTTGTGCATGTTCAGTAGCTCTGAAGGATGTTGAGCTACTGAATGCGCATGCACATACTCCATTTCACCTCACCCAGGAGCACTTCCTCTCCCCTTTCCCACATGACAGAAACAGAACAAGAGGGACCAAGCAAATCTGCAGCTAATATTTACATAAAGCTTAGCATATTTTTGTGAAGACAAGAAATAATTAAGAGGCTCATGTACACAGAGTATGTTCCAAATACTGCTTTTTCCCTCATATGGCTTCTAAAGCCCACAAAGATTTCAAGTGAGGGCTACTGTTGCAATCAGTATGACCCAACAGACAAGCCATTGCCTGAAATAGCCATTTTTCCTCTTACGATCGTGCAGTCTGTGCCTGCTCAACAGGCTGGCAGCAAATCCAGAAGTTTATTTTAAGGGAACTGGTATTTGGAAAGAAAACTAGACAAACCTGAGAAGATGCTGAAGAACAGAGATGGCATCTGGCTCTTGCAAACACGCCACATTAACGTCAGTTAGCTGCTCATTCCCATGCATCTCTTCTAAGCTAAAATGTAAGAATGAAAAACAAATGTTGGATGAAAAACTCTTGTTAGCAAAGCTGAACAAGAAAAACAGTAATTTGTGTTTTTAAGAAAAAAGCGAAGGCATCTTCTGCTCAAGCTGAATGGAACACTGAGACAGACTAGCTGACTTCAATCCAAGATAAAAGAATTAAAATTTGCGATAGCCATTCAGTATCAACAGGATTAGAGATATGCATGGACAACAGGTCCAGAAGCTGATGCTAAAAGGACTAGGGAGGTAGTCAATACCCTAGATGATAAGGGAGTACAAGAGGAATAGGCTACAGAAAGCGATCAGGCTCACATGCTGTCCCTGAATACCATCTCCTATTACCATTGCCTCAGACAGAATACGTGGTTGTATGGACCTTTGGCCCGATCCAGGAAGGTATCTTACATGCTTTTATGAAAATACATATCCACGTCTGCATTAAAAATGCTCTGAAAGATCACTATAACTGCTAAAACTGTTCAAAGTGGACTCTTCTAAAATTTTTAAAAAAATTATTAAACATGTCAAGTGTTTGACCTGAGTCAACAGGAAGGGGTCTGCTTTTAACCTTGGTTACCAACAGTGGGAAATAACAGAATGTTAAAAAAAACACTAGCTACAGTGGTAGCCAAAAACATCCAAGTTCTGTGATTTGGTATATTTTACAAGTACGGGCATTTTGGTTTTTACATCAGTTTCCTTAATCCTAGGGCCACCATTCTTCATCACTGACACCAACCACACAAAGAGGCTGTTCCTAGAACGGGGAAAGTACATGGACAGTTAGCTCAGCCCTGTGGAAATGAGGTGGAAATTTCATTTTAATTGGCTTGCTCTTCTGGGAAGTCTCAGTGATTCCTATCGTAAACTCACACCTCTGCTGAAAAAGTGAACACGTGTCATATTCAGGGAAGGAGTTAATACTACTACTTAACAAAGCAGTAAGTTAATAAGGTTAAAATACATGTCAAACTGTACTTCTGCATACAAACGCTCCTCTTACCTATGGAGTCTGGCATGGGTGTACTGCAAGAACACTCCTGTATCTCCACGACTTTGAAGAGCTCGATCCCAGCTAAACTGATAATCAGATGACAGAAGGCCCCGGAAGTCCTGGAACAATAAATTAATGTCACCTAGATATGGCTCTCCATCTCAATTTTTAACTTTTCACAGAAGATGAAAACACCTCTGGAGGCAGCTCAGACTCACCTGAATTATTAGTGCCGCAAGACCAACCTTCTCTGCTGTCTCCATAGGGTCTTCTATCTCTTTGGTTGCTGAAGAGAAACAGAGAAAGATAAATCGTAACTCCGTAGTAGCATAACAACCCCCTTGCTCAGACTTGGAGATGCCAATAAAATAGCAGATCTTCCATAACTGTGAACAAGCAATACAGAAATTGTCAGGATGCATGCAGCAAGAAGTCCGGGATAAAAATCCTTCTTAAAAGTTGAGATACAGCTGTTTCAGATGTGCTTTTTCCCCACTTCCTCTAGTATGTGTAATGCAGATTTTAAGGTCAGAAGGGTTCATTACAACAAACTAGATAGACTACACTGAATTCCTCTTCAAAGTTCAGACAGCCAATCTCTAAGATCAGGAAGAGACTGACAGGGCAATTCAGATTTTGTTTAAAAACTCCAAGTGATAGGGAGGCATAAATAGTTGAAGAAAAATTGTTCCAATGACTACTGGAGCACTTGGATGTACATTTAGGGAGTATTCACAGTATCCACTGTAAATATCTAAACTGACTATATTCAGAGAACCTGAGCTGAGAGAATCATAGAATGGTTTGGGTTGGAACGGACCTTTAAAGATCACCTAGTCCAACCCCCATGCCATGGACAGGGACATCTTTCACTAGATCAGGTTACTCAAAGCCTCATCCAACCTGATCTTCAACACTTCCAGGGATGGGGCATCCACAACTTCTCTGGGCAATCTGTTCCAGTGTCTCACCACCCTCATTGTAAAAAATTTCTTCCTTCCAATCTAAACCTACTCTCTTTCAGTTTAAAACTGTTGTCCCTTGTCCTGTCACTACAGGCCCTAGTAAAAAAGTCTTTCTCTGTCTGTCTTATAAGCTCCCTTTATATAATGAAAGGCCGCAATAACAACATCTCCCCGGAGCCTTCTCATCTCCAGGCTGAACAACGCCAACTCTCTCAGCCTTTCTTCACAGGAGAGGTGTTCCAGCCCTCTGATCATTTTCGTTACACTCCTCTGGACCCACTCTAACAGGTCCATGTCTGTCTTGTACTGGGGACCCCAGAACTGGACACAGAACTCCATGTGGGGTCTCACAAGAGCGGAGTAGAGGGGGAGAATCACCTCTCCTTGACTTGCTGGCCACAATTCTTTTGATGCAGCCCAGGATACGACTGGCTTTCAGGGCTGTGAGCATACATTGTCGACTCACGTCCAATTTTTCATCCACCAGTACCCCCAAGTCCTTCTCGGCAGGGCTGCTCTCAATCCATTCATCCCCCAGTCTGCACTGATACTGGCAATTGCCCCAACCTAGGTGCAGGACCTTGCACTTGGCCTTGTTGAACCTCATGAAGTTCACATGGGCCCACTCCTCAAGTGTCCCTTTGGATGTCATCCCTTCCCTCAAGTGAATCAACTGCACCATGCAGCTTGGTGTCACCTGCAAACTTGCTGAGGGTGCACTCAATCCCACTGTCTATGTCATTGATGAAGATATTAAGCAGTATTGGTCCCAGTATGGACCCTTGAGGGACACTACTCATTACTGATTTCCACTTGGACATTGAGCCACTGACTCATATAACTCTTTGGGCACAATCATCCAGCCAAGTCCTTATCCATCTAACAGTCCATCCATCAAACCCATATCTCTCCAATTTAGAGATAAGAATGTTGTGGGGGACCGTATCAAAGGCCTTACAAAAGTCCAGGTAGATGACATCCGTAGCTCTTCCCTTGTCCACTAGTGCAGTCACTCCATCATAGAAGGCCACTAGATTAGTTAGGCACAATTTGCCTTTCTCCCTGGGTAGACATTACAAGAGCCTCTCCAAAGCTCTTTTAACTAACTTAGCTCTATCATTACAAAAGTCTTAAGTCATTACAAAAGAACTTAAGTCTATCATTACAAAACCTAATTAATCTGGAAGAGTCTAAGAGAGAATGTCCTCACAACAGCTGCAGAGACATGTCTGCAAAGCTATTTCCAACTTTTTCACAACTCGGTGATATTCTTTAGCAGATAAGCAGCATGCTGTTGCATACAGAAATTCACCGAAGGGCCTGTTTCGTTCCCTGTCTCACAGGGAAGTTCACAGGGCCAAGCTGGTGCTCCAGTTCATCAGAAGTACAGTAAGCTTGCCCACATAACAGCACGTTAGATGCTGGATCTTCTGGGAAAACAGTTACTTGTGTTTCGACCCACAACCTTGCCTAGTGAAAAGGTGATGCTTTTGACATAATGCTTTCTATTTTTAAACTCAGATCACGGTGCACTCTACCAGGGTCTACTCTTCCTGTTTGTCTCTACTGGAGAGAAAGGAGGATTCTTATCATAGTCTTTTACAAGGCAAATCTGTTCCACTTTAGCAAGGGCCAAGTGCATTTTTTTATTGTGATATATGTAATCTATTAAATTTACAGAGTTCAGCTTACGATTTGCTGTCCCAGCTGATTTCCCGCAAACAGCAGAATATGGAGAATTGAGCAGTTCTCTTAAGGCACTACTTAAGCTGAAACAGTTTTGCAGTACAGTTTTAGTATACTTAAATGTCTGTCTTTTGCTTTGCTATTTCTTTGTGCCAGGTCAGCAAAGCCAACTGAGACAACTTTGAGTAGTTCATACATCTCATACCTTTGCTATTTACAAAATTCAGAAAGGACGAAGCTTGAAAAATGTGGGGATAGTTCATAGCCCTGAGAAGTCTCAGACTGGCTATTCAGTCACAAAGACAAATACGTTTAGATTACATTATTACATTTCATAACTGAGATTTGTTTCAAAACAGAACAACTGTCTTAGAATTCAGACTTTTGTTTAGATGCTTGATGAGACACAGACAGAGCTATCTAAGAGAAAGTAAAGTGTCAAAGGAAATAGGCATTATAGAGAGGATTTACGTGGACAGCAGGATTCATTGAGATGAGTAGAAAGAAAAAGGATGCTTAAACTTAAATAGCAGAACTGTGTACAGCTAACAGCAAAGAAAGAGTTTATACAAAGGTATTTAACTAACCAGCTCCAGCTCCACAGAGGCATGATTTTTAAAGCTAGCACTGGCTGTTAGATGCGCAGCTCTCAAAATCTTTTCAATGACAGTGAGGCATTTTGATGCCACACACAAGTTTGTAATATCTTTCACTATGTATCCAAACACTTTTCAAACATTGAAGACATTGCTATGAGTCAGGGATTTACAATTTCTAATTTAGGAAAGGGGAAGTAAGGCAGGAATTCAAAGGTAAGGGGGAAAATTTCTACAAGCACAGGTAGGATTTAGGATCTAATGGATAAGCTCTGGGTAATGCTGCAGTGCCATCTGAACACATTACTTCTTTTAGCTGTTCTTCTGCCTACTGCTTGTGCAATGGAAATGGGTCTGTACCTCTGCCGTATCAGTTCAGTCCAGCATAAAAATAAGTTTGCTTTGCACTCAGCTATGATACTAACCTTTAAACTGAAGCTCTAAGCTCCATTCCCATCTGCAGTAAAACTGGTCTGAATCGAGGGTCACCCTTCTATCATTCTGCCTGCCCCCCCTTCTCCTTGTCCACTCTACAAGCAAAATTATCTGGATTGAAAAAGCTGGGGAGGCAGAGCAAGGGAGATGCATACCACTTGACCTGATCAGTTCATTGATTCAGTTCAGCACCTAACTCCAGAAAGCACAAGAGGGGGCAGCATTTCACTGGGAACTGCTTGAATCTTTACTGCGTCAAGAGGAAATGGCTCTAAAGCCACAGCCCGAGGTGCAGGCAAACATCCCCTTCAGCAGATTCTGCTGCAGAGCAGTGACCTCCTGGGGACTCCGGAAACAGTCATGAGGCTGGGAGGACGACAAGGCAGTAGTTGCAGACAAGCTACGGTCAATCGTGCCAGAGAAAACTGTCAGAGCTACAAATCCTTCGGATGAAATCTGCCTGTACCCTGAACTCCAGCCCCAACCCCACTATTGTCTAGTTTGTCCCTCCAGAAAAAAGCAACTGTTGTCCCCCAAAGGCAGGTACTTCCTTCCCAGTGCAAAAGCATGATGAAATAATTTCACTGAATGTTAAAATTTGCAAATCTGTAATTTAGGGAACTTCGCAGAGTTGCAAAGGATTATTTTACCATTGTTTATATTACGGGAGATAAAGTGCACAGATGAGGGCATATCACTGCAATTAGTCTGATGCAGGGAAAAGTGAAGGGTAGAAAAGACAACACATTTTTGATCAACACAGAACATCAAAAGAAATTAATAAGACTTGAAATAGCTAACTTTTTGCGGAAGCCATGTTTTGTAACATCCTTGAGCGAGCTTCATTTAAAACATCTTCCAGGAAAATTACTTCTCCTCTCCGAGTCTTCATCCCTTGAACCACACCAAAAGACACATGCTGGCACCTGTGTTGGAAAGCAGCAGGACCTAAAATTACATTTTAATCAAAAGAAATGTTTGCAGTGTTTGTTCAGAGCTGGATTCTTACCAGGAAACAGCAATAACAGCTGAATAAATAGTGCTCCAACGTGGGAAGCTTGGTGATATAATCAGTAACTCTCATTTCAGCAACCAAAGCTCCATACTTATTATATAATGGGAAAATTATGATCAGAATTATGATAACCTGGTCATTTGCATGCTCGTGGGAACCCCTCTTGCTACTAGCTTTAGTACAGAGTACTCAATGCAATAAATTGCAATAAATTGAAGAGAGGCAGGATGTAGACAGATCAAATTACTGTGGCAACACAGATCTGTTAATAAGATTAGAAAGGGAGTCATAATAATTCTATTGTGGCCACATTAAACTAAAAGCGTAATTAATCATTGCTAATAATAAAACATTCATTGCTTCTGCTCACAATAATGCCGAGCATTATTCTGGATCCATAACCTAAGGTAATTTTAGTGCAACTTTAAGTACTGTGAAAGGAGGCAGACTAATATTCCTGAAGGCTAAAATCCTATATTTAACCACAAAAAACATGCAGTCTGTCAGACAGGAATAGGATTTAGTCTGCAGGTCCGTTATTGACCTTTGCTCAGATTGCTAACAAGATTGGTAATTACAACAAATAACAGCGGGGATACATTTCCCTGCAATAGATATTTCAAGCCTGAAGCATGATTCAAACTCAGATTCAGATCTCTGCTAAAACATCATACTTCAAGAAGTAATCATTTAATATGTGATCACACAATATCCCAGAAGCTATGCCATAAAGTCTCTGAAAGATTGTTTCCCTTTTTCACATCAAGCAGTTATGAAAGACCTGTTAAACGAGAGACAGGACTGTTTTTCACATCCTGAACACATGGCAATGTCTCCATTCACAAATAAAGCAGACCAGCAGGAGCAGACATATAGAATGAAAAAGTTGGTGCCGAGGACCTGAGGCCCACATTGCACACAATTCTGAGAGTTTGTTTTCTTATTTTTTCCTCCTTATTGGACTAGCATTAGTTGGGTCCTACAGGCCAAATGTCTGCTTGCACTCTGGAGTTCATTAGTTGCACACCAGCAGCACATCTTATAGCTTTGTTTCATCCAAAATGCCTACGTGATGTGTGCTACAGCATGGTGGTAGGTGGACACAATCAGAGCTTCTCTTCAAAAGAGCACTCCACTGAAATTCCAATGTACATGTTACCCATTCTTTAAAAAAAAAAAAAAAAAAAAAGGTATATAATTAAGATTCATAAATATCATAAATACATACCTTTCTGCCCAGTCATGACCCATGAGCTTCAGTATTTGGAACAAATGTTGAAAGTGATTACTTTGACTTTTATCTGTCTAAGGAATAGAATTGGTGCATATCAGAAAACACTCCAACTTTGATAAGGATTAGCTTTTAACACACAAACACACAATGTCACAGATACTGTGCCAGTAAGTCACTGCAAGCAGAATTAAGACCTATGAAGACAGGCAAGACTTGAAAAATGTAACAGCTGGTATCTATGGCAATGGGATTTTGCATCTTGTTAGGAAAAGTAATCTACCTTTTCAAAAATGATTATTCCTAGGTTATGAAGGCAAAGTCATGAAGTGAAATGAAACCTTGATGTTCTTTAGTTTCACATAATCTCTGAGCTGCCCATTGTCCTGGTTTCAGCTAGGACAGAGTTAATTTTCTTCCTAGTAGCTGGTATAGTGCTGTGTTTTGGATTTAGTAGGAAAAGAATGTTGATAACACACTGATGTTTTTAGTTGTTGCTAAGTAGTGTTTATACTAAGTCAAGGATTTTTCAGCTTCTCGTGCCCAGCCAGCAAGAAGGCTGGAGGGGCACAAGAAGCTGGGAGGGGACACCATCAGGACAGCTGACCCAAACTGGCCAAAGAGCTATTCCATACCATATGACATCATGCCCAGTATATAAACTGGGGGAGTCGGCTGGGAGGGGTGGATCGCGGCTCGGGAACTAACTGGGCATCAGTCAACGAGTGGTGAGCAATTGCATTGTGCACCACTTGCTTTGTATAGTTTAATTCTTTTAGCATTACTTTTGTCATATTATTATTATCATTATCATTGTTTTTCATTCCTTTCTGTCCTATTAAACTGTCTTTATCTCAACTCACGAGGTTTTTTTTCCTGATTCTCTCCCCCATCGCACAGGGTAGGGGGGGAGTGAGCGAGCAGCTGCGTGGTGCTTAGTTGCCGGCTGGGGTTAAACCACGACACCCATCAAAGAAAATGCCTCCATTTTCCCTTCAGAACCTTGCTGCTCTTGTTATATTCCCATGTTTTACATCACCAAACTTTAAGGTTCCTTTGGCTTAGAAACAGAACACCTCTTTAAGCTATCTGTCTCCAGAACCCGCTAGTTTCTATTGTCTCCAGTGTGATTTGTGGAGTTTTACATCATAAGTCAGGTGCATAATTTAAAAAAAAAAAAGTATAAATGAACACATTTTCATATTAATGATGCATCTTGTGATCTCTTCCACTTCCAGTTACTCCCTCCTATGACTTAAAGCAGTTTCTGATGGCAGCTTATGTCTAACAATGATCTTTGTATGTGTTTCTAGCTATAGCTGTTGCTATGAAGTTCACTTTCCTACCTAGCTGCTTTGACTACATCACTCAAAGACTCCTTTATCCCTCCTTAAAAATCACTGCAGTGATAACCAAATAACCACTGTTTCCTTATGTGTTTGGTGTTCCAAGACAGGGAATGAGCAGTGATTGAAGTGCTTATCTGTGTTTTTTCTCAACTCTACCACTGTATCAAGCCTCAAGCACCTGCCTCCTCTTTCACAGTTCCTCATAACCTGCTCTGCTCCTATGCATCATGTCTCTCTGTGCCGATTCACAAGCAAGGCTGATAAATGGATAGCGGCGGTCAGCCTTTCAAACAAGGCCTTCCAAGCTCTCTTCCACGCACCTTACATATGAGAGAAGCTCTCTGTACCTGTAACAAAGCCAGATCTCTCTCACTAAAAGATCTCACAATAAACTTCACAAAATTTAGGTTAAGGCCAGCTCACTGTACTGGCCAATGCTGCCTCGCTGTTTCCTCTGCTTCTCTCTGGGTCTGAATTTATCTCTATTCTCCTGTTTTAAAAGAGATTATACATTCCGTGACAGAAACTGGTTTGGTTTTGTGTGCACAACAGCATGTCCCTCACCACCCGTACCATGATTACAGCATTTAAAAGCCTCTTTGAAGGACTGCAGTCTTTTGTGAGTAGATATTGTGACAAATCATGACAATACTCACTGACAAAAGACTCCAGTCCTTCTGAACTTAATTGCTTCTTCGTGACTGTTCACCAAGCAGAATTTTCAGCTAAAACTAAACTAAAAGCCAGTTTAAGTTTGTAATTACTTGTCTTGACCAATGTATATAGAAATAGCCTACAGAAGAATATTTAAGATCATTAACAGAAAATAATCTAATAATAATCTAATAGCTTTTTTTAATAATCCTTTAAACTCCCATGGAAATAAGAACATGAAAAGAGAGGCCAAGATAAGAATACCTAGCATGCAGTACAAGCTGAATTCCAGGTTTCAGCTGGCCACCTGAAAACTAAGCATCAGCTCTGGTGTTTTTGGGATGCTGTGTGATACTGCAAGAAGCATAACAATGAGCGTTTATTATGCCTGAACAATCCACATAATTAAAATTGCATGAAAACCAAACTTGTTAAGAAGGATGGACATAAATACTAGGAGTACCACACAACTTCATCTCTGCCTAAAAGTAATACTCAAAACATGGATGTATAAGTAGGTTAAAAAAGATGAACCTGCAGACACTACCATTTCATAAAACTACTTTTTTCCATAGCTTCATAGCATGGCAAAAATAACACAAATGCTCAAAAAGAAGATTTGTATTATGGAGAATAGCAATTTTTCCCCAAAAGTATACATGTCCAAATGTAGTCTAAGTGGTTAGCTTTAAGGGAGAAGTTTGCAGTCTGACAGTGTGGATTATATTTAATTCTTCATATATAAAAGCATTTTCGTCTCCTGTTTTAAGTGCAACATTCAACGGAATCTTAGTACCTCTTTAATAACATATCATGCATGTTAAACTGTTTTGAATATTTTGCTCATATCACTGCATTTTTATGAAATAAGTAGGATATTTTTAAAATATAAATTGGTGAATGCACTGATTTACAGCATTACAACTAATAAACCAATTTAATGTTATTTTAAACAAGTTGATCTGATGAAAATAAGATGATCTTATGAAATAAGACTCAAGAGCCTCTAAATAATTTTCTTGTAACAAGATCAGGATTCTGAACTATATTTGTATTTAATAATTAAAGACTAAAATCATCAGTGTTCTCACTTAAACCCATGAAGTCCTCCCGCCTCTGGTAACACTGAGTAAAGCCCTAACCCACTACAAAGCACTGCCACAAAACAGCAGCAAAGCTCAGCAAGGCTGGCAGTTCCCTCATCAGGCCATCTGTCCCACAAACTCTCCTAACAGTTTATGTTATCGCCCTCTCATTTTATGACCCACTTTCTCAGCCCTCAGAAAGTCAGAAGTGATAAAAACACTAACCATGCCATCCAAAAACTATGCAATCTTAGCAAGGTTGAGAGAACAGGACTAGACAGGATAATCTGTCATTTCCAACGTGAATGAGACATTGATTATAACGGACACACTGATTGCATCACAGTCTGGTTTTGCTGCATATCTGTTTGGACTAGGAGTAGATCAAAAGAGGCCCAGGCAAGGGAGTAAACAGTTACAGGAGTTCAGCTATGAGCAACCAGTCAACTCAAGACTATTGCTTCCACACTTGCTCACTCCATGAGCTTAACAATCAGCCCATATCCTAATTTGTGCAAAATATCCACCCAACTATTTTCTTTCCTTCTAATTGTTCCTTCTCCCTTGGTCCCTATTACCTCATGGTGTAACAAATACAAATAATTACCTACCCACATGAACTAGACAGGAAAATTCCTTAACTCCTAATGCATTGCACTTTCACAGCCACACTGCTCTTCGATGCCAGTGAATCTACTATGTTCCAGCCAGTAGAGGCAAAAAAAAACTTTCACCAAAACCAAGCAATTCCTCCCCCCAAAAAACACAACCAAAAAATCCCTGTTCTATGACCACATGTGGGAATGGCAAGCTACTGGAAACTGCCTGAAGACTGAAAATAAAAGGAGGAATGTGACTTAACTAAAAGTTGCACTTTAAACTATCTGTGCATTTAATTTTATGCTTACTGATCTCTCCCCCTCCCCCGAATCATACTATTTGTAACACTATATTGACTTTTTCAAAAGCTGTACCAGAGAAGATATATGGGCGTTACCAAACACATCACAAAAATATGCATATCTTTTCCCACGTTATTAATTGACTTCACATAAAAGAACATGGTTTTCAAAATGATTTTTTTCTAAATCTGGGAAAAAGAAGATTTAAAAGCATCATGTGATATGGCCTTGGTAATACTAGAGCAAAAAAGAGTTTCACACAAGTGAGGAGATAATCCTGCTATTCATTACTGATACTGTTGGAATTGTTAAAAAGCAAAATAATCAAACCAAGAAATAGAAAAAGATTCCCTGTCTACAACTGCTTTGTCCAGAGTGATTAAGTGCTACTTTATGTGCAATTTCTACACAATGAAACCGAGGCACTGTTCAAAGCCATAAAAATTTACATTTCAGATAAGATATCAGGACTTTAGAGTAGACTTAGATTCATTTTAGACCATTAATTTCTAAATTTCTAAATTAACATTTTACAACCTTTTATAACAGTAACAGCTTTTTCTGACTTGTTTAAATATTAATTACAACATTTATATAGAAAATACAATGTCAATTGAGTAAAAGTTCCTTTATAATGAATTGCAATGAATTTTTATGACAGAGAATAACTCCAGAGCTGATTTTTCAACCATTCTGTGGGTCATGAACTGAAACAAAACCAAGAAACACTGCCACATTGAGGCACAGCTGCTGGGCAGTAAGGGCATCTATTTTACTGCGAAAAATACCATGTACCAAAGTCATATTGTGAGCAAGAGGTCCCCTGGATTATTGGAGAGAGTCAGGCTCAAAAGCATTTGGTGAATCTAGAATTACTTACCACGTAAATCATAGTATCACAGCTATGCTTATTCATTCGGTCTATAGCAGCAGCAAGATCTCTGAAAGAGATAATGAGAAACTATTTGGACTTTCACTCAAACATACTTCATTATCTGCCTCTTAGGAAAATAATGTACTCTTATGGAGGGGAGAGGACTGCCTGATTAGAGGGATCCATGTATGCCTTACATGAAAAAAAGGATATGTATACTTTGTTCACAACGTGTTTGAAATGTTTTTTTAAACCACTAGCTATGAAAATTACTCAGGAAACAGTTCTTATGCGCCGAGTAAGTCTGGTCTCTGTCTGCCTACTGGGACAATCAATCAACTGGGACTCGAGAGAAACACCCCTCTCCTGAAAAACTAATCCAGTGCTCAGCATTAGGTTATATGATAAAAAGCTCATCTTCACACACACGAAGTACCACAGAGAAACAACTTGCTCAAGCCCCTCCCAGGGCTGCCACAGGAGAGCCACCAGCCCCATGTCCCAGTCTGAAACCCACCTCAGGGGTCACCAGGAACAGCTCTCCAGACCACCTTCTGACTGAGGGAGGTTACTGCCTAAGGGACATGGGACACATGGGATGCAAGGGAAAAAGCATCTCACAATTGCACAAGACCTCTTATGGGATGCTTAGGGGAGGAACCAAAGATGGGAAAAGAGAGGGAGATGATAAAATGGACAGGTGGCTTGTAAACCAAATGCTGGTTATTATGTTTGTCCAGTTGTGCCCTGCACCTGATCAGCACAGTCTGTCCTGTCTTCTCATGAAACTCCATTTCAAACTTTTCCTGGGTGACAGGGTCTCTCTTTGTGTGCACGTGTGTTTGGAGGTCTAAGTATCAGTAACTGGAGTTGGGGACTACAGCTCATACAGGCCATGCATCTGTGGTGCCAGCAACTGAAGGGACTGGAGGTTAAGTGAAATGAAGTGATAGCAATTGGAGTCTGACCATGGGTCACAGGGACCAAGCTGTCTCTGCTGCCAACAACTGGAGTGAGGGCACACACATCCACATGTGATTGACAGCAAATATCAAGCTGAACTAGCCAGCAAGTAGGTGAAGTGCCCTGGGAGCCAGGTAAGTGTTTGCCTTCAAAGATAAGGCACCCAGAGGAGTCTGTACTGTTGGCATCAGGGGGTCCAGGCCAACTGCCAGAGAGACCATGGGGTCTGGGGGTTAACTGAGAGACCTGCCTGTGTATATGTGTGTCTCTATGTAGGAGGCAACAGGGGAGAGTAAGGATCCAGGGCTAGCTGCTGGATGGACCGCACGTCTAAGCTCAGTTACTGGAGGGATCCACTGTGTCTGTACCAGCAACTGGAGTGGGGCTATGGGCCTTGGGGGCTCACATGCCCAGGTGCCAGCGACTGGGGAGACCTGGGGATCCAGGGGCCAGCTAATGGGCAGACTGAGTGTTGAAGCTCAGCTACTGGAGGGATACACATTGTATTGTATGTACAGAGTATGTATACACATCTGTATATTACTTATGTAGATAATATATATCACATACATATATGTGTGTATATATGTACACACATACATACATGTATTTTTCTTCATATTAATAGATCTTCATCCTAATCAGCCAGAGGGGAACAAAACGAGGCCATTCGTGCTGAGTGGTTTTGTCTGTGTTGCCCTGTTTGGTTGGCTGTGTATATGTGTGTGTGTGTGTTTGTGTGCCTACTGGGAACAGGTGCTCAGCCTTACTACTGGTTGGACACGTGGGCATGTAGCTGTGGCAGCCTTGCCTTTATCCGGCTACAGGATTCAGCAGCTCCCTAATATGCAGGACTGACTGCAGCATCTCTCTAATACCCTTGTCCTGAAAAGACGTACACAGTTTACCCTGAGGGCTAGACATCTGATTTATTTACATTACTATTACTGGCACAAAGAAACTGTTAAGGCTTCCATATTAAAATATCCAAGAGGAATTTTAGGATACTGATGAGAAGGCAGGAAAACAGTGATAAAATTGATGTTACAGTGCTGGTGGTCCAATGAGTCAATGAAGACATGGCTGAACAAGCCATTCTTTTCTGCATCACACTGTCAATAAAAATTTTAAGCAAAGGTCTTTCTAAAACCTTCGTTACTTGGCAAGCGTTTATTAGATGAAGAGACCCCAGCTTTGTTTTCAAAGTCAGTAGCTGGAGAAAGTATTATGATTTATGGAAAGAGGAGATTTACTAACAGACTGCTTAAGGGGAGTAAAACTATCTAAAAGCAGTTGTTTTTCCTGAGCCATTTTCATCCCCATCATAGTTACATTGCTAGTTCCAGTTACGATTACTCATTAGTGAAGGTGTTCCATCCCAGAAATAAAACGCTTCAAAATCTGTACTATCAGTTACAAATGTACTCATGTACAAAAGTTTACTGGCAAATAAATGGCAATAAACACAGATGGGCTTACTTGCCTTGTTATATAAAGAGATGTCCCATCACTACGCACGACGGTGGAAAACAATGAGAGGTCTTTCTTTTCCGAAAGATCCACAATTCCTGTCCCTTTTCTGTAAGTTGAGAGAAAACATTGAAGTAACTGCAAGCCAGATCTAATATACAGGTAAGTTCAGATAAGATAGAGGTCAGAACCAAAACAAAGGCCTCTTGCCATGGAACCCCCCTCACTCTAGACAATCTCATTCTTTTCTTTGAATGACTGTTCCTCTAAGTTTCTTGTCACCACTGCTGATGCCAGGGAGCCACCTGCCCACATTCTGGTGCATTCCATGACTACAGCTTCCGTCCCAGTTCAGCCAGGCAGCTCCTTCATCAGGGCAAGGATCTCATCTAACTCTGCTTGTTAAATGGCACATGCAGCTACCAAACTAATTAACAGCCTAAAAGGCCATTAGGAGTTGAACACTGTCATTGTACCTAATTTATCATGGCCAGGCTTCTGTGCTAGCCACAGAAAAGGCAAACTTAATTTTTAGCTGTGACTGCACAAATCCTGTTGGTCTTCTACTAGAACAGCTACCAAAACCATCTAAAGAAAACTCTTCCCCTTGGATTACATACAAACCTCACTCAACATATCTCATTTGAAATGCAACTGAGATGTTAAGTAAACTACACCAACAGATTGAATAATGAGTTCATACATTGTTTTCTGAAGGAGTCCTTTATCCTCCAACATCTTTAGAACTTCCTGGGACTTCTCTTGGTAAAATGATTCTCCAGAATATTCATCAAAGTGCACTCCTAGACGCTGAAAAGTTCCAAGAATATCAAAGAAGGGCAACATCATTAAGATTGAGGCTAATCATTTCTTCAGTTTAAGTCAGATGATAGGTCTGTGTCACAGGTCAGATAAAGT
This sequence comes from Gymnogyps californianus, assembly GCF_018139145.2. NCBI lineage: Eukaryota > Metazoa > Chordata > Aves > Accipitriformes > Cathartidae > Gymnogyps > Gymnogyps californianus. Next base: position 87,771,846 of record NC_059473.1, on the reverse strand, counting down.
GCAAAGATTAATTTTATTCCAGGAAATGTCACTTCATTGTTAAAAAAGGATGTTTGGATTTTCATTTAATCAATTTCTGCATTAGAATTAATCTCCCTGAGTTGAATACAGTGTTGGATATAATGTTCATGAGAAATTAGGTGTAAACCGGGTAGAACAATTAGTACAAAAATTCTGAGCTAGGTCTCCAACTTGCTGTGCTGGAGGCAAAACCAGTGGACTGCAGAGAAGTTACTTGGACATGAAACCAATCCTATTTTAAAAGGATGCTAAAAGAAATTAAAAAAAGCAGGAGCTGCTGACAAACACTACTGAGCCTACAGAAATCACCATTACTAGGAAGGCTGAGGGTACACCTAGGAGAGATAGGATGACCTTAACTGTCAAAACTGGGTGAAATGTAATAGTACAAAACCCAAGGTTTTTAACTAAGGACAACAAAGCTGTCAGTCCATCAGCTCGATACTTATTAGTTTGAATGGAATTGGGAGAGAAAGATCTAGCTGTACCAGTCATCATGTGATCAATGATGAGTGACCATCATGATGCAGCTGCATACACAGCCCAATACCCACTTATCCTAACAGGTCAGCTTTCCACTAGAATTATCAAGGTTGTGTCTCACTTAGGAGATCTTAACTTAGAGAACCTGGCATGAATCCAGTGATATGTTTCAGGGAAGAAATTAAAGCACAGCCAAGTTATCTGGATTACTGAGGAAGGAGCAGGCCACTTCTCTTTTAACTTTGCAATCAAGGATGAAAGAAGACATGACCAATTTCTACAAATACATCAAGAGGAAGGAGATGGAATAGTGCAAGTTTAAATAAAGAATAATACTAGAAGAAGGAAGTGGTATAAAACGAGTCACAAATTCTTTGGAGCTGCGAGTTAGGAAAAAAATGTCTAAGCCCATCAAAACTGGGCACCCATTCCAGAATTTCATTGCAAGAATGTGGGAAAGGAAAACACTAGCTGGTTTTCAGATGGACTCAGTTGGTTCTTGAGTAAGATTACATAGTATTAATACCAAGAGACTGGATTCAGTGACAGAAGGTGTATCTCATTCCTGTTTTCCAGATTCCTAAGATTCATTTTGTGGTCAGTGGCACAAACATCTCCGACAAAACAGTGGACACTGGCTCCATTCTTGAGACTACAGTATGCAACAGATGGCTGTATATTAGCTCAACTCAACCTGCAGGTAACTTATGCACTGATAACTATTGTAAACTCCTGCTGCTATAATTACTTACACTCAATTTAATATGCAACATACACTGCTCTGCATTATAACATTAGATCAGAAATGTGGAAACAGAGTTATCTCCTAATAAAATTTATTACATGGAAACTGTTAAATTTAGCGGGTTGTTGCTGACTTCAAAGATAAAGCAAAACTGAACAATATTTATCTAACACTGATTGGCTTTGTTGCTTAGCACCATACTCCTAGCTTCAGGGCTCTGAGAAGGGAGAATTAGACTAAGGGCCAATTACATGGACTCCATTAAATAAAATGTATCTAGGTTGTCAGCAACTAAAGTGGTGGTCTGCTTGGATGTTAAATCAACTACAGTGCTTTTTCCAAACAGAATGGGGCATAACCTGGCATATTAAGAAACATCTTCCCCACAACACTGTAAAGTTTACTGGAAAGGCAATGAATTGACAACTCTACAGCAACTTCTGTTCCCAAGTCGGTTCACTGCTTGGCAGTCTCTTCGATGAAAAGGTGCTGTGCACTGTTAATTAGATTGATGGAGTAATAGATAAAAAGAGACCATTTTACCAACAACACAGAAGAAGCAGTGGATGATTTGTACCTTATAAATTCGGATGTATTCCTCAATACTGAAGTCTCTAAATTGTTTCCAAAGTGACAATGTCTGCTCATCATGTTCCTCCAGTTTTCTAAAGAAATCCTTAGCCAGTTTTTTTGTGTTTTCATCTTCTGCTGCTTTGTTAATCTGCACATACACCTGAAATATAATGGCACTGAAAATGCTGAAGAAGTATAATCCTCTCCTCCAATAAAAATAAGCAAAGTTCTACAAGAACAATAAAAATACATTTAAAGATGACATTTGTAACGTCAAAATTTTAAAGACATGTTAAAGGAACACGTTTCCTATTTAAAGGATGAATGAGTAGTCCAAACTCAAATAGGAAAATGTGCAGCTTATCTTGAAACAAGACTAATGCCATAATTCCTTATTCTTGTCGCTATCGTCCTCTTCATAATGTTGAAACAACTGCAGCAGCAGAATATGGAAGAACTAATTTATGCATGAAAGGGAAACCATCACAGACTTTTAAATCAGAGACTTTTCTTCAGAGGACCACAAAGTTGATACTTATAACAATTGCACTGCCTAAAAATGAGATGGCAGTTGAAGCAGCAAACTCCTAGACAGACTCGATGTTTTACAAGCTCAAAAAAACCCAACCCAGTTCTAATCCAAACCCCCTTACCTACAGTACTCTACACCCATACTAATACACGCTGTCTCTCTGTGGCTGAAGTCAAGCATATGAATGTCAACATCTGACTAGACACACACATATGCACTGTCGGTTTGCTAAAAGCATTACAAACTCTTGTATTAGCCAACTTTACCTACATACAGCAAATTTGGCTCTCCTGTTCATTAACATATTCCTTTATATCTACAGGCCAAATATTCACGAGGACAATGATTTCTTGCCTTCCACACATAGCATCTTGAAAGTCTGTGGAGGAGTTTTTAAAAAGTTAAAGTACTGTGTAAAAATAATTAAATTAACTAGTGGTTACGCTATGTATTTAGACCCAAATAGTTCAATGCTGTTTAACTTTTAACTCTTTGTAACAGTTTTGATCCCCAAATCCTTGCAATCTTGATAAAAAATAATTATAAAAACTTCACTCCTGCAATGTTCAGACAATGAGTTTGCCAACAATACCTTGCTCGAATGGGTTCCACCTATTAAAAAAAAAAGCTTCCACAGCAAAACTCTTGAACTTTTCCCCTTCCTATTATGTCCCAAGATTTTCAGAGATTTTAACAGGCAGTACTGCTGACAAGCCTCAAAGATTAATGTTGGCTTAGTTCTGCCACGAAAAAGAAATTTAAAGTAGAGGGAAAATTCAGCCCTTTCCAAGAACTATGCTCCCCTTCCTCCATCAGTAGCTTCACACATTCTAACCCGCCCCCAATCTTCGATGTTATAAAGCAAAAATAATGCAAGAGGCATATTTGCATCTGACTCTTGACCAAAATGGAAGGTGCAAAGATGTTTGGAAAGGTACATTTGTCTATACATTTATTTATATAGAAACTGTGCTATGGAAATTTTCTTTTTAAACGAACTATAGGAAAGATTAATTTCACAGAACAGCAGAAAAAACACCACTTTGAAACATGTCTCTGTTTTTTATATAAACCAGGAGTACAGCTGAACAAACAGTTAAAAATTGGGAATATTTGAAAAACTAATTTGGTATCAAACAACTACTGTTTTAGAATCTTTTGCAGCTTGACTGAATACTGTTCTCTACACTTGAAGGTAATTTTTTTAAGGTCATAAAGCCTACGTGCTACTGCAATAGATGGTACTTTAAAGCTTTAGTGCAAAATTCAAGTATTCGAAATTTAAATCCTAAGAATGGACTGAAATTATAAATAAAAATTAAATAATATGCGCCAATGCACAACCACAAGAATATGATTACTTCTTGTCGTCTCTTTAAATCAGTCCTACAGCTCAAACACCTCCATGTTGAGAATCTATCAATTTTATTGAGCAGGCCTCAGGGATGAGGGAACAAGTCAACAAAATTTATCTATGTCAAAGAAGCTGGCAAACTCAGAAGGAGCTACTCTGCCACATAAACAATCTGCCCAATATGTATTCAGCTACAGAGTATCCAAGTATTCAAACACAGTTTGTTCCTTTGCCAGTAAACAGATTTATGCAAAACAGTTATCCTGTGACATACTGTCCGAACACTGGCATTAGCAATAGTTCCCATATCCAGCTCAGGGGGTGAAGCACAGCTCAGCTTTGTGATAGGAGAACACTTGACAGTACCACACAAGAACCCTGACAAAGCCCCATTGACACACGAGATCTTTCTTTTAAAGGACGAGGGCTTGAACATTAGTCATTCAGAAAATTTTGTCCACCTGTCCTCATGGTTGTTGGATTTGTGCAGGTAAGTACATAAGTCACATTCTCTTACGTACAGCACGGTTGTCAACCAAAGATCACTTACAAGTATCAAAAGATTGACAAAAACCTTTTTTGCTTATTGCACTGTATGAAACAAGAAGTGACACAGGAACTGGTAAAGAGGAAGAAATAAATAACAACTCAGATGATATTAGGCATATTTGGATGGACCAACAACCAAAACCGTATTAGTCCTGGAAAAACAAGACTTGTTAAACTACCTCAATCGTTATGGCTAACCTGGACAGTCCACTGAGTCAGTTTTGTCCCTGATACACAGAAACGCAATCTATAGCACTTGCACCATGCTGGTGGGCATGGTGGGCAACCAAGAGGGCAACCTCCTACAACAAAACAGCCTTCCCTACTGTTGAAAGGTATTTCCTGAATGCCTGTCAGCAGAAACTGCACCTTCTAATGCTCCTGGCTCTTTCACAGTCTTGGAAGAAAGAAGAGCATTCTGCAGAGCCAGAACAGTATTCTGGAAAGTGACCGTCACTCCTCCTTACCTATATATGCTAAGCCTCCATATTAGATACAAAACACTTTAAAGATACTTTTCCCCAACCACAGTGATTCGTGTATTGAGCAATGTAAATTAAATATTACTTATTCTAAAAATACTAGCAACAAGAGGATTTTTACACCATACATGTAACTTCTTTTCACAACTTTGGTAACCAACACACTACAGCATTAGATGCAAGACACCATTTCCACTGCAGTTAGCACAGTGGTCAACTATGCCCAGTTAAGATAGTTGATATTGGTCAAGCTGGCTGTGGTGGTAGCAGCAATCAATGCAACCTAAGTATCCATATGATTACCTCCCTTATGGGGCTTATTTTTCAGCCTAATGAAACCTGTCTCTGCTGCCATGGCCTAGTGAAAACTGTCTCTGCTGCCCTGGCCCAGGCTAGCACTGGTCCTTCAAGCAAGGTCATTTAAATCCAACATGAGTCTCATCATGACCCTGCAGACATACCATTCTGTACAAAATTGACAGCTAAGTTAAATGGACTGTCCTCTGAAGTCCCTAGTTGGTCTTCTCTGAACTTACCTCAAAAAGGTGTTGTAAAGGACTGGATTTTAGCTCTTCTTTGTTGCCAAAGCGTTGGAAACCAACACCCAATAAGCCTTGGATAACAATTAAATACAGAGTTAGACAACAGCCCAGAGTATATTGTTCTGTTAATTAAGTTGTTTTCATATGCAAGTCTAGTCTTAACATTGTATGTAATAAAAGAAATGCCTTACATTGTTAAACAATGTAATGGTGTACGCTACAAAAACAGATCAAAAGCTGTCCTGGTTTCGGCTGAGATAGAGTTAATTTTCTTCCTAGTAGCTGGTACAGTGCTGTGTTTTGGATTTAGTGTGAGAACAATGTTGATAACACACTGATGTTTTAGCTGTTGCTAAGCAGTGCTTATCTTAAGCCAAGGACTTTTCAGTTTCCCATGCTCTGCCAGCAAGCAGGTGTGCAAGAAGCTGGGAGGGAGCACAGCCAGGACAGCTGACCCGAACTAACCAAAGGGATATTCCATACCATAGAACGTCATGCCCAGTATATAAACTGGGGGGAGTTGGCTGGGAGGGGCGGATCACTGCTTGGGCATCGGTCAGCGGGTGGTGAGCAATTGCATTGTGCATCACTTGTCTTTTCTTGGGTGTTATTTCCTTTTTTTTTTTTTGTTATATTACTTTTCATTACAATTATTATTATAATTATTCTTAGTAGTGTATTTTATTTTACTTCAGTTATTAAACTGTTCTTATCTCAACCCACGAGTTTTACTTTTTTTTTTTTCCTGCTCCTCCCCACCCCACTAGGAGGGGGAGGGGGAAGCGGCTGCATGGTGCTTAGTTGCTGGCTGGGGTTAAACCACGACAAAAGCATAACCTGTTATTCCACTGCATGGAAAAAATCAAAACTATAATAGCTAGAAACCAGTAAGAAATACTATGCTGTTTTTCAGTTCCTCATAAATGGAATTTGTGTTTCTGGACTTGTAGAGAAAATTATCTTTTGCACAGCAATCAGCTGTAAATGAGAAGCCACAGAGTGGAAACTGACCAGCAACACAACGTGCTCAAAACTCCTTGTTTTGCTTCCTCCCTTAACAGAATTATCATTTCAAGGACAACAGAAACTGGGACACAATACAGTATTCCACATACCACTTATGCAATATTTTCAAGGGAACTTTTTGCTGCATGCTGAGAATATGCAGCTTTTTTCATGTATCCAATTTGGCGTCAGCACTTTCCAAAAGCCATCTGAAAGGGCAAGATCCAAATCCCAATTTTTCTGTCTAAATCAAAAGAGCCCATTAACTCATTCAGTAATCTAGCAATATTAACCCTGCAGCCTCTTAGATTTTCTGAGGCTGCTTTTAAGACCATCTCATTCCTCTGAGGTGACAAGGACCAGGACTGATGTGAAGAAAGCATCTGAGGAATAGGTATGCAGGTACTCCTTTGAAAGCCCTCTGCAACTAAACAAATAGCACTGTCTCAAGAACTTCCCTCTTGGAAACACCGAGTGCAAGAGAAGCCACGGCAGATTTAGGTAAGAAAAACAAGTTAGGGTTTAGGAAATAAAATGAGTCTATTGAAAGTGAGTTTCTTTAAGCACAGCTTGTTCTATGAGCAATCGGAGCTTGATTTCCTAATGATCTCTCTTAGATATTAGCATACCTACACGTTCCACTTTTCAATGCTGGCTTCACACTCCAACCCCCAGCAAGACTCCCAGCTTTTTTTCAACCCAAACACATCCTTTCACACGTTTCTGTCTTCAAACTGTCCCCAGCCCTTGTTATACTCACCAGTTATTGGCAAGATGCAGCATGTGTTGGGACTGATTCTGACTTAGATGTGCTGACTGGTTAGCCGGCAGGCTAAACGCAGAAGTTAACTTTCTCTCCCAGAGGGCACTACATTGTATTTCTATCCCTACTTGGCTGCCAACTGCCATAATACCAAAGGAAATTTGTTCTCTTGGAGACATTTTTCTTTGTCAGATCTGGCTGAAGTTAGCCAATGGGTTCAAAATTTATTAGGAGCAGAGTGACAGGAAGACAGATGGACAGACAGTGTGACTGCATAAGCTTTGTTACCTTAAGAAACCTGCCCCAAAACTGCCTAGAGGTTGAGGACTTCTCTGCCACGTTTCAGCAAAATATGTTTTCATTTATTACGTTTTAAAGCCTCTGACAATAGCAGTTATAGTAGAAATGCTGACAGATTGTTAATTATAGCACTGCTTCTGGGAAAGGACCATTATAATAATATTTCTATGCTATAATTCTGTGAAGCATGACTATATTACTTGTTATAAAATCTGCCATATAGTTGAGCTGAGCCAGCCCAAATAAAGAGGGGAGCACCCATTTTGAAAGAAACAGTTTGAACTACTAGGTCTAAAGCATGATTCTAACAGTTGTGTGCTGGACAACATGTACACATGTAAATAACAGGCATTGTGATCTTTATACCTTCAGGAAACTTTGTATTAAAATATATAAAATTCCTGATACTCAGACTTAGGAGTACAATTTAGTATCTTCAAAGACAGAGTGAATGAGGTCAGCTCAGAAGCCCTTTAACCACATTGCATTTCATTGCTTAATTGTCATTGCCACATTCATTATACAATAGCATAGTGACAAAATTATGTCTAAGGGGCAAAAATGAATGAAATATGCAATGACGAAATTTATTGAATTTTAGGTGAACTTATTCTGTATTCAATTCCTATGAAACAAATCCTAAGCGAAGCAAAGCTCTGCTATAAACTGTTTGATCAGAAACAGGATCAAGAAAGACGAGCTGCAGAGGAAATCATTTAACAAAGGAAAAAAATATTCTATTACTGCTCTCACAGCCATAAGAATGTTTTGTTCAACTGTCCAAAACCCAGGAATTTACTCTATAAGGAGAATGTGTAGAACTGAATATATTTTAGTTATGTTATCTACACTGCTGAATCTGAATACATAAGTGGAATAGAAGTAGGGTATTTATGCTAAGTTTTTAACCCAGCTCTGTTCATAAAGTTGATTCACTGATGTCCCCACGAACAGCGGTACCAGCGCTACTGAAGGGGCAGCATAAGGGCTGGGATAAGCAAAAGTGACCGCTTAATAGATACTGCGCTTTGTGTTTTCCATTTAAAAATAAATACACAGACACTGTTTTCAGAACCTACTGCAAAAGATGTGGGGGAGTTTTATAGTTTTCACAGGTGTACGAGCTTTCAAGATCGAGGAAGTGGGCATGACTGCCTTTTTTTAAAGACCTAAAAATACGTCAAAAACAGCTTTTGGGGGGAAATTAGAAAAGGAGAGGAGAATATGGACCAATTTAAAATGCAAGATTAACAACAGAAATCAACAAAGTTGTGAATCCTATGGATGGGTCAACTGCCATATAAGAGGGATATTTACAGATCCAACAATCAGACATAAATGATCTCTGGTCAGAGAATAACTATCAAGCCATGCTAGGCTGCACATGAGAGGATTTTTCAGTCCTCACTTATCTGATGGACATTTCAGAAGAGGTAGGAGTGTGTATGTGTGTGCATGCAAACGCACATGCATGCAAGATCGATAGTCTTCTAGGGCCTATTCACTTGCACATTCTCCACCTACACACCTCTCTTTTCCTACATTTTAAAGGGAAACTGAATATTTTTGGAGAAGTGTTGGAATATCTTCAAAGATACAAACTCTCTGGGCCTCAACCTGCCAAAATGCAGTTGCTGTGGAAGTTAATTATGCTCCATGAATAATGAGCTAGTTTCCAGAGGGAACAACAAAAACAGATAAAGAAAACACACAAACACACACACAGACAACCAAATACAAAATATACATTTTGTTACAATTATTCTATGGTTGTGCATACAGGTGTGGCATAGGTAAATTAGCAACTCTTACTCTTCCACAACTGTTACACATGCAAAATCTGAACAAGGAAGACAGTAGCACAGTAGACATGCAACAGCTATGGTAACATATACGCATTTTGTCTGGAGGCAGCAAGAGAAGTCTGTTCAGCTATGAGAGCTCCAAAGGTATAACCAGCACACTCAGAAAATATTTATACTGCCCTTTAAAAATAAACCCCAAATTACACATACATAATCTGAGAGGGGAGCTACTGAGGGACAGAGGGACTGCTGGGTAAATTTCCTCCTGTTATTTCTTGTACAGTAGTATAGGTCATACTGCTGATGAATCAGTCTGGATTATTTTGTTCATATTTTAAGGAGATTAACTACACATTACATGCATGGAAACACAATATTACTCTTTATGAGCCCAGAGTGAATCCAATGGGCCTGCAAAAACTGAAGCTGGAAACCTAGACCATATTATACAGTAGAAAAGGGAACAGGAGAAACAAATATTAAAACATACCAAACTGCATGCCCCAGTCACCAAGGTAATTTATTCTTATTACTTCATGCCCCAGTGCAGCTTTGAGATTTGCTATAAAATTCCCTGGTAAGGAAACAAAATTGGTATTATTATTCAGTTGTAGCTAGTCTCTCATCCCAACAAAACAGTTTTCTGTTTTTGTATGATCTGTATTCAAAATGAAGAGGAAAAGCAATCAGATGAACTACTGCACAGAATTTGCTAAAATACTTCACAACTAAAAGCAATAGTATTCTGAGCAGGAAAAGAAAGGCTGTGCATTTGAAAGGTGCCATAAAGTGTCTCATACAACAGTGATAAAAACATACACGTGTATGTGCATGCACATACTGCAAAGTATATGAACACGAAAAACACTTTTTAAAGTCTTCTTGTGTTCTCACAAATATGTGGCAGTGTACATAATTCCCGTCAGAGTCAGGCAACCTCATACCAGGAGGTTAAGCAAGTACTCAAAATTCACAAACTGCTGTGAACTGTGACATTAAATAGAGAACATCAAGTCCTGAATCTCTATACACTGCTGGAGCAGTACTGAGCTCTGCACTTAACACACTACGTGTCTGATATGCTCCACACTTACTGTATCACATAAGCACATCTTGGTTCTAACTGTTATTACAACAAAAACCCTTTGTCTTTCTCCTGAGCTTAGCTACAACCATAGAATTACAAAGAAGAAATACCTGCATTCTTTCCTCTATTTTCCTGTGCTTCAAGGGTACCTTTTAGTGACAATACTGATGTAAAAGGATGCAGAAAGCTTTCTCTTCTTCTGTTATTGTAACACCATATTATAGCTTGTAATTACTTTCAATTCCATTCTCTGTAGTCAATTCATTCTCTTACTATTGGACAAACATTGATCTACAGAATTATTTTTGAAAGTGTTTTTTTTCTACAGCAAAGGGTCCAGAAATGGAACATAAAGAGCTCAAAATATGTAATTTCACTCAACTATCAGTTCATGAAGAGGCAGAATTATTAACTTTATGTAATTAATAATTATACATGATACATTAAATAATTAAAAACTAATACATTATTAGCTGCACAGATGCTGTAGGATCTTCTGCTAATAACCTACTAGTTTTTATTGTGAGAGAGGGAAAGGAGGGAGAAATAATGTTTTCCATATGCCATTAGAGTACTGCACAATAAACTTATTAATTATTCCATTACAAATTACAGCAACTGTGTTAGTAATACTGGCATAAAGTAATTAATAATTACCAATTACAATTAAGTAATTACTTTACATGTTAACATAGCTTAACATAAGCTTTTTGCAAGACAGCCACCAAGACATAACTATCTGACTGCTCTGCAGTCCAGTGCAAATTAGAAATTTAAAATTCAAAGGACTCCCATAACACCTCAATGAAAACTGCCCTGGGTGTCTTTATAGAACATTTTTAAACTACTTCATTTAATTTTCACAGTCATAAAACTATATTACATGTCACTTAATAAATCTGCCAGCAACACACCACGCTCTTTTCTTCACTGCATAATGAGCAAAAGGTTTTTAATTAGCGAGTGTTAGCAGTGTTCCCCTGTCAAGTGAAACAGGAAGACAAAGAAGCCCTTTTAGGAGGCAGTTAAATGCATACTTACCTACTATTGTGGAACGCAAATGTCCTATGTGAAACTTTTTGGCAATATTAGGGGAGCTGTAACAAATTTTCAAATATAATGTTTGTTCAGTGTACAAGACTGCCAGATCACCAAATCAAAAGAATTCAACTCATACATATAGCAGAAGAACTGAAATAAAACCACCACTTTCAATTTTCCCTTAAAATTCCCTGATTAGCTTCTGTTCTAGACAGCAAATTTTCCTATGCAACCAGCTTTTCCTCCAATATCAGTTAACAGCCAGCGTTACAGGGAAAAAGAAACCGCAAACAATCCCATAAAAAAGAACCTCCCCAAACCCAACTATACTAGTGACAAAGGACTTACACTACCTGCTCACTTTTTACATGTTTTGGACATATGGATCATTCTCCTCATACCTTTATTAGAGATAAATCTGATACCAGGATAGGGGACCTTGTGTACAAGAATCAGTAACTAAAATCACATCTTCCTCTACCAACAATGGCCCCCCCCAATTGTTTGCCCCTGATAATAAAATGGAAGTTCAGCTATGAAAATTCACCCTCCAAATTAAAGCCAAGTGCTTACTTTCTGTGACTATGGAAGCCTGCAGAGGGAGTATAAGTGAACAAAAATACTTATACATAAGGAGATCTGAGTCAGCCACTTTTAATTCCATGAGCAGGTGACCATAAACAAAATTGCAGTGGACAGAAATTTTGGGGCCAGCAATTGAGAAGATTTAGCAAGACAAATGCCTGGCTGCTTTAGCAAATCAGGGAGGAACGTATTAAGGTGAAAAAAGAAATGGGTTAGTGGCTGAAAAGTCAGATCATGTTTCTTGATAACAAAATAAAAGAAGCCTACTTAAAAACTGAATGCTATTATGCACTAAATGAGAATATTCTTAGCGGAGGGCAGTGTGAGGTGTGAACTTTTTAAATACCAAAAATATATTCTGGGAAAAAAGCCTCAATTCCCTAACTGTAACTTATATTCTACTTAGCAAATATATCGGAGTATCAAATACAGCTGAATATAATACCCTAAATATGGCTTAACTTCACAGGCATCATACATTACAGCAATGAATATCAATCAGCAAAATATAATCAGCAGACAAGGCAATTTTCTCAAAGGACTCATCACATGTGCTTACCTGAACTCAATCACTGCCTTTTGTCTAGGCACTGTAGAGAAAAGTTCACTTTTTACTCCATACTCTGAGCCATCTTTCAACACCTGCTGCAACACAGTCTAAACCACAAGGAAGATTAAAAAAAAAAAAAGGAAAATACGTTTCAACAACAGAAAACATGATCAGGAAAACTGTTTACCAATCACACAAGAGACTGATCCCACAGCCTTTATTCACATTAGCAATTAGATGGCTAGTCTGCCAAGCAAACAAAATCTCATATGCAGATGAAAATGCCATTAACTTTTGAAAGCCGTATCTGATCAATTAAAAAAGAGAAATTACAGGCAGAGTTTTGGTGAAAATCAAGGCTGACTTTGGTGAAAACTTAAAAGGAAGTGGAAAGCCTAGTTTTCACTAAAATCATTGCTTAGTTACATAAAATGAAAGGGCAAGAGAGTAACCTAGGGGTAACTGATGGACAGGAAAGGAAACTCAGTCTAAGCACATGGGTAGAACAGTGACCTCACGTAAAATGAGGGAGTTCTCATGCAAATAGGAGTGTTACCGTATGCTAATCAGGACCCTCATCTATCCTAATTCAAGTAACACATTTTAAAATAAAGAGTACCTTGTAGAACTAGACCATAGATTTGGATGAAAAAGTAGGAGAGCTCATGAGCAGTAGACTTCACTAGAGAATTTACCTCATTGTGCAGCCAAATGTTCTCAGTGGGTTTTTTATTATTTTTAATTAATTAAAAAAAGCTACACAGCATACCTCTGAGCCTCCTCAAAAGCATCCTGTTCCCATGAATACATCTTATCTAGGCTCACTTTGAGGCATTTGGCCATTTCTCTGAAATTCCTAGGAGTCCTGTCCTATATCCAAGGGTTTTGTCAAGGTTTCATATACAGGGGACACCCGCTGCGCACAGCACAGCCAGATCACGTAGGTCCAGCCCTCTGGGACACATCAGACTTCCCACACACTCCTTGTGACTGAGGGCCTACAAGAAATCGAATGAGCTCTAACTGCATGAGCATTACCACACATATGCAGGTCACCTGAATAGCACATGAACCCATTTCTTCCGCTTCAGGAAATCTCACACAGAAGTACGGGAGTTCCAGTCTTCATGATTATCACTAAAGCCAATTTAAGAGACAAAACAACTACTACAGAATCCTCTCCATCACTTCACTGCAGGTAGACTGCAACGAAAGCTCATGGAAGATTTGGTCATTCATAACTCTAACAGCATATTTAAACATCAACCAGTGCTTTAAGTGACAGAGACAAAAGAGGCTTAGCTATTTCTAATTTCGGCTGTATAAATTTAAACTGCTTCCATTGTTAATCCTAGAACATGAGGCAGATTAATGTTTCTACCTTTGTTCCAGTTAGTTTACATCACTGTCCACTGTATTTCTTCATTAATCCTGTTTAGGAATAGTATCTGCCTAATGTTCTTTTCCTTTCCTGTTGGAAGAGAGCACGTATATACATGGGGAAGCAGAAAAACAGGAGACACTTGCCTCCTCAGAATTTAAGCCTCCTCAGAACTACTGAGTCACTTCAACTTAAGTCTCTAACAGGAAGCGGAAAAACTAATACATTCACATTCTACTAAAACTGCTAGGTTTTTCTAGGCACCAAAAGTCAGCGTGCTTTCTGCTCCTTTAGTGCCAAAGAAATCCAACTATTCAACCCTCCTGTGTCCAAACACCCCTTCTTCCCTTCCCCCACCTGCAAGTCTGTAAGGACACTGTGAATGGTCCCTACAAAAGTGTGTCTACTTTGAAAGTATGGAGACTGTGTAAAATGCCTTAAAATATTTCCTCAACAGCTTGAACACAGTTGTGGGAAGAGGAATCCTATGCTGACTATATTATCAGTAATGCATTCATACAGCAAGGTAAGTCCCTGTACTTACCCTACATACTTCAGTTTGTCACACAAATGCCAATACACTACAAAACCGAATATATGAAGCTATATGTATTGGACAAACTTCCTGAAGATAATAGAGGCCTTTAACAACGTGAACGAAAGTGGAACTCTCACTTCATTCAGTGGAAACTTTTCTTTTTTTCCCCTCCAAAAAGTACTTTAAAATTCTTCTGCAATAGATACTGAATAAATTTTGAAAAAAAAGGAACAGTGCCTGTAGAAAAAACTTTTAATTCTGTTCTTATTACGGCACCTAAGAAGGGAAGCTAGACACACACAGAAATCGTCAAATTTACCCATAGACCTATTCTCCTTATCAGTGAAAGTTACAGCTAGGTTTTATCTCCTCCTCTCTCCTCAGTGACATAATGCAAAATTACACGTCCTAATTCCACATTTTTTCCAGCAAAGCTCTACTAGGCCAGACACATAGTTTTGCTCGAATCATTAAACTGCCTAGAATCCCTACAGATAAAGCACCTCGTGAAATCCTGTCCATGAATAAAATTTACCACTGAAACTACTCTTTCACTGAATAGTCAGCTGCTATGTTCTTATCAAGATGGATTGATTATAAATAGCTAATGAAAAATTAAAGGGATAAAGCAACTGATTGATAGGCATGCCTAAGCATTAGCAATTCACAAGAAGAAAGGGTCTTACCATTCAGGAAAAGAGGACTACAAGCCTAAGTGACTCAGTGGAAGTCCTGAAGGGAAGAGGGCTTCACCAGTATTAGGTAAGACCTGATTTCTTGCCCTTAATTCACATGTGGTTAGTTTTCTAAGACCACAATATCATTTTCCACAAGAGTTGCTAAGCTTATAGATTAAGGCCATGAACAACACCACAATGTAGCTTGCTCCACAAGTTAGTTGAACTGGCTTAGCAAAGCTTTCATTCAGTCCCCAGTCTAACAGTATCAGCCATCCACTTACCTTTATGAAGCTCTTGCAAACAATCTAGAGTACAACTAACACACTACTCTTATAGACCGAACGGTATCTTCCTTTCATTAAGTTACTGGTTTAACAAATGAAGCTTTTGATTTCAGTCAGGCATTGGACTTTGAGGAATACATCTTCCTTTTTTTTTTTTTTTTTTTTTTTTTTTTTTTTTAGCCAAGTATGTAATGATAGATCTGCTATCAAATACTTTTATTTCAGGTATCGTTTCATCATCCTTTTCTGTTTTAAACAAGAGTCTTTACATGCAAGATCAAAACTTCTGAGTTGTCTACTGTAGAAACTCAAAGCAGAAGCCAAGCCTGCCTTTTAAAGCAGAGAGAGGAAAAGGAGGAGTTATGACTTTCAGTGAATAGTAGATACATTGGTTCCTCATAAGGATAAACTTTTGTGAGCCTCATTCCAAGTTCTAGGCCTACATAACAAATCAGCAACAGGGACACTTGTAGAGAACGTACGAAAGACAGTTTTACATAGAAAATACCTTTCTAAGACAACAGTAAGTATTCTATAGTTTTATAGAGGAATTTATTTTTACCTGAAATATAGTACTCACCTTTGCTAATAATTCCCTGTTTATCGTGAAGTTCACTGTTCCTGGACCAGCGCTGATTTCACTCACTACAGCATCACATTTTAACTAAAAGAACAAAATGAAACAGAAACTCTACATGAAAACAGGTAAACTGGAAAACTGTAATTCAATCCACTATAAATATTGATTTAGTCCACTATAAACATTAAATGTTATTTATTGGTTTGAAGCAATCACAAATGGATCATTTAATCAATCCTGTTGGAAAAGGGATGATTTTATTCTTTCCAATCCACGCTTGACAGCTCTCAATGTAACTCAGCGTGAAATGTCACACATATGTTTTACTTCAGCCCCTGCATGTCTGTGTTCTATTTTGACTGGGAGCAGTAATTGATCTCTTTGTACACACAAAAGCTGAGATACATTTGACAACTTACACAGTACCCGACAGCACTTGGGGGGAAAAAAAAAAAAAAGAAAAAAAATCAAGATCAATGTCTTAAAGAAAACCTGAGACAGAAGTTTTGGACTGCTGTTTCCTGAAGTTTCTGACTTTAATGACAATGTTCTGCAGTATCCAGTGATACAAAATAAAGATGTTAAAGGCCAATTTATTAAAAATTTCATTTATAATTTCCATAAGGCACATGTTTTGAAAATTCTGAGCCCATAAGGAATATTTGGGCACCCAACCCCTAATGTCAACCTCCTCTTTACACAAATTTTGGTCTCTTCGCAGGCTGAGAGTTTTGGATCTCAACCTGTCAGGTTTGAGAGTTTCTTATTAAACTAGCTGTCTTTCATAGCCAAGAAATTGTTTTGGTTTTTTTTAAAAAAAAAAAAAAAAAAGAGGGATGGAAAGCATATAAAAGATGACACAGTCACTTCATCACTTGGTTAATATCTTTGAGAAAGGCAAGCTATACATTCCTACTGAAGCTCATCAGCATGAAGAAGAAATTCTACTGCCATGCTAGGTCTCCAGCTTAAAACAGTAACTTAACCAGGAGATGAAATCATGGTTAACCTTGAAGTTCTTTAACCTTCACAAGCTCCAATAACAACAAATTCCAATGTTTATTCACAAGCTACATGAAAAATATTTCTTGTATTGACTCTGAATTTCCCACCTTATCATTTTACAAAAGGTCTTTTTTACTTACGGAGCAGAGAGAAAACAGAAATTCCCACTGGACTTTCTCCATACTACTTGTTCTGCTAAACATTTTCTACGTAATCTGTCATCTCAGTGGTTTTTATCTCTCTTTAATATGAGTGCTCACCTGGCCTCTCCATAGCTTTAACAACCTCTCCTCCAAGTGCCCTGTGGTTCTTTAGTAACCATATCTTCCCGTGCCTAAGGCTTGGACCAGAATGCCACTATGCTGTACAGAGGCATAAAAGCCCCACAACACAATGTCCCCTCCACGAACAACTAACAATCCAAAGATGAAACAAGAATCAGCCAGCCAGATGAAATCAAAAGCCCATGGAAACGAGACAGTTCTGACCTTTCTGACAGACAATTCTCAGCACATCAGAGCACATTATGTTTCATTTAGTATCACGTTGCCTTAGTATTTAGGCTATTTTAGTCAATGAGAAAAATTTCCATCTCTTCTGCCTAACCTAAATATCTGTATTTCAAATATTGTGACCTATTTCCTCAGAAGTGACTAAGAACATACTGTTGAACCTTGAGGCACTCCATCAACTGTTTATCATGACAAAAACTGGTAACTGCCTACATTTTTCTGTCTCTCTGATAGTTTTTGATATGTGGTTATATTTTGCTAATTTCTACACTGCTTACCTTCTTTGTGGATGACATGACCAGCCTAAACAAATTATACTAAATGCATCTCCTTTATTCACTACCCAACAAAAACCATTCCTAAGACATTAATGGAATTTTTTTTCCTTTGTCTAACCGGCGTGGTCTATTCAGTTTTGGGGCTTATATTGATGGTCTGTTCTTCTTTACTGTTACAACTGCTCTTCCATGTAAAGATGTAGGGCTAAGTGTCCCAGGTTTATTTAATGAGCCACAAACAATAAAGGAGAGAGATAATTTGCAGCTTTCTAAACATTGGGAACAGCAGCTGTTTTTAAAGTGACAGACTAGACACAAGGAAAAAAACTGTTACTGTGACGTTACAGTCATCGGAACAGATTGCCCAGGGAGGCTGTCAAATCCTTGGAGGCTTTCAGTACCTGATGGGATTTCAGAAGTCCTCAGCAACCTCATCCAAAAACCCTCAACAACCTGCACCGAGGAGGAGATGAGAACAGATAACTTCCTGAGGTCCTTTCCAACCTGAATTATTTTATGGTTCTAGATCATCTTTAAGTTGTTTCAGGACTTTCGGTTGTACATCTGTGCACCATCAGTTCTTCTTCCACCTGAGTCAGAAAATTCATCTGTTACAAGAATGGGTCCAAGATACAGATCTCTTCAACATCTCAGCAGTGAAGAATGGCATGGAGAAATAGTTTAGCTTCTCAATAGTATTACAACTGCTTTTACTTGTCCTTTTTAACTGCTGATCATACAGCAACCCAACTGATCCCTTCTCAAGCTTGCTCTTTCTAATGCAGATGAAGAATCGTTTACACTTTCATTATGTGATCTAGCTCCTCTTTGCAACTAACTTTGCCACAATTTCCTAGTTTATACTCCTCTGCATTGGCATCAGCAACACATTTTTAAATTGTAAATTTTTTTTTTCAGCTCAAATGATCCCTCAAACCTCAGCATCACCTTTCTGATCCCACTTTTGTTCAACTTGATGCACGGCAACTTCTCGAAATTTTTATTTCCTTCCCTTCCTTCAAGGTTTATGTCACTTCTGTAGACCTTGTTTTGCATGCTGCTTCTTTTTTATGCTGTAGTTAGTCTTAACACCTCAGCTACTGCCATTTCCCAGACTAACACACCTGAAAAAATTGCTGTTCTAAGAAACCTCAATTTCAAGCAGTTAAGGATTTGAAAGTCTGGCTTGTTTGTCCCACAGGCTAAATTTATCCATTGCCATTCTAGTGCTGGATTTTGCAGCCGTCGGTTTTCCAAGCCACTGCATACTCAATTTCTTCCTCAAGTGCTGGGCAACAGTACAGACCATGGCATACCCTTTAGATACCTTCCTAACTTCACAAATATTATTTACTTTCAAACTATTTTAAAACAATCATTTCATAAGAACCTTAACTAAAATTGCTTCTCCAATTCCCTGTGAAGATTCTGTGTATAATTACACTAGGTGCAGTCATTAAACTACTGTGACCCAAACAGATGCTTGGAGAAAGAATACTATTTACCTTATGATGCCTGTTACACCTCTAGTCTGTAAGTTCGTTATTGCATAAATATATGATTAATGCATTAGCATACCCTTTCAGCTAGCCTCTCAGCTTGAAGATTAAGGACTTGTGCTAAGCAATCACTAGAACTGTCTTCTGTTACTGATGCAATGGAAAGCTGGAAATCAGCAACACGCCTGAAAAAAAGAACATATGAAAATCAGAAAAAAAACCTGTTGAAATGATGGGTATATTTGGCAGATCCAAGCTGACTCTGCATATGACAAGTCTAATTGCCAAGCGTAACCCAGTCAGAGATACCTGAAAGTTCACTATGTTTAGAAAGCTGCAATAGAAGGCCAAGTATTACCTTTGCTCTAATACAATTAGAAAGTAGATATGGTGAGAACACCACTTCAGAATAAACGAAAATTATGCTCATGAATAAATGTAATTTACTTGCTAACATCATTATAACTCTCAAGCAGGACACTGAAAAAAATCCGTGATAACTTCACATTGGTTCTAAGCAGTTTCACATTCAGATCATTAATGCTGAAACATTTGCCATTCAAGCACTGACTATAATTTGTACAGCTTTTTAAGCACTTATATTTGTTTTGAGCTTGCTTGAAAAAATAGAGTGATTTAATTAGATTTAGGTATCTTCTTATAATTGGATTGGTATTATTAGCTTAGGTTTGCTTTTTTCTGTATTTCTTTTTCCCTAAAGTCCTGTTAAGCTCTTGCAATAATAAGCACAACAGAAAATAATAAAACATGAGATAACTTTGTAAGATAAAATGTAAACACTACCGTTTTTTGGAGACAGGAACTGCAGATATGGACTTTATTAAATTTTCTGGTGGCAGGTCCAAAACCTTTGAAAGCTGTATTTGACATAAAGAACAAAGTGTCTTAAGCAAAGAAGATCCAGGAAAAACACTGCTCCCTGTTTAAATACTTGTGGGGGATGCATCATTTATGTCTGAAAGCAAATTTCAACCCAGGTAGAAAAGCAAGTATTAACTATTATAAGCAATACAAAAAAATATGCAATACAAACCCAAGAAACGTTAAAGGAGCCTTAGAAAAAGCAAGACAAAACACCACGTATAGCCTTTTTTTTTTTTTCCTTCTTTCCCCCCACGAAGAATGCCATCAAGCCCTCGCATGCCTTTATCGACTTATCTAATCGCTACACCTCACTTAGCTTATCCCGCGGCTAGTCAGCCGGGGGGGGGGGGGGGGGGGGCCCACACCATGCGAGGGCCGCGCTAGCAAGCTACGAAATGGCTGGCTTCCCGCCAAGATGAAGACTCCCCTGATTAACTGCTCACGGGCTTCAGCCTGCGGGGAGGGGGAACCTGCACACCTGGCGCGGGGCTGGCGGTGTAAGGGACCGTAAGGGGACCGCGGGGACCGTGCTGCCGTCAGACCTCCCGCCAAGGGCCGGGCGGGGGAGGGGCACCCCTCACTTGCCGCCCCGCGCGGGCCACCAGCCGCCGCCGCGCCCGCGCGCAGGGGAGGGGGGCGGGCCCGCGGGAGACGCTCGAGCGCGCCCACGCCCGACCGCCAAAGAGGGGCGGGACAGGGAAGCCCGCGCCGAGCCCCTTGGCAACGGGTCGGACCCACTGTTAGACGCCCGGAGAGGGGGGGGGGGTGTCTGAGTGAGGGAGCGAAGGGGACGTCCCGGTTATGGCGCGCCCCTCCTCCGCGCAGGCTGCGGGAGGGAGCGGCGTACCTGGGAAGCGATGCTCCTCCGAAAGGAACAGGCTGCCATGGCTGCGCGGCCAGGCGGAAGGTCGCTGCCGCCCCTTCCCCCCACCTCTCCTTTCCGCCCGCCCAGGGGCGGGCAGGGTCGTACCATTCTCAGGACGGGGGTGGGAGGGGGAGGAAGAGCCCGTTCACCCCGCTTTGCGCAGAGGAGGTGCGCAGAGGTAGAGGGCTGTCCTACTGTGCAGGGGAAGGGGGGGAGAGCGGCGAAGCGAGCACGCCAGGCCGCAGCGTTTCACGGACAAGCAGCGAGCCGGGCGGCGTTCGCGGAGTGCGCGTGCGCCGCGGGTCGGCGCCGGCCTGCGCGGCCCCTCCCCCTCCGGCTCCGTTGGCGGCGGGGCGGCGTGTCCGGTACCGCTGGGGCCTGGGGCGCGAGAGGGGCGACATGAGCACGTGCTCCATCTCCAAGGTGAGGGGGAGGGGGCGCCCTCCAACCGCCGCTCCGGACGCGCGGGGCGGCGGCGGGGGGACGGCTGCCGGGGGGACGGCCGCCGGGTTTCGTTCCCGCCCTGCCGAGGCGACGGGGCGGCTCGAGGCCTCGTACCGCGGCGGCCGGGCGGGCGGCCAGGCGGGGCCAGCGTGCCCAAAGCGCTGGCTGCTCCCCCGCCTCGGCGGGACGGGGGCTTCGTCCGACCTGAGCGGCCCCCTCGGAGCGGTCCCTGCCGGGCCCCGTGAGGAGAACAGCGCGGTTGTGCGGGTGCTGAAGGAACTGCCCCGCAGAATTGCCCTGTCTCCATGTCGCGTCCTTGCGTCTGCTCCTCTTCCTATCTTTATCCGCTGCTCTTTCCCTCATCCCCTGTGCCCAGGCTCCCGGTTGCCCTATTCCGCAGTCTCTTCGCTTCTCTTGCTGTGTCAAGTCTTGGTGGCTCTTCAGCCGCGCCCTGACGCCCGCTTGGTCCCGCTTTACCCAAGGCACTTTTTCTTCTCCCAACAGTCAGCCCTCCTGTTTTCCTCCTCTGTCCTGTTAGCACACAAAAAGCGCTCGTACTTGAAGTAAACCTCACCTAGAACTGAGCAGTAGTGTTGTGGCTGTAAGTTTTGTCACTTCCAGCTAAGTCTGTTGGCATCGCTTGCTGCCACTTAAAAACACTCATTGCGTCTTCCCCCAAAACTAATTTAATGGAGAAATAAAAGTGCTGTCACTCGCACATAATGTTAAATATATATTATTGCCTTGATAATTCTGAGCTGAAAGCTTTTATCAGGCCTGTAGTCAGGGTTGGCCATAGGGACAGTGCATTCATCAGAGTGTTCATATGTAGTGAGACTTAAAATGTTGTATTGGAACGTTTAACTTATTTCTGTCTTGCTTGATTGTATAGTGAACAATAGCGGTGGTTCACAGCAGGAAGGGATGTGTTTTATCACTGGAAGACTCCTATCCTTTATATTGTTTTTCACTGAATTGTGATGTGCAGCTGGATCCTTCAGTGTGGAAGTCACTGTGCAGGAGTTACTTTCAGGAGTAAAGGAAGTACTTCCAAACAAAGTTAAAACTTAATCCAAAACAAGTGGATTTCCCTTTCAAAAATGGCTGTTGCCTTTAAGTAGTTAGGTAGTGAAACACGTCCCCCTGCCTTGCCTCCCGTGTCTTATATGTAATACTTCTTTGTCATTTTATATTCTGATCTCTGCTACATTCAGTGTTTTAGGGAAATCCCATGCTTGTAAAGCGTTAAATAATATTTGTGTTTGATTTGATTAAGCATACATTGTTTCTTCTTTTATATATATGATTTATAGTTATTTTGGCCGATTCCAGTTGTGCTCTCATGAATTACTTTTCTGACACGTTGTGCATGCTGCAGCTTAAATAAGACTGTAGCATAGCTTTTTGTAGTGGAATTGTTCCAGAGTGTTTAGGATCTGTAGAATAACCACAAGTTTTGTCCAGCCGTTTTTAGATGGTTGTTAATGTCCGTGGTAAAATGGAAAGTATCTGAAGGCGTCTCCAATTCATAAGGCTGTTTTTCAGAGGAGGCCTTGTTTTACTGCAATTTCTTATTTGTATAAGAAAGGAAGGAACATGTCCAAAGTCACCCAACAGACTAGTGCCTGTGATCAAAACTCAACATACCTCTGGAGTTTTATTTTCACTAGATCATTCTTACGCTAGTGGCTGAACTATCCTGGCTTGAGTTCAGTAATCTTTGCTTGTATAAGCATCTCCATTGAGAAATATAGGATTGAATCAGTCTGTTTATCTATGTTGAACACTTGTGTGTTTCCTTCCCCCTTACTGTAGCGCAGGAACCTCACAGTGAGAGCTGGGGAATGCATATGATTTTTTATATATGGGAAATCATTATAACTCTTCAAAAGAGATGAGTTTTTATTTGAGAGGATGGGGGAAGACATTTCAGATTTTGTGGAGGAAAATGAAAAAAATCTTCCAGAATTCAGAGCTTAATACTTGTGTTTTATTTCCTCGTCCTTTGTGATGAAATGGATCTAACTGGGAGATGACTTCTATCTGGAGGACTTCCTTGGAGCCAGGGTTTTTATTTATCTGAACCTTTTCCAAACCATTTGTCATTCTGCTTCTAACCATCTTTACTTTTTCAAGTTGGGATGCACTTGTCCTCTGTAGCTAGGGTGTGTCATTGGCTTTTGTAAGTGACTTAATAATACTCATTGCGTTATTCTGGATCACCTTTTCTATGCCTCTTCCTTTTTTTTTTTGTTTTGTTTTTAACTGAAACTGTACTGAGAAGACTCTATTGATGTGTCCCCAGGGAATTGTTTCCTCTTAATTCTAAACCTGTTGGAGGTTGAGACGTTTAGAGAATCTGCTGCTGTTCTAGTTGATGGTTGAATTGAAGAACATAATGGAAAGATGAAAAAGTTCCTCCCAAATATGCTGGGATACTGCTTCCACTAGTTTTCCAGCTTGAAACAGGAGTATAAAGGGACAACATGCGAATCGATATCCTTAAGATGCTGGCAATTCAGTTCAAGTTGTTGGTTTAATGGAGCACTGAAATTAAAGGAGAATAAAGTGGCCTCAGGAGCCAGTCAGATTGATGCTCATATTGAAGTTTATATTTTTTTGCTATTCTCTAGGGCTGCTTTGTTTTTAAACCAAGTCCGAAGAAGAGAAGGGTGTCTCAGAAAACAGGTTAGTGCATTTTGGTATATGTTTCTATGCTTGAGAAGGGTTAATCCTGGAAAATTCACCACATCTGATTGAGTTCTGTCATAGCTGCATGAGGATTTCTGTTGCTCCTTGATGTCAATATTGCTGAAAACTCATTTCTTTGGAGGAACCCCAGCAAATTGTTGGCTAGTGTAAATGTTTTTTTCATCTCCAGCAATCAAGATTGTATAGCTATCTTTGCCTATTTTTTTTTACAAGACAACTCCTTTCCATGCTACCATAAATTGTTTACTGACTGACAAACTATTTATCTGAAGAGTCTGAATGAGCCACTTTTAAGGTATGGGAGTCAGAAGTGATATCCCGTTCATAAGCCTCATCATATGCTGCATAGTTTGCCTAAGTTTCTTGAGGAAAATAAGAAAGAAAAGCCATTTGTGAAGATCCTATAGCTTCTGTCCACTAGTATTTGTTATATATATTTTCTCCAGCCTACATGCTGTGTGTACAGGTCTCTTGTCATTTGAGGAAGACTGAACACCACAAATAATGCTGCTTAAATAGTTGTTGTCTGAGACTCAGTTAGGAAACTTACTGTTCTTATTCCCAGGTTAAACTTTTTTTGGCATCACCAGAGCTGTCAAAAGGTGTGACAATTTGTATAAAAAAAGTGGAGGGGAAAGTAATAAGGCCAGATTTTTGTGGAAATCACCACAGGCTCATTCATTACCAGAGGGGCTTACTGTAACACCTGCTTTAAAATTAATCCCAAGTTATTTTTTCTGTGAGAGTTGGCACATCTGTAGCTTAGGGAATAAGAGGCAGGGAAATAGCATCCAGTCTGTCATTCCAAGTCATTGCAAGATAAATAAACCAACAACCAAGATGTATGCCCTTAAACCACATTGAAATTTTACCCCTTACTGGATATTATGTTTTTGTTTTTGTAAGATTAGTAATGCTTGGATAAATCCTACTAAACATGTTGTTCTAGTTAGCAAATGCTTTGAGACATAAAAATAAATTTGACTGAACTACCCCTAAAAGAGAGGCAGAGGTGAGCTAGTTTGGCTGCTCGCAGCAGTTGATTAGAATGGTGTTCTAAATAAACAGTACTTTGATGTGCATCCATCCAGTTTGGAAGCCCAGACCTGTCAAGTGTGAAGTTTCAGTTGTGAAACTTAACAGCATCGATAGTTGATAATACTGTTGCACCCCACAAAAGGCCTTCTGTGCACATTTGCACCTATCGTTTGAGTTTTGGTAGTATAAAAAGAATATTATTCCTTGGTGGCTGGATTTACTTTAACTAAAAGCCTAAGACCTGTGTGATCAGAGTGGGTTATGTATTTTAAGTGATTTTTCTTCGGGATACAAATGAGGTGTTAGTATAGGGGAGGCATGAAAATGGAGGATGAGGGATGCCTCTTGTTCATCATTTACAGAGCTGTTTTGGGTGTTTTTAATGCTTTGGGAGATTGAATGTGCTCATTAACTGGTTCTTTTCTACAGATCAGACTGCTGCTGATGCTCCATTGAATGGCCACCAAATGGACATTAATGGCTAGCAAATTAAATTTTTTATATGCATACATCTAGAAAAAATCAGTTGTTATGTTTAATGTCACCTTGTAGCAACAGTTAACAGGCTGTTTACTTAACCTTCAGTCTTTGTGTTCTTCCAGGTGGTGTTAGTGAAGCCTTAAAGCTACACCAGGCCTGCTAAATGTATGCTGGGAGTAGAAGGATGGTTCCAAGCCTGTGCACTGTTTTTTGTTTTTTTTTTTTAAGGGAAATGTAGACTGTGTGAATATGGGAGGAAAACCAAGAAAAATCTCACTCAGTTATACTGATGCTATTCAGTCTCCCATTTTACTCCCAGCTCTGTCTTTCCTTCTTAGTTGGAAGCTGGTGGAGAGTTTCTGTACTCACATCTGTGAGGCAGAGCAGCACCTGGGAAGCCAGATGCATTCAGAAAATGTGCCAAGACACTGTTTTACCAAAAAGGATCTGATTCTCCTTTTCTTTTTCATAAAGAGCATGTATAGAAGTGAGAGGCAATTTAGAGGTGAGCCAGAAATGCAGGCCTGGTTTGCACTTAAAAGTTTTGCTGGCATGGTTATGTCGGTTAAACGTATTTCAAAAAAATAAATAAATCTGTATTTCATGTAATCTGACAGTCCTTTCCCAGTATATCTTCTTATTTTCAGGAAACTGATGTTAGCTGCATCTTCCCTGGGGAACAGAAAGGATTTTAATGTATTTATTCTTGCAAGCCTTTATGGTTCATATCTGACTGTAATAGTGAAGGAAGACTGAATATTTAATAAGTGAGAGAGACCCACAAAACTTTCTGAAGCAAGGGAAAGATTTTTTTTTAAATTTTATTTTATTTTAATAATAAATGTGGTTTGCTCTGATTTAGCCTTTAGCTCATCTGGGACTTGAGATGGAAGCCAGTTCTTTACCTTTTGCCTGCATACTTGGGTAATAGACTCTGCTTGTTCCCTCACGTGTTCTACCAGATACCAGCAGTTGGTTAATTGGTTAAGAGAAAAGTCATCTCCCTCAGATATATACGTATATTAAGATGTTACTGTTTGAGTTGAGTGCTTCGTTTTCTTCTCAATAAAAAATGTTTTGTTTTAATAATCTTGTTTGTGCTTGCCTTTGCTTTCTGTCTTTCTAGCTAATGATTTCAGAGAAAGAAACGATGATTCAGAGGATGCTGAGTTGCGGTTTGTTACTTGTCAGTCTTTATGGAATCAGATCAAATCGGAAACAGAGGTGAGTCTTGCACCTCATACTAAAGCAGTGTTTTGCATTTATAACAACGCTACTTGCTTGTTTCTGGAGATCTTCTTTTTTACATGCTTAAAAGGACAATTAGTTAAAGCAATAAAAGGGCCAGCAATATTGACCGAGACTGAAATCCCTGTCCAGAATATAAAATAGTGTCCTGGTTTGGGCTAGGACAGAGTTAATTTTCTTCCTAGTAGCTGGTATAGTGCTGTGTTTTGGATTTAGTAGGAAAAGAATGTTGATAACACACTGATGTTTTTAGTTGTTGCTAAGTAGTGTTTATACTAAGTCAAGGATTTTTCAGCTTCTCGTGCCCAGCCAGCAAGAAGGCTGGAGGGGCACAAGAAGCTGGGAGGGGACACCATCAGGACAGCTGACCCAAACTGGCCAAAGAGCTATTCCATACCATATGACATCATGCCCAGTATATAAACTGGGGGAGTCGGCTGGGAGGGGTGGATCGCGGCTCGGGAACTAACTGGGCATCAGTCAACGAGTGGTGAGCAATTGCATTGTGCACCACTTGCTTTGTATAGTTTAATTCTTTTAGTATTACTTTTGTCATATTATTATTATCATTATCATTGTTTTTCATTCCTTTCTGTCCTATTAAACTGTCTTTATCTCAACTCACGAGTTTTTTTTTCCTGATTCTCTCCCCCATCCCAGGGGTGGGGGGGCAGTGAGCGAGCGGCTGCGTGGTGCTTAGTTGCCAGCTGGGGTTAAACCACGACAAATAGTAATAGTAAATCCATCCATTACGCATTACTTCTAACCAGAGCTACATGCTTTTGATGCTTCAAGCTGCTGCTTCTAAGCTTCTCTTACTAATTGTCCTTTTTGTTAATTCCTGACATACTGCTGTTTTCTACCTTCAGTTCAGTTAAGTGCTTGCCAGCCCTCTGAGGCTTTTAGGCTGCTCTTGACCTCAGTGTTACAGAGTTCATAGCAGCCCAGGATTCACAGTGGATTTATGTGAATACAACTGCATGGATGTCAAATACTGAATGACACAGCTGCAAGCATAGTCTATTGAATTAGTACGGACAGTGTCAGTGGGGTTGTCTGGTGGGGATCGGAGTTAATTTCATACTGAACTGTGGCCTCCTAATTGTTGTGTTAGATGGCATGCTGTTGTTGTGTCCCTATAGCCAGCTGGCTTGCATTATAGTATGAATAATTGCTTCCGTACAGCAGGGATTTCCTCCTCTATTCAGTGTCAAGGATTCTGGGCAAGTATTCCATATTCCTCTGCCTGCTGTTGGGCTCTAGACATTATGAGAATTTTTTTTCCAAAGTTTGTTTTGGGATGTACAGTAGAAGCCAGCTGGATGTAGCTTACAATCTGGACCCTTGGGCTAAACTCATAAATTCCTCTAATTCCGTTCCTACTATTCCATGATCCAGCTCACTTTGACTAGTCAGCACCCTTTTCAAACCATAACTAGCCAGGCTGTGCAAAGCAGTGCACTACATCACGGTGCTGATTATAGAGAACACACAGAAGTTTGTGGAGGTATATCTGATATCTTCCTGCCAACTGCTTCAGCTTGATGGGTTATTTACCAGCATTGGCAGTAATGTTGGCAGCTGCACCAGAAACTGCCTTGTCAGCTACACAGTGGACTATAGGGAAGATGACATTCTGTAGCTACTTCTGGAAGACCTCTTCTTGGATCTTCTTTCTTTGGCACAGTGTTGTCAAGGCTTTTGAGACAATGCTTCTACATCACCAACAGTGGCTGCAGGATTTTCAGGTTGAAGTAGTGGTGGTGTTTTTTTTCCTAGTGCTCTGCAAGGATTTCTCCCGGAGCAGCAGGCACAGCCCATCATAGCAAAAGCCTCCCTTAACCACTGAGAAGCACAGAGCCATTGCCATCTGGAAAATCATCATTCTTTCCTGTCCTAAATCTCCTACCCGTGTTTTATTTGAGGCTGCTAGGAGTTTGCCAAATACTTTCTTCTGTTCTTCCCCCTCCCGATGGAAGACAGTTCATCCTGCATTGACGAATTGGTATGGGCCTTGCCTTAGAGTTTGATTTGCCCAAGGGCAGATTAGCTGCAGTTACTTTTGCTGCTATGCATAGAATTTTCTTTATCCAGCTTCTGGGGTATCTCTGATATTTTTTCTACTGAGTTTTGAATTACCATCCTTTTATCCCACTGTTGGCAAACTTGGAGGTGATGATTGTTCTTACATACAAAATCGTGTGATAATTCAGGTTGGAAGGGACCTTAGAAAGTCTCTAGTCTGAACTCCTGCTCAAAGCAGTATCATCTGTGAGGTCAGACAGGGTAGGTGAGGGTGTTATCCAGTCAGGATTTTATTTCTTATATACTTTCAAACCCTGGTGTAGTAAACCTGATCCATGGCAGAATACCTGGGAAGTGCGTGGCTTGCTGGTTTGGATTTTTATTCTAGGGGTTCTGGTAGTGTGCTAAGGGAGCCTAGCAGGATGTTCTCCAAAGTTTTTGCCAGGGTATTGCTACCTGATGATTTGTTGGCAGGCCATGTGCTTGTGCTGGTGTTTTCCCAGTTCTCTGGTATCTGCTTGAGGTGTTGAAGAGTGAAGAGGATTTGACCTCCAGGTAGTTTGTTGCAGACTACTCTTGGCCTTTGTATGTCCATCATAAACCGTGCTGCGATTGTGGCAGCACCATCTGTCGTCTGGTGATGACGTCCTTTCAGGCTTCTCACAACATGAAAAGCTGGCAAAAGTACTGCAGGAACTGTCCTTCATTTTTGGAAGGTGAATTTTGGACCTTTTTTGTTTCAGTATTGCAAGGTATCCCAGTTTTGACCCCTGCTGTCAGCAGTGGCCTTCCGAATGTTCTTATTGTGATACATCTCATCAAGGGCTTTCAGAAACATTCCCTTCCTGTAAGGTGAGGAATTCCAGTTGCACTACCAGGATCCAGGTTAGAAACAAAAAGCCTAAGTGCAGGGCTGTAATATGGCAACTTTAGCTCTAATGTGCAGATAATGCTTTTCAGACCACACAACAGATAATCATAACCAAACCTAGTGTCATAGCAGGGACTGAACTTCCAGTTCATATGACTTTTCCAGAGTAAGCAGTGTCATGCAAGTAAATGAGTTGGTCACTTGAGATGCAGAGCAGCCTAATGTACTTTCTGGAACACTACCAAAACAGTGCCAGTAACAAAGTTGTTTTGACAAGAAAAGACTGATAGATTTTAAGAAAGCTAAGTAAATGTGTAGTGCTATGGCAGACTGAATTCCATCTTCACAAGCGCACTTCGGAAGAAATAATATGTACTGTAACCATGCAAAGTAAGGATTCAGGTTCTTGTTAGGACAGCTTAGTGAAAACATGTACAATAACGATCAGAAGAAGCTCAAGGTCTGATGGATTCTGAAGCAGAAGCTCAGAGGATTGTTATGGGATGTATGGTAATACAGGAGCTGTTACGATGCTGTTATAAAGCTGATGGCGTAAAGTCTTCTTTTTAAAATGCTGTGTTACAGTTTCTTCTGAGTTGCCATAGAAGTTATCAGGTGGGAGCTCAGAGGTGCACAATCAACATCAGAAAGGCCAGAAGAATATTTTTTAATAAGTAGAGGGTGAAAAGAGTAAGATTACTTTGTGTACAGTTTTATCAGTTGTTCAGGAGAGCAACAGGAACTCCTCTGTATAACGGAAATGGAGCTCAGGTTTTTAAGCAGGCATCATGTGCAATCTCCTGGAGATATGACCTTAACTGCTTTGATAGCTGCCTCATCAATGCTGCTAGAGACGGCCTTTGCCACTTTGTTTAAAATCAAGTTCACTGCTGTGTGTGTCACTGCTTGTTGCTAATAAATCTTGATGATGATTTTATTGGGGGCAGGGGTTTAATCTTGTTTTTAACTTCTGTGTTCTAGAGTATGTATTGATATCCTGAACTTCAGAGTACAGGTTTTTTGGTCTGTTCTAGCAGAAGGCATATCTTGGATTAGAGACAGGTTTTCAAAGGCACATACCTAATAAAAGAAATACAAAATGCTGCCACTATATATCTGCCTTTAAAAGTTTTATCTCCCCCTGTTTTCTCTCACCTTTCCATATATTCTTGCATATACATATTCTTGTATGAAAATCATCCTGAAGGGCAAAAGACAGTGTAGCAAATGTGGCAGTCATGTGGTTTAGTATTTTTTCCTATAAAATGTACTTAATGCTTTCCTTTATTATTTTTTTTCTTTCACCCTGAATTAGATTTGGAGGAGCTGAATGATTGCTCTCATTTAGATCTCTCAGAAAAATGTTTACAGGTGTTTTGTAAGCCAAGAGGGAATAATAGGAATTTTCATGAACATTCTTCCAGAAACTAATATTGTTTTATTCCTCCTATGTCACTTACAGTTTGTCAGTATGTTTTTTTTTTTTCTCCTTCTTTAAAGCCTGTGGTGTGACAACACAGTTAAGCTCATTTGCTTTCCAAGTTATTGTTGAGGTATTTGACCAGAAGTTCCAAGATGGGAGATGTCTGTGTTTGCCACGCAGTGAATAAATTAGCATGTTTATAGTTCACAGGAAAACTTAGTGTTACTTAAAATTTTACCCTGGAGTTTTAAGGATTAAAAATTACGCAGGAAAGGGGTAGGAAAAGGAAGATATTCTGGTGTTTCCACATTTTTATAAATAAAATCCCTCTGTGTTTGTTTACAGCAAATACAGGAAGACTTGAATAAGCAGTTATTTGATAATCTAGTAAGTTTTTTGAGGCGGTCTCATTCTGAGTTCCAAGAGAAGACAACAGAATGGACTTGTCAGATGAAGTCCAGAGAAATCCCTACTGCAGCTCTTGTCTTAGGTAATTTTTTAAAGATATATTTTATTATGTACATCTGCTTAAAACTGACACAGAGATCAAAGAAAAATATATTGCTGACTTCCAGCAATTACTGTGAGCAATATCAGCTTCAGAAATGTTAACAGAAGAGATTAGGCTGGGAGACGGAAGCAGGATAAGACCTCCTTCCCCTTTGTCTGTATGCATAATAGTCCAGTAAGTTAACACCTTCCCTAAAGGTCTGTCTGAAGCAGCTGGTAGTGATTTGGGTTTTTCTTCCTGAGGCATTGGAGATGCTTTGATTCTGTCCCTGTTTCTGCCACCAACATGCTTGGTGGTTTCTATGACTAACCATGGAATTACATAGCTTCTGTATTTCTGATATATGTTCTTGCAGTGCATCTTCACATGTAGGAAAGCAGTGTCATTATCTTGGAAATGGAACAGAGGGTGAAGAAAATAGCTGAAGATCTTGTTAGTGAAGTTCTGAAGTCTTTTTTTTTTTTTTTCCCCCTTTTTTTCTTCCCCCCCTCCTTTCTTTCAAAGGGTTGTAACTGTAATCCTAAACCTGGTTCAAGGCAACCTGATTGCATTTTCAGTGGATCATTTTAGGGAACCTAAAATAAGGCCTGTGCTTCAAATTTACCATGTAAGCACTAACAAAGCCTGGAAGGTAATCTACTTTTGTAGATAGTAGAAAGTGAGAAGCTTCTGCTCTGAATATTTCTGTGGAAGAAGCTGTGAACTGCCTTCTGGAGGGGCTTGTTCTTTTTTTGGTTGGCTAAGGATGTTAACAAAGACAGTAAATATTGAGTAGTTCATAGTAAATTCAGGCTGTAGTTCATACTAACTTGTAGTAATTTTCCTCCTTACATAAGCCATGAGAGGATCCAGGTCTCAGGTGTATGCACTGCTGCTCTTCTAGAGAACGTGAATTTCATCATCTTGTCTTCAGGCCTTAGATGACTGTGGATGGCTTCTGAGGGTGTGAGTAGCAGGGAAGTTAGAAAACCAATCCTACTCCTTGCAGGTTTGCACCTTTGAGAAATCTTTCCTTAAAAAAACCCCTCAAACTATATGAGGGGTCTTTGCAGGGATTCCCTATTCCTTTTAATCAGCTAGTATTAACATGTATGTCTAATCTTGTGCTAGTTTTTCATCTTTTCTCATAGATGATGCGATGCTTTTCATTCCTTCCTTGAAATTTTGAGGTGTCTTCTGGGTTTTGTCTGCTGTTCAGTTTATTATTCAATCGTTGTGGTCACAAATCACAGGAAAAATGCCCTTAAAAATTTGTCTTTTTTCTAGGTGTAAATGTTACAGATCATGACTTGACTTTTAGAAGTCTCTCAGAAGTCCTTCAGGATAACATTACTCCTTATATAGCCTCGCTGGAAGCCAAAGATTGCCCAGGTAAATACTGCAGTAGCTTTGCTGCTTCTTCTGAATAAGCTATCAATTAACTAGAAATTCTGGCTTTTGCCCCCAAATGTAAGAATGATGGGATGGAGGTATCTTGAAGACTTTCTAAAGACTTGCTCAATCCCACGTTAACATAGCAGTAATGCCTACTATATTTTAAGAGGTATCCAGTTCTGTTTAAAACAATGAAGATTGAAATACTACTTAATTGTAGCATAAATGTCAAGAGCATGCTGCTTAGTGTATTGCATGTTGATATCGTAGATTGGCTTTCCTCTTGTTTAATTGGACAGTGTATGTATGCATTCCACTTTTTAAATGCTTACAGTCACATTATTACAGTGAGGAAATGGGTAGAATAAAATTTTGCCCTACTCTCCATGCTCCTTTTTTATTTTTTAAGTAAAAAGATTAAAATCACTTACGGCAGCATCCCCAGATCTATGGATTGGCTGCCTTATTTATTTTTAGGTCACTAATAGCAAGTGGCTGGAGTTCAGGAAAGGTGCAGGGCCAACATCTTAACCTGAATTGTTGCTATCTAGGCAAATTAATAGGATAATTTTTATTGCATTAACATCATGCATATCATGAATACTTTCAAGCTATCTGGAGCATGAGATGTGCATTCTGGAGAGAGGAGGAGAATAATTAGAAAAGTGAAAAATAATAAGTGATAACTTGAGGTAATTTTTTAGAGTATGAGTTGGAGAAGTGTTACTGAATAACCAAATGTCTTTACTGTGTATCTAAAAATGTTTTGTGAAGGCATAAAAAATCTGATGCAGAAGCTGATGGGGCAGCTGATGAACTGCTGTATAGATGAGGACTCATTGGAAGATGAGGACTATGTGCAGGTTTCCCAGAACAGAATACGTTGTTCAATGACTTCTCTTATCAGCTGGTATGAGAGTGTAACAAAGGTATGATTTTTTTAATTTTTTTTTTTTTTTGGTATTGCCAGTTTATAAAAATGCCTGACCATTAGATGCTTTTAAAAAAGAAATTGAGTAACTCAAATTTCTGTGCTGTAGTGAAAAATGCCAAAGGTTAGCTTTTCATTTAATACTAAGAAATAACTGAGATTGAGGTGATTTGAATATAAATCTCTTAACATATGTAGCAAATGTGGAGTTAGTTTCTGATGAGGTATGAATGTCAGAATTCTGAAAAACAAGCAAAAAGTACTATTTTATCATATGTTTAATTGGGAACTAGAAGCTTAAAATGCAGTATCAACTTCATGCCAGATGCTTGATGAAGCATCTCAGGAGTGCTGAGATGTTTTGTTTATTAAAACAAAACTTTAGGAAAGAACAGCCATCCAGGGGAAAGGCACCATATTAGTGCTAATGTGCCGTTATGTCATCTGCAGCCCACACTACATTGACAAGCAGTGAGAAAATAACTTTCAAAATTATTTTGTATCTTTGTATTTAATAAAGCTAATGAAGTAAGTTTTGTTTCTGTCATGAATAAGTTAGAACTGATTTTATGGTGACTTTGTCAGAGCAGTGTGTTAAACAAAAGTTTAATGAGTACATGCTCTTTTATTACTGGGTAAAGATATAGGAAATGGGCAACATCCATGTACACAACTCAAATCTCCCTCAGTCCCAACAGAATTTCACCAGTTCTGTCCCACAGAGTTATTCTTGTCTTTGTTGGAATGTGGGTTTTTAAAATTTGTTTATTCTTTGTACTTCATGCTGTGCCAAACAAAAGGAAGAAAAATTGCAATTGTAGATGCTAATAATAAATACAACTGTAGCAAAAAGTCATTCATGTCACTTTGGAGCCTTGTAATATCGTAGATGTAATTCAATCTTTTTATTTTACTATCTTCTGTTTATTAATGCATAACGAATGGCTTTAAAGAAGACAGATTCTGAAACTCCGAGCAAAAAAAGAACTTCCTCTTCTAGACACTGGCAATCTCCTCCAGTTGTAGTTATATTCAAAGACATGGAAAGTTTCACCACAAAAGTACTTCAAGACTTCATAGTCATCAGCAGGTAACGTGACCTGAAGTTTAGCTCTTCCACTCCTTTACCCATTTTCTGTTTGCAGCTGTTCTGAAGTGTAACAATGAGGCCAGTGGAGAGTTGGAATCAAATATTGATGTTGTTTCTTTGCAGCAGTGATTGAGCAAAAACCTATTTGCTAGGTTTTGGGGATAAATTATCCTAAAGCTAACTTGAGACTCTGAAGTAGAGTGCCTAAGGGCTGGGTTGAGATATTGGGTGGCTGATTTAATTCTTTACGTAAGAGGATTTATTGGTACGAGTTGTTACAGAATTTGTGATTGTGAAACTAATTTTTTAAGATGCCTAGATCTTTCTTCTGTAGACTTTTAAAATTGTTTTCAGAGTATATTTTTTTGTATGACTACTGATGTAATGCTGTTTAAAGGTCACTAGCTTACTAATAGGAGTATATAAAACTTACCCAGAGAATTTCTTGGTGTTGGCCAGGATCTGTAATGAGTAGCTGACTACTTCAGGTGCTCGTGTGCTTCTGTCCTTCCTTAACCTGTCTTCCTTAATATCATCTCATCCATTCTAATCAACAACCCATGTTGTTCTCCAAAAAGAGCATCTTATACTTGGTCCCCAGGTTGAAGCTACAGTTGCAGCAGAATTGGGGCTGCAGTTATACAATTAATTCAGCTGCAGTGTGCACACTTGACATTACCTCTAAACAAGGCTAGGCAATTTAACTTGCGGAGACCCACAATAAAAATATTTTTCTACTTCAGATCTGGCAGATGGGTTCTCTAGGGAACATTTCAAGAAGTAAAATCAGAAGTGCACAATTATCTGGAAATAATTAGGGTGTAAGGCAGGGGAAAATGAGGTTTTAATTGTTTTTTAAGTGTTGTGTTTTATTTTGCTTTTTGTGGCAAGGATAAATACCTAATTATCAGCATATGGAATGTAGATGAATTGCAGTTCAAGTCTGTCAGTCTACTATTTGCAAATACATTGTTTTTAATAGACTGTGTGTCTCTTCAGAAAAAAGGTTTAGAGGATTCAAATGATCTTATAACTAAAGATTGTCTTGATTAAAGTGAAGTTAGAAGATGGGTAAAATAGAAGCTTGGCAGAGTTGCATAATACTTGGAAAAAGATCTTTGGGACAATTGTAGAGATTGGGTTTATTCTCTCCATTTCAGTCTTAAACATGTTTAATAATAAGGGTGAAGTGGGTAAATGCGAGAGGTTCTTCTGATTTGTTAATCACAAGATTCAATTTCTCACCGATATTCTTTTAGGTTATCAACAGTGGGCAGTAATAGATGAAGTTTATTGTTTTTATGTTTAAGTCTCTAGCAATGACTTTTGAGGAGTTAGAAATGAAATAGTTGTGGGATAACAATTAAAACACCAAGGTCAAAAAGTTGCTGTGGTGAAAACAGAGGAAAGGAATAAATTGTCAGTTTTAACCTAGAAGATATTTAAGAGGGTGGAATTTGTATCTCCTTGAAACTAATAAAAAAATGGAAAATAATGATGAAATAATACTGAAAACACTGTATTTTGTATAATTTGTATGCTGTTCCCAAGGAATACAGCATTAAGTCCTGGTTATCAGTTCTCAAAGCATACACTAAAAAATTATCTGAAGAGGAAGATTGAATCTGGAGAAGCTGGAATTCTTTTTTTTAAGTATAATGGGAACATAGAACATTAGAGGGGTATTTTAAATTTATTAAATGGTGTAAACTTTGTAAACTTTCTTGAGACTGTTAGCTGTTCAATGTCTCTTCTTATTTTTCCTCTATGTCTTTGAAAAAAAATTTCATATTGTAAGATTCAGTTCTCTGAATATAACTTTTTGGGAAGATAGGACCAGTACAATACACTAACTGAAAAGATGCTTTTTATGCCACTTCCTGAAATTTGAATCCTAAAATATAATTTAATTTGCTTTTCTACTGTAGGGCTTTAAATAGCTTCCTTTCTTTTTTCATTTTACTCCACCTCAAAACTCTTTTGGTTTACTGGCAACAAATCTTTTAATTTACGCCTTTCTGCATCTAAGCTCAGTGCTGTAGTAGGAACATAATGCATTTGTTTCATGATTTTCTATAATGTAACTATTATGTTTTTTTCTCCCTTCCCCCGTGATCTAGTCAGCATATCCGTGAATTACCTCTAGTAATGATTTTTGGAATCGCTACATCACCAATGATTATCCACAGCTTACTTCCGCACTCTGTTTCCTCTCTGCTGTGCATAGAGCTTTTCCAGTCCCTTTCCTGTAAGGAGCACCTGTCTACTATAATTGACAAGGTAATTCCCTTTCTAAATAGGAGGAGCGTGTGTGTGTATTCAGGCACAGTGTACATGTGTGGCCTTTAAAAGTAGGTTTGTCTGAAGCCTTTGAAATGGACTCTGTTCCTGAGAGCTGTGGATTTTGGGTATTTCTACTCTTAGCTGCAGAGTAGCTTAATACTGAGAGCTTCCTTCTCACATTGAGACACACTCACACACCTGCTTTCATCTTTCATTTGCATTGACATCTGTGCATACATACTTTGGCAGTTACGCTTCGACATTCCCACCTCTTCGTTAAAGAAGTAGTTTGATTTGAATTTTTCTTTGTTCCAGAAAAAGGTAGAATTTTGCCACCTGTCAAAAATTAGCAGTTATCCAAATGGTCAAGCCATATAGATGCTGTGCCTGTGCGATTCTTGGTACACCACTTTGTGCAGGATTTCCAAAATCGCTGTTACACATGCTGAAAGTAGTGCTATCCCTGGTTGTTACAGCAATCTCTGTTCTGTTTGTAATTTTAAAAATAAGTACAAAAATATTGTTAAGCAAAACTAACTTCAAATGTTGTATATTAGTAAAAGGTACTTACAAAAATGTGATGAAATAATAAACTGAAAATCAATCTTTGCATGGATATTTTAGTAGAAATACTGTTTTTAGAAGTTGGCAGTGTATTTAGTGTCTCAGTTGAATGCTAACACATACTGAGAGTTGTATCAAATTGTATATACAAATTTTTCTGAGTTGAATTCAGGAAAGAATTTCTGCTATGGCAACTTTTCCTTTTGTCTCCCTTAGCTGCTTCTGACAGCCCAGTTTCCCTTTAAACTGGGTGAGAAAGTTCTGCAGGTTCTCATCAACATATTCTTGTACCATGATTTTTCTGTCCAGAATTTTATCAAAGGATTTCAGGTAGGCAATGGTAACAAGAACTGAAATTATGGTTGTGAAAACAGAGGGTAATTACTAGGCATTGAAAGATTTCTTAAGTCCTAATCTTGCTATCACTGAATTGGATGAAAAAATGTCCTTTGGAAAAAGTTTGGATCTGTGAACAGGTGGGTGTTTTAAAGTTAAAACCTTAACTGCTAAGGTTTTAAGGGAAAATGTGTAGGACAGGTATGAAGAAGCATGTAAAAGCTTACTCTGCCACAAAAAACTATATTTAAAGGTTACATTTGAAAGGGTAACCTGCCTTAGTGGGTAGAAAGGCCTATATTTTGCTATAGATTAACTTGTAGCTTCTAACACCCCTGGCAGAACTCTCCAGCTCTGATCCTCTGTACCAGGTCCTTGCACTCTGGTATGTCATGGTGTGGGTAGGCTACAGCAGTGTCTCTTCCCTGCTTGAACTCTTCTGGCACAGTTTCTGGATGCACACTTCTTACCTTTTCAGGGAAATAGGAGCTGTAGGGTCACTTACTCTGTGCCTTAGAGTAGGTGGTGCTTGTGCTCCAAGCAGCTGTGCAGCAATACGAGAGTTACATTTACCCTCTCAGGAGACAAAGTGGAAGACTTCAAGGTTTCCAAAAATAGTCTATACAGAGCATGATAATTATATTTTTATTGGCTTATATAGATCTTCATATCTAGATGTATTTCTGTGTCTAAGTCTCCTTGTAGCTTTTGCAGATTGCAGACAAGAGTTCTCCGAAGAATTGTAGTCTAATGCAGGATTGTGAAATTGTTTCTTTCTTGCCTGGTTCCATGCGTGAACCTGTTAGTAAAATGTGCCCTTTTAGTGTCATACACCTTTAGAGTGTCTCAGATTCTTTGATATCTAAGATTCAATGATTACACGTGGACAGGAGAAATATCCTAGCTGTAGTACCTCTTCCTGCAGACAGACCTGTGTGGACTTTTCATAGGTTTCAACTCCTCTTATTTGAAAGAGTCACCAGGATTTAATGATTCCCCATTGGCCTGATACAAAAATACAAGTCCTAAGCCTGACAGCATATGGCTGTGTCCTTGTAC
Source organism: Gymnogyps californianus (assembly GCF_018139145.2). Lineage (NCBI taxonomy): Eukaryota > Metazoa > Chordata > Aves > Accipitriformes > Cathartidae > Gymnogyps > Gymnogyps californianus. The sequence continues at coordinate 87,732,533 of NC_059473.1, read as the reverse complement.
GTTAGAAGTACTCAAGGATGAAACAATTGCAGATCACGTTTCCTAAGTGATAGATACAAGAGATCACCATCATCTCATTATGTCTAGGGGTGATGTTAACTTTTCTGACAGGAAGTGTCTTTCCTCTTTGACAGTTTTTATGTTTTAAAAGTTCTTAGTGAGGTAGTCTGGTCGGTTGGGTTTTTGTTTTGTTTTTAAGAATAGATATGACGAGTATATGCTACTATTCTGCAAGGCCCTGATGCTACAAACATTTAGTGCAGCTGAAATCAGTGATAAATTGCGTTTGTACATATGCATGGTAAGAGCTTAGCAGTGTATTTTTGTGTACATGAAACAGAAGTTGAAATTACATGTGATAAGTTTGCTTGTGTACAGTAGTTGCTTTTCATCTCTTTAAATATGCTCTTTGTTATTTGTGAGCATTGGAGCTGAATATGTAAACTAAACAATGCAGTAATTCACATAAGTGAATAGAAAATATTTGACAAGCTATAGTTATCGTTATGTAGCAGGAGGGGAAAGATGAGGTACTGAAAATGAATAGCGCATACAGCAAAAAAGGTAATTGTATGACTGTATTTAAAACTGAATAGTCAGTGTCCTGTAGTGACTTATGGAATATTTATGAACTGTAATAATTTTTTTTTAAAGGAATACCATTACTACCATTGTAGTATATGCACTGTAGTGATAAGAAAGCATTAAAAGGTAGATATAGCAGGGAGAATGAATTTTATTAACATCACTGGTTCTTGCTTTGTTTTTCAGCTCTGTATTGTGGAGCACTTCTATTCCCAGCCTCTTAGTGTACTGTGTTGCCAACTGGTAGAGGCTAAGAAGAGAGTAAATTCTTTATCACACGATCAGTGTGAAAACATTCGAAGACTGCCCTCTTTTAGAAGGTAAAAGGGAAATAAATTTTTGGACAATCTTGTATTTAGTCAGCTTTAAAAAAGATAAAAGGAATCTGTAAATGTAGCTCCGTGAAAACTGTAGATCGCTTGTGTGTATGTTTCTGTAGCAAAGGTAAATCGATCAGAAGGAGGACAGTTCTAAATAATTTCAGGAAGCCTTAATCCTCTGGTCTAGAGAGTACAGCTTCTGTGATGTGTAATCACTTGAACTTTTTTTTTCTCTTGTTCTTAATACAGAAACAAGCTATTATGACAAATAACCATAAATCACTGTTGAACTTGTTAAGCTGACTTGGAGCATAATCTCTAGGGTTTTGGAGTGGCTTTTCAACTTGCTGGGTTTGACTGTCCCTTTTTGAATCTTTCCAAAGAAATCCTTATAGCAGCATAAACTTTTTGAATTTTTTAACCATATAATCTTTAATCATATTTTACATTATAATTTTTATGTTCTTTTTGCTTGCCATCAGGTATGTGGAAAGTCAAGTGTCAGAGAAACAGATTGCACTGCTGACATCAGACAACTTCTTAAAGGTAAAATTTTAAGAATGTCTTTGGAGAGCAAAAATAACTTTCCCAATATATTAGTTTGTGGAGCATTATAAATACAAGACTAAGATGTATAGTTCTGTATAACATCTTTCAAACAGTACATACTGTGCTTCATATCCAGTAATGGAGAATTAGGATTGGCAGGTCAAAATTCTGAATCTCGAGAGTTGCCAGGTAGACCTTTATACAAAGCTGCACGACTTTTCTTATGTGCACTTTTAGCTATGTTTAAAAATATAACTGCTTAAAAAGAAGGTTACAAGGTTTATTTATGGCCTGGTCTTTTAATCCTTACTCAGACTGACTTTCCAAGAAAGTCAGTGCAGTGTTTGAAGAATGAATAAGTAATCTTGGAGGTTATTTCATAAGCTCTTAATCCTCCATACCCTCTGTATAGTTTCTGATTGAACTCAGTAGGGCAGTCTGGGTCCCGAGGCACACATTCACACTAGATGTCGTACAGGATTAAAACTTCAATTTATGTTACATGTTTATCTGAAGGTTTGTCAAGTGATTAAAGTCAGACTACTACTATTTTGAGCCTTTTAGGAATTCACCAACAAAGATCTGTTGGTTATTTTCACCAGCTGAACCACTCCCAGTAGAAGCATTGCTCAGGGTAAAGGGTTTCTCCTAACTCTTCATCTCAAGTATAGCTAACCTGTCAGGCAAATGGTACTACTAGAGATAAAGCAATTAATTTATACTACCAGAGCTTCCTGGTCTGTAAGGACTTTTCAAGTGTGAAGAACGATGGTAGTGGCTGGAAGAGAGGTTGGTAGCAGGCAAGTTTGCAAGTGCAGTGCAATTATAGTAGTCAAGGCGAGACGTGATTTATACGTGATTTTATGATCTGTAGTCTTCAGTGGCAAAAATAGCTTAAGCTACTGCTGTTCCCTTGCTGTTTATACACACCACAGCAGATGTGTGAACACAACTGCTTGTGTGACTGTGCAATGAATGTAATCAGAGAAACAATCCAATTAAAGTAACCTGACCAAAAAAAAGACAAGACGTGGGAATTTTTTTGCTGGGTTGTTTCTGCAGAATAATTTCCCTGACACAGTTCACTCTGCAGGTGTATAAATGCTTCTGTTGAAACACCAGGAGGAGGGAAGGAGTGGGAATGAGTAACTGAGACTATTTCTTTGTTTAAAGTTTAAAGACCATGTAATGGGCTGCTACTTTGAAAGTTGAATACTCATCAACTTAAACTTTATATGTTTTAAACTTCATGTTTAATAATATACCCCTTATTTCACAAGCCTCACCCTGTAAGTTTGGGAAAGAAGCCCGATTCTTGTGCTTATGTGCATATGGTGCTTCTGACAAATTTTAATTGAAGACACTTGTTCTAATCTCTACGATAGGGATAGGACTATTATTGCATTGCCAAGCTGGCAGTGTAGTCTACTTGGGGAGAAAAGGCCCTACTGCTGCATTAATGAGGTGCCGTTCATTCTGTATGTCGTACTAATCTACAATATCATTCTGAACTTTGGAAACACTTTCAAAGTCACTATGGTACTGCTACATATAAATTTACTGTTCATGTTCAGGACCAGGTAAACTTGCTGTTCAAGCTTAGCACCTAAACCTGCAATACTCTGTCAGCTGCAATTTATATTCCATGTTGTTACTACTTTTTTTAATAACAATGGGAAGAGTTCCACCTATTGTGAATAATCAGTTTTAAAAGCAATTTTACATCCTAATTACTTACAACTCTGAAAGTTTTCATGGCAAATTTCATTTGAAATTACGTAAATGTGGCGATCTATATTTATGGAAATAACATTGCATAGTCTTGTAATAATGTTTTCAAGCTCTTCTAAAACAGAATATGCCTTTTCACTCCGTTATTTGGCAAAATACTTAGTACTACTGCATTGCGATTTATGTATATTAACGACATCAGTCTTGAGCTGGCAAACAAGATGAAGGAAACATGTATGCTATAATGCTCTGGGTTTGGGGGAATAAGATTGATGTAGCAGCATTAAAGAGAACTTGTTTTCTTCTCTCAGCTTTTTTTGTGGTGGGGATAATTTTTTTTTTTTTTTAATGATCCTGCTTAGAATTAAAATACAGACTTGTGAGTGTCTACCCTAAGCTCTTGGAAGTCATTTAAACAATTGTTATATCAGTGACCCTTAAATTTTAATACATAAAAAGTCTATGGGGAGAAATGTCTTTAATGTTTTTAATCATCTCGAACTTTTTTAAGATCAGAAAGCTCTCTGCAGTACTAAGTGTCTTTGTTACTTTCAGTCTTTGCAGTATGATACTTGATCTTTTCATATGTCAGTACTTCCTTATATTGCCCGCAGATAAGGTTTTGCTTTTTTTTTTTTAATCTTTGATACTCTGTTTCAGTTTAACTTCAGAGAACTTCAGTGGCTTGTTTTATTTTTCTCTTTCCATTTGGAATAGTTTGCTCAGAGTTGAGCAAAATGGCAATAAAATATGTAGAGAATCCTGTGTTTTTTTCCTCTTTATCTTTGACTGAAGACAGGTGAGAGAAGATCTTCTGATTAGAAACTTAAATGTAATGAGCCCAAAGTACTTTAATACAGCTACGAGAAATTTTGAGTGTGTTTTTTCCAGAAGTGTTACATATGCTTCCATCAGAGGCCAGTGATAATGAGATGCCACCTGGTAAATTTAGTAGCAGCAGTTAATAATTTCTTTTTCCTAATACATGACTATTATTTTTTTCTACAGTTCTCAATCTATGAATAAACAGAAGTCAAATTAAAAGCACATAGGAGCAGCAACTGCATATTTCTTTATTTTCTGTGAACTGGTCTTTTTACATATACCTAACTAATAAAAACAGCAGCCACCCACAATATAAGAAATGAATTTTTAAATGCATTTGTAATACAAAAATGCAAATAGTAAAGATTTGAGTAGAAGTAGCTATATAATTTCTCATTGCCTATTAAAGGTATAGTGTATAGTCTAATTTTTGCAAGATGACATATCAAATCTAAAAGCTAAATATAGTTGAAAATGGTAAAATAATAATGCTAATCAATAACAATTCTCCACTGAGATAGAGGAAGAAAGTAAAGTTAACAATATGCAACGTGATTGCAGTGAACTTTTGAAATACAGCTTTTTTGCATAGTGGTCTTAATTTAACACTGGTGATATAAATCATAGCACACCACAATGTCAAAACTTCAGAGTCATTTTAAGTACTTCATGAGAGTTTTAAATAAATGGATGTCAGAATGACTTCTAAAACAATTACTTTGTCACTGTAGGATGTAATACAGAAGTTGCTGGAGGACTTGCATGTTTACCACGAAAATTATGTTTCAGTTCTGAGATGTCTTCATGTTTTCACATCTTCTCTTCCAAAGTATCCTTTGGGCAAGCAGGTGATGTACTGTTATTCCATTTTAGTGAAACATAGGGTTTTTTTGTTTCAAAGTATGACATCTGAATAAGTATTTGTTCTTTCTCTTTGTTTACTATTCTGCTGCTTTGCCCCCTACTTCTTAAAATGGAGACAGATGCTTTCTTGCTATGGGCAGAGGGCAACAGCATGTGTTTTCTTTAGTGGTGTGGATGATACCTTGTCAGTCAACAGGAAGGAGTTTCCAGGAGGAGGCAGATGCACAGATAATCACACATTGACTTTCCCACATCTGGGATTATCTATATGCATTGCAGACAATGTATACTCTTCTATTACCTATTAGCTCACTAGTCAAATTCAGATGAAGAGACTGAGTTTTAGCAACCTTCTGTACAGAATAAAATGATAGTAAGGGCACAGTGATAATTGCTCTTAATAGCCATATTGCTCTAATGTCATTAAATCCACCTTCTCATGCTAAGCAATTTCTTCTTCCACTAGAAGAGCAATATATTCTGTGCATGTGCACTTGTCTGTTGGTTCTCGGTGTATTCCACACTGTTAACCAGAATCTGTCCCTAACTACAAAATCAGCATGAACTGTCCCAGTATTTGAGAATAAAAAGATGTTTCAGCTGTGGTATTTGATTGGAGTTCCTCTCTGTTATCTGCAGTTATCTTCATCTGAATGTTAGTTGTTTGAAACCTGATGCAGAGCAACACGTAGACTCCAGCAACACTAGGAGCTTAGTTCTGTAAGCTACTAAATGCTCTCATTTCTTTTGCAATCATTCTGCATCTCTGGAACACAAGCTCCAAAGGAATTACGTATTACTTTGAAAAGCTTGTTGTAAGAGTTCTGCATTACTTTGTAAAAACACTTTATCCTTTCTTCACCTTCTGCATAACAGATCAGGGAGCTGCACTGTGCATGTTTGGAAAACCAAGTGTGGGAGACAGAGGAGTATGAGTCATCTCTTCAGCTAGCAAGGTGATTTCCCCCCCCCCCATTTTGTTTTAATACCACTGTACACATGGAGAATATCAGTCATTGGTTATTCTGGAACTTAAAGCTGAGGATATTGCCTGTTCGCAGCTAGTTGTAGGATTGTTTGCAAGTATAATTGACTGCTGTTTTCATTTTGTCTTTCTACCATTTTCCATGAAACTCAAAACAGGTTCTAATATCTCTTATGCCCTGAGTAATTATGCTGAAACCACTGAGATTACTGTGTGTGAATGAGAACTTCAGTTGGGTTTTGTCTTTTAAAGTATGATTGTGTTAGATATTATCAACCAAATTATTAGTTTTAGTTGGCCTAAATTTTAATCTGTTGTGAAAATTAGAGTCTGTTCCAAATGAGTAGCTGAGGCCTTTCTTATTTTTTTATTTTACTGCTTTCCCCCTGCCTCCTTTGTCTAACAGTTTGTACAGGGACTGAGTTAATTTTTGTGTTATTGTGAGCTTAGGACTTTAGGAGACCGTACACTTGTGTTGTCTGTCAGTGTTGAAAATGGAAAAGTCATCTAAGCCAGTTTTCTTAATAAAAAACCCGTCAATTGCAATGTTGCAGCCACAGACTTTTAAACGTGCTTTATCATGGCAAGTGGCTGTTTCCTAATAGCTGCATTTGTGCAAATAATACATTGGTTCTGTTGCACAAGGAGCTGATGCAACACCGTTACCGTAACTGCCTCTTCAAGAGCCTCTGAGCTTGTGAGGTTTGATGTGTCTGACAGTAAAATTGCATAGACAAACCATGTCGGGGTGGGTGGAGGATAAGTTTCTGGGCTCATATACACAAGGAAACATACTCTTCAAACTGTACCTTTGCCATACTGAGTGTTCTTATGCATCGCCACTGTGCTATGTTCTTTACCCTCATCCCTTTGAAAGGATTACGTGCTTGATTCATCATTTCTACAGTCTTTCCTTCTTAATCCTTCTCTGACTCTCCTGAATCTTGACAGCACTCAATCACCTGTCAGCCCTTGCCCACAAATGTGTCATTTTGCTTTCCTGTACTGTCTGTTCTGTAATGTCTAATAACTCTTGGCCATTTTTTCCTCTCTTTTTTCCCCTCCTATGTTTAATTTGCTTTCTTCCACTCTGAATTCGTCTGCCTCTTCTCCTGTCTCAAAGTTGTTGCTGCCATCAAATTCGGGCTTGCTCCCCCTTTATTCTTTTCTGTTCATCTCCCTCCTGTTTTTGCTCTGGTCCTGGCTCCCACTGTGGGAGCTTCTGATAGAAATACAGTGATCACGGTCATTCCTTTCATAGATAATTCTTTTTTTTTTTTTTTTTTTTTTTTAAATCCAGGAATTCTGTCATTTTTCTAACAAAACTCCTTCAACACAATTCCTTCAAATACTTGGGATTCTAGCTGTGATGATTTTTTTTTTTTCAGCTTTTAACTTTAACTCTCTTTTCCATTTTACACATACTTCCTCTTGTCTCTGCTTTTTCTGCATAGAATCTTGCTGCTATCTTTCAGAAGAAAATGATAAAATGTGATCTTTACCCCTCTACTCACAGTCGTCTTTTTTCCCTCTTTGCTCAGGTATGGAAGTCATTCACTGTTCCTTAATATCTCTGCCTTCCCAGGGGCCACATCACCTGTTGATATCCCTATGTTTGCCCTTTCCCATCCCTTATTCTTCTTTTCAGTGTTTTCTGGAGTCCAACTTTTTTTCCTTGTATTTAGAAAGTAAGAAATAGAGAAGCTTTTGATCGGCTTATTTCTCGATTTCTAACAAAGTCTCTCTTTTGCCCTTCATGAATTATGTTTGAATGTGGGGTTTTCAGTTGTTGCATTGAGTTCCTTTTGTGGTTGGTTGGTTGGTTCTCTACTTCAGCCTTTCCTTGGACCGGCTTTTATCGCTTCTGCTAAAAAGTGCTCTCCCTAAAGATGGTGTTTCAGGTGATGTAACATTAGCAATCTACACAACAGTTATTCTACTTTAATCTAGTTGTCTAGAGTCTAAGAAATATCATGGGGAGACCAAGGAACACGTGTGAGCTTTAGTTCACACTGGATTAATCCAATCAGAAGAGAGATAAGATTAAGAGATGTTGGAGGGTGTCTCACTTGATTGGTTATGGGGAGCTAACTGGCTGGGAGATCTGGTCAAGATTTTAGGTGGCAAAACTTTGAGGACCGTCTGACCTATTGTCTTCTGTCTAGATACTGTACTCTTTTTGTCTGCTAATCATTGATGCCATTCGTCACATACTGCTTATCGCGGTCCTGCCCTTCTGTGACTGTTGTCATTTTGTTGTTGACCAATCTCTGTTATCACTTCTTCAGATGATTCCCCACTTCAGCATTCAGAAGGAGTTTCTATGGACTTCATCCTAGCTTCCTTTCTTCTGTTTCATAACTTGTCTCTGAATAAGCAGAGACAGATTTATTTACTGTCTCTGGATCATCTGAGATCTTCCTTTCTGCTTTAAGCCTGTCTCCTGACCGAATTAAAATCTTAATCCCACTCTCTGATACCTGGCATACCTTGCAGTAATCTTAAGACCAAAAGATGGAAAAGGATCTTTTACTGTTTCCTGATATGTGATAACCATCCTCTTGCCTGTTCTTTGGGCGCTGTAATCCCATTGTTGTTGTAAATAAGTTTTTCTAGAACTTGCACCTTCTTTTTGAATAATGTTACTAAAATAAATTTGTTCTTTCCCATTCACACATCTCCAAATCTGGTTATCCTCTCTCCATCTTAAGTGTTTAATTATTGCAGTGTTTTGTCTGGCCTGGAAGAAGGCTACCTTGTTTACCCATTATATTCTACAAGAGAGTTTCAAAATGTTTTCCAGCCTTTTGTGTGGTCAAGGTCACCCTTTCTATTGTTAACTCCTGATGCTTTTATGTAAGAAACCAAGTGTATCTGAAGGCAACACCTGGCTTTGAAAAATCCATAACCCTGAATCAGATAAACTGAAGTTTCAAATTCTAGCCTTTACAAGCATTTAGCATCAACTGCCAGTTAGAAACTAGAGCTCAAATTGCAGTTGCCCCTCCAGACATCTATAAAGCTTCCCCAGCCTGTTCTAAATTCTTCCTTAAATCTTAGTCAATGTGTAGGTAGCTGATACGGAGACCCACTGCCTGACACACTGATGACCATCATTTCATTCTTTTGTCATGCTCCCTTTTTTTGTGTAGCTGTGTTTTTTGTGTCTTCTAAAATCCTTAAACTATTGGCACCTTTGTTTTGTGTAAGACAAAGCAAAAACACAAGAATAGGCTGGGAAGGGCTCCTGGTAACAGCGAGTATTACAAATGTGTGATTGTTCAGAACCAGAGTGTTTAGCAATGGGAACCTCTTGCACTGCATGAGAAAAGTTACATGCATGTGTAATGGTACTGGCTTGATGCAATGACTGTAATTCTGGATTTCATTTGTGGATACTTGCAAGGACTTGCTTTGATATCTCTTAAATGAAGATTCTGAGACTGAGCAGTGCTTGGTGACATTTATAAAATGCCCTAATACATAATTAAAAGTAAATGCTAGACTGGAGGTTGGGCTAGGTGATCTCAAGAGGTCACTTCCAACCTAAATGATTCTGGGATTCTAGTGGTGGTTAGGTTTATAGCAATTAAATGCAGAAAACAGCAATTTGGATTTTGTTTGAGAATCATTCTGAATCACAGAGCGTAATGGATTTTGTGGATGTGTGAATACATAATAATCTGTTGTTTTTTGGGGTTTTTTTTACCATTTCATTTACCGTTCTTGGGAATGAGTTATGAACCCTACCATATTTGTTTTTGTTTTTGTTTTTTTTAATCTGACTCACAGTTTCAAAAATTATGTATTCAAAAACACAGCAAGTGTTTTTAGGTAGACTATCAGAAAAGCTTTCATTGTCAGTTCTGCAGGAAAATGTGAAGGACATCTATCCAAGTTGATTTGTTTCTTTCTGTTAATGACAGCAAGGAAAAAAATTTACTTTACTGCAAGACTGAATGCTTGAAATCTTGGAGGTTTTCTCTTTTAAAAGGAGTTCTTCAAATTATTTTTAAACTTTTTTTCAACTAAGAACATTGAAAGCTGTTTCATCATTCTGCGTTTCAACTTCAGCCAACGATTGTGTCTTTTAGGATGTTGAATAAGTCTGATTTGGTAACCATGCTTCAACAATGTGTGGAAATTTTTGTGTCATCTTCTGGAAAGGAGTTTGATAAAACAGTAGAGAAGTTGAAGGAGTTCTTGACCCAGTTTCAGAAACTAGAAGGTGGGTGTGTACCATCATACATTCCATTGCAGATTGTATGAAAGCTGTTTTATAATCTGACCAATGGGTATCATTTGCCCTGGTGATATCCTGTCATTGTATCAAACCATCAGATTTTTCAGGATTGTTTTTTTTTAAATACATGCACAAAATTAGGAAATGTTTGTATTCTTTATCGGTATGTGGTTCATGCTTTTCGTAATGCGGAAGAGTGATGTAAGATAAGAAATTGGACAGATCAGCAAACATTACTCACTAAATCTGTCATACGTATATTTTGAGCATTTTACCAGATGTTGCAATCATTAAAAACATTTAACAAATAAAAATAGATATTGAAAGATAAATAGGAGCAGACTTTCTTATGACATGGTGTTTAATCCAAATGTATATAAAGTTCTTTCACCTGCACCTTCAGTTAAATTAATGTAAGAGCTAGGACACCAAGCACCAGTTGTCAGGGCTTTGCTGACACGCTGTAACTTGTCAGGCCCATATATTTGATTGTTCGTGGTAGAGGATATATTTGAAATTTTAGTAAGGCAAATGCGTAGCAGCCTTCTGTCTTTCAGAGGCAGGTTAACAGAAACTGCCATATTCCTTCTGAAACAGGAATAGGACATAGTCCAGCATTCTTCTGGAACAGGAATTCCATTGCTTCCCCTGAACTACGGAGAAGTGCTCCCCTGTGATTCCCTTTTGAAGATGAAGTGGTTTTCATCTGCTCTTTTTATGCATATTAAATTAAGTTCATTATCAGTGTGGTTGCTATCCAGCATTTGGACAAGTAGGCAATAAGCCACCAAATGCAGTCTAATATTAATTAAAGTAGTCATGTAAGACTCTAGGGTTAACTGAGGCTTGTTTAGAATTGGCTCTTGCCTGTACCATGTATTTTTGAATAGATGTAGTAGTAGCAGGGCTGTGGTACAGGAAATAGGTGATCACTTTGAAAAAGCTGTATATGTCACTAAAGATACCAGCACTGAAGAATCTGAACTACGATGGAAAACCTAAAGGTTCATCTAGTTTGGAAAAAAAGAATTGAAGCAAAAGGCTTTTAAGTAGTTGGATTTTTACCTTGAGGGAATAAATAAAAAAGAACAAGTCTGGGGATTCAGGAACATGCAGAACTATAAAACAAAAAAGGCAGTATTTATTTTTCACTTAGGATTTGAAGATGTTTTTAAAGCAGAGAAGGTCTAATGAATCCATGAATGATCTTAGTTTGTTTTCAAAGCAGATTTAAGTTATAATGAAAAAGTGAGAAGGGGAAGTTAAGATAAACTTTACATGAACAGGTTGCTGAGTTAGGTGACTTCTTCCTGTATGTTTCTGTGATTGTGCTGGTCTTTAGCAGGAGTTTTCAGAAGTCTGCCAAAAATGTTACGTACCCAAATCTCCCGCAGAGCCCTTAGAGTGAAAGGATAGTCCAAAATTACTACTTTTTTTTTTTTTAACAACAACGAAGTCCATCTACCTGGCTGGCTAATGAACTGGAAAAAATAAAAACATGAAGCTTGAGGAAACAAAATATCCTTATGTTCAGTCTATTTTGAACTGAAGGATTTGATAAAAAGTATCTCAAAATATATCGGTGTAGTAGTGGAGAGAGGAAGTTCTCTGTTTTGAAGTCTTCAACACAAATACAAATGTCCACAGGGCACTGGAAAATAGCAAGTCATTCTATGTAGGTCACCAAAAAGCTTTTATGTATCATGATTGCCATTGCTGATTGGAGCTTTACCTGTGATCTGTAGGTGGAATCTCCATCTTATTACCATCTTCATAAGTACGGCAAGAAATCTAGTTACCTTTTGTTTTCATTTTGATTATCACTCATCCTGGCATTGATCGTGCTTTGGGAGGTTTTGCGTCTTTGTTTTTACCTAAAAATTACTAATTATTGGTGCAACTGATCAACAAACTACATGGCTATGAAAACAAAATTTTGTTACAAATTAAGATGAGAACAAAACTGGACCATGAAATACCTTAGCACGTTTGGTTTGCTGCTCTGGTTGCAGTTTCTGGGTTAAGCAGGGAGAATTAATTTCTTACTTAGTGTTGTTTTGCATGAGAAGGAAAAAATATGCCGTGTGTGGCTTTTTGAACACTCCTAAATCATCAGTAGTGTCTAGGACTAATCTGTCCAACTTAGAAATGTTGAGAGTATGACCTAGGATGACATAAGTGGAATTCAAGTGATGCGCAAGGGTTGTGCTGGATGTTTGCTCAGGGCTGAATTGCTTCGGTTACTTAATTACTGTTGGTTAAGCTGCACTGCAGACTCCTTTTTTAACAATCTCTTACAAGGTGCAAGACTCAAAATCTGCCTGTGTTTGGGTCTATGTGAACAAGTAACTGAACGCTTCTCAGGTTGCTTGGGTTAGGGGGTTTATATAGGTAGTCAGGAAAAGTTTACGCCACGTATCAAACACTAGTTTTGTTCTAGTAGCAGAAGCTTTCCAAGAACGAGATGTGTCCGTATCGTCACAAAAGGAGCTCCAGAAGAAGACAGACCTTTATCATCTTCAGAAGGTTAGGCCTGTGTAGGCTTTACTGATTAGTTCCTTAACTGAATCTTTTAAGATATAATTGTCCATGGTTAGTTCTTCCCCGCTTGCTGGAGCTCTGAGTAAAGGTTGTGTATAAGTAACTCTTCTTAAAAATGAATGAATAAGTACCAACTATGTATGTTAGGCCCACCTGACGCATAGAAAATTATAGAAAATATCTGTCATAAACTAGGATTTAAAAATGCAAATTAGAGGTTTTCTTCTTATTTAACTTGTAAATTACACATTCTGCCTAACACATATTTCTTTGAACTTCCCAAACTCCTACCAGTTTGAGAACTGAATACACTGGCCTAAATAAAAATAACTGCACGATCACACTTTCAAACATCATCAGTAAAGACATACCAGCAAAAATTAATTAAACATGTTAAACATATAGATTGTGTTCTCCAGAGAATAACTACCTCCCATGTAGTTTTATGCACCACTTTTTTTTAAAGACTTTGTTGGAGTTGAAGGAATCAAGGCGGTCTAAGAAACTGACAAAGTTTGAAATGCTTCGTTTTGAAGTTGTTGACTATATAGACAGTCTTGTAAGGTGAGCTTTCGCGTTTTATATTCCTGCATTAGTTTGCACCATAAGTTGCAACAGAAATTTTGCTAACATGTTAGCATGTTAATCTTGTCAAAATTGTGTCTTGGTCCCTGTGGTATGAAGCACACTTTTTCCTTCCTATTCTTTCTTTGATGAGGGCTCTAAAAATAGTAATTAAAATATCTCTTTTCCATAGATTAGTAGAAGTAATTGGCACATGAATTGACCAACTTATTTTGGCTACAGAAAAAAGTTGAGGGAGGACTGGGTATATGTGGCAAAATAAAGTCAAGAGTTTTTACCCTAATCTTTGCTGATCTGTTCTACTTATGAAACTGTATAGATGTCAAGTGTGATATCCTATCCATTTTGGGAACTGTTTTGGTGAGCAAGGCATAGCAGATAGGGTTTTGGAGGCAGCTCTGTAGCAGAAAATGTGAAAGGCTTAGGGTGGGGGAAGACATGAAGGCACTTGTTAATTATAGAGCCTTGGCAGGGGGGAGGCAGAGAAACTAACAGAAGTATGACTGTGCCAAGAAAAAAGCTTCAAATACGAAGACAAAGATGAGCAGAGACTCATCAGGAGGCCTCGAGATGGATAAGTAAGATCTGTGGAGTACATGACTGGTGTTAGCATTTCAGCTGCTGCCCTTATTTTTTTAATTTGTCAGTGGCCCAGCTAGAGTTCTATGCTAAATCCATTAGATGTAGAGTTGATAATAACTGACTTCCCTGCTTAAAAGTTCATTTCAGTGCTGTTCATCTTGTTTTTTCAGAGATTTGTCAGTACTGGTTGGGAAACATACATTCTTGTAGTCTCTGACTGCAGTAGACTTCTGTTGTTTCCCTTAAGGTAAAGCTGGTATCTCCCCTCCTTCCCCCATACCTCATGTTGCTTTTTCAGAAATTACCTTGTTCCTGCAGACCATAAGACTCTGCATGAGATAGTGTATTTCAACACAGCCAGTGTTCTCCGTGGGCACTTGAATGCTGCCCCGAGGATTGCACTTCATACAGCTTTAAATAACCCATACTGCTACCTGAAGGTAAGAAACAAGTGAGTTGTTTGTGGTGCTGGAGTAGTTTCTGAAGGCTACACATGAGGATCGTGTGTAAGGCTTAGTTTTGCTGTTTCATGAAGCTTGGCACACATTCAGGTATTTTGCAGAGGACCAGCAAGTTAGCGTCGATAAGCAACTGGGGACTTCGCAAAGAGCTAGGGAGTCTGTCTGGCTGAAATAAAGAAGCCAATTATGGGAAGAGTTCTATATGGGGAATCCATTTTCCAGAGCCTGTTCTAGTCATGCTCTTTTCTTTCTCTTGTAGATGTATGCTAAGAAAAGTCATTTTGTCCTCCATTACAAATGGAATGACTGTCCATGGGGAAAAATACAGTGTGGCTCTTTCCAGAGACTTTCTTTTCAGGGCTGGTGCTTAGTCCTCCTGTGTAGACTTGCTGTAAGGTGAAGGCTCTGTTCAGATGGAGTGATGACATTAACAATAGCTTAAATACAGCATATTTAAAGGAGTCCTTTGTTTTTACATTTATTTTAATATCTGTTGTGTATTGACATCCTGTCTTTTCCGAGTCCAAGAAAAGGATTGTCATTGATTCTATTAGTTAACCCTGCCCTTTTCTAGAGAAGAAAAGCAGCCCCTTTTCCACTACTTTCATAAATCAAATTCACAGAATGACCAAAGGAAAGAAATAGAGCGGGATTTGGAAAAGGAGTGAACATACATTTCTTTGTTTTGTCCTTGACTATAGATGCTACTTGGAGTTATCCTCGTGCCCTAACATTTCCCTTAAAAATGTGATTACAGTTTTGAAGAAAACATTGGTTGTAGCTGTATCTGAGTGATTATATGTTACTTGAGTCAAAGCCAACACTTATCAGGAATCATACTTGATAAAGATCAGTCTTTGAAATCTACAACCCGATTCGTATTGGGTTTGTTGGCACTGTGCCTCTATTTGAATGAGGGTTGTCAGTTTTGCTGCGTGCCCGAGTTATTTCTAAAACCACTTAAAGAGCTTATTTGTGAAAACAGTAGTTAGCAAGTGGGCTACCATTAAAGAGACCTAATGTGACCCTTAGTAATTTATATTTTTAGACAACCTGTAAAAATACAGATTAGGAGAGCTAGCAAAATCTACCTACTGATGTGTTTAGTAAGTATTCTCTTTGATGAGTTGACAGGATTTAAAGCCCTCTGTCATCGTGCACTTTGTTCTTTGACATACTTTAACATATTTCTGATGTTTTCTGAGTAGATTGTGAAGGTTTGGCATAGTTTCTAACAGCAGCAGTATTGGCTGAGTACCTTGCTTAGCATTTTAATCCATGTGAGCCAAAGAAATACTTTTTCTTAATTATATCCATGACTTCTGCATGGCTTGTACTTTCCTGGGCCATGACCAGAGCAAAGTTCTCTAGAGCTGTTCCTTCCAGAAGGCTAGGACAGAAAAGGATCTGCTTCAGTGGAGTACCAGCAAATGATTAATATGTGATGTATTTCTTATAGGAATCCAGTCCAGTTATGTATTTAGCAAAACGTGAACCAAGGATCACACTTGCCCTGAAAAAAAAAAAACACAAAAAAAGTATAATTCTGTTTTCACTGATCCCTTGAAAATTCAACAAGTTGTAACTTGGCATACCAGCAAGGCACTGCTTAGTATTGTGTTGCATACCAGCAAGGCACTGCTTAGTATTGTGTCAGCACAAGGAAATCTGATCTTGGATCTTCCTGGGGTTTAGATGGTCGTGCAAGTTTTGTTCTTGACCTTGGGTAAGAAGGGTGATTCTTCACACTGATCTCAAGGAATAGCCCTATTACCCATGAAGTTACTTTGACTGCTATGAAATGAAAATCCTCGAGTTACAATTAAGCTCCTGTATCAGGGAAAGGGGATACTAGCATTTGGTCCTTGGGAAAGATAGTAACATTGATTCCAGGGCAAGGCACGAGTCTGTCTAGCCTCTGGGGGCAGGGTCAAGCAAGAGAAACCCCTCATCAACAGTGCTCTGGGTTGTTCCCACTCCCATACTCTTCTCTTTCTGAAACAGCACCTCTGTGTTTCACAACTGGCTACTTGTTCTAGGGCAGCTTCCTGCTTGTCAGCCTAGTTATTTCCTCTCAGGGACAACGTGTGTGCTGCCGCCTCAGGAAGCTGAGGTTTCCCCGCACGCAGCTGCAGCTCCCTCCTGCTATGCTATAAAGACTTGGCCTAGTTATCACAAGTGAGGCTGAATTCTTTCAGGTGCTGGCAGAGACCCTGCAGTGCCAATCAGTAATATCTTCCCTGGATCATTCTCGGCATTTGCATGTGGTCCAGCTAATTATTAATTTCTACAGATGAACCTGTTCCAGGAGAGTGCAGTTGCTCTAGAAGTTGCATCCTCTCTTGCTTGTGATAACTGTTCTGGCCTTAAGATTAGAAAATCAGTGCAAAGTGTAAGAAGCCGCAGAAGTAGCAGAGGAGAAAAGAAAAAGGCATAGGGTTATCCGTCTGGGCAGTGGTGAGCCACTAGATCAGCCAGAACGCGTAACTGCACCTGTGCCAGTTAGTAACACAGTAGTACTTGAAACTATTATGGTATGCTCCTGAATTATAGCTGGTAAATTAGTGCCTGGATTGTAACATTTTGAGGGTTTAGCCATGTTAGTCTGAATTTATCTGGAGACCATCTGGACTGAACTGACAGACATTAACCTAATGTCTGCAGCTTTTGTGTTCCTTGTACAGAATAAATAAACTTGAAAATTGTTAGGCTTTCTGGAAATTGTGAAATGTCTCAAAAGTGCTAGAGTCCAAACTGAGATCTATGAAAGGTAAGCTAGAGATTCTTGAGCAAAGTTATGTTCTTTGCCCAACCTTCTTTCCTATCTTGAAAAGCATTTATTTATGAAGGTATCCTTGCTCTAGGGCTCTATAGACTTCCCAAAAGTAACTTGCATATTTAACTAGCATATAAAAGCATTTTAGCAAAAATTTCTATGACCTGAAAGGAATGATCAGTAGTTGTTTTCATGTTAAGAGAGCTGGCTTCTTAGAGTGCATGAAACTGAAAACTGGAAAAAAAAATCGTGAACTGATATGAAATGATGTAAATTTCTGCAGCTCTACATAGACTTTTGCTTCTGGCTCCAGTGGCTTTTTTACTTCTCAAGTAAATGGTTCAGTGCTGATGACCTGGATTTCCTGACATATAGAACAGTTTGTGAGAAATCAGACTTCTGCCTTTATAGGTGCTGAGTTTCAAGTCAGAGAGAAATGATTGCTGCATTTCAAAGATAAAACTCTTGAGAGAAGCAATTTTGCTTTTTAGTACATCTGATAGATCTATACTAAGACTTCCTCTTTCCTTTCGGGCGGGATGGGGGGGAAGGGACGCTTTTCTGTTTTATACATAGTACAGTCTGAGGCAAATCATGACTAGTTTCTTTTCCTGAATCCACAGAACAGAATACTTCTCTCTGATATGTAAATAGAACTAGCAAAAGAATTGGGGAAAAGCGTAATCAGATAAGCACTCATTAGAGTAGAGACTGCATAAGTGTACAAAATTGTAGAAGGAACACCAGGAGTGAAGTACCTAGGTGTTTTGTTGTTGTGTGTGTGTTTGGGTTTTTTTAATGGTATGTTTTATTATTTTCCTGGGTGTTTTTTTTTTTCCTTTGTACCATCAACTTGCCATTAAACACACATCCAGTAAACATTTGGTTAAAATACCTACTATGCAACTTTCCTGAAATAATGTTATCTCTTGCCCTAGAGATTGTTCAAGATTAAAAACTGACCAAAGTTACTGCTTTCACTTTTTTTCATCAGAATCAAGCTTTGAAAAGTGATGGAGGAAGCATTTCTAATAAAGCCCCTGACATATGCATAGTGTATAAGCTTCATTTGGAGTGTGGCAGATTGATTAATCTCGTTGATTGGTTAGAGGTATGTGACAATGCAAAGAGTGCCTTTACGTGCTTTCAGTATTCTCATGTATCTTTATGCTGCATGTCTGCTTTTCTGTAGTGCCCCTTTTGACAGCTTAAATCATGGCATACCTCAGTCCCTCCTGTGCAAGAACACACAGTAACACTAACCACCAGCCCAGTGTCTTCGTCTGGCTACTGTGAATCATTTATTTTCAGCATTATTACTTTGTGATGAAAATCTTTTGCTTCTGCTTCTATCTTATGCTCGGTACAGATCAGATTTTGTGCTTCACAAAGCTACCATTTTTTTCCCCCCCTTTGTTTTTAAGTTTTCTGTGACACTTTTATGGAAACAGGCAAGTGCTGCTGCTTGGCAAGCGGGAGGCTCTTGGAGAGAATGCTTGTGCTAGGGATGAGCAATGGTCCTCCTAGCCTGATATCCTATCTCATACTGTGACCAAAAGCAGAGAGAGTATAACAAGAGAACATACATTAACATGATGCATTCTTCAGACACTCCCTAGCTAACAATCATGTTTTAGCTCTAAAGTTTCCTAAACTGGAATGGTTTCTCTGTACTTCGTAAGCCTACCTGGATTACATTACGAATATAACTTTTTAGCAACCACAGCATCCTCTGGCAAGAAATTCTGCAGCTTAACTACATGCAGTGCAGAGGACACGCCTTTTACTTGTTCTGAGTATGTTTTGTTTGCTGCTGCCTTGTTTGTGTATTGGAAATAGAAGTGGACAGAAGATTCCTACCCAGCCTCTTGCTGTCCCTCAACTTTATAGATTTCTTCACAGCCAACTTATCTCCTTCATTTTTCCAGAATGTTTAAGCAGTCTCACTTTGAGAATGTTTTTCAGTTCTGTATTTTTTCTGAGAATGGGTCAGGGACCAGCACTGTATTGGGATTTAAAATGCAGGCACACGAGTTCATAGAGTAATGTCTTTCATTCTGTATTCCTGCCGTGCTAATATGTAACCTTGCTCGCTCTTTTGATTGCTGCTGAACTGACATTCTCATGGAGTTATCTTTCCAAGATCTCATTCCTCCCGAGTGATAGTCATCAGGTCAGAGCTCATTATTTTATATGCAGCTCTCTCTGTCTATGAAATGTGTTAAATCTATGCTGCTTTTCCCTTTCTAGGCTTTCTCAACTGTGGTGATGGCAGCTGAGGGACCAAATGCAGATGTGGCTTCCTCAGACCAGGTGGATGATATTATCCAGTATCCTTTCTCATTTCTCTCAAGTTTGACATTCACATGCTTACAGGATTAATGAACCAGGATTTTTAAAATACAGCTTCACATGCACTGATAACTAATTCCAGAAAAATAAGACTGCTAGTTTAAATAGCCTTAGTGTACTGAAAATGTCACTGAAATAGATCAGCTGAAATAGTTGGGCTTGGGGTTGCAAGGTGAGAGAGCAGCTTTTGTCCATAGGAGGTGTTTGGGTCTGAAAGAGAACCAACAGTCCTTAAAACAAGTTGAACTATTCCACTTGGTTAAATCGTGTGAGAGTTGGTACAGCTGCTGTATATGGGCAGAGCATTATTGGGGAACAGATGGTAGGATACCTGTGACCTAGAGAGCAGATGGAGAAATAGAGACAATAGTTTATTATGAGGAAGACGGAAGCCTTAGCAGAGGATACGCTTACAACAGTAGTGTCTCTGTAGAAGCCATGAGTTCTAGTACCTTAGAGTTGAGAACTTTAGCTCCCACAAAACATCTGTTCTGCTTCTCACTTTGTCCTGATTCTTAACTGAGGTCTGCAAAATATTTAAAGGATGAGCATTGGAACCAAAACTCATGGCTACAACAGTAGTGCTGCCACAGAGAAGAGATGAATAGTTATACAAAAGGAGGCTGAACTACAGGAAGAATATTTATATGCTCTAATACTACACCTAGCTTTCCTTAAGTATAAGGCCTTTCCTTTTTTACAAGCTCCACTGGTAATTAACACAAAACTAAATTCTCTATTTAACTCAAAGATATATAGCTGTGTGTCAGGAAGGCAGCAAGAAAGGTATAGTGAATAGTGAGGAAAGAGAAGGTGGTGCTGTTTTATGAAACCTCAAAAAAAACCTCTATAACTGTCTTCCCATTTTTTTTTCCAGAGATGTGAAAGTATAAATTCTTTTTTCTTCTGAAAGATTACAAAATTAGTATCTTTGTAGGCTTTAAGCTTCTTAGCAGTGGGGAGAGGAACTCTTTCTTCGTTGCCACATTGTATGCATGTAGCAAAAGAAAAACTGATTAGATTGAAGATTTGTGCTTCTGTAGGCACATCATGCTCTGCCCTTATTTCCAACAATTTTAGCGTGCAACGCAGCATTTTGTGTAATCTGTGTTTACCATGACTTAGAAATCTTCCCCTCCTAGAGAGAATGGTGTCTCCATCAGTATGCGTCACAAAGTGTACTCAGTTTCCTTTACTGAAATGTCCAGTGCTCGTTTCATTCGAGCTGTTTCTGAACTGGAACTCTTAGGCTTCATAAAGCCTAGCAAGCAGAAAACTGACCACGTGGCAAGGTTGACATGGGGAGGCTGTTAATGTGCCACTGAGATCTTAATAAACCTGTTCTTTCTAACATTGTGCAATGGCTGTGTTCCCACTAAACTAGTCTTCACTAACTTTGCATACTGAGTCAAAGTCAATGATGACCGAATGTTGTGAGATACAGTGAGTGCCTGGACAGGCCTGAACAGCAATGTTGGTTTTTAATACTCAGCCTCCCTGTGTAATGTACTGCTCTATTAATGCTCATGTTCCAAATACAGTATTGTTGTGCCAGTTTTTATCTTTGATGTGTGATATTTAACACTATACTGATACAATTCAAGCTAGCAAGCCAAAAGGACAACACTGGCTGTGTAAGCTACAGAAGTGATGAAGTAGTATTATTAACTTGCTTATAAGCTGATAGGATTTGAGTCATCATTATAAAATGCCTTCCACATCCTTGAACTACAGATTTAAAAATAAATAAAACCAGTATGCTAACAAAGACAGTAAGCTTCCATGCTCAGCCTCTGCTGGATGTTCTTCAAACCAAAATTGGTCATAACTCCCTGAAAACTCCTTCATGAGGAGGAAAAAGGGACAGAATAATTTTGAAGATACAAATTTTTGCTCTTTGAGAAAAGCAAACTTTAAATCATTCTATTTTTCTAGTGAAGTTGATTAGTACTAGCTGACTTTTGCTGTTAGGGGAACTTGTGTCAGCATAGACTAAATGAGAACATGGCACTTGTGCACATTGGAGGAAGGTAGTAAAATCCACACCTGAAGTACACACTGTAACTTTTCTCTTTGCTGAGGATTTGTACTGTACACAAGGAAAGGAAACAGCTGTGTGAAAATAACAGCTATTGGCTGAGAGCGTTGAAGCACTGCTCATCTGACAGATCTTCAGTCGAAGAACCTCCTCGGCCACTTGGCCCTGCGCAGTAAGCAAGCCCAGGATGCACTCTCTGAGCTTCTGCCAGCACGGAGCAGTGCCTGCGCCTCAGTACAGGTTGCCAGTGCTGTCCCCTTTGTAGGAACTGGACTGGAACGGACCAAATTGCTGATTTGGTCAGGACAGACCAAAGAGCTGTTGTTATTCGCTGCCTGGAGTCAAGTCACAGGTCAGTGCCTGATTCTGTAACAAAAGCCACAAATAAAGCGCTGTGCCAAAGTGCTGGAAAACCATGGTCATCGCTGGAGTTCTAGTCCCCAAGGAAGCTGAGGTTGTTTAGAAAAACCTACACTGATTCCAGGTATCAGTAACACAAGTATGTCCTAACCAGCCCACTCTTTTTTTTCTTTGGCGCTCAAAAGCTACACTGCAAATCTTACTGCATTAAACTTCAACTTCCCTCAGACTCAGTTTAGGGAGCAAATGCGTTTAGGCTGATGTCAGTGTCCCATGTTTTCCAACCATGGAAAAAGCCTTAGAAACCAAAGGGGAAAAGCCGTGTTTCCCTCCAGAACAGCGTGCACATCTGCCATGCATTGATAAATTGTCCCAAGGGCTGCAACACATGCATTTCAGCAGTATGGGTGGAGATTTCAGGTCAGTCTTATCACCTGGGAAAGGGCTGCAGTTAGAGAAAAGCATTTAGACTTTGTCCCTCCCAGCCTACTTAAAGTTGAATGGTGATTACTGAGTTTATTGTAAAAGCCTGTATTTACCTCCAAAAAACTCCCAGACTTCCTCAGGTGACTGAGAGAGGATGACAGACTTCACTTTCCTTCTATTTGAGGTATTTAAGTGCCACTCTTAGTGCGTGTGTTCAGCTGTCACTAGAATCCAGATGCTCCCACTTCACTGCACTGGCACTTCAGCCTACTCAAAACAACTGAAAATGATAGCCTGGAGCACTGAAAGATTGAATCACTTGCATAAACCAGATCTGTACTAGGAGGGGGGGAAGTCATGTTACAAGAACCTATAACTTACCAGGCTGTTTACCCAGGAATGTATATAAGATAGGTTAGGCTTGTTTTAAATACCCTCAGAGAGGGTAGGAGTCATCTATTTCCCAATTGCTCTAATTGCAGACACACTAACACTTCCTGTTGTACCTAAGGGAGGGCCCGGTTCTAAATGTTGCCAGGCAAATTAAGAGGCCGAGAAGGACGAGTAGTTTATCAGCCTTTATACTGCCTAAACATACAACTTGGGAAACGTAATGATGAAAACTCAGAACAAGAATTTTTAGGATCCCAGTGGAGCAGTTGCAAAAGTTCCTCTCTTCCACCAAGACACGGGGGTAAACAAACTCCAGTTCTTCACTCCAGAGACCAAGCTAGGGGACCTGTATCATAGTGGTCTTTTTACGTAAGCCTTTCAAGCAGCAGAGAGAAGTGAGACATTTCAGTAGGAGGGGAATGCTGAATAGCCCTCCTCTGTCCTGAACCTCACCTATTTATCTTGCCACTACACTTGACAAATGGAAGGGAGCAGCAGAACAGCCAAATGTCTCGCTGATCCGCAAGAGGACACGGAGCCAAGTGCTCTGCGCAGCTGTCCCTCGCACCTGCCTGCAGCCTCCCCTCCCCTAACCTCGCCCTACGCAAGATAAGCCCACACCAGCTAACTTTCACACCTTTGGAGGCTGAAGTATTTGGAAATAAAGAGAAGCAAGCCTCAACAGTGTGTGGCTTTTAATCCCCAAATGTGCAGGCAACATTACATTAAAACAGAAAAATTAGTAGTTAATGGCTGTTTCTTCCCTTTAACTAATAACATAAATTTTGAAGCTTAAAGTCACATGTTTGCTATGCTATATACCGTTTCTCAGGATCAAATCTTTAATTCGGTACTTGGCACTTCAGACTGTAAGATGTATAAAGGGGAAATACTTAAAGTATGTAGGAAGTACGGTGTAATTTCATTTTCTTCAGCAAGGAGGGTAGGAAGGTTGGACAGTTAAAAACACAAACTAAACAAAACCGGTCATAAATTTCATTTAGTTTGCCTTTCTTCGGAGGCTGGACTTTGTAGTCGAGAGTCCTAGCTGCCTGGGAAGAGCTTAACATCGCTAAATTCTGAACCAACATCAGTGACACTACAGCTATGAAAAAGCACCTTGTGCTTTTCCTCCTTTAATGAAATTCTGGTGCTGGGGGTCTAATAACACCAGACTTACTGTTTGCAGATAAGCTGGCTATATAATATGAATTTTACATCTGGCTCCTCTCATATAGTTTATTTTACTACTTTTTGTGGTAAATATTCCAAACTCACCCTCACATACCTTAGCTGAAATACACACACAGGAGATTTCAACTGCAAATACATGTATGTAATTTTAAAATGTTAGTTTCTACAACCGTCTGCATAGTAATAACATGTTCTACAGATACCCGAGGAAACCTTCTCTGTCTGCAATGTTCACTGAAAGCAAACAGGACAAAAAAAAGCAGCCAATGTTTGTATTGTGGTACTAGCTCTGAAACGGTAACAACGTGAAGCCTCACCTCTGAACTGGTAACCATATTGTATTCTTCAGTAGTCACATCTTTCAACAAAACTACTGCCAAAAATCAGACCTGAAAGTAAGTCAACTCTTGTCTGAATAGTTTACCATTTTTCTCTACTGTTACAGATGCTGTTCTTTGACACCTCTTTACACTGCTGCACTACTGGTTTAAAACACAAACTTGGTAATTTTTCTTTTATCTTGGAGCCTACACCAGCAGTAAAATGTAAGAATAAGCCAGGTGCCTGTAAAAGCCAAACATTCATCCTCAACATTTTTCATCTCAGAGAATGGCTTCCAACGCAAAGGTCATGAGCACTGGTTCACAACAAGAGCATAAACTCTTAGTACTTTACCAGCCTTGTTTTTTTCCTCCCCACTGTGGAATCACAGAGCTAAATCCTTCCCAATTCTCAACGCAGGAATGGAGAGAGCTGTCACAAAACACAAGTTTCTAACCAGAATCTGCTAGTAGTCTTGCTGTTCAAGAGTACACAGGCAGATCTCAAGCATCAGCACACAAGATTGCTTGAATCTCCTTCCTTTTCAACCTTGAAAAATGCTGAATAATCTTATGGTTATATGCTTTCACATCTAGACACACAAATCAACACACAAGTCAGGATGTACATGCTGCTTTTTAAATATACAGTAACCGAGATCTGCTTGAAAAGAATTTACACACCACTACCTTAACAACACGTTAACCAAGATCTTTGGTTTCACTCTGTTAAGTTGCAATTAACTGTCCTCAGCTTGCTTTGCTTTTGGATAGACTGCAGTTACATACAAATTGCAAAAATATTCTAAATGTGGCCACCACAAAACGTAGTGCCACGAATTGAGTAGTTATTGAATCTTACCCATTTCTACTTGACTTGAAAGCCTCTGAAAAGGCTCTCCAAAACAGGTTTGTTTTTAAGCACCAGCCTGCTCCTCACAGCACCCCAATTTTCCTAATTTTTTCAACAGTAATCAAGCAGCCAACCATTTTCCTGCTGAAGAATAAGTCACCTGTTAGAACAAGCCTTCCATGTGAAATTCATCACATCAGATACTGGCACCGAGATTAGGAAAAGGAGCCAGTTTAAAGTCCAAGACAGAACAAGCAGCAGGTTGAAAAATGAAAAATTTCAAAGAATGCAACCTCATTTTCAAAACAGGCATAAATTAAGCATACCACAGCTGTGATGCATAAGCAGCCATGGTGGCATTATATTTAATCTGCCAGAAGACTGCTTATTATGCATTAATTTGGAGCAGCACAGGAGTGGCTCGGTGCTAACATGACATCACTTCTTATTTATAACAACTCTTAATATCCCAAAGGAAAAGATAAGCTGAGCCGCAGAGACGATCACAATGGCTGGTATCTTAATTCTACTCCTATCTCAAATTATCAGTTAGGCATACACACATTTCTATCAAGTCAGAACAAGGATCTTCTAGAACACAGGAGATATGGGAGATGTATCAGGACGCTGGAATTTGGGTAGTGGTCTACGTAGCACCAGTCGTTTTCCTACCCTGCGCAATTTAACAATAAAAGGAGGTCAAAAAATGAGGAGCAGGAAGGAGAGGGACTGAGAACCCTGAAAACCCAACAGAAATTTACAGCCCTTGATAGTTTTGTTTTTATCTTCAGTAACAGGAGAGGGGAGTCTAGCAGAGATTTCGCATTTCTGAGATTCTGAAAATATAGTAAAAAGAATCCAAATATTTAGGTAAGAGAGGTTTCAGGAAAGCGAGCAGAAAATACTCTGATACTGTGGTGACGTACCTAATTCTGAACCTGTAATCTCACTACTAAGTGAACAGAAGTTCACTAAGAACTAGAGCTCATCACATGGCTTCTCTGATACCATAAGCATCAGCATGAGCCAATTAGTGCGTGTATCTACCAGCTGAAGCCTCAATTACATTTCAACCAAAACTATTCTGTTAATTTGAAATGGTACAAAGATCTATGACACAACAGACTTCCACTTAACCAGAAGCTGATAGGAAGTTAGAGAAGACAAGAGTTTATAATCACAGGATTACTTTGAAACTGCTTTAGAGTCCCCAAAGCAGATAACCCAAGTCATTTGGTAAGCAATACTTCTACCCCACAGCACACAGATCTGGACTTGCCATGTAGTAACTTTTCCGTAATTCACACTGAGACTCAGAATTGCACAGGCAGCAGCAGCCAGCACTGATACAGCAGTCTGGAAACAGCTGAATGCATACAACAACAAACTCCTCGACCCTCAATACAAAGACTACATACCTTTAGCTCTCTTCCAATACCTACGTAGTTCCAGCTTGTGTACCTATGTAGTTCCAGCTTGTGGTGCAAGCACCTGCTCTATCTTATGAACAGATTTCCTTTTCCTTTAAATCTGAAGGAAGACAAGCGCAGCTGTTTGAGTCAGCTGGACCAAGTTAAATCAACAGTTTGTTAGTTCTGTACCAAACGTGCTTCCACAACAGCAAACAATACAGCCAATCTAAGGAAGATTTCTTCACCTCTGAAGAATTACCTGAGATCTTCATCCACCTCCTTCTCCTGAAAATTCTGGCCCACCCACTATTGCTAGTAAATAAAGTTTTCATTTAAACACTCAGATTTAAGTTTATTCATACACAGCAAAAGTTCCACCTGCATATTAAAAACAAACAGATTAGAAGTAAATGTTTTATTCTTCCAACTAAATTCCAGTACTACAAGGGCAGTAAAACAATGATACACTGAAAAATTGCAGCAATAAACATTTGTTAAAGACTGATAGAATAAATAAAAACTACAAAAATGAGAAATCATATAAACCCATTCTTAACCCCCAAAAAAGTCATGGAATACAGAAATGCCCTCCTTCACTATTTCACAGGCAGTACTGTGGGCTATTTGCTTAAAATTGTCCTGGGATTACATTCTAACTCAACTGTGATTACAGCTTTGTTGTAGTGCACAGTTATGAAAACCACACTAACTTCAGTCAGAAGTGTCATTCTACATTTTTATTTACACAACCAGTGAAGGGCAACTTCTAGAACACCAGCTTTAATCCTTTACTTTTTCAAACTTATTAACATAAGAAGCCAAATTGTAATGATACAGCAAATGAGGCCACTGGTATTATTACAGGTAGCAAAGGTCCACATCCAGGTGGTACTGACATCAGGGAGCACTCCAAAACCAGTTGCTGCATAAGAGTGGTTGCCACTGACAAAAGCTTGAAATAACCTGTGTTCACAGGGGGAAAAAATATGGCATTGCTGCAAGTCTTTACTGGGACAGCTTGCAACAATAAAACAGGGTGTATAGGGCAGCCCACATATGCAGAAAGTGTGATTCATGAAACGTCTGGAAAGAGAAAAAAAACAAGAGTTAATGATGGAGTTAAATGCCAGCTCTATCACAAACCTGCTATGGCAATAGCAAAACCTGCTTCAAAAATAAAAAACCAGCATGTTATGTGAGACAGTTCTAGATGTTTTAAACAAAAGCTGCATTTTACCTCACATCTTCCTTTCAACCTTGGTCTTCCATATTACCAATTTAAAGTATTTTAACTTGGGGCCTAGCTGAAGCTTAACAACAAACAATGGCCATTTAAATTATTGAACGTGTGGTAATTTAATGCTGCTATAGAAACCAGAAGAAATAGATACTCACAACTGGCAGGCTGTTCTCCATATCGTCGCATGATTTGATCATGCGTGAACTTCACAAATGCGTCGTATTGTTCTGCAAGCATGAAGCATTAGAAGTGTGAGTATATTAGGTTTACCTCAAGCTGAAAAATATTCAAGGCTACTTTTTTATACATACAAATCATAAAAGTTAAACACGCATCCACTAACAGTAGTTTTAAGTGACTTTACACAGTTCATAGCTGCCATTTCCTTTTCATCCCCATGAACAACAATGCAGCACGTCCCCTTCATTAAAAGACTTTCCCTTACAAACTTCTGTAATGGGAAAGACAGTAATATGCTCAAAGAGAATTGTGCTGCACATACACAAAGACCTCAATATACCCAACACCTGCGAAGCGTCAGACACTGTATTCTGAAGTAATCAAGTGTGCCCATTTCACAGATCCATAATGGGGGCAGAGCAGTTAAGCAAACATGGCACTAAGGTCAGTGCTAGGGTTGGAAACATAACTTCTCTCTGCTCCTATCACTAGCAGATGTGAGAAAATTAATTTAATGAAATGGAAACACAGAAGTACAGAAAAGGGCCTTGCTACGGAGTTAGAAATTCTTTTTGGTGACCACCAGAAAATCAAAAGCAAATTACAAACTAAAAGGACGAAATGCTAAGTGACTAACACTTGACTAATTCCAATCACAAAAGTAGCCACAACAGGAGACATATAGTTGACTGTGGACTTCATGAAAACAGCTACTGTGTAATCTGAAATGAAATTTAGATATCAAACGTATGAATTTGGCTTTGAACTAAGCATTGTTATTTCCCAGAAAGATTATTCTTTCTATACACACATACATACAAATACATTCGCAATATTTTATTCAGTTTTAATATTGCACTCATCAGCAGGATATCACCTTTCAGAATTAGGAAATTGAACAAGGAGAGTAATATCTACCAGATGCCGCTCCTCTCCATTCCCCTTCCTCCCTTGTGGAAAAATACATGTGCAGCAATGTGGGGTGTTCTGAGAAAAGGGCAAGGTCAAAGAAGGCAATCTTCAACCAAAAATGCAGTTAGATTTGTAGTGGTTCCTAGTCCCACAGGTTTGCCCCATTAAAGTCCCCATCCTCTTGCAGGGATGAGCTTCACCTTTGAAGTAAACAGGGTATCAGTAATCAGCAAGTAGTGCAGCAGCAGCCCAAAGTACGGACCTGACCCAAAGATCTAAGGACTTTCATCCCTGACTGAAGGGGCCCAGGGTCACGGCAGCCAGTTCCCCTCTGCCCACAAGCAGGACTTCTGTTTCACTGCAGTTCTGACTGAGGCCTTTTCAGCAGCCATGTGAGGATCTTAGCCAAACAACAAAATAACACAAAGAGCAGACTGAAGGATCTGTTGCCCAGAAACCATTTCCAAAAATAACAGCAACTAGAACTTTTCCTGAAAGCATGTATTAAAGGCCAGAAACCAACTTGCAAGCTTTCTTCTTTAAAAGTTTAAGTCAACATACACAGCTGCTTTGTAGCATCATCTTTGCTAAAACTATGGCTTTGGAAATTTGAAGAACCCACAGTAACTAAAAATCCCCTTTCTTGTGGCATTCAGATTTGGCAAGTTAAGCAATCCAAAGGTAAGAGCAACCTACAGTGAACTGTTTGAAAACTTAAGAAAATGCTTGTAAAGACATTTACACCACTGGCATCCGATATCATATATGTTCTAACTATTTTAAGTCAAAAGGTGGCTAAATGACACGAATACAAATACGATTACTATACTCTACAACTTGACCTTTAGTATAAAAAGCTGTTTTTCACAGATTCTAGAAAATCTTTCAAGCTAAAGTTTCACATAGCCCCTTACACTCCCTCCTCTGGTTTTAAAGTCTGCAAAGGATCTTGCAAACCCAAGTTTATGCTAACACAGCGGTTTCAGGTAACAGAGGCAGGAGGGGAAATCGAGGCGTTACAGTGATCCGAGTTTTCCATTTATCAAACACTCACTCTGCATGAAAGGCAACTCTGCTCACAAACAACATGTGAGAAGAAAAAAAAGGCAGTATCTGGCTAACTACCTACAAGAAAATCATGATTCAGAAAGGAATGAGGAAAATATCTGAGATCCATACATTCAGTTAAGTCACTTGAAAGAAGCTATTGAGATCTATTACAGAATTTCCGGTTACATTTCCATTGACTTCACTAGTTTGTAAGAATGAGTATCACCTTACTGTACAAAGTTCAGAAAAGGATAAAATCATTCTGTCAGCAGAAAAACATAACTGGCCTTCTATGTAAGGAATTTCTAAATTCTTTTGGCAGTCTCTCTTTCTAATTCCCATATAATGGTGAAACTGTATTATTGGCTTGATATATGGGATGCAGTAACACGATCTTTCTAATAGCTCTTTTGGTGACCACCACTGTAAGAACAAGTAAACCTAACTCATCTCACTGTAAACCACAACCCCCCAAACAGAAACCATCCCCCTCCCTTCCCAAAAACAAAAAAGAAAATGTTCCCTTTGGGACTGACAGATAGAGCACATGTAAGGAACTTGCCAGAGGGGTTCCTGCTTGTAAAGAACTACAAGTTTGTACTCAGAAAGTATCTGGAACAAATGTAAATATATCTGGTCTTCAAATGGTTATTATGATCACTGCTAACTGAAATGCATTTAAGAGAATGCAAGAAATGACCCAATTCCTAACATACATAAATGAGAAGAAAAAAGCTCTAGAGTTCTAATTCATGAGTCTGAAGCAGGTTAAAAAGAAAAACATAGAAATGGAACATTAGCCTCAAAGCAACAGAAGTATTTAGGGCTCTAGTTATAGTTGTAAACAGATGTAGATTTAAGAGCGACGTAGAACTATAGCCATTTCTTACATAGCAATGGCAGATCAGCAAGTACAGAACATGAACAGAGGCTCAGGTGCAGAGACAATATGTCACAGGCAACCCACAAGCCTGACACAAGTCTGGTGACTTTCTGCATGGGCATGCCTGTAGAAGGTTTTATTCCCACACCTGAAGAGATCTGCAAACTTTAATTCTGATGTGTTTTCAGGTGGGAAGCAGAACAGCCATGGGTATTCAAAAGCAGGTCTGCTGCCGAAGAGTGCACTCAGATGTTCATTATCATCACACTAAATATTAGACATCGAATCATACTGTGAAGGCACCTACCTCTGAATGCACCAGAATTCAGGTGCTCAAATGCCAGAAAGATGCTTAGAACTAGAGGACTTCAATAACTAAGGAAAGGTCGTATTTACAATGCTGACATTAACACGATCCTTATGGAAAGGTAAGCTGGCATTAGTTGCCAAATATATCAGCTGAATGGTGTGAAATACAACAATTCAACACAGAGCATCAGAAATGCAGATGAACTACTGACACTCAGGCACATACCAAACACAGCTGGCAGCAGTGTAATGGTAAGTACTGGGAAGAGAAAGGGAAACATTAGGTACTGTCATCTTGCCAGATTCCAGAAAAAGGAAGTCAGTTCCCAAGCAGGGGGAAAAAAAAAAAAAAAAAAAAAAAAAGTCCTTCACAAAGAGCTCTTAAGCCAGTAGAATAGAAAGTCTTTCTGGCAAAACAAATGAGGAGGAAATGATCAATTCAGACATGATAGCAAGAGAAAGTATTATCTGAAAAAAACCCACTGTTTTCATTGATTAGTAATACCCAGAAGTCATAGTTTCTATCCAAGGCAGCATAGAAGGAAAAACCTATCAAAGAGACTACACATCATTTTTTCTGTCCTGTATGCAATCTCATTCCTTAATCAGATTAGGTCAGAAAAAAATACAGCATAACACAAAATTGAGAAAAAGTTTTACGCTTTCAAACTCATCCTAACACATTATTTTGAACCACAATATACCTGCAAGTTTTGTGGTCAAAATTTCTTCATACTCTTCACGGATTTTCTCTTCACGTTCTTTCAGCAAACGTTCACAGATCATTCCAACTTGTCTGAGAGTAAACAGGGGCTGTTCTTTTTTCAATGGTGATGATGCTGCAGATGAAGTACCTAAGATTAAATATTTGGGCATACCAATTTACACTCACAAATAGTTCAGAACCATTTTTATAGTCAGTTTTCTTCACATCTTTTACATTAAAGGAACTTTACAAAACATTTGGAGAAGTCTTTCTCTGCCATTTGAACACTTCGAATTACTACTAAAGTAAAAACGGACACTCAAAAGGAAGACATCTACAATGGACAATACGCACAGCTATCAAAACACCAAGAGTGTTACACAAACACTGTGAATGCCATTTACATGACAGTTGCCATTTACAAATTTAAGCTTCTATTTTATGTAAGAATTACAGTACAGTATATTTGTGCAAAGACAGCTGCTTTGCAAAAGCCTATTACAATATCAGTGGTAGGGTATGCTAGATGGTCTCTTGAAAACAATGCAAGCTTTGTGTCCTACTGATTCTTAAAATGAGAAGCTACAATCTTCCAGATCAATGCTAGTATTGCCAAAAAAAGCAGCAGTAACTGGTGAGAAGGTGCCATAAACCAACAGATAACTAAGGAAAATCATTTACACAAACAGAGTCTAAAAACGCATAACAGAATTACACAGAATTTTCTGGGTACCTGGCAAAGCTGGTCCAGTAAGGAGAAATGCATGTGGCTGTGCATCAGTAGAACAACAAGGATCTGTCTGCTGGAAGCTATTTTCTAAGTGTCTCCTCTTCTGCATGCGTTTGTACTCCTGTTTTATGTTGTACAGAATTTGTTCTAAAAGAAAAACAATTTAAAAATTATGCCTAAAATAATTACATTTCAGCATTTCACTTAACTTTGTTTCCACTCAAACACCAAACACTGTAGATAATTAACAGATGATAAAAGCTAGACTCTTAAAACATGGCCTGCAAAAATCACCATGTTTTACCTAAGACACAAACAATGAAACTAACTAAAAGAAAGGTAACCCCAGACTGTTTTCACCAGAACACTAGCAAAAATGTTGTTAGGTAAGGTCAGGTATTGGTGCCAGAGTACTGCTAACAAAAATGAACAGTATAAGGTTAAAATTTAGGAGCTATCAACTATACAATATACATGAATAAAAATTAGGCTATAGAACTTCTACTGGTATTCATAATCTTCCCTTCATACGTTTAATTTGCAATCATCTTTCTCCCCCAGACAGCGTTTATCATTCATACAGTTAAGGGTAACAAAAGACTCCAGAATAAAACATGTACATGAAATACCATTCCTCTCTGTACAGTTACTGGCATACAGGCAGCAAAGTGGAGAGGAAAACACAATTTAGACAGAATACACGTAAAGCAACTACTGCTTAAAATCTCAAAGAACTGGAAACCAACAAGCAAAATACAAAAGCCTTCCACAATATTTTTGACAGCCTCAGATCTATCCAAATAAACACAATGGATGGATCAATAGTCTCTGAGGAGTATGGCGATATGTAGTTCAGCATTTGATTGCACTGAATAAAATACAGCAAATGCTTTTAATAATCTCATCTCCATTGTAGAATTACAAGGAAAAAAGAAATCCTTGCAATAAAACTATCAATCCTGTGTGCCTTCTCTCTGAAATTCCATGTACCAAGAGGCTCTCAGGTACATCAGTGCCCTAACTGCATATCGTCTGGCAATGTAGAATAATAAAGAGGGGAGAAAAAAAAAAAAGCCATTTTCTATTTTTTACAGGAGATCTTCACAAAAAGAAACTTCCAAGACACTCTCTTTATGAGAATTCTTACTTTCAAATGCCCAAATGCATTTGAAAAAATTTCCCTACAGGATCAGCTTCCACTGAGACTTCTAGACTTTTGGCAAAGACGGCTTTCCAAAACTCAGATACATACAAATCCACGTGACCATGTCAGAGTTCCAAAGGACTCCACTCAGTACCTTCCTTCTTCTGTTTGGCATTTTGCCAATACAATACCATGGAAACTTCTCAACTAATTTTCAGGTTTGTAAACAGTACGCTACTGAGGTTCCATATTTGAACATTTTCTAGTAAGCAACCATGTGAAGCACATAACTTCAGCTACCAGCTTATTCAGTCAGTGGCTGAAGCCTATGCTAGACCAAGCAAAAGCAAACATTTGCCAATTCCTAGTTGAGAGGTTTAACTATTGTGGTGGTTCTTCAATTCCATAAGTCAGTCTGGGGCCTTCCAGTTTATAAAAAGAGAGGAAACTGTTTCCAGTCAACAGGAATACCAGCATTTTCAGCAAAGGAGCTTCTTGTTTGGATTTTGTCCATTGATTAAGGCCTTACAGTTTATACCTTTTCAGTCCCATCCTTACAGTGCTTGTACAATTTTCAACTCTGTAAAGGGAGATCAATAACTTGGTTCAAAGAAGCAGCAAATGCAGAGGACGTAATAAAGCAGCACAGTAGGGAAAAAAAAAGAAGGAAACCATGAGAAAGTAGGGAAAAAAGCACTCAAGGGTGGCTGGAGGATTCATACTTTTTGTAGGACAAGATACATACTACACTCCAGCGTGGTACAGAAAAACATAATCAGGTTAAGCCAAGATGCAGTCAGGCTTCCAAAATTAAATAGAATCCCATGTAGAATTTGTCACGTGCATACACACTGCATCAGCTGGAGAACGGCCCTGCAACATTTTTACTCAACAGCATTATGGTGGTAAAATAATACTTCTCCTCAGAATCAAGTGCTGTTCTAGCTAAAGCAATACTGTATAATTTTGAGTGGGAACCAAATTAGCTCATAAGATAACATCTGTCCTAAAGCATGTCTACACTATGAGAAATGTGACTGCAAACATTCACACTGTATTTACATTAACTGAAGAATGTAACAGACCACGTGCATCCTTCACTATGACTACTTGGTCTTGAGCATACTTTCCAAATTCTGTGTGAACTGCAAAATCATCAGCCAAATTTCAGGTTTAACAACTTCGATAAAAATCTTCTCTACAGCTCTCCTTTATATTATGTTTTTGCAGAAACATTCTCAAACCAAATTAACCACCAAAATCATTACGAAAAAAAACCTAAACAGCCTCTGGTCAATGGATAAAACTAGAAGAGTTAAAACAATTACCACCCAGGTTTCCTCCAGCCCTAACAACTCCTGCAAATTAAACAGGAATAATTCAGAGAAAATGTTAAAATACCAGCCAGAACAGAACGAGCAAAAGCAACATGGGGGGAACAGAGAGGGGAGGCGGAGAAATCGGGTACTGACTTTGGGAAAACAGTAACAACTAGGATAGAAAATTAAGATCTGTGCACCAAGGATACATGATTCTATTCCAAATTATATTGAATTGTGGACACAGAAGTAATTTCATCTACTTCTAATTTGGCAACACTTTTTAACTTGCCATCTTCAAATCTTGCTCTGAAAATCAAAAAACTCAAGAAACACCACTGACAGATACACTGGGAGATCTCTGCCCTGACAAAACCACTTTTGACAGTCTGCATTACTATAACTTCAGGTAAAGGTATAAAACTAAGCGAAGCGGCATGGAGGAGGGGACTATTTAAACATGACAATACACTGTCTACATTGCAAACAGCCACCAGGAGGTAAAAGCCTGAGACATGAAGTCCTGACTGAACACTTGTTGAGCATGTACATAACCTGGTTTCGTAAACGGTATTCCTCTATTTAGTGTAACTTACAAGATTTAAGGCACTATTGCTCAGCCCAGAGAACTGGACTACAAGCTCTACTCAGTATCGTGTTGCTAGTAGGCAAGATGACTGTGAGAATGACTCATCTTATACTTCCTGATTTCCACCATTCGTAAAATGGGAGATTAATAGTCAAGACACACAAGTTTAATGTAGCACCAAACTGTTCAATGACTTCTCACATGAATGAACAGACCAGTAATGCTTCAAATTAGGCAGGCACATTTTTACAGCAGCAAAGACTGAGTAGACATTTTTATTAACATACAGTGGCATAAAATCTTTGACTTTAAACAAAACCACTTCATTGTAAAGTGAAATTTAAGCTTGCAAATGTTTATGACTGATTTTAAATGAAAATCTGAATGCCAAACTGAATTATTTTGTCTTTTTTGTTGTTGTTGTTTTTTTTTTTAACAAGCTAGCAGAGTAAGAAAAGTTGTTTAAATGCACCAAGTTACTTCTGGCATTTACAGTTTTGCTTA
Source organism: Gymnogyps californianus (assembly GCF_018139145.2). NCBI lineage: Eukaryota > Metazoa > Chordata > Aves > Accipitriformes > Cathartidae > Gymnogyps > Gymnogyps californianus. Next base: position 87,696,572 of record NC_059473.1, on the reverse strand, counting down.
ATAAATCCACAAAAATACATTTGATGAACAGACAGATTCTGTTCAAAACAGTTTTTATAGCATCTCAGCACTTGACAGAAGCCATGAAATATTAAGGCAGTGCAAACCAGACAACTTTTGAACAACACCTATATGGCAGACATCTAATTGTAAAGCCCTTTAAAACTCTGGCCCAGTTAAACAAAGCTTAGAGTTAGCAGGCCTCATTCTCCAACCTAGTTTTGCTTCCAGAAAACCTTCCTGCCTTTTCAAGTTCAGTTTCTTAACCTCCCTTACTTCCAATTAGCTCTGACTAGTCTCTCTGCAGTTGACAACTGAATCAAAATGTGCATTTAACTGGTGTCAAACACAGGACAGGCTTTTTTTATGTGTTCCTCAATGTGGAGGCCCAAATTGTCTTTTTCAACAATGACATGCATTTTATTTAACAAATTATTTTGTATATAAAAATCTAGAATCTGAAAGTACACTCATTAAAGAAAATCTAATCTAAGTGAGCTTCTCTAAGACTATAAAACTGAAGTGAGAACTTGAATCATATATACTAGAACTCATTAGATATCTCAAATAAAGACTTGCATCCATCCTATAGGTGCTTAAGTTCAAATCAGACATTGTATGTCAGGCAATAATTTCATTTAGGAGATGACAAAAGGAATATATCTAATATGATCAAACACACATCACTGGCCTATCCTCAGTTTCTTTTTAATTTCACTTTATCCCCTGTGCTCAGTGTTTCCTACTGGTTAGAGGTACCTCTGAAGGCACAGAGCTAGCTAACAGGAAACACCAGGCAGAGGTGCTGAAAATGAAAATGAGGCTGGCTGAATCTAGGGTAGTTGCAAGAAAAAGCCACACTGCTAACACACTGAAATGAATTAGTACTTCATAAATGACATTTCAGAAGATGACTATGAATCCCAGCCAGTTATGCAAGACTGTATTATATGCCCCCTTTTCCTTCCAGTTCAAGGCTAAGATAAAAAGTGACAAAGACTGCTACTGTGTCACCATGACCACTAAAGGCATAGGGGATTCAGTCAAATACACCTGAATATAATGAAATGCACACTCTTCTTTTATCTAGAGCTCTGTGTACTAAGAGCATGAAGTTGAGTACATAGGTTCATGAAATATTGCATTACGATGAAGGACAGCATTCATGCCAGCATTTTTTCAGAATTTGAGATGTGATTCAGGGAACCAAGATTTCACGTTTCAGCTGGTTTCACACCCAATGAAGAGAGGATGAAACATGAAGGGGGCAAATCAGAACTCATGTTTGACATCTGAAATACGATCTGTCACACTAATGGATTACAAAGCCAAATATACATTTCCAAGGAGTGATGTCGTCTTCTTACTTCCTTTAATTCATGATAAAAAGGCAAGTTATTCTTTTTCAAAGTTCTGTCATCTAATTACTTCATTCTGACCTGTAATTACCTAGAAATTATGTACAAGGGAAACAGCAGCTGAACTTGAAAAGGTAACAAGGCAAACAATTATTTTCTCCATTTTAATAACTGCTTATCAACTATGAAGGTGCTGATTGTTTCCCCTGAAGGATTTTTTTCTTTTTTGGCTTGATCTTTAAACTAGCAATCTCTCATCTCAGTTCCTGGCTTCTCTCATTTAGCTGAAGGAAACTTTGGCAAAACACATAGGAAGGTGACTTAATAGGCTGAAATCAGAGTAGCAGTTTTCCTGGCCTGAAATGGAACCTAAAGCTCAGGTTTCAGTTTGCAATGTCACCATTCAATATATGCATTCAAACCTGAACCATGCCTGAGATTTCTTCTAAGTGAATCAATCAAATGCTATCCTGATGTCAACTGCATACATCTTCAGGGATTTCAGCTCCTGTTAAAGCAAAACTGCTTCACTGTCCTAGTTCAAATTTATAACATTTCCATTAGGCCATCACCCTTATTCAACATCTAGTTGATGCTACCACATTCTTAGTTTTGGTCTCCCCACCAGACTACTGACATACAATGTTAATTTTAAGAAGCTAGCTTCCCCTAAGGGCAGCACTGCCGCAGAGCAATGGGTAACAGTATTCTTCACTTCCTGTTATCTACTTAACCAGGAAATCCACAGGCACAGACAGAAATTAAAATAATCCAGATATTCCTCTTACTCTCTTACTTTGGTCACAGACATCAATCCCTCCAGTTACGTTTCTTAATTAGGCATGGTCTGTTAGACTTCAGTAACAGAATGTATACTTTTGGAAATCATGCCCGCATCAAAGGAGCATGCTCTAAGCCAGAGAGAACACCGATAACGGGTACACACTGACACTTCACAGCCAGTGTCTATAGCTACAGAACGGACAGAAGCAGCTCGTAATGGACTCTGTGGCACAGAGCTGGCCACCTCACGAGATCCAATTAGTCAAGGTCTCAGGCTGACGAAGATTCTGGTTCTCCCACAACAAGCCGGATGCTCACATACGCATTAGCTCATTCTGCAAATGTGTTATTTCAGGAAATCCCAGTTCTCCTGATCAAGGGGTTGAGGAATGAAAAATAAATCAAGCAATGCAAAATGTATTAGACACAGCAATTAGATCTTTCTCTTCACATAAAAAAATGTCACATTGCATTTATCAGACTTGCCGCTGAAACAAGAAACTGCTTCAACATTTTATGACATCTACAACCAAGGGTATTTAACATTTATAGTCACCACAGGCATCTATCTAGAAATTTCTCATATAAATTATCAAGTCCAGATGCAGCCATTATGCGCTTGCCTTTTTTTTTAAGGGGTGGGAATGTTTTGTTTTATAAAATCCTAATGATTTCTGCAATACTGGAGCACAATGAGAAACCTGGCATCTCGCCAAGGTAGTTTAGCAATAAATACACATGCGGATAAATGTTAACAAAACAGAAATTAAGCAGAAGGAGATGCAGCACTACTAATATGTCACATTCCAAAGCCACTAGATCTGTTCATTTAAAAGCCAAACCTGTACTTGGCCACTGTCTGACCAAGTTTCAGACAGAATTAGTTAAGGTTGCTCAAGAGGGCAACTGAAAGGTCATAGGAGGACAGCCTATAGGGAAGACTAACAGTTCTTCCTATTCAAAAAGGTCAAAGTAATTTTCTTGCATTAACTTTGAAAATTTGTGTTAATTACATCCAATTTTTTTCCCCAGATTATTCTGTGACAGAAAAAGGTATACGTTAACGACAAATTTATCTACCTTCTGTTTGTAAAGAGTCCTTCATGAGAGAGGGACTCTTACAACCGACTCCATTTGCCATCTTTAACTAGAGACATTTGCCATACAATTGCCATTAGAGCAGCAAATACCAATTATGCATACTCATTACTAAATACTGCACGAATTCAATAGTTTCCATATTCCGTCAAACTTTTGACATTATCTCTGCTTGGATTGCAACCAGTGACCTGAGTTGAAGGAGTGTTCTGAGTAACTCCACCCACTACAATTTTTGGTTTGCAACATTGGTTAGTTGCTGGGGAAGTGTTGAGGCAGATGAATGTTTCAGATGGAGAAAAAAACTGCATGTGCAGATGTAAGTTTGTGGATTTTTAAGCGATTTCACAAACCGTTTTTAAATACAACATTCTTTTTGATTCTACAAGGTTCTAGCTGCAAGTTAACCTCTGACTTTGGATAAGGAGTATGGAAGTTTGTCTTCTCAGTTACTATGCATCATGAATCAGGAGATTTAAATCCCTAAGGTCAACATTATCTCTCCCTCCTCCCCTCCTCCATTTCTTTGGACTGTATTTCCCACTGTAGAAATATCCAGACATGCAGGCTTTCTAACACTGACCTGCCTTTGAATTTAAAAAACAACTAGTTTATTCATAATTTTGCCCAGAATATAATATTTCATCAGGGTAAAACTGCAAATAACAGTTCTAAGACATCCAGCAGAAACAGAAAAAAACTTCCATCGCTTCCTCCTTTCACCCTCCAGAATTTAACAGCTTTGGAACAGGACAGCACCCTTAGGACTTCAGAGGAAACCGAACACATACAATGCGCTATGCACAGGCATCCAGACCCAAGTGCAGTTATTCTGATCATACAGAACAGTCTCATTTATAGCTAGAACTTACATGAAAGTAAAACTCTGTAGTATTCAAGCAGTAGAAAACTTCTTAGAGGAGCCACTCTTTCAAAATTGAGCCCATCGTTATGCCATGCAGATATGTTCTGCACTGCTTATAGTGAACACAGTTTTAAAAACATAATTCTAGATGCAAACAATGGTATCCAAAAATTAGCAAACATACTCAGAGTATGCTCAAGCCAGTAAGCACAATTCCACAGAAAGTATAGACAGTAAAGCCACAATTACAGTTTGGCTGCCAAATTCATTGAGAAACTGGAAGTGACCTAACAGCTGTTCAAATAACCACAAAATATTAAAACACTCTTGTGAGAGATAAATTTCATCTTGAATAAGCCTACCCTCTCTCAAACAGACATACCGTTTATTTGTCTATGACCACTCTATAAAGACAGCTGTTTTCTCATCTGACTACCACACTATTCTTAGTTCTCAGCACCCCCTCAATCAATCCGTATTCTGCTTCCAGATAATTCATTTTTTAAATGATTAACCACGCGGTAAGAAGTTCTGGTGCTGATACAGTCTCCACTGGGTGAAGTTAAACACTACCAGGACAGAGTATCAGACAGAAGAAAGATGCTGAAGCGTGAACTTAAAATAAAGTATCAGCATCAAGTTTTATATCCAGAGCTCTGATTTCATATGACCATTAATTTTCATTAAACAAAATTCAGACAGAAACCTTTTAAGTGTTGGAAACCTAAGCATTACAGTAACACGCTGAGAAAACCATAAGTGAAATCAACTGAATTCTGGCTATTGTTACTAAATTTCCCAATATAAAAACTGAACAAAACAGTGACTCAGTTGGGAACACTTTTAAAATCAGACTGGAATTCTTTTCACACACAGAGCAAGATTTATCTGACCCAAATGTAGACATCTACATCAGAAATGGTCATGTAAATTATTTTACAGTCAATGGAAAGCAATACATATTTCTGCAGCACACTTTGCCTCATCCTAAGTCAGAGCTCTAGAATAAACCATCTGTTTCTTCCAACTGACTATCAGGAAAACCACAAATTATTAGGTCAGATGTACATTTACAAAATTAGATGAGATGAATCCCACACAATCTTTCAAGTGGCCCCTTTAAAATGATAAGCTCTATTTTGTTCACTGATGGTTGAAATGAGATATACACAATGTTATAATACCACTAAATTCAACTGAAAGTAAAAACTAAGCAAGCTGCTTAACAGTAATTAAAGATTTTTTTCTTGTAATAGAAACCATACAGGGAGCTTTTAAGCAAAACCTGTGTAAATGTGCATAATTTATAAATCCTTCAAGTTTTGCTCAGGAGCACTCAAGTGCTGTAAAAGACATTTTGATTTACTGTCCTTCACTTTTCATTATATTATACAAATGGCTTGCATAAAACACACCCTTGCCAGTAAAGAAACACCTTTTCACATGGATTACCACCTGCACCTCCGATTTTCTCAAGATGAGGCCTGTATTTGCTCAACTTCAGTAACATTTTAGCTTTTAAGACCTTCAGAATCATTAAGATAGGAGTTTACGTATTACCTCAAACACCGCTGTAGGTTATCTCTGATGAAAATTTTATTGATTTGTCTCCTTTCAGCAATACACATTTACTGGCCAGACAATATTTATATGAAATACTCACAACCTAAGCTCTCCAAATCCCAAAGAAACAAGCCAAAAGAAATCCTTGCAATGAAACAACACTTGTCTTCTAAAAAGAATCCAATTAATTCTGATTTTAAACATCTATCTCAAAGTATATGTAATGCCTCACTGTACCAGGGAGTGCCATCCATCACAACTCTCATCCCAGACCGCTGACTCATTCAAGATCTTTTCCTAGAGGTTCAAAAAAATATCAAGGCACTGATGCCAAGTTTAAGTACTTTGTATGCCCTCTATATATTTCCTCCATAGCAATTTTTTATTAGTTGATTAAAACCTGTAAAAAAATGTATTCTACTGTACAGTTTTCAGAACTAAGAATACTGAAACAAGGCACTGTCCTACAGGGAGGAAATGGCAATTTGGAAGCACATTCAAACTTACTGCTCGGTAATACTAGCAGTAATGCGGGGCCAACTTTTGTATAAAAGGGAGTACCGAACGCAACAGCAGAAGGAATTCAGCTGCAACAACTGCAGAGGGCTTTTTTCCTGCACACAAAGGACACAGATCCATACCTCAGCGCTACAGCCACTCATGGCTGCAAGCTTAACCGTTCTTAAGTGCATTACTGGAAGCTACCCACTAGACTAAGCGTAGCAAGGGCAAATCAATCCTGCGTGCCTAGCCAAGATTCATTCCTTTCTTCTCTCCGTACTCGTTGGTAAAACGAACTCCCTTGATTTTTAATTGACAACAATTACACAAGCAGACCTGAAGCTTTTAGGGCCACCGGTTGACTCATCTCTCACACGTTAAGAATGTAAAAGGGTTTCGTTCTTGCCCAACGTCTCCGAGACAAGGAGACTGCCCGATTCCATTTTATCTGCCCTAAAGGCAACTCTCACCCTTGCGCACAATCGCTTTCATCGCTCGGTTTTCCTACGAAACTTTAAGGATGCCACAGAATGGGTCATCCGGGACGGTGGCACGCATTAAGGGACTGGAAGCGGAATTAGCCCTTTGTTTTATCTGCTTTTGCCTTTTCCCACCGGCGTTTTGCGGGTGATTGAT